>NW_006399846.1:3214822-3229894 GCF_000299155.1 Elephantulus edwardii | reverse complement strand
ACTCGACGGCACATAACAACAACAACAACAATCCCTTAGCTGATACTGATTTGTAAGAATTTGCAAGATCATGTTCCCGCAGTTCAGGTAGCTGGAGATCTGAGACTAAATGGCTTTCTAAAAAGCCAACTTTTAGGCTAACACCGCAAACATATTAAGCAATTTTGTCTGTCGTTGTTGCTGTTGTTGTTGATATGTATCATTGGGTTTCCTGTGACTCATAGCAACCCTATGCACAATAGCTCTGAACCCTGTCTTATCTTGAGCCAGTTTCACTATCTCTACAGAAACACTTGCTCCTATACCCCACTCACTGTGTCAATCCATTTCATCCAGGGTCTTGCTCTCCTGAGTTGTATTGAGTAGTCTTACTTGCTCTTATGATCAGTGAATTTAAATAATCAATTAAGTGAGATAGTACAGATAGAAGATCCTGACATCATGCCTGACATATAATTGTTCAACAAGTGTTTATTGAACTAGGTATCTGGGATAATGGAAGCATTTTAACCTATTGATCGGTGGTTTTAAATTTTAGTGAACATCAGCATCACCTGGAAGACTTATTAAAACACAGATATCTAGATAACACCCACAGTGTTCATGATGCAGTAAATCTATGTAATTTACATTTCTTACAAGTTCCCTGATGAACATACCTTGAGAATCACCACAATTGATGGGGCTTTTCCCTGAATGTGAAATTCTCTCTACTTTTGGCTTCTATTACAGACATTGATGACTTGTTATCAGTATCTATTCCATGTCTTCTGGACTTAATGGACTCTGATTTTTATTCTGGACAAAAATGTGCTATTAAAGTATTATATTTCCTGCTTCACTGCCCCAAAATGTATAGCCGATAGCATGGATGGAGATTCTGTTCTCTAGGGCTTTAGAGGAGAGCATATTAAAAATGACACCAAAAAGTAAGAAAGCAGGATTTTTTAAAAATCACTGTAATTATTTTTTTAAAACTTTCATCTATATGAAACTTTAAAAAGAAAAGTAGTTCTCCATTCAATAATGTATGTGCATTCTTGGCATTGATTTCAATACCCAAATGTAACAGAATTCTTCCCACTTCATGCTATTTGCCATTTCCAGTCATTGTTCTTCCTGCCTGCTGAGCTTTATTCCTGAGTGAATGTTGCTCTTTGAGTTTCTGTGGTTGATTGTCCTGGTAAGGGTGTACCTCACCTTCTGACTCTGACTATTGTTTGACTGAAATTTGAGACATAGAAGTTCCATGGATTGAATTACGTCCCACCCAAAATACATGCATGTAATGATATAATGTGGAAGCTATGTAATTATCTCCCAAATCTGATAAACTAATTGTGAAAGGATTAAAGGTGGAGTACACATAGTCCTGAGAGGATGTGGAAGGAACTTTGCTAGGGTGGGTGTGGCCTTTTATCTCAAAAGAGATAAAAGGAAGAACGGTGAACTGAGAATGGAGACTCCTCATTACCATCAAGGAAACATTTCCTGGAGAGAAGTGCATCCTTTTGGACTCAGGTTTTGAGACAAGTAAGCTCCTTAACATCAGGAAAAGTAAGACTCTTGGAAATCCCCAAGGATGGGGATTTCATGGAGATAGATGCCTGACCTGTAAGTGCTAAAGGAAACAAGGACTTTCCTCCAGAACTGACTGAAAGCCTTCCCCTAGATTGGCACTCCAAATCTGGACTTCTAGCCTCCTAAACTGTAGGAGACGAAATTTGTTTACAGCTAGGGAAGACAAAGTAAAGTATTATAATGAAATGTGCAAGGAGCTGGAGTCGGAAAATCAAAGGGCTGAACTTGCTCAGCATTTCTTAAGCTCAAGGAACTGAAGAACAAATTCAAACCTTGATTTGAAATACTTAAGGATGCTTTGGACAGAATATTAAATGATTCAGGAAGCATTAAAAGAAGATTGAAAGTGTGTACAGAGTCATTGTACAAAAAAGAATTGATGGACACAGACGAATTTCAAGAAACAACTTATGAGCAAGAGCCTGTGGTGATGAAGGAGGAAGTTCAAGCTGCTCTGAAAGAATTGGCAAAAAACAAGGCCCCAGGAATTGATGGCATACTGATTGACATATTTAAACAAACAGATGCTTCCCTGGATGTGCTCAACAAGTTGTGCCAAGAAATCTGGAGGACAACCACAGAATGTGGAAATTATCGAACAATATCATTGATATCACATGCAAGCAAGATTCTGCTGAAGATTATCCAAAAACGACTAGAACAGCACATCAACAGAGAACTGCCTGAAGTGCAGGCTGGGTTTAGAAGAGGCTGTGGCACTAGGGTTATTATAGCTAATGTCAGATGGATCTTGGCTGAAAGCAGAGTGTACCAGAAGAATGTCTATCTGTGTTTCATTGACTATGCAAAGGCATTTGACTGTGTGGATCACAACAAACTGTGGCTGACTTTGAGAGGAATGGTAATCCCAGAACACTTGATTGTACTTATGTGAAACGTACAATTGGACCAGGAGGCAGTAGTCAGAACAAAGCAAGGAAACACTGCATGGTTCAAAATTGGGAAGGGTATGTGTCAAGGATGTGTGATATCTCCATATCTTTTCAATCTATATGCAGAACAGATTATCCTGGAGGCTGGGCTCTATGAGGTGAAGTACAGCATCAGAATTGGAGGTAGACTTATCAACAATCTGTATTATGCAGATTACACAACCCTGCTTGCTGAACGGAGAAGAACCTCAAGCATAGCAAGTAATGGCAAAGACCATGGCCTGTATCAGGCGCTTGCTGGAGAAGGTCAAGAATTACAGCCTTCAGTATGGATTGAAGCTCAACATAAAGAAAACAAAGATTCTCACTACTGGGCCAATTGGCAGCAGCATGATAGATGGTGAAGAGATTAAGATTGTTGAAAGCTTTCGTTTGCTTGGTCTACAATCAATATTCTTAGCACCAGCAGCCAGGAAATTAAGATGAATTGCACTGGGAGAGTCTGCTGGCAGAGACCTCTCCAAGGTATTGAGGAACAACAATGTCAGTCTGGAAACTAAGGTGCATCTGATACAGGCTATGGTCTTTGCCATTCCTAGCTATGCTTCAGAGAGCTGGACAATGACTAGGGATGATAGAAGGAGAGTTGATGCCTTTGAGCTTTGGTGCTGGAGAACAGTATTGAATATACCATGATCTGCTAGGAGAACAAACAAGTTCATGCTGGAGGAGGTGAAGCCAGGGTGCTCCTTAGAGACAAGGATTCTGAAGCTTCATCTGACATACTTTGAACATGTTGCAAGGAGGGACTGGTCCTTGGAGAGGACCACCATGCTTGGGAGTATAGAGGGACAGCACAGGAAGGGAAGACCCTTGATGAGATGGATTGATTCTGTCACTAGGTTAACAGGGATAGGTGTTTCAGAGACAGAGTTTGGCAAGGGATAAAGCAGGGTTTAGGGCTATTATACATAGGGTTGCTATGAGTCGCAAGTGACTCGATGGCACATAACAATAACAACAAAGCCATTGACTTATGGTATCTCTGTATAGCAGCATTAGATAACTAAGACAGAATTTGGTAGCATGAGTGGGGTTCTACTTTAATAAATGCCTAAAATGCAGATGTGATTTTGGAATTGGATAAGTACATTCTCAAGGCATTTCATCTGTATAATTGTGAAGCCCTAGATTTTCTCAGAGTCTGTTGGTGGGATTATAGATGTCGAAAGCTATCCTGATGATGGCTTAGAAGGAAAGAAAGGATTTTAATAGCAGGGATGGCACAATTAAAATGAGAAACAGCAGCTGAGGAACAGCAAACCAGGAGATCAGTGCAGAGATGGAGATGGACACAGTTCAGGCTGGAAGCCAACTCATGGAGCAAGAGCACTTCATATCTTCAGGAAACAGGCTTGCTGGCAGAAAGGAGTATATGTCATCAATTGGTGGTAGAGCTAGGCTTGCTGACTCAGAGTTAGAAAGCTGGTTGACTTTGCACTTATGCTTACTGGTGGAGTTGGATGCTTCTTTATCAGAAGAGCTAGTGAGCTTTTTAACATTTTCTGAAGCAGGACAGAGGCTGAGCTGAACTTTTCAAGAGATCAAGGAGCATGCAAAGCAGAGCTGCTTCAGTCTCAGAGGGTAAGCCCACAACTTCTGGGATCTCAAAGTGTGGGATCACAGATTTTGTGGTTCCTAAGGAGGGGGTCACAGTTCCCTAAGTTTTAAAGAGTTAGAACTTTGCCAATTCATTTCCAGAGCATGAAGCTGTGTTGAAGAGGGGCCACCCCTCCACCAGAGAGAACAGAGCTAGTACCCCTGAGAGGGCAGAACCATGGGACCTGCTGGGCCAGAGAAGTAAGGTCATCTATTTGAACTAGGAAAATGAGACCTCCCAAATCTGAGAGAGCAGAGTTTCTCTCTGACTGGGCCTGGAAGGTAAATCTGAAATCCAGGGCCAAAATGCCTCTGAACACTGAGAAAATGACTAACACTAAGAATCTACAGAGGAAGGCCATTGCATAGATAATCTCTGAGAACAGAGGATTCTTTTCAAGCTTTAAGGGCTAATGTAATTTGTTTTGCTGGGTATTTGACTTGCTTGGTGCTTGTTGTTATTTCTTTCCCTCAAATATCTTTCATTTGTAACATATCACGGGCATTGAGAACCCAGATTCAGCCCTGCCACCATGCACTGTCAGAGAATCGAGCTGAGAGGACAACAGAAAGATCAGCCAAGGACAAGTGCCCTGGCTTTAGCCTGGTTGCACTCTGCTTGAAAATAATAGCCCTGCTGTTGGTCAAGCCTTTGTTAAGCATTCAATTGAGATGAAATGGGAAGAAATAGGATGAAAGTGAGAAAAAGGTAAGTTTATTAGGAAAAATACATCGTGGAAAGTGAGATGGACCTCTCCCAGAAGCATAGGTAGGTTATCAAGCTTGATGACGTCTCTTATTATTGTTGGCTGGCCTGCAGTTTGACACGTTTCCAGGTTTGAGTTTGGACCTACAGAATGGTGTGGTGGGCTGTTTCTGTGCATTGCCTCTGACATCACTCATGCACCTGAAATATTAATTAGATTGCTTGAGGGAGGGGAAGTGGGCAGCTTTTACTGTACATAACAGAGATGAGACCCCATGTCTCTGTCCTACCTCTCCCTATCTCTGCCTAGTTCTGACCCTAACATAATAGAACTATTTATGTTGTGCCTGTGCCATCCTTATACTTTGGAAGCAGATAACATGCATTCTAGGTTCAGAATGAAGAAGAGTTTTAACTTAGGATAAATTTGGACTTGAAGTTGATTTAAGACTTTTGGGATGGCATGATTGGATAAAAAATGTTTTGCATGCGACAATATCATGACTAATGTGGGCCTCAAAGGTGAAATAGCATGGATTGAAGAGAGTTCTCCAAAATGCATATATATAATGATATAATGGGAATCTTAAATACTTAATTGTGCTTATGTAAAACCTATAACTAGAGTGGTATTAAAAAAGAGAACACTGTACGGTTTCAAAACAAGAAACGTGTGCATCAGTGATGCATTCTTTCTTCATACATGTTCAAGCTTTATGCCAAGCAAATAATTCAAGAAGTTGAACTTTATTAGGAAGAATGTGGCATCAAGATTAGACAAGGACTCATCAACAACCTGTCTTATGCAGATGACACAACCTTACCGAAAGTGAGGAAGACTTAAAACACTTGCAGCAGAAAATTGAAGACTACCACTTTCAATATGGATTACATCTCAACACCAAGAAAGCAAAAATCCTCACTATTAAACCAACAGGCAATATCATGATAGATCGAGAAAAGACTGAAACCATCTATGATTTTATCTTAATTAGATCCACAATCAACACCCTTGGGACCAGCAGTCAGAAGATCAGGCGACACTGCATTGGGGATATTTGCAGTCAGGAACCTCTCTGAAAGGCTGAAGAGCAAGGATATCAGTTTAAAGACTAAGGGTTTTGCCTAGTCCAAGCCATTGTCTTTTCAGTTATTTGCTATGCATCTGAGAGTTGGGCAGTGAATGAAGATGATAGATGAAAAAAAAGATGCCTTTGAGTTTAAGTATTAGAAAAGAGTACTGCATATCTCAAGGATTTCTTTTTTTTAAAATAAAATTTAATTTTAATTGTGATCTTAGCCAACATTTACAGAAAACTTAGATTTTCATTCATACGTTGTTGCACATTTTAGCCCCTTGTTCTCCCTTCCCCTTCCCCAGTTCACTTTTTTTTTTTTACAGAGGTTTTGGATTTCCATTCATTCATTGCCGCACTTTTCTCTCTGCCCACCCCTCCCCACCAGCTCTCTTCCACCTCCGAAGAGAGGAAAAAAAATTCCTTCATTAGTATGCAATTCCCACATCCCTTCCCTCCACCTCCCACCCCGAATACTCTTCTCTATGCAACCTTAATTCTGGATTCCTGTGCTAACCATAATACTCAATCATATATCACTTCTAATCTGTTCTTTCCCTCATCTGTTTCAATACAATATACATAATTTATCCAGTTTTTTCTGTCATACCCCCACCCTGATGTCAGACCCTTTCTACAACAGTGGCACCATGCAGTATTTGTCCCTTTGTGACTGAGATATTTCACTCAGCATAATGTCCTCCAGGGTCACCCACTTTGAATAATATTGCATGAGTTCCTTGTTTTTCAATGGGAGAAGATAAAATAGATGAATGGGACCTTCTAAGAATCAAATCCCTGTGCACATCCAAAAACTTCTCCAATAGAGTAAAAAGGGAAGCCACAGACTGGGAAAAAATATTTGGTAATGACATGTCAGATAAGGGACTTATATCCCAGAATTTATAAAATACTTGAATACCACAGTAAGATAAAGGTAAATAATCCAATAGAAAAAAGGGCACAGGATATGAACAGACACTTCACCGAAGAAGACATTAAGATGGCCAACAAGCACATGAAGAAATGTTCAAAGTCCCTAGCTCTAGGAGAGATGCAAATCAAAACAACTATGAGATATCATCTCACCCCAGTAAGAATAGCAAAATTTAACAGAACAGCAAGCAACAAATGCTGGCGAGGATGTGGAGAAACTGGAACTCTTATTCACTGTTGGTGGGAATGTAAGATGGTGCAACCATTGTGGAAGGCACTATGGTGCTTTCTCAAAAAATTGCAAATAGAGATACCATTTGACCCAGCAATCCCATTACTGGGAATATACCCCAGTGAGACCATGTCTGCCATCCAAGCAGATATATGCACACCCATGTTTAGTGCAGCTTTGTTTAAAATAGCAAAGAGTTGGAAGCAGCCTAAGGGCCCATCAACAAGCGAATGGATAGAGAAGCTGTGGTATATCCACACAATGGAATACTATGCAGCATTGAAAAACAAGGAACCCAGTTCACTTTTTAAAAAAATATTCATTCATTTTTTGCACAATTACCTACCTCCCCATCCCCCACCAATTCTCTTTGCAATGATAAATCTCTTGTTCTGGGATTTTGTTATATATAATGCCTAACTTCTAAGAAAATGATTATATCTTGGAGAAAGTACAACCTTCCACGAGAAGAGGTCTCACATACGTTGGGCATGTTAGGGGAGACCATTCTTTAGAAAAGGACATCATACTCGGAAAAGTGGAGGGTTTGCAAAGGAAGGAGGGCTGTCATCAAGAAGGACTGAAATAGCAACTTTAACAGTGGGCTCTAGTGTGGCAGAAATGATGATGGTAGGACAGGGCTCAGATCTGTTGTCTACAGAGACATTATGAGTTATAGTCACTTTTTTTTAGTCTATTTTTTTTAATTGCATATTTTGGTTCTTTATTTTATTCAACAGAACTATCTAATTTAGCTTTCAATAGGCCTACAATTGACTTCTCAAGTTTCTCCTTTTGGTCATTCTTTCTGTTTGTTCCTTTTTATCCTCTTTTTTTATTTTTGAACTTTTTATTATTTTGCCCCTTTTTCATCCTTTTAAGGCTCACAAAGATCTGATCTTATTTCTGTACTCCATTATTCTCATCTTCTTTCTGTAGACTTCATTTTCATTTTGACCTTCTCAACTACCTTTATTGCTCTAACCATGACACCTAAATTCTGAGGACTCTTAATTCTGAATCTGCCATACTACATTTGAAGAAAATTATCTGCTACAGCTCTCCTCTTAGATCCCCAGGAGGTCATCACATTCAACATTTACAAAACTGGATGTCTGATCTTACCTCCAAAATAATTTTTTCCCTTTATTTGACCATTTCTTAGTGTATCACTTTAATTTCAACTTCACTACTTATAAATTTCCAAGTCATCTTGAGAGTTGTCTTCTCCCATGTTTGAATAAATGGTCAACTATAAATTCCATCAATTCCATATCTAATATTTTGCCTAGCTGAACTCTTCTCTTCATGCAACCTATTACTATAGCTCAAATCTTCATTATCTTTCCTCTAGATCACTGCAGTACCCTTATAAATGTTATTGTGCCTCCATCCCACTATTGTTGTTGTTATGTGCCATCGAGTCGTTAGCGACTCATAGCGACCCTACGTACAACAGCCCTAAACCATGCTCTATCGTGTGCCAATGGCACTGCCTCTGACAGAACCATCCCGATTACGCCAGTCACTGAATCAATCCATCTCATAGAGGGTCTTCCCCTCTTGCGCCGTCCCTCCACCTTCCCAAGCATGATGGCCCTCTCCAAGGACCTGTCCCTCCTTGCAACATGCCCAAAGTATGTCAGACGAAGCCCCAGAATCCTTGCCTCCAAGAAGTAGCTTGGTTTCACCCTCTCCAGGATGAATCTGTTTGTTTTCTTGGCAGTCCATGGTACATTCAATACTCTTCTCCAGCACCACAGCTCAAAGGCATCAATTCTATCCTCCCTAGTCATTGTCCAACTCTCTGATGCATAACAAGTGATTCCAAAGACCATGGCCTGTATTAGGCGCACCTTAGTCTCCAGAGAGACACTGTTGCTCTTGAGTACTTTAGAGAGGTCCCTAAAAGCAGACTTTCCCATCGCAATACGTTTTTTTGATTTCCTGGCTGCTGGTGCCAAGAGTGTTGACCGTGGAACCGAGCAAACTGAAGCTGTGAACAATCTCAATCTCTTCACCATCCATCTTGATGCTGCCAATTGGCCCAGTAGTGAGACTCTTTGTCTTCTTGCCATTGAGCCTCAGTCATACTGAAGTCTGCAGTCCTTAACCCTCTGCAGCAAGTGCAGGGGAGGGTAATTGGTGTGGGGAGAGAAAGAGATAGATAGTGAGAATGTACTACTCTCATCACATTTCATCTACTTCTATTTGTTGCTTTCAGGTGCTGTCTGACTGACTCTGTGTATAGCAGAATGGAATCCTGACTGATCCTGTGTCATTTTCACATTCTCTTCTGTGCTTATACCCATAGCTTTACAAATCCATCTCCTTGAGTATCTTTCTCTTTTTTAATGACCCTCCCCTTTTCCAAGCATGATATCCTTTTCCATAGATTTTTCTCTCCTGATTATATGCCCAAAGAATGTGATAAAGACCACAACAACAACAACAACACAAAAAAATCCAAAACCAAACCACCTCACCATCTTTGTTTCTATGGAGCAGTGTGGTGGGCTTCTTCTAAAATAAATGCTTTCGTTCTTTTGACTGTCCATAGTCTATTCAGTAGTCTTTGATAGTTCACTGTATCATCAAACATCTCTCAACTATCATTTCCACTGTTTCCCATTTTATCTAAACTCCACTCATAAAAATCACCGTCTTCAACATTCTATTGTCATTAAGTTGGTTCAGAATCACACTGAACCTCCATCGAACTTCTGAGGTTACATCAGATTTCTTTATGGAGAAGACTTGTCAGCTTTCTCCTGGGCAGTGGCTGGGGAGTTTGAACTGCTGCCCAATAAATTGCTTGCTACACCACCAAAGCAAGACCTAGAATCCCCATGCTGTGTTCTTTTTAATACAGGTCCATTCTCTTGCCTCATACATTTTCATGTCTGAATCCTAGCCATTTTTTTGACCCAAAGAAAAGGCCACAAAGCTTTTGTTAATACGTTGAATAGAAGGTTCTTTCTTCAGTCTTACAAAATATATATCATTTTATATGTAAATCTTGCAGAGTTTATTTATTTTTAGTATTATCGTAATCAGGACACATACTTCCTCTTGTTACTTAGACTGTTTCCTTTATCGTGTGAGTCTTTCACATTGTCAAGCATAATAAACATTCAGTAAACAAATGTTGAGTAGATAAGCAATAGTTTTGTTGTTGAATGAATGAATTCATGTTGATATTTTAGGTGCTGTGTATTTAGACAGAGTAAAACTTTTCTGTAGGATTTCTTAGTTTTGATCTTTATGAAAGGAAATCACCAGATTTTTTTTCCTGTGGATGGTTTTGAACTACTAACTAATCTTTTAGTTGGCACCCAAATGCGTAAGTGTTATACTACAAGTACTCCTAGTGAATCTACACCCTGCACCAAACATTTGAGTCTGACTTAACGTTTATCCTCTCTTCACTCCCTTCACATTTACTTTTCAGCTTCCTGTACTATGAGAAAAATTGGCCAAAAGAAATAAAGAAAAATAAAATAAGGAAACAAAAGTTTATGTCAATATTTCCACTACTTGAAAATTTAAATAAAATCAGAAAGAGGTTAAACTTAAATTGAAGTTTGAAGAGTAAGAAGAAGGCTGTAAATCTCTTTTGTTGTAGAATATATATATTTTCACTCCTTTAAAAAGACTAGAAATCTGCAGCTCACTTTGCTCCATTATGTCTCAGATAACAAGGACTCTGTTTTAGACAAATGTTATACTTGCTCAATAGAGATTTCAGTAAAGTCATGTGCCCTGCTGAAATGCTCAATCCTCTCAAACACCCTCCCGAGGCCTTTTTGAAAGCAAAGCTCCTCTCAGTTTCACTAAAACAGTAAGAGGAGAAGTTAAGTGATATGAAGTAAATCTTAGTTCAGGTGGTGGGATTCATTAACACGATGTGATACACAGGGTAGAATGTTAAGCCCTTCTGTTTTCTGTGTGGATGACTAAAGTCTTGCCTGACATCTCCAGACCCCAGAGACCACAGGACTGTGTTCTAACTCTTGCAGGCACAGGGACAGTCAGATGAGGAAGGGGGAGAGCAGAGTGAGAAGAGTCAGATTGGGCCTTTACCAGTTTTTGCAATGTGCTAACAAATTTGTCAATATGTTGATATTCTCTATATCTATATCGGTTTTCTTATCTGAAGATACCTATATAGAGACGCTTGTTTTCTGTCCCATAGAGTATGACTCCAATGATGGAGAATTTTATCTTTTTTTATATCTAGATCATAGTCTGAAATAAAACAATTCTTGCCATGCAATAATTCATAGCGAATGTGGCTTATGCCTGGCAGATGGTCATAAGAGGTGGTGATGGGGATATTCCTTCCTCTGCCCTGCAAACACACTCTCCTGTCTTGCTCTGACTGCACACACTCTGTTCAGTCCCAGTGAAGCAACTCCTACAGAAAAGATCCAATCACATTCATCAAGCATCAGGAGGAGGTGTTTGAGCATGGTATCTCTCTACCTGGTCTGTTGGCATTTCACAAAGAGTTGAAGCATCACGTAACTATCTGCTCTTTGGCTCTTCTCTTGCTTTCTGGAGCTCTCTGTCTTTAAGAACTTCTTTGGTGTTAATTCTTCCTTCATTTGCCTATAATATGCCAACCTATCAACAGTCATGAAATCCTCACCTCTGCAGCTTTCTTATGCCCAAGATATCCACTTAGCCACTGAATTCCAAAGATTTTCTCCATTGTCTGCTTCTTCTATTAAAAAGTTGTTGATGTGCTTGCTATCAAGTAGTCTGTGACTCATAGCAACCCTATGAACAATAGATCTGAATCCTACTTTATCCTGTACTGTCATCGCCATCTCCAACATACGTGGCCCATTGTTGCAGACATTGTGTTAATTCATCACTCCTGTATCACAGCAAAACTCACTGAAAATTGTCCTCAGATTGTATTATAATTGACAAATTTTGGAATTAACAGAAAGTTTACTATTGAAAAGAGAACATTATCTAAAATGTGGGAAGAACATTTTTATATGAGAAATATTGAGGTATTTCATGTTATCTGTCCTCTAGATCACTGATCATTGCACTCTTTCTGTGCAATTGCTCTGTATTTTAAAAAGTCAGCATTTTTAATTGCAAAAATTGGCATGTTCCCACTCTATGTATCATGTGGATACCTTGAAAATTATTCATGTACAGACCAAAGAAGCAAAAATAAATAAGAAATAGGAGGGAGGGGGAAGAGTCTTCCTCTTTTATGTTGACTTTACACCTTTCTAAGCTTAATACTCTTCTCCAAGGACAGAACCTTCCTAACAGCATACACAAAGTATGAAGTCTCACCATTCTTCACTCCAGTTAGCACTCTGATTTCACTTTTTCCAGAACAAGTATGTTTGTTGTCTTGGCAGTTTGTGGAATATTCAGTACTCTTCTACAAAACCACAACTCAAAGACATTGATTCTTCTTCTGTCATTTTTAGTCTGTGGCCAATTTTCAGATGCATAGCAAGTTTCAGATGCATAGACAATGGCTTCAGTCAGATGTATCTTAATCTTTGTGTACTTATCATTACTCTTTACTACTCCAGAGAGGTCCCTGACAGCAGATTTCCACATTGCAATTTTGATTTCTTTTTTTTTTAGCAATTTTGATTTCTTGACTTGCTGATATCAAGGGTGTTGATGGTCTCATTCCAGCATTGTCTAACTCCAAGTGTTGGGAAGTGGAGAAATAATGACAAACTACTGTTCTGTTCTTGGGAGCAGAGAAAGAGAAAGGAGGGCAAAGGGGTTCCAGTCTGGGCTGTTTTCCCCCATAAAGGGTCTGAAATCAGCATATTTTTACTATCATAAGGATTAATATCATTTGGAAAAACTTTGTCTAGTCTTCATCAGAAATCATACTTTAATTTTATTTCTTGCAAGATAATAATCTTCACTTTATTATGCTAGAGGAGTATTTGCCCCTTTCCTGCCCTGTGTTTTATTACACAGCTTCATCACATTCACTGACAAGAAATAGTGCCTTGCTCAAATCAATTCTCTTGAATGTCTTAAGCTCCTTCAGTGATTGGGGTGGGGGAGAGACCTATCTCTTCAGCCATGCACATGTAAAACAAGACTCTGAGCATCAGGAAGCTGACAGATTTTAAGCCTATGAAGCAGCAATCTGCCAAGTTAACAAACACCCCGTGATGACATTAAGCTGAACTGTGTTTGAGAAGTACTGACATAGAAGTAGAATGTGAAGATTCTGCCAACGTTCCACGTTTCAGTAAGAGTGTATTTTCTGACAGCCACAATTGCAGACCTATAATTGTATAAACAGGATAGATCACAGAAAGCTATTAAACTGATAATCATTCAATCATTTTCCAAGTATCTATTAAGTGCCTACCATGTGCCAGAATACTCTTAAGAGCTTTCATGAATAGTGCAGACAATGAGAGACATCTGTGGATGTCACAGGGCAGTGTCCATTGAAGGGTTAGAAATCATCTGAACAAACATGGGATGTGGCATTTGTTCTACATAAACTTCGTTTCTCAAACAGAACCATAGCACTGAACATCCAGGTGTAATTATCATTCACCAGCATACAGACTTGAGACATCTTGCTGGGTGCTTTCTTGGCTTTTGGCTGCTGAAAAAACAGTTGCACTAGGATACTAGGATCATTAGACCCCAAGTCTAGACCAAATTGATGGGCCTGACTCTGCCACCAACTAGCCTTGGGACCTTTAGGCTAAGTTTCTTAGCCTCTCTGAACCTTAATTTCTTTTTCCATAAGAAAGGCATAATCCTTCCAAAAGTCAAGCCCAAAGACCTACTACTGATTTTACTCCCAGTATTTTAATCCCAGACCTAGTTTTTCAATCTTATTGACATATACTGACATTTTGGACTGTATAGTTCCTTGTGCCTTGTAAGAAGTTTACCATATTCTTGGCCTTTACACATTAGATACCAGTTATAATAATCAAAAAGTCTCTCTAGACTTTGAAAAATATTCCCTGTAAGGCAATGTCATCCCCAAATAAGAACAATTGTCCTTTGATATTAAAAGAAAAATTATTATATTTCATGAAATAAAGTTGAAAAATATTATATTTGTAAAGAGGTCAGCAGCAGCATTACTTACATAGGAAATACATTTGCATCATTAGTAAGGGAAATGTTCAATAAATAACAATATGTTTGATGACTGGTGTTATATATTTATTAATGATTAAAATTGTATATGTAATTGTGCTAAATTTTAAAGAACAAAATATAAATAAAAATGCAGAATGCAGCTACATAAAAATACTCTGAACTATGAAACTTAAGAATTGAAAAGAACTTTAAGAGTTACCTTCTTCAAATAACTTATTTTTCTGCTATTCAGATTTCTTTGGGGACTATTGATTTATGTTGTTGTTATGTGCCATCGAGTCGCTTGCGACTCATAGATATATGTTTCTCTTGCTCACTCACTCTGTCTACATATAAACTATATCTAAACTACATCTAAATATGGCCTCCTCTAAACCCAGCCTGCACGTCTGGCAGTTCTCTGTTGACGCGTTGCTCCAGTTGTTTTTGGATAATTTTCAACAAAATCTTGCTTGCATGTGTTATTAATGATATTGTTCAATAATGTCTGCACACTGTCAGGTCACCCTTCTTTGGAATGGGAACAAATATCTACCTCTTCCCGTCAGTTGGATCCAGGAGGCTGGGCTGTACAAGGAGGACAGTGGCATCAGGATTGGAGGAAGATTCATAAACAATCTGCATTATGCAGATGACACAAACCTGCTTGCTGAAACTGAGGAGGACCTGAAGTGCTTGCTGAAAAAGGTCAAGGACTGCAGCCTGCAATATGGATTGAAGCCCAACATCAAGAAAACAAAGATTTTCACCACTGGGCCAATAGGCAGCATCATTATAGATGGTGGAGAGATTGAGATTGTTAACAGTTTTTGTTTGCTTGGTTCCACAATCAATACTGTTGGTACCAGCAGC
>NW_006399846.1:3209585-3210334 GCF_000299155.1 Elephantulus edwardii | reverse complement strand
AATTACAATGTTGTGACTGGCAGTTTAATATCCATATGCATACAGGGATGATCTATTAATTAACACTATCATTCAATAGAAGATTTCTACCAACTTTTGCAGTCTGAAATCAATCATGTTATTTATTAGTAATAACTAATGACTAGAATACAAAAGTTGGGAACTTGAAAAAAAAAGAAGGATCACCAGTTGGAAATATCAACTTGGTAACAGAAATGGAACTAGAGAAAAATGACAGAATTGTGTACAAACAATGACCTATTAATTGCAAATACCTTTTATGAAAAACACAATCAAAAGGGAAGAACTCACTAGGGATTTTTCAAGCTGGAAAACAAATTCAAGCCTCAAATTGCAATACTGAAAGTTACTATGGATCTTGAATGATCCAGGAAGCATCAAAAGAAGATGGGAGAAATATGCTGAGTTATTTTACCAAAAAGAATTGGCTGACACAGAACTATATCAGGAAGTAGCAGCATATGATCAAGAGCCAGTGGTAATAAAGAAGGAAGTTCAAGCTTCTCTGAAAGAATTGGGGGGGAAAAAGCCCCAGGAACTGAAGGAATACCAGTTAATATTATTTCAACAAACAAATGCAGCCCTGGATTTGCTCGCTATGTTGTGCCAAGAAATCTAGAGGACAGCTACCTGGCCAAATGACTGGAAGAAATTAATATTTATTTCTGTTCCTAAAAAAAAGTGATCCAATAGAATACAGAAATTATTGAATAATATCACTAATATCA
>NW_006399846.1:3207643-3209485 GCF_000299155.1 Elephantulus edwardii | reverse complement strand
ATGCCTTTGAGCTGTGATGCTGGAGAAGAGTGTTGAATATACTATAAACTGCTTGGAGGACAAAGAGGTTCAACCTAGAGAGGGTGAAACCAGGCTGCTCCTTGGAGGCAAGGATTCTAAAGCTTCTTCTAACATACTTTGGGCATGTTGTAAGGAGGGACCAGTCTTTGGAGAAGGACATCATGTTTGGGAGAGTGGGGGGACAGTGCAAGAGAGGAAGAGCCTCAATGAGATGATCAATTCAGTGATTGGGGTAATGGGAGTAGGTGTGTCAGAGATAGTGAGATTGGCATAGTTGTACTCTTGGCACTCCATGATATGTCCAATACTTCAGCATAACAGCTCCTCTGTTATTTTTATTCATTGTCCAGCTCTCAGGTGCATAGCAAGCAATTGAGAAGAGCATAGCCTGGATCTGACTGACATCGTTGCTCTTTAGCTATCTATCTGTATCTATATCGATGTATCTGTTGCTGTTGTTATTGTGTACCATCAGGTTGAACCAACCCAGAGCTGACCCCTGTTTTCAAAAACATTAAATAGCATGGGAGGAGATTAGTCATTCTTTTCCCTTGGAGCATTTGAACCATGTGCTTTTGGGATTGCATCACAGCATCTTAACATTAGGCCACCAGAGAGATATAGATATATATGTAAACACACACAGAGATTCAGATTGTTAACATTTACAGCTTGCTTGGCTCCACAATCAACACTCTTGGCACCAGCAGTCAGGGAATCAAAAGATGGATTGCATTGGGAAAATCTGCAGTAAAGGATCTCTCCAGAGTACTGAGAAACAATGATGTTAGTCCTAGAGACTAAGGTGCACCTAATCCAGGCCATGGCCTTCGCAATTACTTGCTATGCATCAGAGAGTTGGACTATGACTAAGGAGGACAGAAGAAGAATTGATGCTTTTGTATTGTGGTGCTGGAGAAGAGTCTTGAAACACCATGGACCACCAAGAAAACAAATAGTCTGTCTTAGAGAGAGTGAAACCAAGTTTCTCCTTGGAGGCTAGGATTTGGAAGCTCCATTTCACATACTTTAGGCATGTGACCAGGAGAGACCGATCCTTAGAGAAGGTCATCATGTTAGGAAGAGCAGAGGGACAGCACTGGAGAGAGAGACCTCAGATGAGATGCATTGATATAGGGAACAATGAGGGTAGGTGTGCTGAAGTCAGTGACACTGACTCAGGACAGGCAGGCTTCTGGGCTGCTATGAGTTGCAGGTGACTCGATGGCACATAACAACAACAACCTATGCACACATACACACATATGTATAGCATCATCGGAGGCCCCAGATGGGAGTTGGGCCAGGAGGTCCAGAAAGCCCTATTCACTGGGGAACACCCAGACATTGGACAGGAGTGACTGGAGCCTAAGGTATCATATTAGGGGTTAGTTAGATGCCTCGTCTGACAGATAATGGAATGGGGGCACCAAATTTATGTCATGTTTTTTAATTGGGGAAGTGTCTTTGCATGTTCCTGCTCTGAATAGGTTAGATACATATATGTTTTCTTGTCTAACATCTGTTCTTTTAGGAATAGCACTTATCTATTAGATGCTTTACTAAAGCAGAGCTCCCTAATTAAGACAGACGAGGAAGAAGAATTGGCCACCCACTTCTGAAATAACAGGCCTTTGAAAACCCTATGAACAATAAAGCACACTTAGAGTATTAGATATAGATATTAGATATATGGAAGCTGTGCCCTCATACTGAAAAACACAAAAATGAGAAGAAATAGTTACAATCATCCATGAACAACTGGAACATGAAATATACAAAGAATGCTGTTGTTGTTTTGTTGTTATGTGCCGTCGAGTC
>NW_006399846.1:3196208-3206018 GCF_000299155.1 Elephantulus edwardii | reverse complement strand
GCCAAATGACTGGAAGAAATTAATATTTATTTCTGTTCCTAAAAAAAAGTGATCCAATAGAATACAGAAATTATTGAATAATATCACTAATATCACATGCCAGCAAAATCTTGCTGAAGATTATCCATAAATGACTAGAACAGTAAATTGATAGAAAACTCTGAGAAATGCAAGCAGGGCTTAGAAGAAGCTATGAAATTGGGGATGTAATTACTGATGTCAGATTGAAGCATTTGCTGCAGAAGGTAAAGGACTACATTCTTCAATGTGGATCACATCTCAACATCAAGAAAATAAAGATTCCCACTATTGGACCAACTGGCAGTATTATGTTGTTGTTGTTGTTGTTATGTGCTGTCGAGTAACTTGCAACTTACAGCAACCCACCATGGAGCAATTTTATTTGCACATAAGGACTCAGCTTATATAAAAATCAACTAGGGAGCAAGTAACAGCAGCATCCTATACATAAATAATGCCTAGCATCATTTCATCAATCGTCTAAAATATATTTTACCTTTTTTTAATTGAGATTTTGTTGTAAGTTTACAAAGAACATGGATTTCCATTCATTCATTGTTGCACATTTTTCTTCATGCCCCCCCTACCCCCAGTTTGCTTTTTTCTTTGGAAAAGAGTTCTTTCATTGTTACACAATGCCCCACCCCAGGCCACTTTACTGTGCAGCTCTTATTCTGTACTTTTGTCATACCAATAATACCTAATCATATATTCCTTTTATACAATTCTTTCCCTCCTCTGTTTCAGTGCCATGTACATTATTTATCCCTTCTTTTCTTAGTTTGTCCCAACCCTCCCCTCACCCCAGTCAGTCCTGTTTTATAACAGTGGCATTATACAGTATTTTTCTTTTTGTGACTGAGATAGTTCACTCAGCTTAATGTTCTCCATGGTCAGCCATTTTGTTCTTTGTTTTTCAGTGTTGTATAATATTCCACTGGGTGAATGTACCACAGCTTCTCTATCCATTCATTTGTTGATGGGCACTTGGGTTGTTTCCAAATCTTTTCTATTGCAAACAAAGCAGCATTAAACATGGATGTGCAGTGGATAGCTTTTTAAAAACAGAAATTTATTCTCTTATAAACACAACAGGAGTTCAAGATCCTGGAAGTCCAAATTCAGGATGTTGACTTTCAGAAAACCCCTTTCTTTCTATTGGTTCATGAGGAAGCCTCTTGTTTCTTTTAGCATCTTTGGAGAATACATGTATCACAGTAGAACGATATTCTGTTGGGGTTTTCATGGCTAATTTTTTAGAGATCATCATGTTTTTCTTAGAAAAGTGCTTCTGATTCGACTTGATCTTCTAACTTTTCAAACAGCATCCAAGGATATTAATAGTTACACTTCTCAGGGACTCTTAAAACCTTGCAAATACACTTAGCTGCTGACTGAAAGGGTGGCAGTTTAGGTTCTTCCAGAAAATCCTTTGAAGAAAGCCCTGGTGATGTACTTTGAAAAAGTGATCATTGGAAACCTCATGGATGCAGCTCTATTTCTCTGGTGCACATGGGGATGCCATGAGTCAGGATAGACTGGCAGGCTGCTTGTTTAGAATTCAGTGACAGGTGTCCATAAAAGAGAAAGGGAAGATATAAAGAGCTAAAATCACTGAAGGCAAGGGTAGAGGTTGAAGTGATGCTGGCACTAAGCCGTGGAACATCTGGAAAGGAACCTCAGAAGTCGAGAGAGACAGAGAAGAAGGAAATGGGACCTTGTTTAAACCTTGAATTTGGACTTCAGGCAACTGTAACTGTGAGAAAATATGTTTCTTTTAAGCCAAAAAGTTTGTGGCAATTTGTATGTGAGCACCAGGAAAACTTATATACTCATTTAAAAAAGTCATGGAATATTGGTGGATAATTTCAGTTTTGCTAAAACCCTCCAACATATCACAGACTATGGTGTCAAATAGACTTAAATTTGAATCCTGGATCTACTGCTTAGCAACTGAATGGGTCTAAGCCAGTAGATCTCTTAGGTCACAAATTTCTCCTCTAGAAAAGGTAGGGGGGCGGGGAAGATGTCCCTTTCAAGGGAATATTGAACAGTGAAAGAGATATGGGTCAAGGGCTGGTACACAGGTGAGCAGTAAAGAAGCACTTGGTTTTTTATCCTCCCTGTGAACTTTTTTCTTTTCTTCTCCCTGCCCAGAAAGCTCGTTAGCTCTTTGTAATCTTCCAAGTTCAAACTTCACGGTGAATGTGGATGGCCTTTCACATTTTGCCTACCACCCTTTCTCCTCTGTAGCCTGACTTCCTTCAACTTCTTCCTAAAAGCTTCTGCTTTAGGCATTTACTTTTCCCTAAACAAGGCTTCCCCATACCTCTTTGCCAAATCTCTGCACTTGCTACCCACCCAGGCCACCCCTTAAGCCCAGCATCCTTCCTACATCACTTTCTCTTTGTCAACGGGTAGATCCATCCATTCTCAGCTACCAGCACTAGCATAATGCAGAAGATAAAAGCATATTTTCTGGATTCGCAAATCCCTTTTGCACCTTAATATTCCAATTTACTTTTTCCTAATTAAAGGGAAAACTTAAGGAGCTTGGATGGCTTCTTAGTAAGGAATTGAATTGCCAGTGCAAAAGTATGCTCTTTGGATCCACCAGCTAATAGACGGGAGAAAGATGAGCAATCTCCTCCCATGTGATTTACTGCCTCTTGCCTCTAACAACCTCCATTCCATCCCCCAACTCATTCACACTTTGGAATAAAATGACAATAGCTTTAAATTGCTTCCCACAAGGACCCGAAACCCCAGACCAAAATAATGAATTGCATGCATCATTGAACCTGAAGGCTAGCTGAAAAAGGGGAGCCAGGAAGGCATTTCTGAAATCACCCCCAGCTGCCCAGGTCTCGAGGTGGGCATGCTGTTAGGAAGATGATCCTTCAGCCACCAGCCTTCCCTCCCCATCCCAACCCCACCTTTTCTGCCAGCCTTACCTGCTTTACCCTGAGACTGGACATCGCTGGGACTTGGCTCCATAACTCCTTTTTTAGCGCCCCACTACTCACTCCATGTTTTCCCTTCCTCTTTCTTCTTCCTATTTCAAGTTCTAATTGCTCACCGGGGGCATCATCCATCTTGTTCACTAGGTATTCAATTAGAGCAGACCTCAGCAGCCCGTCTTCTGCCTTTCTGCCCCCTCCTTTCCATGTCCCTCCCCTCCCCCAGATGTCACCTTTCAGGAAGCAATATATAACACCCTCTGTCTACTGGCCACTCGCCATTCCCAACCTGAATCCCCATTAACTACGCCAAGGCAAATGAATAAATAAATCTCTGAGGGAGGGGAAAAAAAAAAGAAAAAGAAAGAAAGAAAGAAAAGGAAGCACTGGTTGAGAGCTAATGAAGGTCACCTCCTAGTCAGGCCTCTCACTCCCACTTCTATGAAATGGAGCCCAGGCCTTGGGTGACGGCTTCCTCCTCAGACAAGCGTCCTCTCTTGTCTGTGTGTGTTTCCTGGGTTGGGTCCAGGAGCTCAGTGCATTATCACAGTTTTGCTGTTACTGTTTAGCTTAATTTGTTTTCCTACATCATGACAGCCTAGGAGCAGAAAGGCATAGTGTATCTTGTTGAGATGTTCTGTGAAATCATTTGGTCACGTTGGGCTTGGTCAAATGGGGAAATCTATTTCACCGAAGATAAGTGGTAGTGGTAGAGCCAGGCCCAGTAATTCATATTCTGATTTTCATTTATTGATGAGAATACTTCTCAGAAAGGGAAAAGCTCACACTGCTGGGGAAAACTGGGTTTATGCCAAAAGCTACACAAATCTACAGGATATATGAGACATATATTTCTGGATGGTCAAATTTATTTGTCTGTACGTAATTTGAAGTAAAATTGAATATTAATATAAATATCCTGTATTATGGCATATAAAAGCATTTTCAATTAGTTTTTATGATAAAACTGAGACATCAAACTGTCTAAAACAGATTTTCTCTTTAACACTGGTTTTAACAGCAGTGTATTTTCACTCTGCCCTGATCTTGAGATAAGCCTGGGCAAGCATAGTTTGAGAAGCTCTGTCCATAGCATCCCTGAGCTGACCTGTTGAACTATGTTTAGACCTCAAAGAAGTTCAGCTTTAAAAATTATCCCACACATGTGCAATATAATGTAATATAATGTGCCGTAGTATGTCCACCTAGGACAGATCTAGCCATTTATTGTTGTCTCTTAGCCACTACACCTATTTTAAGATCTATTAAACCCATGTTGAGCGCCCCCTCCCCACTCAAACTGGTACAGACACATGTGAAAAGGACCCAGGCAGGTCTTTATATGACCTGGACCAAAGCTGTCCACCAGTGTGACCTGTCCAACTGTAGAATATTAATGTAATGTAAATTATAATTTAAGAAACTGTATTTCCAGGTTACTCGCTATAGCAATTGGTCTAATGCACACAGCTACTTCTAAATTAAGTAGTCTAGGATTCCCATTCTTCTCAATGGTAGCCATAATTTTTATGAAACTCATGCCCAAATGCCTTTGCATAGTCAATAAAAGCACAAAGAGATATTCTTCTGGTATGCTCTGTTCTCAGTCGGGATCCATCCGACATCAGAAATGATTAGACACCTATTTCTAAACCCCACTTGAAATTGTCAACAGCTTCATCTTACTTGAGTCTATAATCAACACCCTTGAGAGCAGCTGTCAGGAGATCAGGAGATGTACTGCATTGGGCAAGTCTTCAGTCAAGGACCTCACCAAATTACTAAAGAACAATAATGTCAATTTGATGAGTAAGGTTTGCCTCATTCAGGCCATATTCTTTTCAGTCACTTGCTATGCCTCTGAGAGCTGGGCAATAAGTAAGGATGACAGAAGAAGAATTAATACCTTTGAGCTGTGATGTAAGAGAAGAGTTCTGACTACCCCATGGACTACCAAAAGAACAAACAGGATATGTCTTGCAGAAAATGCAGTCAGAGTATTCCTTAAAGGCAAAAATGGCAAGCTTTATTTCACACACTTTGGGTAGGCATGTATCTAAGAGAAGCCCTGGCTGAAAAAGACACTGGAGAGGGACATCATACCTGGAAAAGTAGAGAGAGGGTAAAAGTAGAGAAAGCAAGTAAGACCCTCAACAAGACACATTGATACAGTGACTGCAGCAACAGACTCAAGTGTGTCAGAAATGATGAAGACAGCCCAGAACAGGGCAGGGTTCAGATGTGTTGCTCATAGGGTCACTACGAGTTGTACTCAACACCACCTATCAACAATAACAACCTATGCCTGCTTATTAGGAGCTTTAGAGAAAAATGAACTAAGGACATGAGAACTGAGGCTCAATTTTCTCAAACTAATTCTTCCTTTCAAACTGTGATGCCAAGGGATGTGATGAGGAAGGCAGTGGTTATTCTTTTTTATACCAGCCATGGACACTAATATTTTTGTCCACTTTATTATCAGATCATTAATCCCTCTGTCAGGTGCTATTTCTCATTCTACTACAGCAACTTTCAGACCTTGAACAAATCACTTGAATCTGAGCCTTAATTTCTTCATATTTAATAATGAATATATTACTCCTACTAACCTCACAAACATATCAAGACCATTTAAGCAAATAGTAAACTGAAAAATATGGCACATTGAGGCTAAAAAGATTGTTTAGAGACTCTGGTTGGTATTTGGGGATCAATGCTTTAGGTTAAAGGAAACACAATGTTAATATTTCAATATGGAGGATTAACTGTGTTATGCACCCTTATTTATCCTATTTAGGCCTCTTTCAAGCAGAAGTGCCATTTGCCTGTTGAAGCAAGTCATGGAATATATTTTCCAAAGAAAGAGACAAGATATGAAATGACAGGGAGCTCTTGTGTCCTAGTGGCAAGAAGCTGCACTGCAAACCCAGAGGTACGTGGTTCAAATCCACCAGATGCTCTGCTGGAGAAGGAGGATCAATCTCTTCCTATACCAATCAGATCCAATTTGACGGTATACACACAAAAAATAAGAAAATTTTTTAAAAAGATAAGAAATTACAGAATGCCAAGGAAAAATATTTGGACAAGAAATCCTAAAGCCCAAATTCAGTTCTAGGCCCTGACATTGTCTGTGATCCGAGATCATAGATCTGCACTTAGTTTCTCCCACTCTGGTCTGGAAAATGATCCAGAAGTTTCTTTTCTAGTTCAAATAATCTATTATTCTAGATGCTGTGGAGGAGAGTGGGGGAAGACATGGGCACAATGTAGTATGTGTGAAGAGAATGGAATGGACCCCTAGAAGTGGAAATTAACTCATTTATTTCCTCATTAATTTATTCTTCACTGAGCCCCTACTCTAAGTGAGTCAATATGAGTACTAGAAAGAAAAAATTGTCTACTTCCTTAAGTACTAAAAAGGAGAGAAAGACCACCGCCTGGCACCAAATAAAGTCAATAGTTGTCCACTATTAGTGTAGTTAATTTAGGTCAGGGCAAGTGGCCAGATAGCAGGCTAAGGGCCAGATTCATTGGCTCCATTTCTAGCCTTCAGTGTAACCCTCAAGCAATAGTAGCTGGAACAAAAGTAATAAGGATACTTATCAATGTTTAAAAATAAATTATGAATATAAACCTCAGCATATTGGATTGCAAAGACCACAGACTTGCCATGCCAAAACCAAGAAGATGAGACAGCAGCATGTAAAGGAAAGAGCCTGAACTAGAAAGTTGGGTTATTGCCCAAGATCTGTCACCAACTACATTATCTGTGCAACTTTGAGCAAGTCATTTTCCATCTCTGAGTCTTAGTTTCCTGTCCTTTAGAGTCAGAGACTGAACTGAATTGTCTCCAAGGACTCTCTGAGGTCTGATGTTGCATGAAGCTGTCCCTAGAATTATTCCAGAAGGTAGTATCTCCTAATAATATAATGAAAATTCCCCAGAGCCAAACCCAACACTCCTCTTTAATTTGCATAGCTGATTAAATTAGTGAAAACCAAGCAAATTTTCACAGGAAGGCCGGGGAAATACCTGAATATTTGGGAAATGTCTGAGGTTAGTGCACAGTTTTCCTTGGCTGGGATAAGCAAATCTCTGGAGGTTTCTTTTCCCTGTGATTAAGCATAAAATAAAGAAATTCAGCTAGATAGAGGAGAGCCTTGCTCTTTTTCTTAACAGCGAATGCCTCTCAAGTAAGAGCTCTTTTACTATTTGATACAAGTAAAGTGCATTCACTCTAATTTTTCTATTCCTCAGAGCCATTTTTTTTTTATTGCATGAGGTGATAGAAGTAAATCTCAAAAACATCTTGAAGTTCATCTGACATTAAACAGTTATTTACAAGGTCTTAGAGCTTGCTTTTGACTACTTGGAAATGCCTTTTGAGAATCCATTCCAAGCTCAGTGTATGCATGTGTGTGAGAAAGGAGAAATTGACATGTCATTCTCTGAAGTCCTTTGAAGTGACACGTGGGCCTTGTGGGTCATAAGACAGGCCCTAGAGAACTTCCAGCATTCTGCTTTGACTTCCTTTCAGGTTCCTATGAACAGAAAGAGAGCTTACAGAGTCAATAGGACAAGAATGACCCAAAGAATTGTGAATTTGGTTTAACTCAATTCTTAAGATTGAAACTAGGAAGATGTTGTTGTTATTGTTGTTAAGTGCCATTAAGTTGGGTATGACCTGTAGAGACCCTGTGAGCAACAGATCTGAACCTGTTCTATCCTGTGCCATCCTCATACTTCCTGACACACTAGAGCCCATTGCACCAGTCTCTGTGTCAATACACCTGGTTGAAGGTCTTTTCCTCCTTTGCTGATACTCTTCCTCTCCAAGCATGCTCCTTTCCAAAGAATAGCCTCTCCTAGAAACATGCTTGAAATATGTGAGTCAAATCATCTTTGTCTCCAACAAGCACTCTGGCTGCACTTTCTCAAAACTTACTTATTTGTTCTTTTGGCAGTCCATAGGATATTCAGTGTTCTTCTCCAACACCACAGCTCAAAGTCATCAATTCTTCTGTTATCCTTACTCTTTGTGCAGCTCTCAGATACCTAGTAAGTGATCAGAAAGACCATAGACTGAATCAGACTCATCTTGGCCTTCAAACTGATGGCATTGCTCCTCAATAATTTGAAAAGGTCCCTGACTACAGACTTTCCCAGTGCATTATGTATCCTGATTTCCTGGCTGCTAATACCAAGAGTAGGGAGCTCTGATGGCTCTAGTGGCAAGAAGCTGTGCTGCAATCCCAAGTTTGAGGCCACCAGCTGCTCCACTGGAGAAAGATGGGCAATCTCCTCTCATGCAATTAACAATTAACTGCCTCAGAAAACCCACTGGAGGGTCAGCTATGGGTCAGTTCTGACACTATGGTAAGCACAATAAAACACACAGTACCAAACGTTGCTAATTAAGGATCCAAGTAAGATGTAATAATTTTAATCTTTTCTCTATTATGATGTTTCATATTGGTCCAGTGGTAAGACTTTTTGTTTTCTTGTCCCTGATACGTGATACATACTGAAGGCTATATTCTTTTGACATTCTACAAGTGCTTCAAGTCCTTCTCAATTTCAGCAAGCAAGGTTGTGTCATCTGTATAACTCAGCATTTTAACCAGTCTTCCTCCAAACTCGATGTCACATTCATCTTCATATAGTCCAGTGTCTCAAATAATTTGCTAGCATACAGATTGACTAGGTAGAGAGAGAGAGACCATAACCCTGACACACTCTCTTCTTAATTTTAAACCATGAGTGTTCCCTTATTGAATTGTTTGCACAACAGCCTCTTGGTCTAGGTATAGGTTTCACATGAGCACAGTTAAGTATTCTCATTCTTTCCAGTGTTAGCCACAATTTGTTTTGATGCACACAGTCAAATGCCTTTGCAAATAAATAGACATTAGTCAAATAAATACATTCTTACAATATTCTGAATACCAGAAGGAAGACATATAGACTAATGGCCTAGTGGTAGGAAACTGCGCTGTAATCCCAAAGGCATGTGGTTCAAATCCACCAGATGCTCTGCAGGAGAAGAATGGACAATCTTCTCTTGTTTGATTTACTGTCTCTGAACACCCACTGGAGGGTCAGCTATGGGTCAGTTTTGACCCAGTGGTACACAACAAAAACATGTTCTGTTTACTGTGATAAATGTTTTATAAATACATTGATTTTTAATACAAAGATGTACCCACATCTATTCAGATATCTTTGAAGTAGGAGCAATTGCTGTGTTTCATAGATAAGGAAAACAAGGCTTAGAGGTAAACTAATTTTCCTATGTTAGAAAACTGATTCTGTAATTTCATTTCTAATTTTCTAATCTAAAGGCAGGTCCAACTGATTGTAAAATTTGAGCTTTCCTATAAAGTCAAAGGTTCCTATATTCTCTGAGTTAAAGTGATTCTCTGAGTTATTCCCTTCATAATGTCAAAGTCTTTCTCCTTGTATTTCTCCATAAATCTATATTTTAAAAATCCATTCTAAAACTAATCCCTAAGACACATGTGGATTTTGAGAAATGGTAGAAATCATTCATTGCATTAGCCATGCAAAAGAACAAGAGAACTTCAGGAGTCTATGTGAAAAGGCAACAATACATAAACGTGGAAGAAAACATCCATGTTACATTACGTGGGTGCACTCTGTTCTAGAAGATATAAAATTGAGGATACAAATTTTAATCTTGCTATTCCAGCTCCTGCGTTATGCAGATGATACAACCCTGCTTGCTGAAACTGAGTCAGACCTCATGCACTTGCTGCAGAGGGTCAAGGACTGCAGCCTTCAGTATGGACTGAGGCTCAATGTCAAG
>NW_006399846.1:3182547-3195560 GCF_000299155.1 Elephantulus edwardii | reverse complement strand
AACAACAACTCCAGCTCCTTATTTGTAAGAATAGCAGACTTCAACTTTTCTACACATAAAAAAAAAGTGCTGATTGTCTCCATGAGAAATTCTAAACAAAGTTGATTTGCAAGTAAATATGTGCTAAATGAATTCATTAACATAAGCCATTTATTCTAAGTTCACTAATTAGAGATGCCTCATTCATCAGCCACATTGTCCAATTTACTTTAGAGGACCACTTGTCATCAGCTCTAGTGTTCTGTTGGCTTAGGCGGGGCGCAGGTGATTTGTCTCAATACCCTGAAGAAGTGGAAAGACAGTCTTTATCCTACACACAATGGAATGACCATGGGCTACTAACTACATATAAGGAAGATCAGATAGGTCTGTATTTAAATGTTATAATTGAATAAAGCAAGAAGAAAATGTGCCTTCCAAAGTAGATGAGTTATTTCCTGGAAAAGGAAATATTTTATGTTACATGCTTAAATGTTAAATCGAGTCAGGTCCCTCTCTCTTCTAGTCTAGAAGTCCTATTAAGGTGAAAATTTTGCAGCAGAGTGGCTATGACCCCAAAGTGTCAAATATCATCATCACCTTAAGTGCAGGAAAAGTTTCTTGTTTAAAGTATCATTTTCTGTTAAAAATAACCCCTTCTTCATTGGCTTCTGGATGTTGCCTATAATGTGGCCATTCCTTTATTTGGGCTGATAGTTTTGGGTGTTTGTTGTGGTTTGGTTTGTTTGTTTTTCTGTAATATGATCAGTTGTGGGGACTGAGAGGTGAGGTGGGGCAAATATTTTAGGACTTAAAGGGATTCAATAGGCCAAAGAATGAGGCATTCCTGAGTGAAGACTCCCTGACTTAATTCAATCAGGGGAAAGTGTGGCAAAACACTGAGGCTGGTGGGCTATCAAGGAAAGGATGTAGAATCAAGTACTATTTGCACATACATTATTAGTGCCATCTTCCCACTGTCCTAGTCCACCTCTGTATTTCCCCAATTGTGTGTTGAAAGTATAAAAGCATATTGGATAGTTCTACAGTTCCCTGAGGAAGCTACACATTAGTCTCTCTAAACAAGCAGCCTGAAATGAGCGCTAGACAGCCAGAACCAGGACTGTGCTGGAAACCAGGGAGCTGGTTTTGACTATGACTTTGGCAATACAAGGTAAATGTCCTTGGGTCCTCTGAAGTGTTTAGTTGACTTTCTAAGTTCCTCCAGTTGTTTTCCCAGTGCCTTGCTAGTAATTTGCATTGAACCAGTGCTCTTTAGTTGCAGACATTAGATAGCTCACTGTGCAGACAGAGCTAGGTAAACGCTGTGTATGTATGTGTGTGCGCACCCATGTGTGTGCTAATTTACACAACATAAGAGTGGGACTAGGGAAGGGAAGACAAGCTTTATCTCATTCATTCAGCTGCCAAGCATTTGTAGAGCACCTGCTGGGCATCAGATTCTAAGTGAGGCAGTCAGACATTAAAACAAATGCTTTGTGAACTCTTTGAAAACATACTATCAAGTATAAATTACAAGCTCTCAAAGACTACAAAAGTAAAAGTGGTATGAGGATACAAGTGAAAGAACAACAGGTAGGGTACAGAGAGAGGTTAGCCCAGAAGAGAGTATGGATATACTACAGTTTGGGCAGGAGGAGAGAGAGAAGGTCACTCTGAGTATAACTTGGCTTTAACATCAGTTTTCCTTGTAGTAGGGGTTGGCTTAGTAAAAAGCACAGTTCTCATTATTCCCCTGTAAGTGGGTTGGGATCTTTCCCCACAGTGCCATTATGCATCTGAACATTCTCTTACTATATTTATATGGGAAAGAAAGAAAACAATTCCTAGCCTTGCTGGTTCTTTTCTTGCTGTTCTCCATTTGTCTTTGTTAGTGGTATGTTATTTCACTAGAGAGGAATGTCCTATTTTTAAGGGGTGGATGGTAGTATGTGGGGTGGAGGTCATACTAATAAGAAATATTTTAACATGGAAAAAAGTCAACTTTCTATTATTTCCTCATAATTAAAAAATCCAGCAACCAAGACATGAATTTTGCAGCTCACTATCACCCCAAAGTATTGCAAATCTTAGGAAAGGAACAGATATCATTAGAGGGTAGATGAGCATGTGCTTTGCAGGTGACTGGAGGGAGGGGCTTGCAACGTGAGAGTGGCTTCAAATCCATTATAAATTTTATTCATATCCTCAACTCTTGGATATTTCTCAGATCTGTTCCCTGACTATCTGGGTACAATTTTTATCTCAGAAAGTTATTCCTGCACCTAACT
The DNA here is from genome assembly GCF_000299155.1 of Elephantulus edwardii. Classification (NCBI taxonomy): domain Eukaryota; kingdom Metazoa; phylum Chordata; class Mammalia; order Macroscelidea; family Macroscelididae; genus Elephantulus; species Elephantulus edwardii. The sequence goes on along the minus strand of NW_006399846.1, from coordinate 3,193,290 downwards.
CTTTTTGGATTATTGTTGTTGTTGTTATGTGCCATCAAGTCGTTTGCGACTCATAGCGACCCTATGTACAACGGCCCTAAACTCTGCTCTATCCTGTGCCAATCACATTGCCTCTGACACATCCATCCCAATTACCCCAGTCAGTGAATCAATCCATCTCATAGAGGGTCTTCCCCTCCTGCGCTGTCCCTCTACCCTAACAAGCACGATGTCCCTCTCCAAGGACCTGTCTCTCCTTACAACATGTCCAAAGTATGTTAGACGGAGCCTCAGAATCCTTGCCTCCAAGGAGTAGCCTGGTTTAACCCTCTCTAGGATGGATCTGTTTGTTTTCTTGACAGTCCATGGAACATTCAATACTCTTCTCCAGCACCACGGCTTAAAGGCATCAATTCTCCTTCTATCCTCCTTGGTCATTGTCCAACTCTCTGATACATAACAAGTGATTGCAAAGACCATGGTCTGTATCAGGCGCACCTTAGTCTCCAGAGAGACACCGTTGCTCTTGAGTACTTTAGAGAGGTCCCTAACCGCAGACTTTCCCATCGCAATACATTTTTTTATTTCCTGACTGCTGGTGCCAAGAGTGTTGACCATGGAGCCGAGCAAATTGAAGCTGTGAACAATCTCAATCTCTTCGCCATCCATCCTCATGCTACCGATTGGTCCAGTGGTGAGAGTCATTGTCTTCTTGACATTGAGCCTCAGTCCATACTGAAGGCTACAGTCTTTGACCCTCTGCAGTAAGTGCATGAGGTCCTCCTCAGTTTCAGTGAGCAGGGTTGTGTTATCTGCATAACACAGATTGTTGCTAGATCTTCTGTGTCTTGGATTATATCAATCCTAAATTCCCCATGTTATTTGGCATATAATGATTATCTTCCACATTCAAATAAACTCTCTCTGCTAAGTACCAGAGGGAGTTCTGGTGGCTTAGTCCATAGAAAGTTGCACCGCTAACCAAAGAGGTGATGCACCCGTGGCAGCTTGAGTCCACCAGGAGGAAAGATGGACAGTCTTCTCTCATGCACTTTATAGCTTTGACTGTCCACTAAGGTCAGCTGTGAGTGGATTCTGACTCAACAGTAATAAGAGTTTTAAGACTAAGAATCCTTTGAGAAATAAAGTACTTACTGCTGCAAAGTACTTTCTTCTAATAAACCAGGCACCTAAAGCAAATTCACATGGGGAAAACAAAAAATAAACCCAAAACCAACCAAACAAAAAAGACTTTTTGAGTTTGTAAAGGATCCACAGATTAAATGGATCATCTGCTCAGAGTCTGTGTTTAGGATAAGCTTATTGAGCCAGCCTCCTTCAAGGTAGTGGAAAACCTTCCACAATCCCAGACTCTTGTTTCTTATTCCTGTAGAAATTTAATATGCAAAGAGAATTCCAGAAAGAGGAAAGATTATGCAAAAGCACAACTGTGGAAAGGTTCTAATGAAAAAGTTAAATGTGTAGCCAGGTGTCTAGTAGAGGAAGGTAAGGGCACGAGAGTGAAAAGGTAGGTAGGGTCCAAGAGGCAATGGGATGGAGGGCAGGCGGGTATGGTGAGGATCTGGATTTCATTCAATAGTGAAGCTGGATCTTAAAGATGGGGAATACTTTGACTTCAAGGTCTTTGTTTGGTTTAGGTTTTTATAGATAAGTTATTGAGGTGGCAATGTGAAGGGCAGATCAGAAAAGAGCAGACTCAGACAGGGATCTGGTTTAGGAAACGATTGCAGTGGCCGTTGTAGAGCAACAAGGAAGCCAAGCTGAGGAGTGGAGGTTGCTCGCATCTTAAAGGTTTGAGTTCTCACAAAAGGACTCTGAGCAAATCTCTTTTAATCTTTTAAATTCAAGACAAATGCCAATCAGGACAAATTTGGAGGAAGGTTATCCTCTAGGGAAGGAAAACACAGCCTTTGTAAAAACCTATAGGCATAATGCCACAGGTTTCCCATGCACTCAAACAAAAACCATCCTGAGAGAAGAAAAAAAAAATGAGATCCAAACCCCCAAAAGTTACGTGGAGAATGTCTGTAGCCATGTAAGTCATTGAATAATTAAATTACTTCTGGAAAAATGTAACATAATCCATCTTCCCATTATAGTATTTTTGGAAAAGAAATACCAGCCTTCTGCTAGTTGCCTCACGTGTCCAATTCTAAATGTCAAGACTGAATCCTGAAAATAGGTGCTGGAGCCCTTTTGTCTGAGAGGTGAGGCCAGGCGGAACCCACCTGCTGGGGCAGATGAGGCTTCTCCATCATGAGGAACAGAAATTTGTCTTCAGCAGATGCCAGAATGGAGCATTTTCCCCCCCTTTTCAGAGTCAGTATGGTTTCCTGTTTTTAATTTTTATTTTATATTGATTTGCTTACAAAGTTCATATACCTTGTGTTTCACACTATTCTTCATTCATATTGTGTTTCATATAATTATTCCCATGTGTTGTTGTTGTGTGCCATAGAGTTGACACCCACCCATAATTGACCCTTCAGCAGGTTTTCAGAGTTAATTGCATGGGATGAAATTGCCCGCCCTTCTTCTGTGGAGTAGCTGGTGGCCTCGAACTACATGACTTTGGGATTGCAGCACACCTTCTTGCCACTAGGCCACCAGAGCATTATGTTTTATAAAGTTAATCACCATTGGATTATGTCCATCATTATCCTGTTTTTCTCAGGTCCCCTCTGGATCTTTCCCATTTCCTTTGCCCACCACTTCCTCCACCCACCAAATTGTGAAACCTTGTGATTTTGCCACTACCCCTCCTCATCCGTCTGCTCCCAACCCTTGCCCCTTTAGGTCCCCACGATTTGGTTTCCTTATTAGTTTTTATTTCTTTGCTCAAAATTTATTAGCTCCTTGTATGTATCAAGCTCAACGTAGGTACTTGTGATACAAAGCTAAGTTTGACACAGACCTTGAAGGGAGTCATCTCTTGCTGCCTGATAGTTACATGTTGTTGTTGTTGTTGTTTAATGCCGTCGAGTCGTAGACAACCCATAGCGACCCTATGAACGAACAGCTGGAGCACTGTTCGTACATAGAGTTTCCAGAGGCAAGCCATTTTGGAAGTGGATGCCGCTCCTGCTTCCAGGCTTGATTTAGTTGGGAAGCTCCAGCCAACACTGTCCACCATGGGTGCCCATTACCACGATTGGCACATCACTGTCACAGGCTTCAGCATCACAGCAACCACGAGTTACCTCTGTACAGCAACGCACAGACCAGTGCTATACCACCTAGAAGAATGTGGTATAGGCCCAGGCTGGCTAGCCTCACTCCAGGGACAGAGCAAACCTGCACGTCAAACACATTCTCGGAAAAGCAGTCCACTCCAAAGCTTGCCACGATTCCTGCACTCCCCACCACCACGCTCCTATAACCTGATAAATTACAACTCCACTGGACCTGTAAATCAAAGGAGATAAAAAAGGAAGTGTAACAGCTGAGTGATTGTCATCCTCAGAGAGGATAGCGCGACTTACCTGATGTGTAGGTCTGCCAAAGTTCCCAGAGCCATTGGCCATTATGGGTATCTGGAATTTATAAATTGCTTATTCTTTGGGTTAAGGATTATTTAAGTATAACAAGTGAGCCAGAGGCATGAAAAATCTCAGCAACTTTTCCACAGTCACACAATTTACACATTCCTGAGTTAAGATTTAACTCTGGCCCTGGATTTGGCCTACAAGGCCAACACTTAACCATTAGTCTCTCTCTGATGAGTCATCTCTTTGATAAGCCATGAATCTGCCTTTCTTTTTTTAAAACGTTGGTTTCCATTCACTAATACACATGCATTTTTATAGCATTAATCATACTTTGTCAATGCCATTTACTACATCTTTTGTCAAATCCTTGCTGTTTCCTCTCTCCACTCATCCACTAATGTCTGCTCCCCGTTTCTTCCTTTTCCACCCCTGTCAGCTCTGTACAGTCGTTTCTGTGTGTAAATTTTTGGTCTTTCCCTTCCTAGTCAATCAGTCATGTATTCCGTTTCAGATTATTAATTGCCTTCACATTAATGCTACATCACATTCTAGAATATGACTTCCCTTTCTAGGCTATGACTTTCCTTTTGATGTGAAAAAGATCTCAAGCATCACCTCTTAGAAAGAAAATATCTTATCTCAAGGAAATCTTCTAAGTTGCTGTAAAGAGTTGGACTGCTAACCCAAAGGTAGAGCCTTTCTGGTGATACGAACCCACCAGGGGCTTGTGAGAGAAAGATGGACAATCTCTTCCCATGAGAGTTATAGCCTTGGATATCTGCTGGAGGACAAGCTATAAGTTAATTCTAACTCAATGGTAATGACTGAAGGTTTTTAGTTATTCAACAAATCAGGGAGATTTCATGGAGTTCATTGCTGTTATGTGCCATCTTGCGACTCATAGTGACCCAATGTACAATAGCCCTGAAACCTGCTCTGCCTTGTGCCAACTTTACTGTCTCTGACATGACTACTCCCATAACCCAGTCACTAAATCAACCCAGCTCGTCGAGGGTCTTCCCCTCCCTCCTACACTGTTCCTCCACCCTCCCAAACATGATGTCCCTTTCCAAGGACTGGTACCTCCTTGCAACATGTCCAAAATATGTCAAAGTCCCAGAATCCTTGCCTTCAAGGAGCAGTCTGGTTTCACCCTCTCCAGGATGAACCTGTTTGTTCTCCTGGCAGTCCATTCAACACTCTTCTCCAGCACCAAAGTTCAAAGGCATCAATTTTCCTTCTATAATCCCTAGTCAATGTCCACCTCTCTGACTCATAGCAAGCAATTGCAGACTATGGCCTGGATTAGAAGCACCTTAGTCTCCAGACTGACATTATTGCTCTTCAGTACGCTGGAGAGGTCTCTGACAGCAGACTTTTTCAGTGAAATTCATCTTTTTATTTCCTGGCTGCTGGTACCAAGAGTGTTGACTGTGGAGCCAAGCAAACTAAAACTGTTAAGTATCCATATTGAAGACTGCTGGTTCTCTTGACATACTCATGTACAAGATACCTACCTAGTGGACAGGAAAGGACATTCCTTGCACCCAGAGCCAAATGTCAGAATGAAACTCTGCATTGAAACAGAGGTGATCATCTATTCATCAGTTATAAGGAAAACTGAGTCTTGAAGAACCGTGCTAAGTCAATTACTACTGAACAGTTTACTGAGATTAACTTTCTTTGAAGGAAGGCTGATAGAATCCATGATTATACATACACACAGAGATATATGTTGTTATATGCTGTTATTGACCGCAACTATCTGAACTATATCATATGCCACCCTCACCACCTCTGATATACCTGAGCCCATTGTTACAGTCATTGTGTCAATCCATCTTGCTGAGTGTCTTCCTATCTTATGTTGACTCGCCATCTTTCCAAGCATGATGTCTTTCTCTAAGGATTGGACTGGCCCCATCCTAACAACAGGCCCAAAATATGTGCGGCGAAGCTTTGCCATCCTTGCTCTTAAGGAGCACCCTAGTTACACTTTCTTCAAAATGAACTTTTTCTTTTGGCTGTCCATGAAAGGTGTGTATCAGTGCTATATCTTTTCTCTATACCTTTTCAATCTGTTGTTGTTGCATTCTCTTGAGTAAGAACCAATCAATAGCTGACCTTCCAGCAGGTTTCTACAGATAGTAAGTAAGTTGCACAGGAGGAGATTACCCTTTCTTCTACCACAGAGAATCTGGTAGATTAGACTCTCACATTTTGGTGATTGCAGTACAAATTCTTACCACTAGGCCACCAGAGCTTTGCTGAGCAAATCATTTGGGAATTTGGACTTGAGGAAGAAAAATGTGGCATTAAGATTGGAGGAAGGCTCATCCACGACCTATATTATTCAATGACACAACCTTAAAGTGCTTAAAGTGAAAAGGACTTGAGACACTTACTGCAAAAAATCAAAAGACTACACACTTAAGTATAGAATTACATTTCAATAGCAAGAAAATAAAAATCTTCACCACTGGGTCTTTAGGCAACATGATGATAGAGTTTTAAACTTTCAACAATTTTTGAAATTGTCAGCAGTTTCCTTGCACTTGGACCCATCAACAATGCCCTTGGTATCAGCAGTCAAGAAATCAAAAGATGCGTCATTGGGAAAATTTGCTGTCAGAGACTTCTCCAAAGTGCTGAAAAACAATAATATTTACTTAAAGACTAAGGTGTGCCTGATCTAAGCCATAGTCTTTTTGATTACTTGCTATATATCTGAAAGTTAGACAATGACAAAGGATGACAGAAGAAGCAGCAAAGCTTTTGAGTTGTGACGTTGGAGAAAAGGACTGAATGTGCCATCAACTGCCAAAAGAACAAGCCTTGTGGAGCGCCCACGCACACGCGCGCGCACGCGCACACACACACACACACACACACACACACATTTGACAGATACTTCTACATATGTTGCAAATATGCTGATAAATATAATAGAACACAGCCCTCCCAACCTACTGCTGGTCAATTTCTTTCCACTCAGAACAACTCTCCATTGAGTTTTGAAGACTATAAACTTTTGGGGAGGAGACTGCCCTTCTTTCTTTTAACACAATGACTCATGTATTGAAATCACCTTATATGTTGGACTAAATAATTTTGAGTTCAACATATAAGGTGCAATGTCACAGAGGACAGTTATGAAAATGTCCTAGCTATAACAAAACACCTTGAGGAAATGTGTCACTGGGATTAGGAGCCTATGATTATAGTCCCAAGGGTCATCAAGATCAATTGGCCAAATTCATTCACATAGAAAATGTTCTATATTCAACTTTGGTAGTCTTAAAAGCTTAAAAGTAGTCATCTAAGGTGCTGACTGGAAAAGATCCTTATTTGTTCCCATTCCAAAGAAAGGTGATCTGACAGAGTATGGAAATTATTGAATAATATCACATGCAAGCAAGATTCTGCTGAAAATTAGCCAAAAACGACAGATCAACAGAGAACTTCCAGATGTGCAGCCTCTGAGAAGAATGGGAATCTCAGAACACTTGATTGTCCTTATGCAAAACATATATTTGGACCAGGGAGGCAGTCGCCAGAATACAGCAAGGAAATACTGCATGGTTTAAAACTGGGAAAGGTATACACCAAGGATGTATCCTATCTCCATACTTTTTCAATCTATATGCAGGACAGATCACCCAGGAAGCTAGGCTCTATGAGGAAGAGTGTGGCATCAAGATTGAAAGAAGACTCCTCAACAACCTCTGTTATACAAATGGCACAACCTTACTTGCTGAAACTACTGCAGCCTTCAACATGGATTGAAGCTCAACATCAAGAAAACAAAGATTCTCACCACTGGACCGATTGGCAACATCATGTTAGATGGTGAAGAGATTTAGACTGTTAACAGCTTTAGTTTGCTTGGTTCCACAATCAACACTCTTGGTACCATCAGCCAGGGAATCAAAACACAAATTGCGCTTGGAAAATCTTCTTTCAGGGACCTTTCCAGAGTAGAAGAGCAATGATGTCTGTCTGGAGACTATAGTGTGCCCGATCCAGGCCATGGTCTTCACAATTATGTGCTATGTATCAGAAAACTGAACAATGACTATGCATAATAGAATTGATGCCAAGGAGCTCTGGTGGCCTAGTGTCAAGAAGCACACTGCAATCTCAGAGGTATGTGGTTCAAATCCACCTGATGCTCTGCTGAAGAAGGAGGGTCAATCTCCTCCTGTACCAGTCAAATCTGATTTGAAGGTACATACACAAAAAATAGCAAAATTAATTAAAAAAATTGATTCCATTAAGGTGCAGTGCTAGAAAAGAGTATTGAATATACCATGGACTGCTAACAGAACAAACAGATTCAGCCTAGAGAGGGTGAAACCAGACTGCTCCTTGAAGGCAAGGATTCTGAATCTCCGTCTGACATACTTTGGACATGTTGCAAGAAGGGACTAGTACTTGGAGAAGAACATTATGTTTGGGAGGGTGAAGGGACAGCACAAGGGAAGAAGACCCTCAATGAGGTGGATTGACTCAGTGACTGGGTTTATGAGGGTAGGTGTGTCAGAGACAGTAGGTTGGGTCAGGATAAAGCAGGGTCAGAGCTGTTGTTGTACATAGGGTCACTTGTACTTGCACAGGTGACTTGGCAACACATAATAACAACAACAGCAAGGTGCAAGAAAACACTGCATGGTTCAAATTCAGAAAATGTATATGGCAGATATGCACCCTATCTCCATACTGTTTAATCTGTGTGTATAAAAGAACATCCTGGAGGCTGCTTTATGAGGAGGAATGTGGCATCAGCACTGGAGGAAAACTCAGCAAGCTGCATTATGCACATAACTCAACCTTGCTTGAGGACACTTAGGAGGACCTGAGGTATTTGTTGCACAGGGTCAAGGACTGCAGCCTTCAATACAGATTGAAGCTCAACATCAAGAAAACAAAGATTCTCACCATTGGACCAATTGGCAGCATTATGATAGACAGTTAAGAGTTTGAGACTATTAACAGCTTTAGTTTTCTTGACCCTACAATCAATGCTCTTGGTACCAGCAGCAAGTAAATCAAAAGATAAAAAGTGCTGAAAAAATCTGCTATCAGAGACCTCTCTAGAGTACTGAAGAGCAATGATATCAGTCTTTTTTTTTTCTTGAAAAAACATGTTTATTTTCTACAAATATATATTTATATAGAAAAAATTCCCCATAAAAGATGCTGTTCTCTCATTTTCCCATCTTCTTCCTCTTCTTCAACACCTCTGATATAAAGGACATTATTACACCTTATTAAAACTTCCCCCAGATGTCCAGACAATGCTCCATCTATGTATTCTTCTGTATTTGCAAGCTGCATGTTCATATAGCCATCTACAGATACGAGGTAGCCCTTGTACTCCATTCCCCACATAAGTTTCACCAATACTGGCTTTCCTGTTAAGCCATCCAGAAATGGTTTGGGATTGAGGGGTAAACTCATCACGACTACAGGCCAATGGTGCAGGCTTCTAGCTGCCGACCCAGCTGTCATCTGACCCTCGTGGCAGGAGCAGCAGCCTAGGCCCCAAGAAGCAGCACTCTCAGAGATGATAACAGTCTTGCAACTGATGAGCGCCTGATCCAGACCATGGTCTTTGCAATTACTTGCTATGCGTCAGGGAGCTGGACAATTACCAAGGATGATAGAAAAAGAATTTATGCTTTTGAATTGTACTGCTGAAGAAGAGTACTGACCATACCATGGACTGCTAAGAAAAATAACAAGTCCAACCTGGAGAAGGTGAAAACAGGCTGCTCCTCGGGGGTAAGGATTTTGAAGCTCTATGTGACATACTTTGCAAGGAGGGAATGGTCCTTAGAGAGGGACATCATGCTTGTAAGGGTGGAGTTGTTGCTTTCCTTTGAGTCAAGCATGACTCATAGTGACCCTATGAACAAAAGGCCTGAAGCCACTCTACAACCATAGACATTTACCACAATTACTGGGGTAATGGGGGTGGGTGTGTCAGAGACAATATATTTGGCTCACAATAGAGCAGAGTTCAGAGCTGTTGTATATAGGGTTGCTATGAGTCAGAGTCTACTCAATGGCACATAACAACAATAAGGTGCAACTATTGATAAAGGGAGTGCCCTTTCCAAAGTGAAGAAAAGTAAAAAATAAAAAATTCATTAAAATAATTGGTCCAAAGGACTAATGGACCATGTTGTTGTTGTTGCTGTTGATTGCTGTCGAGTTGGGCTTAACTCATAGCAACCCTATGAGTAAATGGCCTGAAGCCTTTCTATATCTATCAACATTTAGCAAAGCTCAGTTTCGAGAGACATGTTGTTTAGGAAGTGGATGTCATTCCTAAGCCTTAATTTCTCTGACCTTGAGACCAGAAGAATAGATATTGTCCTTTCATTCATAGGGTCACTATGAGTCGTCTAACTCAATGGCACTAACAACAATAACAATGACAACATAGAGAGAACTACATTGGCCTAGTGGACAAAAAGTTATGTTACCAAGCCCAAGGTGGGTGATTTTAATCTACGGCCCTCAGGCCTTGTTTAAATTGTTTTTCTGTCAAACATTCTTCTATGTGGGATAGCACTGGTCTGTGCATTGCTGTACAGAAGTAACTCGTGGTTGTTGTGATGCTAAACACTGTGACACTGATGTGTAAAATGTGATACTGATTACCCAGGATGGACAGTGTTTGGTGGAGCTTCCCAATTAAAACAAGCTTGGAAGAAAAAGTGGCATCCACTTCTGAAATGACTTGCCTCCAGAAACTCTATGAACAGTGCTCAGGTCTTTCATTCATAGGGCCACTATGAGTCGTCTACAACTCGACGGCACTTAACAACAACAACAATGACTACTACTATTACCCATTGCCTCAAAAAGGTATTGCTTTAGAAGGTCCTAGATAGAATGAGTGAAAAAGGTGAAACAAAATACAAGATTATTTAAAAAATGGACACTGGTGATGTCCCAAAACCTTAATGACCCTTCAGGCCTGTAACTGAACTCACCCTTTTGAGTCAATTTTCAGCCAAACAATAAATAGGTCTATGACATGAACAACATTAGCCAAGTCCACAATCCTTAGAACAAATATCATTCAAAAATAAATTAAAAAAAGGCTACATTTGTCTAAGGACGACGTTCAGAAGGTAAAAGAGTGAGAAAAGAAGAAGAAATGAAAATGGAAAACAAGAGGAGGAAGTGGAATGAGTGATAATTATGTGGATATTGTAATCTATGTCCCCAGCAAAATGTGTGT
>NW_006399846.1:3177348-3181767 GCF_000299155.1 Elephantulus edwardii | reverse complement strand
TGCGTGTAAGAACTTTTTTAATGGAAAATTGATCTGCATTGATAGCCTCCACCCAATTCACATGCACAAAAATGTTTAAAAATAAAGTAAAGGAAAAAGAATATAAAAGTTCTTGTAATGCTATTACCTAAGAGCGCCTTCAGAGACAGTGATGCTTCAGCTGTGGGATTCTTGCCTCATGTGCCAGAGGCCCAGCTTTAATTCCTGAACAATGCTCCTTATGCACAGTCCTTACCTCTCTGTTAACCAAATCTTTCATGTTGTTGTGATGTTGAATAGGTTTCAGCAGACCTTCTAGACTATAATATGACCTAAGAAGAATGACTTGGTGATCTACTTCTAAAATTCAGCTAATGAAAAGTCACAATATAGATCACAATCGTCCAATCTGCAAACAACTAGGGGGATGATTCAGGATGAGGTAGTATTTTGCTCCACTTTGAGTGAAGCCACTATGAGTCAGGGATCATTCTACAGTAGCTAAAACAAGACTGCATTTCCTTTCTAAATAAAAACATGACCATCTTGGCTCCATTTGTGTTCTACTGAACCTCTCCTTGGCTTTCTTTTAAATGACCATCAAGCCAGATTGATTCTCTCTTATCCTGGCAGAATGATTTTTTTAAATCTCGATGGAGGGCTTCAATTTATTACCCTTTTTTTCTTCTTCATTCTTTTTAAGTTATTCACAGAATCTTTGAGTTGTAGTAGGCAACTTGATGTAACTAACAACAACAATAATTTTATGTTCCATATTATATAGCTAAAAGTTATTCTTAACATTATTACATTAGAAATGTTTCCAAGGCAGGAGTAATCCACAATTTTAGACACATGATTTTTTTTTCCTTCTATCAACTCATTGATGAACAGTATGGAGTGTGGACATGGCTCTCTGTCCTTGTCTGTGGGGTCCTGACTAGGGGTTGACCACAACCTACTGGGACAGCCTAAAGCCAAGAACTAAAGAAGAACAGTACTTCTATTGTATATTTTCAAATAACTGTTCCTAGATTCTTGAGATAGTCACCTTCAAACTAAGAATCATCCATTCTAGAATATTCAACTTAATCTATAGTGTTCTAAACTCATCTTTGCTATTTTGAAAATAAAATCATCTGCCAATTCCCATATCTAGCACATTTTTATGATAGCTCAGAAATTATTTATGATTGTCCAGACTTATAAGTGCTAATCTACTTATTAAATTTTATTATTATTATTATACTAGTTTATTTACAAAAATCAAATACATTCTTTTTCTCACCAGTTCCTTCCCATTTCCCTAACCTCCATCAAATTGTGTGACCCCATGATTAAATCTCCCCTCCTATATCTTCACCCCTCTGCTTCTACCCTCCCCCACCCCTTGGATCCTCATGCTCATTCTACAATAATGATTTTATACAGTATTTGCCCATATGGAACTGAGTTAGTTCACTCAGCATAACGCTCTTTAGTCCCTCCCATGTTAGGAAATAATTTACACAATTATTGCTCCTGCATGCTGCATAGTATTCCATTGTGTGAATGTACCATAATTCCTCAAACCATTCAATTGTGGTTGGACATCTGGGCTGTTTCCATGCTATCTCACAGTGAATAATGCTGCTATGAGCATTGGCGTACAAGTCTCCATGTGTGCTTCAGTTCTGATTTTTTTGGGGTATATTCCAAACAGTGAAATAGCTGGGTCATACAGAATTTCTACATTCTCTTTTTTGAGGAAGTGCCAAACTGTCTTCCAGAGTGTTTTACCATTGTACAATACCATCAACAATCTATAAGAGTTCCTTTCTCACCACATCCTCTATAACATTTATTACTTGCTGTCTTGTTAAACTTTGCCACTGCTACTGGAGTGAGATGGTATCTCATTGTAGTTTTGATTGGCATCTCTCTTAATTGCCATTGATTTTGAGTATTTCTTCATGTGTCTGTTGGCCATTCAAATGTCTTCCTCTGTGAAAATTCTTTCCATGCCTTTTGCCCATTATGTAATTAGATTGTCAGTCTTTTTCTTGTGGAGGCCCAGGAGCATTCTGTAAACTTTCATTATGAGATTCTTATCTGAGCTTGTATTGTCAAATGTTTGTTCCCAGTCAGTAGGTTTTCTTTTCGCCCTATTGGAAAAAAGGTTTTGATGCTCACAGGGATTTTATCTTTAGAAGGTCCCATTCATCAATTTTATCCTCTTCATATTGTGTATTTCTGACTGTATTTGTCAGTCTCTTTATAGTGTAGAGTAGGCCTTCTAAGCTTGAGCCCAGTTTATCTCTTCTGAACTTTATGGTTTTGGGCTTTACTCTCAGGTCTCTGATCTATATTGAATTGAATTTTGTGTATAGTGTGAGATGTGGATACTGTTTCAGTTTTTGCAGGTGGTAGTCCAGTTCTGCAAGCATCATTTATAAGTTAATATATAGTTTAGCAGATCCACAAGTTTGTGTGTAAAGAAACAGCTAGTGTTCCTTTTTTGTCTTTGACCCTTATTTTCTACCTATGCACCCTTAGAGGTATCAATCAGGGAAGCTTGGAATCTATTTATTGCTCCCATGCATGTACCAGAAAACCCCCCAAGCATCTGTTTTTCAAAGAGAGCTGGGAAAAGCCTTGTTTAATTGATCGGCATGGTCAGAATCTCTTGAACTTGTTTACTGCCTTCTCATCACCTTCTTTTGGCCTTTGATCCTCACAGCACAGGCCTTGGGAGGTGGGGGACGATGGTAGCTTCTAAATGTCTGTCCTTGAGGGACTGCAGAAAGACATCATGGGCAGGAAGAGATGGCATACAGTACAGGTGCCTCATTTCCTCTCCTTCACACAAACTTTGTGAGTGATGGAGAAAATATTTAGAGAGAATTTGATCGTATTTCTCCTGGATTTTCATGAGTTCTGAGACTGGATCATCTGTGAGATAATTCAGACTAACTAACCCACATCGCTAACACTGAATTGTCAAGACAAGACCTCATTTATTGCCTTTGAGTCAGATCTAACTCATAGTTGACCCTCCAGTGGAGTTCCTAGGCTGCAAAGTGCATGAGAAGAGATTGTCCATTGAGAGGAGAGTGTCTCCTCTTAATGTTGAGCTTCAAACCTTATTGCAAACCATAGTTCTTGATCCTCTGCTGCTGATGCTTCAGGTCCTCCTGTGTTTCAGTGAACAGGGTTGTGTCATCTATGTAACGTAGGTTGTTGATCGGTCTTCCTCCAATTCTGAAGTCACATTCTTCCTCATAATGTCAAACTTCTCGAATGATCAACAACTTACCAAGATAGAATTAAAATAATATGCAAACTCCCTTACATATTATTTTATTTTGAAAACAAGATTTTTACAACAAATACAACTTTTCTAATAGATAAAAAATTAATTCAGAATTTCTATTTGATCATTTGTTAGCTTTGGTGGCACAATCTCACTTGCTGGAAGTAAGGACTTAAGTGCTTGCTGCAAAAGATCAAAGATTGCAGTGCTGAATATTGATTACTTATCAACATCAATCAAACAAAAATTCTCACCACTGGACTGATAGGGAACATCAAGATAGATGGTGGGGGGGGGGAAGGTTGAAACTTTCAACTACTTCATCTTACTTGGATCCACTTTTAACACAATTGATATTGACAGTAAGAAGATCAGACAATGGGAAAAGCCTGCAGTCAGGGACCTCTCCAAATTAATGAGGAGGATTGATGTCAGTTTGAGGACTAAGGGAGCCTGATTCAAGTTATGATCTTTTTAATCACTTCCTAAGCATCTGAAAGCTGGACAGTGAATTCGGGTGACAGAAGAATGGATACCTTCGAGTTGTGGTGTTGGGGAATAGAATTGAAAACACATGGACTGCCAAAAAACCAAACCAAAACCCAAACAGATAAGTCCTGAAGATAATACAGCCAGAGTGTTCCTTGGAGGCAAAGGTCAGAGATTCCATAAAGCTGAGTACAACTCCATCATAAGGGGCCATATGAAGTACAGATCTGAGCCCTATCTTGTGCCATCCTTATTGTTTCTGACATACTTGAGCCAATTGAAGCAGTCGCTGTGTCAGTTCATCTGGTTGAGGGTCTTCTCTTGATATTCCTTTCCAAGGAATAGCCTCTCAAACATGTCCAAAATATGTGAGACGAAACTGTGTCATCTTTGATTAGCTGTTTCTGTCAAATGATTTGTGCAGTGTGAGTGGTCACTGTTTTGTTGTTGTTGTTATGTGCTGTCGAGTCGTTTGCGACTCATAGCGACCCTATGCACAACAGTCCTAAACCCTGCTCTATCCTGCGCCAACCATACTGCCTCTGACATACCCATCCCAATCACCCCAGCCACCGAATCAATCCATCTCATAGAGGGTCTTCCCCTCCTGCGCTGTCCCTCCACCCTCCCAAGCATGATGTCCCTCTCCAAGGACCCGT
>NW_006399846.1:3174062-3176263 GCF_000299155.1 Elephantulus edwardii | reverse complement strand
ATATAGATCTCTTCCAGTCAGTTGGCCAAGTGGTTGTTCTCCAGATTTCTTGGCACAACTTGGTGAGCACATCCAGGGCAACATCTGTTATGCCCTGGTCAGTGTTATTGAATTAATTATTCTTGACATTCTTTTGTTTTCTTTTTTAACATCTATAGGGTAGGCATAATGGGACGACTTCTTTCATCCCATCATAGGAAAGGAAGGATGACTTTTCCTTTCTCTTTTCTAGACCAGTTTATCTATCAGATTATCAATGTTATTCATCTCTTAAAGACAAGATGCTTGTCTGTGTTAATTTTTACTTCCTTGCTTTTTGCTTTTTATTACGTCTTTCCTTCTACTTCCCTCTTCTCTTTCTGTATTACTGTGATTGAAACTTTAGTAACGGATTCTTTTCCATTCTCCCTAATATAAATGTTTAACTTTTAACTTTACCTCTAAAACTTATTTTGGTGGCATCTCATTGATTTTTTTTATATTATATTTTCATTATTATAAAACTCACTGCCTTCAAATTGATTCTGGCTCACAGAGATCCTGTAATATAGAGTACACTGCTCTATAAGGTTTCCAAAGGTGTAAATCTTTCTTCAAGCAGACTGTCTCATCTATCTCCAGTGGGAAGCCTGGTGGACTCAAGCTGCTGAACTTTCTTAAGATTTAATACTTCAATGTAGGTAATATATTTAAATACATTTTTATGAAATATTTTAAATTAAATGTTTTATTTTTAATTACTTTGATTCTACTAGATGTTTTCTTTTTATTGATTTCTAATTTTGAGAAATGGGAGGATGTACTCTGCATGATTCTATTCTTTAAAGGTATAAAGGATAGTTTTATGGCCCAATAATCAGTCTGTCTTGGTAAACATATCATGTGTGCTTGGTAATAATGTGAATTCTGCATTTATCAGGTATTCTATAAAAGCCAGTTAAGTTAGAGTAATTAATATGGTATTGCTTCTCTCTTTATTGGTATTTGGGTTATTTTCCCCTACGAATTGACTAAAGAGGTATCTTAAAATCTTATTATGATTGAAGGTTATCGATTTCTCCTCTTTCTTTTCATATTCGCTATCCAGTACATTGTCACAACTGCAATCTTTACTCAAAGTAAAACTAGCAAAAGCAGAAACATAAAACTCAGCCTAGTGATATTCCCTTCTCTAATGTGTCAACTCCTCTCTAGAACCTTCCTTTATTTGTTCACTCTCTAGTTATCTCTGTAGAAATGAAGAAGGATGACAGAAGAATTGATGCCTTTAAGTCGTGGTGTTGGAGAAGAGTACTGAATATCCCATAGATTGCCACAAGAACAAACAATATGTTTTTGAAGAGTTTAGCCAGAGTTCTCCTTAGAGGCAAAGATGGTGAAGGTTTGTCTCACATCCTTTGGAAATGCTTCTAGGAGAGGTAATTCCTTGGAGAGGGATATCATGCTTGGAAAGATGGAGTGTCAGCACAACAGAGGATGATCTCCAATGAGATGGATTGACACAATGCCTGCAGCAATGGGCTCAAGTGTTTCAAAGATGATGAAGGTGGCCTAGGATAGGACAAAGTTCATGACTGTTGTTCATAGGGTCACTATGAGTTGTATTCAACTCAGTAGTACCTAACACTAACAACAGAGAGACCTCACAGGCAAGTTGTCTGGAAGACCATAGAAATTTCAGATATTTTAAAAATAAGCATATTTAAATACTTTTATGTTTATATCTTTTAATATGTATTTATATTTTGGTGTCATTTCCTTTACAAAGAAGGTAATAGAAGATAGATAGGAGTGCTAAGAATATGCTAGCTAGCTTTATTGATAATTTATTGCAAAGGAGAAAAATTTCTATCAAATATTTCTTTATAAAATAGATCCTTCTCTTGGTTTTCAGGCTGACTTTTAGTCTCAGCTTTGGTCAGTTCCAACTCAGTGGTACTTAACAGCAATAACTTCTTCTCCAGAAACATCAAACAATAAATCTTTAGTGTTAAGGGAAAATGAAGAAAGGAGAAGAACAATGTAGATGGAAAATTCATTCAAGTAGGACTCTTAAAGATAAAGAGCTTACCTAACGGTGTCTCTCTGGAGACTAAGGTGCGCCTGATAAAGGCCATGGTTTTTGCAATCACTTGTTATGCATCAGAGAGTTGGACAATGACTAGGGAGGACAGAAGGAGAATTGATGCCTTTGAGCTGTG
>NW_006399846.1:3163950-3173607 GCF_000299155.1 Elephantulus edwardii | reverse complement strand
GACTCGACGGCACATAACAACAACAACAACAATGAATCCATTGCTCTTCTTAAAGGACCAACCCTATGTCATAAAACATAAAGTATCCATTTCACTTTTAAACTTTCTTTAATCTCTACTATGATTCAAATTCTTTCCTAGCTCTTGTGTGTCTGATTCAGGCCATAGTCCTTCCAATCACATACTAAGCATCTGAGAGCTGGACAATGACTAAGGATGAAAGAAGAATAATTGATGCCTTTGAGCTGTAGTGTTGGAGAAAAGCACTGAACATCCCATAGACTTCCAAAAGCACAAACAAATATGTCTTGGAGATGGTGCAGCTGGAGTGGTGTTCTTTGGAGGCAAGAATGATGAGGATGTATCTTATATACTTTGGGCATGTTGGTAGGAGGAGCTATTCTTTGGAGAGCAACATGATGCCTGAAAGGGTGGAGGGTCGATGAAGGAGAGGAAGACCCTTGACCAGGTGGATTGGCATGGTGACTGCCACAATGGGCTCTGTGTAAGGAAGTGTGAATATGGCACATGACAGGACAGGGTTCAGAACTGTTGTTCATAGAGTCACTATGAGTCATACTCGACTCAATGGCACCTAACAAGTTAATTTTCTTCCATTTTGCTGGCAGGGCATAATGGGAACAAAATAAAGAAGATAGCATACTAAAAGAATTTGAAAGAAGAAGGAAAAGCTAAAGGATGAATTGGAGCAACGTATAAAAGAAGAAAGCAGAAGATGTGTCTATTTCTGAGGTTGTATAGGCTGAAGAAGCCAAGAAAGAGTATCACACATGGAATAAAAAAAACAAAACTTGGATTCTACATTTTGTCATTGATTAAGTCTAATTATCAGTTCAATCTCTAATGAGCCTTCCACTTTTCTGGATTTTTTTTTAATTATTAATTTCAATGAAAATTTACAGAGACTTTGGATTTCCATTCATTCATTGTTGCACTTTTCTCCCCTCCCAACCCTCCCCCCTAGTACCCTACCCTTTTGTAAAAGTAAAACAAAAAATTCTTTCATTGTTTTACAAACCCTCCCCCAGGTCCACTCCACCATGTAGCCTTCGCTCTAGACACATGTCATGATAAAAATACCTAATCGCATATCCCTTTTAAACAGTTTTCTCCCTCATCTGTTTCAATGCAGTATACATTATTGAACCCATCTTTCTCAGTCTCTCCCCAACCCCAAGGTCAGTCCTATTTTACAACAGTGGCACCATGCAGAATTTGTTCTTTTGTGACTGAAATGCTTTACTCAGCATAATGTCCTCCAGGGTCACCCATTTTGAATAATATTGCATGAGTTCCTTGTTTTTCAATGCAGTGTAGTAGTGCATTGTGTGAATATACCACAGCTTCTCTATCCATTCATTTGTTGATAGGCACTTAGGTTGTTTCCAACTCCTTGCTATTGTGAACAAAGCCATGATAAACATGGATGTGCATATATCTGCTTGGATGTCAGTTATGCTCTCTTTAGGGTATATTCCCAGCATTGGAATTGCTGGGTCAAATGGTATCTCTATTTGCAACTTTTTGATAAAGCGCCATACCACCTTCCACAGTGGTTGCACCATTTTACACTCCCACCAACAGTAAATAAAGGTTCCAGTTTCTCCACAACCTCGCCAGCATTTGTTGCTTGCTGTTCTGTTAAATTTTGCTCTTCTGACTGGGGTGAGATGATATCGCATAGTTGTTTTAATTTGCATCTCTCTTAGAGCTAAGGATTTTGAACATTTCTTCATGTGCTTGTTAGCCATCTGAATGTCTTCTTTGGTGAAGTGTCTGTTCATATTCTGTGCCCATTTTTCTTTTGGATTATTTACCTTTATCTTGTTGTGGTGCGCTTTTCTGGATCTTAATGACTTCCTCTGTAAAATGAGAGATGTGATAGGGGAATCTAGGCAACTTCTAGTTCTGAAATAACATAAATCATCCATTTATTCATTCTACAATGTAGTTTTTATTTTTTAATGTGAGATATGAAATGTTCCATATTGTAAATCCTCTGCTAATTATAGTTCCATTCAAATATTAACCATGGACTCCTTGTTAGCTCTCAGCAAAATATGTCACATTTGGTTTATTCATTTCTCTGGATGAGAAGCCTGGCTATTACCAACTTTGCTGTGTAACTTTTTCCTCTCTCTCTCTCTCTTTTTTTTTTGGTTAACCCACCATTTTGAAATAAAGAGCTGCTCCGATGTGTTAGTGGGTGAGGATTTGTGCTGTCAATTCACAAGCAGGTGGTATGAATCCATGAATTGCTCCATATGAAAACGATGGACAGCTGATGACTTCCTACAGTCTCCTCCTATGCCTTGGAAAACTCACTGGAAGTTCAGCTATAATTTGTTTTGACCTGAAGACAATGACTTGAGTTGAGGAGAGTTGTGGAGTAGATTCCAACTCAGAGAGAGCTTCTTCCATTCCATTGGGCTTCTGAGGTGGTAAATTTTTTTTTGAGGATTCAAACTTTTGACCTTTTTACAAGTAGCATAATACATACTACACTGTGCCACCACAGTTTCTTCATTTAAAACTTAAGGTATCCATAACATCCCTATGCCAAAAAGAATTGGTTAACACAGAAGAATTTCATAAAATAACATATGATCAAGAGGATAGTGATGAAGGAGGAAGTTCAAGTTGCTCTGAAGGAATTGGGGGAGGGGGAAAATACCCCACAAGGGAACTCTAATGGCCTAGTGGCTAGAAGCTGCTCTGCACTCTTGAAGGCATGCAGTTCGAATCCACCAGATCTCCTGCTGGAGAAGGAGGGGTAATCTCCACCTGTGCCAGTCGGATCAGCTTTGATGGTACACACACAGGCCCCAGGAATTGATGGCATACTAAATGACATTTTTTAACAAACAGATGCTGTCCTGTATGCACTCACCAGGTTATGCCAAGAGATCTGGAGGACAATCACCTGGCCAACTGACTGGAGGAGATCCATATTTATTCCCATTCCAAAAAAAAAGAAGATCCAACAGAGTGGCAATTATCAAACAATATTATTGTCACAAGACCCTGCTGTAAGCAAGATGCTGCTAAAGATTTTTCAAAAATGACTTGAAGAGTACATCAATAGAGAACTGCTAGATGTGCAGGTTGGGTTTAGAAGAGGCTCTAGGGACATCAGAGCAAATGTTAGATGGATCTTAGCTGAAAGCAGAGAGTACCAGAGGAACTATCTGTGTTTCATTGACTATGCAAAGGCCTTTGACTGTGTGAATCACAACAAATTGTGGCTAACCTTGAGGAGAATGGAAATCTCAGAACACTTGTTTATACTTACGTGAAATCTATACTTGGACCAGGAGGCAATTATCAGAACATAGCAAAGAAACAATGTTGTTGTTGTTGTTATGAGATGCCTGCAACTCATGGCAGCCCTATGTTACAATAAAAGTTCTGAAGCCTGTTCTGTCCTGAGCCAGTCTCACTGATTCCAACACACCTACCCTCATTGCCCTAGTTACTGTATTATTCCATCACATCTGGGATCTTCCTTTCTTGTGCTGTCCCTCCACAATTTCGAGCATAATATCCTTCTCTAAGTATTGGTCTCTCCTGCTCACATGCTCAAAGTATGTGAGACAGAACTTCAAAATCCTAGCCTCCAAGGAGAAACTTGGTTTCACCCTCTCCAAGACAGACCTATCTGTTTTCTTGTCAGTCCATGGTATGTTCAACACTCTTCTCCAACACCACAATTCAAAGGTAGCAATTCTTCTTCTATCCTATTTAGTCATTGTTCAGCTCTCTAATGTATAGCAAATAATTGTAAAAGCCATGGACTGGATCAGATGCATCTTAGTCTCTAGACTGACATTGTTGCTTCTCAGCACTCTGGAGAGGTCCCTGACAGCAGATTTACCTAATGCAATTAATCTTTTTCTGATTTCCTAACTTCTGGTGCCAACAGTATTGATTTTGGAGCCGAGCAAGCTGTAACAGTTAACAGCTTCAATCTCTTCTTCTCCATGATGGTGCTGCCATTTTTCCCAGTGGTGAGAATCTTTGTCTTCTTGATGCTGCGCTTCAATCCATATTGAAGACTACAGTCATTGAACTTCTGTAGCAAGGAAACAATGCATGGTTCAAAACCTAGAAGGGTGTACACCAGGAATGCATCTTATCTTCATGCCTTTTTAACCGATATGTAGAACAAATCATCCAGGAGGCTAGAGGAGTTTGGCATCAGGATTGGAGGAAGGAACACTTCTTGACAACCTGTATTATGCAGATGACACAATCTGGCTTGCTGAAACTGAGGAGAACTTGAGGCATTTTTTTGCAGAAGGTCGAAGACTGCAGCCTTCAATATAGATTGAAGCTCAATGTCAGGAAAATGAAGATTTTCACCACTGGGCCAATTGGCAGCATAGACAGAGAAGAGACTGTGTTTGTTAACAGCTTCAGCTTGCGTGGCTCTATAATGAATACTCTTAGTACCAGCAGCCAGAAAATCAAAAGATAAACTACATTGGGAAAATCGGCTGTCAGGGACCTCTCCAGAGTACTGAGAAGCAATGATGTCAGTCCTAGAGACCAAGGTGTACCTGATCCAAGCCATGGTCTTCACAATTACTTGTTATGCATCATAGAGCTGGACAATGAATAAGAATGACAGAAGAAAAAATGATGCCTTTGAGTTGTGTTGCTGGAGAAGAGAATTGAACATACTATGAACAGCTAAGAGAACAACTGTGTCTGGCCTGGAGAGATTGAAGCCGGGCTGCTCTTTAGAGGCAAGGATTGTGAAGCTCCATCCCACATACTTTGGACACATGGCCAGTAGGGACCAGTCCTTGGTGAAGGATATCATGCTGAAAAGGGTGGAGGGACAGCACAGGAAGGGAAGACCCCAGATGAGATGGACTGACTCGGTGACTGGGGCAATGGAGGTAGGTGTGGCAGAGACAAGGAAATTGGCTGAAGGTAGAACAAGTTTCAGAGCTGTTGTAGTAGGATTGCTCTAAGTCACAAAAAACTTGACAACACAACCACCACCACCACCACCACAGAATCAACTGGTGGAGTTCAGTACATATAGAAAGATACTTACTGTCATCATTTGTAAAGTTATTTTTGCTCTTCACTTCAAAGGAGCTAATTTGCAACTTTTAGATTCATTATTGAAAACTTTTGGTGAAAGATCTTTTAAGCAGCGGGGGCGGAAAACCAACGGAATTTTTTTATCCTTGTTTGGAGGCAGGGAAGCTGGATATGGTGAAGCAATGCAGAGTACATCTGATGTCTTCTGATTACTAGCTTGGCAGCGGTTCCAGGTTTTAACACTCATTCACAGCCAGCGTTTGAAGGCTGGCTTGCCTGCTGACTCTAAGCTCTAAGTGGCATTTAAGCCTATGTCTGTGGTGGAGGAAGAGACATTTGTATGAATTGCACTTTGTACCTGGATGTGATTCAGATAATAGGTAGGTAACAAAAGATCAATTGTCCATCATGTTCCAGTTCAACAGTCTTTATTTTCTGAGTAGGCATTTATAAAACTATCACATTTTAGAGACTTAGGAGAAACTCTTTTCCTGCACATTTTGAGATTGCAAACATGGGTAGTCTTGATTAGTGGCCTCATAAACTTTGGAGCAAAGCCAGTGACCTGCCCATTTCATAGTAACCAGGCACCATGTGGCTTTATTAACCTGCTTATAGAGGCAACCTTAAGATCACAGTTTACAGTTACCTAAGCTGTACACTAAACAGAGGCATCAGCTGAGGGGTTAAGTGGGTGCTAAAATCAGTCTTCTCCATGTGCCAAGTCAGTGCCCTGGCGTGAGCTATGCTTTGGAAATTAGTACCTTTTTCTAATTCAAACAGAAGGAACAAGGAAAATCCTATATTTCTTTGCTTCTCTCACCACTCGAGAACAACTTTGAGCATGGGAGAATTGATTCTATTGATAGTCAACGTCAAAGTCATTGTCTGGGAGTTGGAATTGATTCATAGCTGATCTTTCAATAGTTTCCAAAGTCCAAGAGAAGATGCCCTTCTTTCTCCTATCTTTCTCCCTTTAAGCCAGAGAAGTATGGCCTTTGTTCCAGTACTGCAACTCCCTAGGGACTTTGTCTACAAAGATCCACTCTTGATAATGCAACTCTGATATTATTTTTGGTTCTTAGAACTAAACTCGGAGACAAAATTATTTTTTCACAGGACAGCTGAGGTCCTCTGTGTGATCTCAGGAAAAGCTGATTGTCTCTTCCTCGGCCTCAGTTTCCTTATCTGGTAAAACTAGCAAAATTCTCATTAAAAGAAGGAACTTTAAGCTTGTATGTTAAAGTGATAGAGAGTTAGAGTTCAAATCTCTTTTTGCCACTCATTCATTGCCTTTATATCGCTGGGCAAATAGTACAAACTCTATGCCCTAATTTTCTAAATCTAAATAAAGTACAAATAATGGTAGCTGCTTTGTAAAATTTTTCTAAGAATTAAATCATATACACATACCCAAGAGTGCTTGGAACCATGCCTAGCAGATAATACAAATATCATTAACATGCTTGGTAAACACTCAATAATGTTACACATTATTATTGTTTTTATATGAGACCCCACACACACTGAGAATTCTCTATTGTTTGAGCATTATTTACTTTCTTGATGGGGATCCAAGGACAGCTTGTACTCAGCTAGATGTGGGATTAAGTAAAACTGTCTGTAAATTGACCATAAATTGGTAAATATAGCAAAAGCTCACATGGACTGTCTGTGTGTGTATGTGTGTGTGTGTCTGTCTGTCTGTCTAAGGGAGAGTAATGATGTGTAAGTTTATTTTAATTTGAACTGGGTCTTCTTGCTCCTCTGAGAATTTTTACTGCTTCTTGTAGTGTTTTGTGGAAACTCTAGGAACAAAATTCTCAAAGTAAAAGATCGAAAGATCTCTTTCATTGGATTTTCTGGAATTCTGGAATGGAGAAGAGAATGTTTTCAAGAAGGCATGAAAGATAGGATTATGTTTCTTGTCTCCCATACTACCCTGCACTCTTTGTACCTGTTTAGTCAGCGGTAGGTAGTGTGTGGTCTCAGGGGCAAGTTGTTGTAGTTAAGTGCCATCAAGTAAACTATGACTCATAGTTAACTTATGAACAACAGACCTGAACTTTGCCCTACTTCCCATCCCCTGTGATGCTCAAGCCCCTTGTTGTACTCACCATGTCAATGCATCTTGTTGACGATCTTTCACTGACTTTCCCCAGCATGATATCTCCCTCCAAGGTATGGCTCCTTCTCAGAATATGCCCAAAGTAAGTGAGACAATTTTCAACATCCTTGTCTCCAAGGAGCACACTGATTGCACTTCCTTCAAAACAGACTTGTTTTGCTTTTGGCTGTTCATGGGACATTCAATACGCTTTGCCAATTCAAAGGTATCAGTTCTTCTTCTGCCATCCTTATTCACTGTCCAAGTTTCTGACACATAGGAAGCAATTGAAAATAGGATGGGCTGAGTCAGGTGCACCTTAGTCTTCAAACAGGCATCCTTGCTTTTTAGCACTTTGAAGAGATCCTTGACAGCAGATTTCCCCAGTGCAACGCATCTTTTGATTTCTGGACTGCTGCTACCATGGGTGTTGATTGTGTATCCAAGTAAAATGAAATTGTAGACAACTTCAATCTTTTCTTATCTATCATGGATTGGCAAAGGTAAGGCATTTTTATCCTGAGGTCGTATTACCAGGGCATTGTATCACAGGCAGCTTTCTTAACCATGGCTAGATTAAATGGGGCTTTGACTTAGTAGTAAAGGTATCTGGGTTCCCACCTTGTTTTGTCTTAAGTCGTTAGGATAACTGCATCTTTGGATTGCTACGTATTCCTTCCTAGACTTTAGCTGACTTTTGCTTATCCAGTCCAGTAAAGATGATGTATGGAAGATACAACTAGAAAACTTTTCTAACCTCTAACTCTACCTCAAGGCATCCTTTAATAGTGGCACAAATGATTAAGTACTGAACTTCTAACCTCAAGATTGGCAGTTTGAACCCAGCTAGAGCTCTTGAACAGGCCTGGTGATCTGCTTCTGAAAGACATAACTTGGAAAACTCCATTTAGCAGTTCTGCTTTGCACATTTGGGGTCTTCAAGAGTCTGAACTGACTTGGTCACGACTCGAGACTGACCTGTTAGAGGATTTGGAGTGTAACAGTGACAGGCCAACTTTAAGGTAACTTCAAAACTCAATCGAAGGGACCGTGTAAATGGAATATCACTGCTTTCCAATTGGCTTTCTAATTGTTGTCCTTTCTCCAGACCAGGATAAGCACAAAACACAGGTTTCTCTCTAATCTGATCACCCCAGTAGTAACAAACAAGAGAGCTTCAGCTGTGGCAATCAGCTCAAAGAATCTCATCATGTTTCATCAGGTGCCACCTTGCTATGTCTTGTAATCAGTCAGTTGTCACTCAGTAGATTATGTTCTAGGGTCACTGATAAGGACTTTAAAGAAAACAAAATACTCAGTTATGGTCAAATACTTGTGTACTTCTTTTCTGTGTTCTCTTTTCCCCAGTCCTTGATGGGAGCTTATTAAACTCAGCTGCTAACCTAATAATTGGAGGCACAACTACACTCAGAGGCTTCTTGGAGTAAAGTTCTTGTGATCTACTTCTGAAAACTCAGCCACTGAAAACCAGAGTACAGTTCAGTTCTGACACATATGAAATTACAATAAGTCACAATAGTCTTGACAGCAATTGTTATTAGAAAGAATTATAGAGAGTTGGATGGATGATAGTTTGAGCTATAAAATAAGGGTTAGTATGCCCAGAGTACGGAGGAGCAAGCATGTCAGTCTGGAGACTATAGTGTACCTGATTCAGGCCATGGTCTTCACAATTATGTACAATGCATCAGAAAGCTGGACAATGACTAGGGATGATGAAGAATTGATGCCTTTGAGATGTGGTGCTAAAGAAGAATGTTGAATATAGCATGGACTGGAGAAGAGTATTGACTCTATTACGGACTACTGAAAGAACAAACAGGTTCATCCTGGAGAGAGTGAAACTAGACTGCTCCTTGGAGGCAAGGATTCTGAAGCTTCATCTGACATATTTTCAGGGCATGCTGTAAGGAGGGACAAGTCTTTGGAGAGGGATAGAGCAAGAAAGAAAGACCCCCAATGACATGAATTTAGTACATAGGGTTGTTATGAACTGCAGGCGACTTGAGGGCACACAACAACATGCCCTTGTTAAATTGTTATTTGGTGTCATGGATTCAACTCTAATTTATGGTGACCTAATGTGTGAGGTTCTGTTGTACATTTCTGTTATCTAAATGTGTTCTGTTGTACATAGGGTTTTCAGAGGCCTTCTATTTCAGAAGTGGATGGCCAATCCTTCTTCCTAGTCTGTCTCAATGTGAATGTTCAGATTTAGAGAAGTATTAGACAGACCAGTAAGTTAAAGGTATATCCCTTATTGCGGAGTTAACTTTAGTGTCAGTGTTGTCCCTGCCTTTCTCACATGCACCTTTATGCACTTATTTCCTGCTTCACCATCCCACAGGATGTCCATCCACTTCTACCCCCTCCCTTCACATCTATGTCCCTTTCACCAGCCCTCCATCTAATAACTTATATATGAAGCTTCCATGGCTTCTGTGATTTCAAAC
>NW_006399846.1:3103657-3161205 GCF_000299155.1 Elephantulus edwardii | reverse complement strand
GAGACAGTGCGATTGGCACAGGACAGAGCGGAGTTTAGGGCTGTTGTACATAGGGTCGCTATGAGTCGCAGGCCACTCGACGGCACATAACAACAACAACAACAATGTGTGAGGAAAACTACTAAACTGGGACGTTTCAGAAGAAATAAGTCTTCAGGCCTATCTTCTGAGACACCGCTGGGTGGGTTTGAAATGCCAGATTTTCAGCTATTAGTCAAGCATTTAACTCTGTATGCCACTCAGGGATTCCCAAGCCTGTTGGTTTTACATAGAAAAACCAAGGAACTGGAAAGTTAAGCTACTTGCTGCAGTCATCAAGGTGGTGACAGGGCTGAGTCTCAAGTCTCTTGCTCAGTGATCATTGCCTGGATAGCACCCAATTTCAGGATTTCTCAGTGTCCTTACAAGAAAATTACAGCCTTAAGCTTCACCTAAGATTGTCCATTTTCCTTCTAAGGATCCAAAATGGTTATTAGAGTGCAGGGCTTTGTCCAGATGAAGCCAGAATGAAAAGAGTACTTGGCTAGGACCTGAAATCAGACTTTGACAGGACACTTTAACCCCTGAGGCTAGCACACTTCTAAGGAAACCTCATGCTCCACAGCTTTCAAAGTCTATAGTAATCAAACACTCCCGCATACTTGGATATATCCAAATGGAACTGTTTTCTACTTTTGACTCAACTTGATGTTCTCTAAATACAAGTGTGGAGGGTTGGAGAAAAACAACTCAGCAGATGAATGGAAGGGACACTCAGTATTTGTAAAACTGAGTCTGAGATAGGAAATGTTAATCTATGTGATGAGAGTATTTTTTGTCCAAAGATGGAATTAATGGCAGTGCCATATCTATGTCAAACCCAGGTAATAAAACTTTATGGGTTCCTCCCCATGAAATATTTTGTTTATGTCACATGAGGCTAATCTACTTTTTTTTTTCTCCTTCTTATTTTTCTTCACTTCTCTGCTTCCACCCTCTTCCCTGCCCTTTTTGTCTCCTGAGGCCTATTCCCTTTGGAAATGCATTAGTTACCTAGGAAACCTTAATGTCATTTTTTTTTATGAGTGAGGTTTGGTGCAGCATAAAGTTAATTTATAGGGTGGTTAGGAATTCGTGTCATGACTGGTGAAACAGGAGACTTTATTATGATTTCTAAATCCACCTGTGTGGTAGGAATACATACCTTTCCTCTATCATTAAGGGTAATTCCTTGCAACAATTATGAATATGTATGCTATTTCACAAAATGAGTTGATTCATTGTTGTCCAATGTAATTCATTACATTGTTCGATGTAAACTTTAGAACATAATTAGCAGTAACAACAAACCAGTAATATACCAGGCAATCTGTTAAGAGTTGAAGGACATTGTGGAATCTCTTTTTAAATGATTAGGCAGCTCTGCCTTAGAGGCAGAGAATGAATAAGAAGAGATTTTTAAATCCTTTTACTATGTTTCTAATGCTCTTTGAAGTCAACATTAAAATACTGTATTAATTCTAAACATGTCCACTGTTTCGTTCTGCTAATTCTGTCCAAGGAAAGAAAGTATTTGGGAAGTTCCATTAGGTGAGTTAAAGGGGATACACAAAAAACACAACATTCCAGAATCAGTTTATTTCCACAGAGCTCATCTACAAGTGGAATGACAGTGCTTTCAGTGTAAGGAGTGTAAGTTTGGACATTTAGATGCCTTGTTTTGTGCCAGGCACAGTGCTGAGTGTTTTGAACACAGTGAAAGCTTTAAGAGCCAGAACTCAACGGACTGCCTTCATTTTTCCAGGTCTCACAAGTCTCACCTTCTACAGGGTGTAGTTTTTCCATTGTTCTCTCTTTGCGGATAATATTTGAGTTTTCCTTCTCTGACAGCTTTCTCTGCCTTAAATGAATTTTAAAGTGTCCAAGTTTTATTGCATTTTATCAGTTTTTAGTCTTCATAATATTTCTATGACTTTGAAATTGTATTGGTCAATTAAAGATTAGCTTTCTGAGACATTCAAGAATCTGTCCAACATGATATAATAGATGGAGAAGTAAGAATTAGAGCCCAAATTTGTCTGACTGCAAATCATTGAGCTCCAGTACTCAATCTGTTACCTTATTTTTTTTTTTTCTGTTACCCTCGAAAGCAGGTTATTAAAAGTCTGGAGTCTCAGTTTCCTCAACCATCAAATGCAAGGTGGCATGCCTGGGGGTTGGTATAATTTGACCTCATATATCTTTGCTATGTTTAGAGAAATCATTTTTAGCAACAACAAAGTTATGTTTCCTCAAGTAATTTAGGGAAGACCTTGGCTTACTAAATACACAGAAAAATCACTCCATTTCTGTAGACAATTGTCCCCACTTCGAAAAACAAGAAGAATGCTTCATTCTTCTGGACATCAGGGAGCCTGTATTACTGTTGGTTAATAGAGTGCAATGAGTTCCTCTGCAGTAATGGGCAGCCTGAATCTTCTGTAAACGCTGTTGAGCTAAGGTAGCATGCAGCCTTTCCTCAAGTCTTCAGTCCCAGCCTCTGTGCACACACACCTTTTGCATTCTCTGTAGCTGTTTCAGAAATATAGACTTTCAGGCTCCATTAGCTCCCGCAGTTGTCTGGATAGGTGGAGGCAGGGATGGATGGATGGATGGATGGATGGATGGATGGATGGATGGATGGATGGAGTGAGGCAAAGAAAGCTATCTGTAGCTATTCTGTCAAATCTTGCCACAGCGCCCTCCAGCAGTAGAAAATATGACTTGCAAATAATTTAGACTGGCAAAAGTGTGGAATGCAATTTAGTCATCTGAAAGAGAAAAACAATGAGAGCACAGACATTCAAGACCTGATCCACGGGAAAAGAAACGAGTTTGGGTCTGTTTGCCACGTGTGGTCAAAGAGGACAGGGCCCTGGGAGGCCATTCGGCCCAATTCTCTAATTTCCTGGGTCAATATGTCACAATGAATTAATCACAGCCTGCTAATGCACAAGACCCCTCCTCTGCCACATGCTGAGGCATCTCTGCTCCCAACACACACACAGACTACATGCAAATGGTGCTGAGTAGATAAGTGCTGCTTTCACCAGGTTAAAGCATAATTCGTTCCAATGTCTCCATTTTATTTCTGTTCAGTTCTTTAACCACAGAGTGGTGCTATTGCAAAAGCTAAGGGTGGGCAGAAGGCACGCTCTTGGAATTTGCTGGAGAGCATTTTAAAGGGGCTTTCAGAAACTACATCTAGATTTTGTTCTCACAGATCATTTTCAGGTTTCAGGACCTTATCCCCTGAGGAGGCAGGGAGAAAAAAAAAGTTCAGCGACCTAAAAATACAATCAACAGATGGACCTTGAAAACTGGGCCATGGAGTAAACTTAGAGAGCCAATTACCTAGCTAATGATGATAGGGCTGGTTCTGGGTGGGCTCTGAGACTCAGAACTATCTGTAGGGCAAGAATTTAATAAGTCTCTTACCAGCTCTGGTCTTCCCTTTCCCCAACTATGTCACCATAGTTTCTCTTTAACACACAAACACACACAGGTCCTACTTAGAAATGCAGATTTGCGTCACCATATCCTGCAGTTTCAAAGCAACTAGACTGCATACAACAATCTTTCTCCTGACTTTCAGAAACATACCGTTCTACTCTTCTTTCTACACACCTTCCTCATTACCTGTAAAGTCTTTTGGCAGAAACAGATCAAGGAGATTAGAGAATTGCTAATCTTTAGCTAAAACAGTAAAGAAAAAGTCATGTTGCTTGTTTAGGGAAGATTATCTGAAAAGGGTTTTCCACTTTCACAAAGGAAAGTGCCAAGCTTTCCTCAGTTAAGAAATTTAAAACAATGCCTCTTTCACCTCGTCTGGTTCTTCCACCTTTCCTCTCTTCTTCCCTCAGCCTCCCCCCACCTCCAAAGGCACCGCACATATTTGGCAAGATTAAGGTGTCACCTCTCATATTACAAGGCGTGTTGACTGCACGCAAAAACAGACCCACCAGCTCAGGACAAAACGCCCCTCGAGAAGGGAACAATGCAAGTTCCCCTTGTCCCTGGGATCGCCGGAGTCCTGGCAAAACACGAGACAACCAGCCCGCGCAAGGCATCTGCAGAACAAATTGGGTCTTAAACTCCTTTCTTCTGATTTTTCAAATTTAAGTTTACCCTTCACCCTTCCCCTTCTCTCTGCACATTGCCAGTGACCTAGGAGCGCCGGCGGACCAGCCCGCACACGTTTTTAACCCGTTCCTCCTTGCAACCAGCAGCTATAGCCTTCCCTACAGTCTTCTGGTTCCGGAAAGAATTTGAAGCCCCAGCAAAGAACCCAGGGGCTAGGGTTTAAGAGCCCCTAGTACTCAGTCCAGAGGGCCTGAATCCCTCGTTTGACAGCAGCGGGAAGGGAGGGGGGCAAGTGCGGGAAGTAGGGGAGGGAGGGAGGGAGGCGGGCCAGAGCAGAGAGAGAAAACCAGAACCCCACAGTGCACGCCCAGCCGCAGCCTCCATGGTGCTGTGTGGTGAGGCGGAGGGCAAAGCTCCGCAGATGAACCTGCGCTGCCAGAGGACTTCCACCTTTTGGCCTGAGGGGAGACACTGAAGGATCCTGCCTTTCGGAGGGACTGAGGGAGGTGACGCCCCTGGGCCTTGGTGGGCGCTTCCGGCCATTTTCGATGTGGGAGCCCCCATCAACCAGGATAATGATGAGGCAGGTACAATCTATCTGGTAGCAGCCCCCAGACTGTACTTTTCCACTCCCCCTCTGCCTCGGACCCTGCCTGCAGCCTCTCTGCTTCATTTGGCCTCATCGATCAGTTTGGCAGAGTTTGGGTGCTTCTCGGTGTTTGATCAAAATCTCTGCCAATTCCAGAGAAACTGGAAGCCCTGAGCTGGGACCCTGACTTAAGACTGGAGTGGGGTGCTTGCCTATTTCGGGCACCTTGAACCGCAGGGCTGGGAGGAGATGGGCTACCCGCTCCCTCCCCCAATCGCGTGTGAGTCAAAAGGTCCTGGCAAAGAGGTGGATGAGGAGTGGCGGAGATGGCAGGGAACTAGAGATGAGGGCTCTGAGGTGACATCTGCCACGAAACTACCCTGAGTGGAGGGGCCGGCGTGGGGCGAGAGCGCCAAACGCCGCTCTCAGGCTCTGGATTTCTCGTCGCCCTCCTTACATGGTATTTCACCCCACTTCTACAGACAGTAAATAAGCGAAAACAAGATGACTTAGCTCGGTAAATTTAAAGAGGCCCTCTGAGCAAACAGGGGCTAATGGGCACCTAACATTAACAGCTACTCTTCTGCAAAGTCCAGCCCTCAAAACGAAAGCGATTGGGGCCCCCTCCCCAGATGTTTATTCTCTAGTTGAATCTACAAGTGGGGAAATGAGCGATACTCTCTGGGCTCTCCGAGGTTTGTTTGCTGCTTGCTTTCTCAGCTTCCCGCGCTGTCTCCCGCGTGCAGACCGTGGGTGCTGGGCTGGGGTTGAGCGGCAGGGCCCCAAGGTCCTCACGTGAAAGGAAGGGGCTTAAGAAGTTGGAGGCTGGGTGAAAAGGGAGGCTCTGGTCCATCCCCCACTCCCCCCACGTTCAGCTAACACACCCTCTCTACCCCGGACCCAGGCGGCCGGTCCTCCTCCCCCATCCCTCGGTGACCTGACCTTCTTTGACTGCCTGCTCTGCGCTCTCAGTCCAAGTCCCGGGAGTGGAGAGCTCGCTGGGGAGCGAGGGTCCTTGGTAGTATTCCTGCTGTGGGATGGGGGTTAGAGGGCTGGGTGAGCTTACTAGGGGGTGGGGAGAGATCTGAGGCTGGAAGAGTCTGGAGTCTGGAGGAGGGGTTTACACTTCAGATGCAACCCGCCAGGGGAGAGGGGCAAGAAAGGCCAGCCTACCCTCATTAAAAACAAGCAAAAAGCACTTAAATTAAAACCAAAAAAGATAACCTTTTTCAAGGGGAAGAACAGATAATACATACTGAACACACTAACGAATAGAATATAGTGAAAAGCCGAATATTTCGTTTTCTCCTGGGTCTCTGAAAGAGGAAATGGGGGGAATAGAACAAGTGGAGGGTGCGGTGAAGTTTACTTGGTTTTTTGTTTGTTTGAAGAGGGGCTGGAAGATGACCCTGACCCTCACTGGGGCCCCTGATCGAAGTCCTCGGGGCGCTGGGGCGCAGGCGTGCGAGGCACGCGGCAGGCCGGGCGCGGGGGCTGGCGGCGCGGTGCGGCGCGCAAGGGGTTAAGGCGCTGAGCGCAGAGCCATCTGGCCGGGTTGGCTGGTTATAACCGCGCAGATTATGTTCACGGGACTCAGAGTTGAAGGCTCCGCTCCCTACCCAACAGCTCCGCGCACGGCCCCCGCGAGAGAGAGCCGGACGCAACGACTTTCTCCCCTTTTCTTTCTTTCTTTCTTCTTCTTTTCCCCCCGTGGGGTGGTGGTGGCGGTCGGGTGGGGGACTTTGAATGACCAAGCTCGCATCCACCTTTCTCTTCATGTCGATGTCCCTGGAAACAGTCACACGGATGCCATGGTTACTTCTGCCACGGTAAGGGGAGGTGGGCGCGGAGAGTGGGAAGGTTCGGGGTGGGGGGCCACGTGTGGGGGAATTTTCTCGAGGACTCGCGTGGGGGGCCCGAGATCCGAGTCGGCCCCCAACTCTGCACCCAGCCCCACCCCCACCGTGCCGCACGCACTCACTTTCCCCAGTTTTGTGCCTGCACGAAGTTAGTGCTGGGCTCTGCAGACCTGGAGGGGCTACGACCCTCCTACACACATACACACACTCACTCACACACTCTTCACCTCTTCTCTCTCGTTCTCGGCTGCCCAGGAATCGGCCCTCAATCTGGGAAAGTGATCAGGTTTAAGGGACCTGGATTAGAAATGGGGGTGGAGGCGAGGGGAAATCGGGACGACGGAAGGACAGGAAAGGGATTTAGCAGCACTGCC
The DNA here is from genome assembly GCF_000299155.1 of Elephantulus edwardii. Lineage (NCBI taxonomy): Eukaryota > Metazoa > Chordata > Mammalia > Macroscelidea > Macroscelididae > Elephantulus > Elephantulus edwardii. Next base: position 3,154,282 of record NW_006399846.1, on the reverse strand, counting down.
TCCCCTATGTGCGTCTGCTCCGGAGAAGGTTCCCTACGCACCCAGTAACAAAAGAGGGTGGCTGACCCCGCCGGGCCGGGAGGAGGTGAGGGTGCAGCGGCCGCTTCCCTGCACGCGCCCCTCACCCTGCTCCCTTCAGCGCGGGCGCCTCCACTCACCTCCCATCCCCTGGGCCCGGGCGTGGGCTGGGGGAGGGGACGTGAGCTCCGGACCTAGACTGTCGCTCTCCAGTTTGGGGAGCTGGCACTCCTCGCCTGGCGCTCCGGTACCTGCACTTGGAGTCCCAGAGTCTCCGCGAACACTTCCCTTGGAAACGGCCCCGCGCGCCCCTCGCTGATCTGGACTTGCCCCCACCCTCTCAGCCGCTCGACTCCGGGGATCCGCGCAGATGTCGGGGCTCTGCTCGCTGCTCGCCCATTTGGGACACCGTTTGAAAGCGGCAGGCTTGCGACCCCGGCCATCCGGGAAGATTTGCTTCGCGGTTTCCGCGAGCTCGTTCTAGGAACTTGAAGGCGGAGGTGTGGGAAGGCTGGGAAAAGTCAGGCAACCAGTTAGAGCTAAGAAGACCCACCACGGACCAAACTGCCACATTGCCCCAGAGCTCTGCTCACTGGTGGATGCGCCCGATGAAATCTGGGACCCCTAGGAGCGGAAGACCCGGGCAAAGAGGTGTGTGGGCTGGCGGGGGGCGCGGGTGGGGGAGGGGCGTTCCCTGGAGTAGGTGCGCGGCTGGCAGGCGCCCCTTCTTTGCCAGACTTTGGCTGCCGCCTTCCTGGTGTAGAGCTCAGATGCATTGAGCTGAGGCCCCTGCGCGGCTCAGAGTGAAAGGGCGGTGGATTAGAAAGGATCCTCGAGTTGGATCCCTGACTCCAGGTAGAGGACCCCCTAAGCCAGACTGTGTCTGCTCGACCTCTGGCGGCGGGGAGACAGACAGGTTCAGGGCCCGAGTCTTGGAAACTCCCACGACGTAACCCTTGTGCGTGTTCGGTGCTTGCAGAACGCGGGGGTGCTCCCGTGGACTTGTTTATGTGTGTGAAAAAGGGCGGGCGCGGGATGGGGGAAAGGGGAGGGGAAAATAAAAGCGGCTGGATGTGGCTTCTGCAGTCTGATTACAGAAGTGCTGGGAGATCTGCTTTTTAAAATCTTAAAAAAAAAAAAATCTGCATTGTCCCGCTCAGCAGAACAGCACGCAAGGAAAAACAAACAAAAAAGCCCACCTAAGCTGTTTGCTCCACGTCCGTGTCAGGCTGGAAGAAAGTTGTAACTGAGAAAGAACTTTTCAATGGATTCTATTTCCTGAGACGAAGAAATTCACAGCATAGCCAGCCTGCCTCCCTCAGACCCTCGAATTCCTTGCTGGCATGGTGCACAAAGAAAGCTGAGGGGTAGAGTTCTTCAGAGGATCAAATCCTTTTGCCAACATTTGGGCTCAAGCATGAAGTTGGAAGTGAGGGAGAGATGGGGAAAAAAAGCAGGCTTCTGTAAAAGTGTTGGGGGAAAGTAGAAGGGTTGCAGTGTTTGCCGCAGGGAGAATAAGCTTTCTATTGCAGAGAGAGATTTTTGCGTTGATGAGGACGTACTGTAGCTGCAAGGAAAGGAGGTGTCTCTGGGAGAATGGGGTCTGCATTTCAGTGGAGGGAGAGCTTTGTGTTTGGTCTGGAAAGATAGGAGAGTGGTTTTGAAAGTCTGTGTGTGTGTGTGGAGGGGCAAGAGTGCAGGAGCTGCTCTCTGTGCGTGGAAGCATTATGTTTCCAAGGTGTCTGCAGATTAGACATGTGTGAGCAGCGGGCGTCGAAAGCATGTGAGGAACATAGGTGTAGTTGATGGGAAATCTGTGCCTGTGAAGGGTGTCAGAAGGAGAGGTGCAGTGTGGAGACAGATGGCTCCTGCATGCCTGTGCAGACATCCTTGGGTGGATGTGGTGTGGGAGGGTAGCGCTCTCTCTCTCTCTCTCTCTCTCTCTCTCTCTGTGTGTGTGTGTGTGTGTGAGAGAGAGAGAGACAGAGATGGAAGCAGAGAAAGGTGAATGTATGTGGAGGGCTGGACCTGAGGATTACCCAGGGAATGGAGGGGGATGCTGAGAAAGATTATCTCAAAGTGAGCAGAGTGTGAACTTTATGAGTGTGCGCTGGGAATTTTGATTGGGATGGCATTGAGGCTCCTGAGGTATTGAAAAGTGGGAATTCAAGACACTCTGAAGAGAACAGGCATTTGGAACAAAAGTGAAGTTGCTATTTTGCTTTTTGTTTTCCTCTGTTTTTTGTTTGTTTGTTTTCTCCACAGAGGAGAGAATCGAACAAGGCTTAGGAAAAAGTTTGCACCTTTAAAGAGAAGAGGCCTTGTGCACTGGTTCTGGATGAGAAAGAGAGAAGGATGTGTGTTCAAGATTGGAGTGGGTGGAGAAATAGAATTTTCATGCCCTGTAGCAGAGATGCACCTATATGTACTGTTGGGTGATGGGCTGTCTCCTCTCGTGTGACTGACTGCCTCTGAAAATCCACTGGAGGGTCAGCTATGGGTCAGTTCCAACTAGACAGTACCCAACAACAATGGGTTTCTTATTTAATAGAGTAATTCACAGGCACCAATTACTGTTGATTGTGAATGAAAAGTTAGAGAATGCCTACTGGATGCGCAGCCCAGTGCTGGTCCTGGAGCATGGCACAGTGCCCTGGAGAAAAGTCCTTTTTGGGGCTCAGCTGACTGCTACAATTTTGCCAGGAGGAATGGAGAGAGTTGCATACTGGTTGAGGTTTCTTGAAGGTCTGTCATGTAATTTCTGGGGATGTTTCTAGATCTCAGGAGTCAATAGGAAACTGACTTAACTATATCTCATTTAGTAAAATGGGCTCGTGAGGATAAACTTAATATCTGGATTTGTGTGCTGAGGAGGATGCTGTTTCTCATAGGGGTTGTGAGTTGCTGTGCTGTAGGTTAGAATGCAGGGACCCTGAACATTTGAGGATTGAGTGTGTACAGTACTCTCCTTACCAGCAGGAGCTGGAAAAGTGCAAAGTGATAGACGGAGACTGAGAATGTTTATTAATCTTTCAGATTTTCTAGTTTACAAAGAAAATGCTAAACCGAAAGCAGGCATTGTGCTCATATGTATCCCTTTATGTTTGCATATATCTCTGTGCAAGTAACTGAGGAGCTAAGAAAAAGTCAGCTAGGAGGAGAGGAAGAGTGTATACTCTAGCTCTTGTGACAGATTAATGTGGATGCATTGCAAAGGTTTTGCAGGATTTCTGTGTCTGAAGAAAGCTGAAAATTGCCTGGAAGCTCTCTAAAAATGATGTATGTAAAAGAAGGACTATAGGTTTGGGGAACATTTGGGTATTCATTTGAATGTTTCTTTATCAGAGGATAGCGAAATTGGCTGGGCTCATACCCTAAAGTAACTAGGAAGACTACAGGATCAGAGTGGGACTGAGGGTACCTACATTTTGTAATGCATGCACCTACTTCGCTGCACCAGGTGATAGAGAACCCCTATTATTAGGCTTTGATCCTGTGAGGGTATGTCTTTAAAAGGTTTTTACTTGCCTTGTAACTAGTTTGTGAAATTATAGTTGTGCCATCTTGAGGTTTTACCCATTTTGGGGGGAGAAATTTAATTCTTTAAGAGAGGAAACCAAACCACATCCTTACTGTCAAGTCACTTCTGACACATAGAGACCCTCCATTAGTTTCCAAAGCTGTTCATCTTTACCGGAGGAAAGTGCCCATCATTCTTCAGTGGAGCACCTGGTGGCTTCAAGTTAGCAATCTGACTCTTTATGTACTATGCCACCTAGAGATAGTTTATAGTTGTCAGACATTTTCGAAGCAAGGATGTAGCTACAGGTCAGAAAATCTGGTAATAAGTACTTTTGAGGACAGTGTGCTGAAGTAAATAATTCCCAACAGAGAATTCCTAGATTCTTGTCTAGTTCTTTTACTTTATAGCAATCTCAGAGTTTTCTAATCTCTTTGACCCTCAGTTTCTTTTTTTTGTAGAATGAAGTTCTAGCTAGCTAACTCCTTGCAAAAATGAATTCTTTAGATCTCTTCCCCTTTAGTGAAAGGTGATAAAAGAAATATTCTTGGTCTCTATCAGTCACAGAGTACATAGAACTTTCTATAGCTGTCTTAGTTTACTCATCCATAAAATGGAGGTAGCCAAATATAGATTATAGTTGATGGAAATCTATATCCATGAAAGGTCTTTGAACAATTCAGAAGAAAAGTGGTCCAGAAATCAATGTTGCACATTATCTGAGATAGACACTCCCCTGTTCTTTAACCACAAGGCCAAACTAATAGGATTCTGAGAACAGAGAAAACAGTAGTCAGGAGACTTTTGTAGAGCTTATGTTATGTGTTGTTATAGTTGTTGCCATCAAGTCAGAATTGACTCATAGCTGCCCCTCCAGTGGTTTTTCAGAAGCTATTAATGACATAGGAGGAGATTGCCTGTCTTTCACCCCCAGAGCAGCTGGTAGATTTGAACCACCTGCCTTTGGGTTGGCAGCATAACTCCTTACCGCTGGTTCCCAGAGTTCCCTATTATAATGAGTTGTTGTCGCTGTGTACCATGGAGTTGGAACCCACACATAGCTGACCCTCCAGTGGATTTTCAGAGGCATTTAATCCCACAAGAGGAGATTCCGTATCTTTCTCCCAGGGAGCAGCTGGTGTATTTGAACTGTGCCTTTGGGATTGCTGCACAGCTTCATAACACTAGGCCACCAGAGCTCCCCAGGCTGGGTTGCTCTTAATAGTAACCTGTTACTTAGCCTGTTTTCTCTCTAGACTGTGGTTCTTTGCAGGCTAGAACCTGCTTCCTAACCAGAGTGTATGGGCTTTGGATTGGTGTAACTTAAAATTACTCTTCCTAGAGACAAAGATGGAGGCACAGAGGGGCATGGAACCCCGTGAAACTTCCGAATCCTCCTAGAAGTTAATACATGCTGTCAACTCCTGGCTCAGAATCAGGAGGCCTTCTTTGAGTTCAGTGGCCATAAATAGGCAGAAGCTGAGCTATTTCCATGAGGCACTAAACCAATTCTGTTGCTTTTCTTGGCGAGATTGGGCCAATTAAGTTGATTGGAAGAGGTCACTGCTGATGGGTCTCACATTCCCCAGGCAGGACAGGCCAGCCGAGTTTAATTACATAACATTTCCCATCTCTGCAGTTCTACTCCCAGATGTATCAGATGTTCGGGCCTCTCCTCTTCCCCTCCACCGACAGCTAATGGAGCATATGACTTCTGCAGCCTTCCATAAACCTTTTCCTGACCATTTCCATGCTCCAGCCAGAGTAGCGGGGATGTAAATCCTCGTATTGGCTGGAAGCAAGAGAGGGGATTCAGGTGGACATAGATCTTTAAAACCCACCACCCTGTTTTAGAGCCTTACCAGCTGCTGTTTTCTTCATTAGCGAGGCAGGGAATTTCTGGCCATAGAGATGTTGAACTAATGACCGTTGCTAGGGTTTTCGATGTAGTTTTATTTAAAATTATTGAGTTTGTTGGAGAAGGACCGAATCTTCTGCAGACACTCTTGAGCTCCATGTGGTACTGCTGATAAGGGCTGTGGATCTATTTTGTGTGTGGACTCTTGGTCCGAAGTGAAAGGACCAGGGTAGCATGGGCTGCATGAACATGCTGAGAATCACATGCACACAGAAGTTGCCCTGGGTAGACAGGACACATTTGGAGAGCTTATGTTGTGGGTGGTATGTACATGGATGCTTGGCCCAGATTAAATTGCTGTGATATTGTATCTTGTGTTCGTCCTGTGTGATCAGATGAAAGACTCTTGACACTTTACCAAAATATTTTAAAAGCACCAAATCCACTGCCATTAAATCAAGTCTCTTAGTGATCCTGTGGGACTGTAGAATTGTTCTTTAGTCTTCAAGACTATAAACTACAAGAGTAGACTACTTCATCTTTTCCCTTCAGAAGTGGAATAGAAATACAAACCCCCAAAAAAGCACCCAAATCTGCTGCTGTGGAGTCAGCTCTGACTCCTGAGAACCCTCTACGTGTCAGAGTAGAACTGTCCCCCATAGGATTTTCAATAGCTGATTTTCTGGATGTTGATTGCCAGGCCTTTCTTCCAATACTAGGTGGATTCTTAACAGTCAACCTTTCTGTTAGAGACTAAATTCAAACTGTTTATCTCCCCAGGGACTGACATGGATGGGCTAGAGCATGGAGAAAAGTTAGACAGCACTTTCAGATCCTTCTTACATGGAGATATGTGAGTTCTTTAAAAAAGGATGAGTTGTCCTAGTGGTCAGCAACTGTGCTGCAATCCCAAAGGCATGTAGTTTAAATCCACCAACTGCTCCACAGGAAAAGGATGAGCAGTCTCCTGTGTGATTAACCGCCTCTGAAATGTGCTGGAGGGTCAGTTATTGGCCAATTCCAATTGCTGTGTGACTTCATAATACACAACAGCAGGGTAAATAGTACCTCATCTTTGCCTAGAGAGGTCTCTATGAAGATCGCTGCTGGACAAAAAAGACCTCAGAGAGAACTCACTTCAAAATGTGTAAGCATTATTTTACCTTATTAGACTGAGCTAGTTCACTCAGCAATGCTCTCCAGCCTCTCCCAAGTTATGTAGTATTTTTCAAAATCGTTGCTTCTAAGTGCTGTGTAGTATTCTATTGTGTGAATGTACCACAACTTCTCAATCAGTATGGTTGTAGTCAGATACTTGGGCTGTTTCCTCCAGGGACCTGAAAAGACCAGGTAATGGTGAGCATTGTCCAATGGTAATTAATCTTATAACACACAATATATGGGAATGATTGTATGAAACTTAATGAAGGAACGTGTGGGAGAAATATTAGTAGCTAAGTATAAAGAATAGATCTAACAATTTAAAAATCTAGTAAAATTTAAAAAAATGTAGGCACACATGCACATGGCTCAAGGTTTTTAGGTTTTTTTGACAATGCTTTATAACTCAGCCCATTAACCTACCTAAAAATACCTGTGGCTTGAAATGGCATGCAACCCCAGATGGTCAGAATGCATTTTAATTTGCTCTCCTCACTGGTGCTTTGGTCCCCCTTACACATTTTTAACTACATCAATGAAAGCTGACTGTAGGTCTGGGAATCCTAACGGGAAGGAATCCTCACTTGTTAATGGTGATCTAGCTGGAGAAGAACAGATTTTTGAAGTACAATTTGATGTGGTCTCTTGGGATTCCTAGCAGTATCTCCAGAGGAGACATGTTTTGAATCCCCAATCTTTTATGGGTTTATTCAGTCAGATTTTGAGAGGATTTTGGTTCTCTCACATTCTGAACCTGAACTGTAAGAGTAAAAGGTCACTTTTCTTAAGCAGAAGGAGGAAGCAGAAAGTCTGAAGACTGGGAGGTGGTAGGAGCCAGGCCGAGGACTAGCTCTTTGGTATTGTCTCTATGTCTTTAGCTTCCATTTTTAAATGAAGGGCTTGAAGAAGATATTGTGGCAGTCTCCTGCCAGTTCTACCATCTTTGGACCCTGCAGTACCCATGTCTTCCTACTCCATCAGTGCTAATATGTCTTGGTTGGAGAGTTTCTTGGCACATCTTTAGTGAGCTCGGATTTTTATCATTGGGAAACAGCTGAGTCAGAGGTAAAAAGCATGCAGAGAATTTGCCATAGTATTTTGTTTTGGCCGAGAAGGTCCCCGCACTGCCTTAGCCTGAACATTGTGTGCTAGGCCCAAAGCGGTTGGATTGGCTGCTGTGTGAATTCTTTTCAGTGTCAGAGTTTCTTTCTAAGATAAATACCCCCTTTTAAGATGATGATAAATGCCTATAATCAATGTTTGATGTTTTCTGAGTGTCAGTCATTATCCATTTACAGATGAGACAGCTGAGGTTCCCTGAGGTGAGATGATACGCCCATAGTTACACGACCAGAGGTTGATGAACTGGCTTTCCTTCCTGTGACCTTCCCCAGTCTACTTCCACCTGCCAGAGATTCTTAATCTGTTTCCTGTGTTCTGTGATGACATTCAGATGTTTCCTTTGCTCTGTGATGACATTCAGAGCCTTCTATAGAGCCTGCCACCTTACAGGATAACCTGCTCCATTGTTGGTGTTAAGGTGACGTCAAGTCAAGCCCGACTCATAGCGACCGTATGAACAGCCGACCTGAACCCTGCCCTATCCTGTGCCGTCCCTCATCATTGTTGACACACTAGAGCCCATTGCCAGAGTCATTGTGTCAGTCCATCTCATTGGGGGTCTTCCTTTCCTTCGCCGACCTTCTATCTTTCCACTAGAAAGTTCTTTTTATAATGTGCAAGACAAATGTTGAGGTTTTTCAACCACCTGCTGGCAAGCATGTGTCATATCTGTCTTAACTTCCACCTCCTCTCCCCCTTGACTTCTCCTTCTGTTGACATGAGAGGTTTCCCTTCCAGGAGAGGAGTATTGATTTAAACCACTGTTGCCTCCCTGTAAACTCTATAAAGTTGGAGGTGGACATCTGGTTTGTTCTGGGTTGGGATTTTTAATTAATATTTTTATTATTTATGTATGTTGTGTTTCATGCATATAAGTAATATTTTATACAGTCCTTCGTTTACATTATATTTAGCTCCAAAAGACATCTAGATTTGATGCACACATCCATAAGAGGTGATAGGTCCCAGAGTTCTTGAGTCCAAGGGTGAGACTTGGTCAAAATCAAAGTGAGAAAAAATTTAAATGGAGAACATAAGATCTGCCCACTCAGAAGCTAGAGCATGGTTTTCCCCTGTTAGGTGAGGAAATTGCTACAAGATAAATCTCTTGCTGGAAAATCTGGGGTAGTGGTTGCTACTAAGGACGAGGGTGTCCAGGGACTGTTAGCCAAGAAAGCTAAGTAGTTGTAGATTCCTCAGACCTGGCATTTGTCTGTTAGGTGCTGTTCTCTGGACAGTACCACAAGTCTGGAAGCCAGGAGGACCCTAGGGATGGATGTTGCCCTGTTGGAAGGATATAACGGAAAGTCTTTTTTTTTTCTCCCACCACTGATCTCTCTACTACCATTAGCTTGGATTATCTTCAGGGCAGTTAGTGAGAGAGAACTCTGTTCTCGTACTTAAAAGCACAAGCATACCTTGGAGATATTGCAGACTTTTGTTCCAGACTACCCCAATAAAGCAAATATTGCAATAAAACAACCCATACAAGTGTGGGGTTTTTTAACTTTGCAGTGCATCTAAAAGTTATATTTACACTATACTATTAAGTGTATGATATCACTGCTAAAGTTTGAAATATTGTAAAAATTAAGCAAAACATGATATAGAGACATGAGTGAGCACATTCCATTGGGAAAAAAAGGTGCTGAAAGACTTGCTTGATGCAGAGTTGTCACAACCATTGAAATTGTTTTTTTTTTAAAAAAAATGCAATGTCTGTGAAGCACCATAAACTGAAATGTGGCTGTATTTGCAGTGTGTGAACAAATGAAGAAATGCAGTGCACTAACTTGAAGCCTCTGACTTTATAGGGACTCAGAACATGTAGTTAGTTTTTCAAGACAACTTTTCAGATGCAAGGTGATTCTGTTTTCTTAATATAGGGAATATAGTTATGTTTCCCACCAATAGCAACCCTGAAGGACAGAGTAAAATAGGCCCATGAGAGGTCCAAGGCTGTAATCCTGACAGAAGTGACCGCCACATCCTTCTCCCATGGAGCAGCAGCTGGTAGGCTCCAACTGCCAACCTCTTGGCTGAAAACTAAATGCTTAATCATTGTGCCACCAGAGTTATTTTTGATGAAAATCAGGTCCCTGAAATTTACTACACCCCTCTCTATTTCTAGGTTTTAAGTCCCCAGCTTTTAAAATGTTCTTGGAACATTTAAAAATATTCTCCCCTTCTGGCTCCGTATTATTCCTCAGGGACTATGTTTTGAGTTTCCAGTCTGGGATTAGTTCCATCCTGTGTCTAGCAGACCTGTTCCTGATGGGTCACAGAGCACGTCCCTGCATCCACTGGGTTCAAGAAGAAAATGAAGCTCTGGAAAGTGACCCAGCAAGTGTGTTCCTTGATTGGGAAGGAGTCCAGCTCTCTGACACAAAGCTTCCTAACTTTATCAATTTACCACATTTCTCCCTGCAAAGGATTGTGAGTAGCCATGTGACTCCAGACAAATGACTTTCCCACCGTGGACCACTTCTGGAAAAGGAAGGATTCCAGCTCACTAGGGGACTCACTGAAGACCTATGAGTTGTCATAGTTGGGATTTTCTGAAATTCGGCTTCTCTCAGAACCTCACTGCAGCCCATGCCTGAGATTTCCAGGTATCTCTGCTCCAAAGACTTAAGTACAAGAAATGAGGGCGGGGAGGAGTGGAGGAGGAAATTAAGTTACGTGATGCCAGATAAGTTATTGAACATATGGATGAGTGCATGTTTATAAAGTGCTGAAGAAACAAGCTGGCCAGATTTGTGGCAGATCTGGGATTGGAAGTTGGATGCATTGGGAGAGGTTTGTGGGGGATAAAATTGGCTGTGGATAACTGAATTCAGTAAGCTAAATCAGAAAGATCCTGAACCATGAGCAGGGAGACCAGATTCCTCTTCCAGCTTTACCAGAGACTGTATAATTTGGGCATGTCCTTAAGGCATGGCAGTTCTCGCTTCGTTTGCTAACTAAGAGGGTTAGCTGCTACTGACTTGGATGATTCTAACATCCCTCCTGCCTCATCATGAAAAGTAAAGGGATTGGAGACTACCAGGAAAGTCTAGATGAATGGACAGAGAAGGGGATGACTTCATAGGGATTAACTGGAGAAAGAAATGTCCTCAGAATATTGTGGTAGAGACGTATATTTGTTCTTGAAGTTAAGATCACAGTGGAAGTTAGATTTTCTTGTGTGTTGTTTTGAATGCTCTCCCCTCCTTACTTTCTGATAAACTAGAACCCATCTTTCATTTCTTTACTCAACCACTTTAGAGATACCTCTCTACTTCAGGGAACCCAGGACTCCCTCTCAAGCTTCCTGCTTTATATCATTTAAGCAGCCTGTGTTTTACTTATTTAAGCATTCCTGTACCGGAAGTGGGGTAATGTGGGTAGGTGTCAGTGAGACTGGCTCGGGACAGGGCAGGCTTCAGAGCTGTTGAACATAGGGTCATTAATAGTCACCGGCAACTTAACGGCACATAACAACAACATGTTCTCACTGGCAGGCCCTGGTGGCCTAGAAGTAAAAAGCTGCACTGTCAATCCAGAGGCATGCAGTTTGAACCCACCAGCTACTCCATGAGGGGAAAAGAAATAGAAATGAATGTTCTCTTCTTGTGCCATTTACTGCCTCTAAAAACCATAGGGTCAGCTATGAGTCAGTTCTGACATGACAGTACATAACAATATGTCTCACTAGAATATGAACCCAGCAAGAAAGAATCTGGTCTTTTTCTCTTGGTGTCCTTTAACACCCTCAACTATGGCAGCCACAGAAATGTGTTGGATCAGTGAGTGCACGTGACTGGCCATCAGATGGTCCAGAGGTAATGTGAAAGTCCCGAGAACCTGAGTCCAAGAGGGCACAGACTTTGCCAATTGTAACGTGTTTTCTTCTGTGTATCTTGTCACAAGACTGGTGATGTGAATGCTCACTGTCTCCTGCCTGAGGCAGGCTGTCTGTGCTGTCTTTTGAGATCTTCCCAACTCTGTATCTTATCTTGCCTAAGTCTTCTGCACATTTGAGCTTTTTGTCACAGGAGATTTGGTAGACATGATGTACAAATCAGGACAAAGCCTCTCTTGACTCCAGAAAGCAGCTCAAGTCACAATTTTAAGCATTATTCTGTAAGCATCCTCTTGGTGCCTGCTTAGTTTTCAGATTTGATGCTGGGTGTTAGAGGAGACACACTGAGGAATCGTGTGTCCTGGGGCTCGCACGGGTGAGGTGCCATCAACATAACGGGACGGAAATAGAAGTATGAGCAGAAGGGCAAGGTGCCCAGTGAAAGTGATGGTTTTGTAATGGAGAATGATGGTGGCCTCTCTTGATACAGGGACTGCCTACTCAGTCTATGAATAACCTTCACCTCCACAGGAGAAGGTCTTTTCTCATCACTGCTGAGTTCCTGATGCCAGTCCAAAGCAGAGCAACGGGGAGACTTCTTCATGGGGAGACTTCAGGCAAGACACATGTTGAGGCCCTGTGGATTAGTAGATAGGCTCCAGTGTACCCCTGAGAGGTATCATACGGATAGTCAGTGCTGTTCTGACTTGTAACCACCATGTGAGACGGAGTAGAATTACTCCGTAGAGGTTTCTTTATGGGTGTTGATTTAGTGGAGTTGAACTGCAGACTTTTCCGTTAACAATCAAGTGCTTAGCTGCTGTGCTATCAGGTTCCTTTGCTGTTGGGTGTTGGCAAGAGCAAGTCAGTGTCAACTCATTGCAACCTTCTGTGCCAGGAAAGCTACCTTATAGGATTTTCTAAGTTGTGTGCAGCTAATGAGTGAATCTGAGCCACTAACCTTTCAATTAACAACTGAGCAATTAACCATCAAACCACCAGGGCTCCTTCTAAGTGAGGGATATTATGTTGTTGTTGTTGTTGTTAAGTGATATCAAATTGAGTATGACTCATAGCAACCCTATGAACAGCTAACCTGAACCCTACTCTGTCTTGTGCCATCCTCATAATTTCTGATGCTCTAGGCCTATTGCTGAAGTCACCATGTGAAACTATCTCACTGGGAGTCTTCCTTGCCTTCACTGACCCTCCATCTCTCCAAACACGATGTCCCCTTTCTAAGGAACAACCTCACCTAGCTTCATGTCCAAAGTAAGAAAGACGAAGCTTTGCAATCTTTACCTCCAAGGAGCCCTTCGGTTGCACTTAAGACCCATTTGTTTGTGTTTACTGTGTACCATTGAGTCAGAATCGACTCATAGCTGACCCTCCAGAGGGTTTCCGGATGTAGTTAATTGCATGGGAGGAAATGGTCAGTCTTTTTCCTGTAGAGCAGCTTGTGAATTCCAACCATGTGCTTTCAGAATTGCAGTAGGCCACCAGTAGGCCACCAGAGTGTTTTCCTAAAGCTCCTAAGTGCTACTTCTCCCTCTTGCCTTCTCTGTGCCGGTTGTAGTGTCTCTGTGGCTACTTCTGACGCAGTGACAGACTGCCATCTACTGTCCACTTCTGTCCTGTGAGTCCTTTCTAAAAGCTTAGTGAATTCTTAGGCTTTTACTTTTCTTTTACCACATTGAGTTTATAATCGTCCAGAAACCAGGAGAAATAGAAGCTGTGTCCTTACTTAGTAATTTCTTCAGGTTTGGAAGAAGGACTTAAGAAAACAAAGTGTTATCTGTTACATAGTTTAATGAAGATTTCTTCTAGGAGGGCTTCACTGCCTTTACTGATCCTGCCTAGCCACCGTTGTAGACCATGTGAATGACAGAAGGTAAAAAGTAAAGTCTTAGCTTCCAGAGAGTCCTGGGATCACCTAATTGGCTGACTAAAAGATTGGAAATGCGGGTCTACCCAAAAGTGTCATGGTGTGGAGAGGGGAGGCAGAACAAACTCCTGAAAAATCAGCTGTTTCAAACCCACGGAGCAACAGCTCCACTCTCCCACATGAGAGCCTCCTTGAGTTGAGATAGACTCAGTGGCAGCTAGTTTACTACAACTACCAGAAGCCTTCCAGTCTAGTTGGAATTACAGGGCAGATATGGAGATAAATAGACAGTAAAATGTGGTAGTACGTGTTTGGTGAATGACAGGGGTTACAAATGCTCTAGGAGTTTGAAGAAAGTAGAAGTCCTTGTAGACTGGGGATACGAGTGTGAGCAGCATGGCCTAAGCTGTGGAATGTCCTGAAACAGGACTGAAACTGAGAGTATGAGGCCTCAAGGACCATTAGTCTTAGGTGGGTTGGTCATCAGCCTTCTGAGTCATGTCAGCCTCAAGCTCCCCATCTCTCAAAGGAGGCTGGAAGTCTGGCTATTGTCTAAGGACCCTTCCATCAACATCTCTCTCGCATGAGATGTGGGAGGCGGCTTCCTGGTTTCTAGCTAGTCAGGAAGCAGTGAGTTTGAATACAAGGACAGCAGCTGGATTCTGTTCAAGGATGGACACCTTGCTTTCCAATCTTGACAGCACCTCGTCCATTGACAGTGAGGACTTCCCCAGAGGCATTGAGGCTGCTGTGTCGCTTCCCCCAGGCTACATCTTTGCATCTCTCTCTCTTCTGAACTTTCAAAAGTGAACATAGTGCTTGAGTCTAAGATGATTTCCACAAACAAAGAGATTACTTGAACATCTTAATGATGCTTCTAGCTTGAGTCTCAGGTCCCTTCAGATTAGAATCCAGTCTACAGTTTCTTTTATGAAGATCTTAGGTCTTATTTCACTTCTTTCTTTTAATATTTGAGACATTTTGGTGAATTTGGAGTGAATTAAGAAGAGAGTAGGTTTTACATGGCTCACCCTCTCATTTCATTATCTCTCATTCTTAGAACTTAAATCATTGCCAAGAAAATCTCCAGTGTGTTTATGTCATATTCTTGTCTTTAGATATGTGTGTATGTGCATGCGTGGCTGCACACACGTGTGTGTTGGAGAGAAAGGAAGAACATGAGAAAGATAATTTTAGATTGTGGTCTATTAGCATGTCTAGGAAATCAAGTAGAATCAGGGTTGGGTTACTGGCAGAGAGACCTCAGCTCTTCACTTTAATCCTCTGACATTTCCCATTTTTTTTTGGCTCTTGCATGAATCAGGAATATCTCTTCCCACTCCCCCTTCAGTGTTTACATCTCCTTTAGGGGCTGATGTATAAAGTTACCGTCTGTCTGTAGCGAGTCTCCTGAGTTCTTTGGGGCATGGCATGACAGAGGCTCAGTTAAGGATAGAGCCTTTCGTAGTGGTCAGGTTTTGAGTTAGAAAAAGATTGGAGTGGGATTCCCGTTGTTTATTATGTGTCTTCCTTGGGCTTGATGATGCTTGTTGTCCGAGAGGAGAGAGTGAGCAGTGATGAGGGGGGAGAGAGAGAGAGAGAGATGGAAATTCTTCCAAGGCCAAGCAATATGAAGAGAGAGAATTGAAACTCAAACTCAATGTTGTCAAGTCAATAGTGTCACATAGCAGACCCTCCAGTTGTTTTCAGAGGCTGTATATTGCACAGGAGGTGATTACTCATCCTTCTGCAGAGCTGCTGGTGGCTTGGAACAGGCTGCCTCTAGGTTAGTGGCATAACTCTCTAGGCTGTTCTGTCCCTAGAGGCTTATAAAATACAGTCAAACAGCTTCACAAAATGGCCTGGAAATGCTAGGATGGCTTGTACTGTCATTTAAAATCATTGGTCAGGTTAGGAGAAATGAAGAGACTTCCAGAAGGGGCAGTGAGGAGAAAGACTAAGATGAGAGAAAGTGGAGTATGTTTAAAGACCTGAAGGAAGCCCAGGGTTTGTGGAGCGCGGAGAGGAAGGGTGAGAATAAGGTGGGATGAGGCAGGCAGGGCCCAACAAAGATCCTATTCCTTACCCAAGGGAGATAGGGTAATGCTGAGGACTTAGGAATAAGGGAAAATCAGACTTTTGCTTTCAAAAAGATCATTCACACTGCAGTGTGGACAACTTCACAAATAACTCTTCAGTGAAAAAAAAAAGGATGGATGATTTAACTGATGAAGGAATGAATGAATGAAACACATGAGGAGAGGAGTTCCTCTGAGAGAGCGAATTCAAGCCTGTGAATTTACAGCCACTGTCCATTGATTAGAGTGACTCTGGCTGTAGGAACAGGAGTATGAAAACAGTAAAGCCTAATGTTTCTACTGGAGAGCTTTTGTGGGATCACAGTGAAATGTGTACAGATGCAAAGGTGGGGAGATCAGCTGATGAGGTTCCATGTTTCTGAACTCCTGAACTCTCCTCGTGGGTGATTCCTTTGGAGTAAAGTGGGGAGATGTGTCTCATATTCTCTTTTAAAAAAAAATTACTGAAAGTTTACAGAGACTTTGGATTTCTATTCATACATTGTTGCATATTTTCCTCCTTGCCCACCCTGCCCCCCAGTTCGCTTTTCTCTTTGAGAAGAAGTAAAAAAATTCTTTCATTGTTACTCATCGTCACTTTACTATGCAGCTCTTATTCTGGACTCCTGTGATGACAATAATACCTAATCACAAATCCCTTTTAAACAGTTCTCTCCCTCATCGGTTTCAATGCAGTATACGTTATTTATCCCCTCTTTTCTTAGTTTTCCCCAACCCTGATGTCAGTCCCATTTTACAACAGTGGCACTATGCAGTTTTTGTCCTTTTGTGACTGAGATATTTCACTCAGCATAATGTTCTCCAGAGTCACCCATTTTGTATAATGTTTCATGAGTTCCTTGTTTTTCGATGCAGCATAGTATTCCAGCGTGTGAGTGTACCACAGCTTCTCTATCCATTCGTTTGTCGATTAACTTGATAATTACCAAATGTTATAGGGTCTCTTTTGCCAGTAGTGGAGCTATGTAAAGTTTCTTACAAGGCCCCATTGTTTAACATATATAAAGAGGTATGTGTGAGAATGACTCAGCAGACGCTGGGATGCTATCCAGGAATCCAGAAACTGAGAACTGAAGATGAGCCTTGGTGAAGCCACAGTGACCCAAAGAGAGGTTTTGAGTGTCATTTTAAAGATCTGCTTTACAGAGACTTTCTCATGTTCTAGTTAACTTGTGACTTTGTGCCTTATTAGCAGTGGTTGTTCAGGTTGGAAATCTCTAGGGCAGAGACCTGGGCATCTCTGTTTTTTAAAAGTTGTTCAAGTGTTACCAGTGAGTGCAGCCAAGGTTGAGAAACACTAGTTAAGAGTACTCACCCACTTGCACCCCTCCCTGCATCCCTGCAGCTTCTCCGCAGCATCTGTCAGATGCTTATCCTTGGTGTCACTGTGAGAATTCTCTTAGTTTAGAAAGCTCAGATAATTTTGACCAAGACACCACTCCTTGATCCATCCAGCACTTTCCTTTCAAAGCAAGAGAGCAGATCATAGGCCCTCAGATTACAGTGACTCACTGTGAAGGACATCATGCCTGGAAGGGTGGAGGGATAGCGCAAGAGAAGACAAACTTGGATAAGATAGATTGATACAGTAAGGAGGGCAAGGAGGATAGGTGTGTCTAAGTGAGAAGGCGCAGGATAGGGCAGGCTTCAGAGCTGCTGTTTATAGTGTCAGTTATGAGTCACAGGCAACTTGACAGCATATAACAACAACAACTGTATCCTGGAGGAAGCATGGAGGAGAATTGATGCTGGAGGCAAAGTAGGGTGGAGAAGGGAAGGTAGACCAGCAGTAATAGGGCAGTAACTACGCTCAGGTGTGTCTGTATGTGTCATCTCACTGAGTTTCAACAACTCCCTCGGACAGATATTATTAGACCAGCCTGATTGAGTACTCAGTTTTTATAAGACATTCTAAATGCAAAGTGGTTTGTGGTCTCTGGATGATCAGATTTCCTACACTGGTTCTCTCTGGGAATTTGTATACCAGCTTTCCTCTAGGATTAGCTATGGATTGAGACTGCTCATTTCTGACACTGTTGGCTGAGAAGAAAGCACCTTTCTTCCCTCTCTGTTCCATGGAATCTCATCCTGGGCACTGGTCTTTCAAGCATCGCAAAACTGAGAACATGCTTTAACTAACTTGAGAGAAAGCTGAAGTTCTCTTCCTTTCTAATTTGCTATTAGAAAGACAAGGCTTACTGAGTGGCAGGAGGGTACTAAGAAGCAAAGATTCAAACTTAACCTAGTTACTGTCAAGTCAGAACCAACTCATAGTTGACCTTCCAGCTGGTTTCTGGCCGACTGAAATAGCACGAGTAGAGAATGCCTGTCTTTCTCCTACAAGACTGCTGGGGCCTTGAGCCACCAGGAGGTGTCTGCCACCTTTGAGTTAGCCCTACAGCCCTGTCCCAATTATGACACCAGAATTATCTAAGGCTAAAACTGTTATTATGTACTGTTGAGTTGGGACTGATTCATAGCTGACACTCTGGTGGGTTTGCAGAGGCAGTAAATCCCACAGGAGGAGATTAGAAATCTAATAAGTAAGATGTGACAAAGTAAGGCCTGAAATAGTTGAGCTTCTAATAATTTCATTCCGAATTGGAAAGCATAGAATCATTGCAATTCATGGGTTTCTCATCTGCCGTAGCAAAACACATTACAGTGGATGCTATCAGGCTTGTTGGAGCCAGATGTCTAGCACTCATGGCTCAGTGCTTACTTCCTTAAGAGTTTTGGATTTGGGGCTCTCTGGACTTTCAAGTGGCCTAAGTATAGGCTGAGGACTCTAATGCAAATGGAATAAGCCACGCTGACTATACGTGTGGAGATATAGAGAAAGGGCAGGTGTGGGGGGCAGCTATACTCTCTCCAAATTGCACTGAATTGCAGCATCGGCAATGAGGCCAAGGACATGTATCATCCTGTACAAAGGACTAAATGGATTGCAAACTTCAAGCAGGCAATCCCTACAAATAGCAGAAGAGGCAGAGCAAGTCCTTCTTAGATACACATACAGTGTTAAGAAATATTAAATACATTGACATTTTTTTCTCTCTCTCATTGCCATTGAGTCAGAACCAGTTCATAGCTGACCTCCAACAGGTTTCTCAGGCTTACATTGCACAGGAAGAGAGGGCCCAAGAGGCATGGTCTTTGCATTTACAGTGCAGCTCCCCAGGGACTGTGCCACCAAAAGTCCCTTCATGTTCACGGTAGGAGGAGTTAAGAGAGGGCCTCCAGCAATTCCTCTGTAGTACCGTTATATTAAGAAGTTTAAGGAGAAAAAGCCCCTCAGGTTATTTCTACTTTAGAACGAATGGTAGAAGAATCTGAACCTCATTGCAGTGAGCTGGATAAAGACAACAGTTAAAACCAAGAAGGTCGAGGTTCTATTTCCACTTATGTCAATCACTAATAACCACAGTCTCTTTGTAGTTTCGTTTCTTCTTTTTAAAACTGAGGTGATAAACTCTACCTACTTGACACAAGAGAATGCATGAAGAAATGATTTGTAAGCTCTAACTTATTTTACTTATTACACTTTAGATGTATGCTATGGTTTAAGTGGATGCATTTTTATGCCAAGAGCACATTGCTTTGTTTGGAAGATGATTGTCCCCCAAGTGAGGCTGGGAAAATGTTCCTATAGAATATAAACTAAACTAATTGTTATTGTCCAGCGAGTTCCAATTTATGGTGACTCTATGTGTCAGAGCGAGACTGTGCTCCATAGGTTTCAGTAGATGATCTTGGAAAGTTGGTTGCCCACCAGTCTTTTGAGGTGCCTCAGGGTGGACTCAACATCTAGTCTTTCACTTAGCAGCGAAGAGTTGTTCATACAGCCCAGGAGTCCATTGCAGTACCTGTTGTGATTGTTGGATATTGAGTTGATTCCAACTCATAGCAATGTAATGTGACTGTAACCTTCATGGAAATGGCACTCTGGTGGCCCAGTAAGCAAGGAGTTGTGCTACCAGCTCTCAGGCACATAGTTTGAATCCACAAGCTTCTCTACAGGAGAAAGATGGACAGATTGCTCCCATGCTATTTATAACTTCTGAAAAAAACCTGATGACGTGTCAGCTGTGAGTCATTTCTGACTTGAGGGTCCATAACCATTTTTGTGGAAGCAGACCATTAGTTTCCCTAAACCTTTGAGAGTTTGGAAGGGACTCGTTAGTGGTACCATAAGAAATGTGAAGAATTTCTATCGCTGTGGTATGAAAAAACAAAAATATCTTTTTAAGTAATATTTGTGTATGTTTCAGCATAGTAAGAAGGCTTTAGACTGCAGTTTGTTTGCCATTCCACAGTCTCTACATCAGTTACTCAGTGACCTTAGTTGCATTTGTCACAATGTATGAACATTCTCGTAATTTCCATTCTGATTGTTCCATATCCACTAATTCCATTTTCCTGACCCCTTACATTTTCATCTTTATTTTGAAGTGATTATTGACCATTTGATTTTTTTTTACACAGTACTTGTGAGTGATACTCTCTTTTAAAAAAATTAGTTTACTATTTAGCTATAAGTTGAATTCAGAGATTAGAAGAGTTGTTGTTTCTATTAGGTACCATTGAGTTGACTCCAATTCATAGAGACCCTGCGTATAAGAGGTTGAACATTTGCACAATTCCACACAATGTTCACAATCTCTAACGTGCTGAAGCCCATTATTATAGTCACTGTGCCAATCCATCTTGTGGAGGGTGTTTCTTGATTTCACTCTCTGACCTTTGCAAGAATAATGTCTTTTTACAACATGGCCAAAGTATGTGAGAAAGAGTCCCACCAGCCTTGTCTCTAAGGAGCATTCTGGCTGCTCTTTGAAGCATATTATTGCCCCGGGTTCTGATGATGGGAGTCTGGTCTCTAACACTCAGGATCTCCTCCTTTGTGAAGGATGCCACAATCTTGTGAGTGGGCGTACATGTGATGTACTGGGCACTTAAAATATCACCTAAGAAATACTGAGTTTCTTTCAGTGTGGCTACCCATAACTTCTGCAAAACCAGTCATATGATTTGTCTCCAGCTGCTCTTGTTGTTATGGTTACAACTCCATCTGCAAGCCAGAACTTCTCTTCCAGCACCATTGTGGACCTGGTTCCTATTCTAACAGATTACCTAGCCAACTGAAATTGCCCCACCTTGTTATTTGCTTTCTAATCATTACGAAAATCCCCTTAAAACATCCATTTTTTCATTCTGTGGATGCAAAGCCTTTTATCTTTGAAGTTATGACATATGTTTAAAATCCTTTCCTGATTACTTTTGTAACTTTTTTTTAGATTTCAGATTTTCTGGTGGTAAAAATTTCCTTTTTCTTTCATGGTGTGGGCTTTCCTGTGATAGGTGCTTGGTTATTCCTATTACCAGTGTTTCTTCTATGATACATTCTCCTATGTATTCTATCTACGATCCTGTGTGGACTTCAGCTTCTAGACCTGTCTTGTCAACTCAATGGGATATAAAACCAACAATTTTTTAAAAATTCCTCATAGATTCTGGCCTATGAAGTTCCCTCCACCTCCTCTTTTCAAGTTCTTTTAATACGTTTTCTTTTCTAGTCGCTATCTATCTATCTATCTCTATGGATTTGCTATAGGAAGGGAGGAGTTACAGTGAGCCATCAGTCCACCACCTTGAAGCAGAATCCATTCAGAGTCTTAAGCATGCTTCTGTCTGTGTTCAAGCAGACTTCATGGTGGAGAATAATGGCATGAAGAGTTACAGCACTAGCACATGTCTGTTTCATTTTAAATGAAAGACGAGCTCCCACAGAGTATTAATCTCATTCAGATCGCATCTCCACCACTTCTTAGTTGTGTGACCTTAATAGTATCTCTAGGATTCACTGAATTTGCTTACATATAAAATGATGGCAATAGTCACACCTTTGAATTTTGGGAAGGGCCAAATTAAACATAGTATGTAATTCTTCTGGATTGGAACATGATCGCAGTTCAGTACATGTTAGCCACACATATCACTACTTTGGATGTTATTATGAGCAATAACCTCCCATGCGATTAAGTGTCTCTGAAAACCCACTAGAGGGTCAGCTATGGGTCGGATCCACCTTGACGGTGCACAACAACAATAAACAAATGAAAGGATGCAATGCCATCTCAGGAGACCCACAAGCAGAAGTCTAATGAGGCTTCATTGGAGACTTCATTGGGAGCTTGAAGCCTTTTCCTTTCTGCTGGGCTGTGCAGTCTGCCATTCATCTGCACCCTTCATTCTCATCCTTTCATACCTGTCTTAAACTCTGTCTCTCTCTATTGCGCTACACCTAACCCTTTATATTATAGGTGCAAAATGAACATCTAATTTATCACCTCTCAGTTCTAGGCCTAACGACTGTCCCATGCTCCTATTCCAGATTCCTGAGAAAGAGATCTCAGTTGGCCCAACTTGAGTCAGAAATTCACACTAATTCATTTAGCTGTAGACAAGGGAACAGAGTTGAATCCTGTAGCATATAAAGGACTACAGTGGCTCAGCCTTTATACAAAGGTAAGGGATATTCTCAGAATATAGGCTTGTGGACTGAGCACATACCCCAAATGTCACCTACAAAAACTGTCAAATAAGTAATTTCATTCCTGAAGATAGCCAGGGTAGGTGGTGATTCTGAGGTCAGTTTGGGTATGGCAGTGGGAATGAAAATAGGCTCTCTGGGCTGCCTTTTAGGACCTTCTTCGTAGGGGACCTAGAAAGGAAAGATGTCATCAAAAATGCAGGCTAATAGAGGTAACTAATACACAGATGATATGGAGCATATAATTAGGACAAGGAAATATGTACGTGTTCCTATGAGACTACAATTCTTCCTGAGGCTTAGGGCATGGCCAGGACCATCTCTCATCATTATCTTTGGGTCACAATTCAATCAGATCCTTTACCCACATAAACAAGCATGAAACGGATTCCGTATAGGAGTTATGAAGGTCAGCTGCCCATTGAATTTCATAGGTTGGATCCTGTCATCTGCTGACTCACACACACATTCACACATGGGACTGTCGCACTAAGAGCTGGGAGCTTACCTTCAGATGGAAGACCAGCAGGCCAGATAGGCTTCCTTCCTCTGTGCAGATCTTGAACTTTTCTCTAGAAAAGTCTCCTAAGCTTTACCTTTTTAGTTTTAAAAAAGGCAAATCCTGAATCTGTACACACAGTTTCCAGTTTGTGTGAATTCTTCAAGCTAAACAGAAGAGTATGCAGTGAAGACCTTTAGAATATCCGAAAAGGCATAGATTCAGGTTCTTAAATCCTAGGAAATTAGAGAATCAGTTCTAAGTCAGTCTGAGTGTTTCTAATACTATGATTTTTTTTTCCTTAGAATTTGTTCAGGTTTTTTTGGTTTACTTATTTACACATGGGATAATGAGATAAGATATTACGTAGCACCAGATGCACACAATTCCTATCTTCATAACAACAGTAAAATAAGCATGACTGTGCCCATTTGTATAGATAAGGAAACTTGGTCTCAGCTAAGCAGCCTGTCAGCAGAGCCTGGATCAGATCCCTTTGACCTGGGGATTTCCCACTTTGCCATAATGCATCTCCTCTATTATGGGATATAAATGTCGTCTGACTACACTTGATCTTAGCCAAAAGGCCGAGAAGCGATAAATGTCGTCTGACTAGGATCTACTCATCCTTTCTTTAAATTTGTCTGCCCACTGTCATCTAGTTGGTTCCAACTTGGAAACGAAGCCCTTAGTTCCATGACTGTAAATCTTTATAGGAAGAGACTTCTCATCTTTCTTCTTGGAGGAGTGAGTGAATTCAAACTCTTGACCTTTTGGTTAGCAGCCAGGCACATTATACTCTAGGCCACCAGAGCTCCTTTTAAACTACTGTGTATGTAAAATATAAATAATTTCATTAGTAAAATTCTGCTCTTATATTCTGCCTTTTCTATAACTATTAGATTAAATTTTCTGCCAAGCTCTAAAGATCCTGAGTCATTTTGCTATCTTTCACTTTTTTTTCTTCTCGGTTCTACTTTAGCTGGGATTTTTAGCTAATGAAGAGTTTTATTGCTTATGATAACAAGGTGACTACACCCAACCCTGCCTAGCACTTGTATATTTAAATAAATAAGGCATGGTGGGAGACTCTTTTTGTCATGGCAGAAAACAGTCCAGGCTCCTTTGAAAGTGACCCTGCCTGACCTGTACCTGCCTGGTGGTAATGTTTCAGTTTCCTGCTTCCATGCAGCCATGCTCGTCTTTCTGTCATTTCACTGCTTAAGACCTTTTTCCAGACAGTGGCTGCTTGCCTTACAGTTTTATTGTTAGCTCATTCAGGAGTCCTTCTCTAAAGCCCAGCATCCCACTCATGTGCCATTTGCCATATTACACGAGCTGATGGGCCTGCTCTTCATGAGTCTCTATGTTCTTTGAGAACAAGGGACTTATTCTCATCCTCTTCCTGCCAGTCATCTTGCCAGCAGAGCCACCAGGACCCAATACACTGTTCAAGTCAAACTAACTGAATTCTGGCAAACTTCAAAACTCATGAGGACCCTCTGAATTTGACAGATCTCTTTCTAGCACCAGTGGGTTGATCTTTGCTCAATTTTTCCCAGTGAGAAGGTTTGTGATTATCTCTTAAATTTTGGGTTTTTTTTTTCCCCATGGAAAATTTCAACTAAATAACTTTGAAGGATGGACTGATTGATTACAGACTGGAGCTCTAAACTCTTGACCCTAAATCTCTGATCTCTTGAGTATTTCTATTGCCATTAATGTTGACATTAAGGAGAGGTCATTCTTATCAGTGTTCATGAAGGTCCTTGTATCCAGAAATATTCAGTAAGTTCCTACCATATGCTATGCACTGTTCAAGGTGCAGTAGAGCAATGAAAATTAGATTAATCCTCTACTCTAGAGGAATTTATACTAATAGTGGAGAGTATATATAAACACTGCAAATAAAGAAATAAAATTTCCTGCGGGGATTAATAATATGATAGAAAACAAAGCAAAGTTGTGTGATAGGCAGAAGGGGAGGGCTTTCGGAGGCTTGTATTAAGAAGGCAGAGAATCTCCACATCTAGGGGCTGGCTAGAATGTGTAGAACCTTGCAGATCGCATGTAGAGCTAAGATTAAACTTCTTTTTTCCTATGTGTGATGGGAAACCACAATTTCCCATTCCTCCTCTCTCCTTTAAACTATTTTGGGAAGCCAGGGGTTCTTCTCTGCCTAGGTGCAACGGGGAATCACCAGAGAGTGAATAGTATAATCTAATTAACATTTTCTGAGAAGAGCATTCTGCCCAGTATGTGGGATGTGGACTGTGGATGAGCAGTGAGACAGGTCAGATGCCAATACAGCAGACGTGAGAAAATCATTTGGTTTGGGCCTCTTGGGTCTCAAAGGTGAACCTAAGAAGCCAGGAGATTTGAGAGCTATTTTGGAAGTAGAGCTGCAAGGACTTGCTGATGGATGAAATGTGGAATGTGAGGAGGCGTCAGAGGTACTGGGAGGAGACTCAAAAGCCCAAAGCCCAAGAGGAAGCCAACACCGTCATTCTTGCTGGATTCCTAGGGCCCACCAGAAAGAACTTCTCTCTGTGCCCGAGCACTCTGTGGGCCATTATCAAGAGCACGTGGAAAAGAAAAGTCAGAATGTTCAGCACGCTCCATTTATCTAATCTGAGAAATGAACTCTGCCCAGTGACCTAATGGGTATAAACTTCACTTCTAAAAAAGTCTTTCTTTCTGCAACTAGCTGCAAAATGCCTCATATGGTAAGGTATTGTGTACTGTGCATGATTCCTCACCTCCATCAAAAGGCAATAAGACATTCCCCACTAAATATAATGCAAGATGGGAATTATTAGGGACAGAAGACTGTAATACATAGAGGGCAATTAGAGTTTCAGGGACCTCCAGTGGGTCTTTGAAGAGCTTTATGGATCAGGAGAGAACATGTTAGGTGGTAGGGACAGCAGAGGTGGGGGAACATGGAGCATTTAAGGATGGTCTAATATGCCTGGAAGGGAGAGAGTTCATACAGAGAACTAGTAGGAGCTCAAAAGAGCTCTGGTTTCACGGTGTTAAGACTTGAAGGCCACCAATTCAAACCCACCAGCTGCTCTAAGAGAGGAATACATGGTTCAGTGTGCTTTCATAAAGATTAACCCAAATGCAAACCAAACCCACTGCTAATTGAACTGGTTCAAGTGACCCTCTTTTGGGTACTATGGCTGTAGGAGGTAATATTTTTGGTGGTGGATTCAAACTACTGACCTTTGGGTTAGCAGTCTCACACATTATGTGCTATGCTACGCTACTGGGGCTTCTGTGTAAAGAGTACAGCACTGGAAACCCTAAGAAGGGAATGCTATACTGTCTTGGAAGGTCGCTGTGAGTTGAAATCCACTGGATGGCTGTGGATTTGGGATAGGAGTTAAGCCTCAGAATAGCCCCCGACCTCCTGCCGTCTGGGGCATTGTGGTTTGGGGAAAAGGCCAATTGCATCCTCTCATGGTTTTTCTCCCCGTTTTTGGTTTGTGTCATTTCCCCCTCAAAGTGTTCTTTGAACTTTCTGGAAACTCCTCTTGAGTCTTTTCATCTGTTCCTTGTTTAGCATTGTCTCTGTCTCATGGAGGCTCTGCTTTTTAGGTTGGCATGTTGGAGATTTAGCTTTCTTCAAGTGTTCTTAAGATTTTCATGTTTAGTCTTTGTTTTATGCCATCCAAGACTCAGGGGAAGGAAGGACTCACCTTTGAGTCCGGAGCAGCACTTCAGAAACAGACTAACTTGGCTTTACAGGGAAGAGGAAAAGCGCTAACAAGCTATTCTCTTTGGTGTCAAGTGCAAACAAATCATTTGGCCCTCTCCAGAGGTCTGCCAAAAGTAAGCTGCTGGTTTGTGAAACCTCAGGATAATCCGTTTGATTTAAGCTATGCATTTAGTTGCTTAAAACCTCCTTGCACATGCCTTTGCTGCAGCATGCGTACGAAGACACCCAGCTATCTCTTTGAGCACTTTCCTTGCCTCTGATAGTTTCTTTTCTCCCCAAGCCAAAAACTACTGCCATGAAGGCTATTCTGACGCCTAACACCCATCTGTCAGCTTTCTGAAACTCTAAATTTTGTTGGAGGAAACTGCTGCATATGAAACCATCATGAGTTGAGGCCTGCTGAATGGCAGCTTCCCCAGCCCCAGCAGAGAAATAGCAGATCTTTTCTTCTTAGTCTTTACAAGAACAGTTTAATGTATTGTCCATGTTAAAGAAACATGGGAGAGGAAATCACGCTGAAGCAGCAGAAAAGCACATGAAACTCCTAGGATCTTGTACTTTTTTTGCTAAATCCCATCCCACAATGAGAGAAAACAAAAAGGAGTGGGCATTACCTTTCTTAAATGATAGTAGGAATGAACAAGGATCACTCTAATTTCTTACAGAGTTGAGCAAACCTCAAAGGGAGAAAAATTTTAACTCTTTGTTTCAGCTGTTCTGTTGAATTGACACCAACTCATGGTGATCTTTTCTGTCACAGAACTTTTGGACTGTACCCACCCCCCCGCTCCTTTCCACCTTCTTGTTCTTTGACATGTGTGGGCCCATTGTTGACTGTTGTTTTAATCCGTCTCGTCTTTTTCCTGGGATTGAGCTTTCCTAATGATCACTAAGCCTTGCTTCTAGGACAGAGAAAATTCAATACTCAATATGCTCTAGCTGAGCTAAATTTTCTCTACCATTGTGAGATGAGTCTCCGTTACCCTTGCCATTTCCGAGCAGTTTCAGACATTTCTTAAAAACGCTCAAGTCTCATTTTAAATAAGAAGAGTAGATTTGCCTCTTTTAATATCAAAATAATGTTGACCGTTATTATTTATGGAAGAGTCTTGTCTTAGTGCTGTAGATGTGAACCCCTGAGTCCTTACTACTGCTGTGCTGCTGCCAGGTTCTGGTGGCCAAGAGGTAAGGCGTTGTGTTGCCAGTCCAAAGGCAGGTGGTTCAAATCCAGCAGCTGCTCCATGGGAGAAAGATAGACAATCACCTCCCATGTGATTTACAGTCTCTAAAAAGCCTCTTGAGGGTCAGCTATGAGTCGATTCTGATGGCATGCAACAGCAGCAACAGTAAAATAGATAGCACCTTGTTTTCAGATGAGAAATCTGAAGTTTGGACAGCTTTTTCTTCATTGCATTATGACTATCTGAAGAACTTTTACTTTATTTTTGTAACATTGTTTGTCTCTATTGTGGTATAACTGTTATGAGAGCAAGGATATCTATCTATCTATCTATCCTTGCTTCAGTGCATGTGGCCATTTGGTGCACTGAAGGTGCTCATCAGATACTTGCTGAAAGACCAGGTAACTTGCCCAAAGATAATGGCTAGGAATTGGTTTAACAAAGCTTACGGGCAAATTGTTATAATCCATGCTTCTAACCAGAACCTTGCTCTGCCTTTCTGTTTAAAAATAATTTCTTCTATCTTTTACTCTGGTGGTCTAGTGGTAAAGAAGCTGCACTGCAATCCCAAAGGCAAGTGGTTTGAATCTACCAGTTGCTCTGAGGGAGAAAGATGGGTAATCTCTTCTTGGGTGATTTGCTGCTTCTGAAAACCTGCTGGAAGGTCAGCTATGGGTTGGTTCTGAAGTTCAAGCTAAAGCTAAGGAAAATGAAATTGAATTCACAAGAACCAAAATATGACCTTGAGTCTATCTCACCTGAATTTCAAAACCATTTCAGGAACAGGTGTGAGGCCTTGAACACCAATGAGTGAGATTCAGTGGCACCCAACAATAACCCTTCACTCCAGTGCTGTTTACCCTGTGAAAACGTTGCTGTTGGTGGTAGGTACTGTGGAGTTCATTCTGACCCATAGACGTCTGTTGTTAGAGGTGATGAGCTACAGAACTCCTTGAATGGTGACCTCTTCCCACTTTACCACCTTACGTATCGTTCTGTGTTGATTTCCACCAGCTACAGTTAGTATAAGATCACTATGAGTCGCAAGCGACTCGATGGTACATAACAACAGTATCTTAATTTCTTTTATCTAATTAGAAATATAGAACATCCACCTTGTTAGTTCATAAACTCTAGCTTTTCCTAGAATGAGATTGGGGCCAAAGAAATACTACAGATACAGGACATCATGTTTAGCAAAGCACAGGATCAGAGAAAAAGAGGAAGACCCTCAACAAGCTGGATTGACCCAGCACTGCAGTGGTTATGAGGGTTCTGCAGCAGTTCATTCTGTTGTACGAGGGTTGGTTGTGGGTCAAAACCGACTTGACAGCACTTACCAACAACAAAAATTGAGACCATTTGAAATTCCACCTTTCTTATACCAGGCCAGCATATAGTAGAAGAAATGAGTGTAAAAGCTTTGGAGTTCTTCCACAAGTAGAAGAAGAAGATCCACCTATAAGAGTGTGTGTGTGTGTGTGTGTGTAAAAACTTATAATTTATATATAAAATTTACTTATTTCTTTCCCTTTTTTCAGTTGTATTTCATTCACGTACATTTTTTTCCCCATCTTCCCCCTACCAAACTCTTCAACCCCTCCCCACCCTCAGGTCCCCTGCTCCCTCCCCTTCCCTCTTTGTCTATCCACACACATTTCAGCAGTTATCCTTTTAGTTTTGTACCATAATAGTCTTATACGGCAGTTGTAATATTTAATTCTTAATGTATTTGAAAATGCATAACAAAACACTGGCCTATCCAGCAATTAATACATTATATAATACAGAGACATTGATTGCATTTGTTATGTTGGGAGACCATTAATGTTACCCTTTACCAAATTACAGTATCATGTTCATTATGAAATAAATAGCTGTTCTTTTTTGAAATAAATAGCTGTTCTAATACATTGTCATTATAGAGAATCAGGAAAACGTTAAAAATAATCACTTGAAATCTCATCAACATGGCTTTTGTGCGAATGGAGCAGAGGAGCACTGCATGGTTTGGAACTGGTAAGGGAGGGCGTCAGGAATGTTCTCTGTCTCTATATCTGTTCAATCTATATGTTGAGCAAATTATCCTAGAAGCTGGACTCTATGAAGAGGAATGTGGCTTCAGGATAGGAGGGAGACTCATCTACAATTTTTGTTATGCAGATGACTTAGCCTTACTTGCTGAAAGTGAGGAGGATTTGAAACATTTGTTGCAGATGATCAAGGAATGCAGCCTTCGGTATGGATTGTGTCTCAATATCAAGAAAACAAAGATTCTTACCTCTGGACCAATAGGGCAGTGTCATGATGGATGGAGAGGAGATTAAAATGGTAAACAGTTTAATTTTGCTTGGATCCACAATTAACGCCCTTGGTAGGAGTAGTGGGGAAATAAGGAGATGCATTGCAGTAGGCAAATCTGCATTTAGAGACCTTTCCAAATTATTGAGGAGTAGTGATGTCGGTTTGAAGACTAAAATGTGTCTGATTCAGGCCACAGTCTTTCTGATTATTAGCTATGCATCTGAAAGCAGGATAATGAATAAGGATGACAGAAAAAGAATTGACGCATTTGAACTGTGGTGTTGGAGAAGAGTTGAATTTTTTAACTGTGGTGTTGGAGAATATCCCATGGATGGCCAAGAGAATGAACAGATATGTCTTGGAGAGGGTGCAGCCAGAATGCTCTTTGGAGGCAAGAATGATGAGGCTTTGCATACTTTGGACATATTGCTAGGAGATACTCTTCCTTGGAGAGAGACATGATGTTGGGAAGGGTGGAGGGTTGACAAAGGAGAGAAAGACCCTCAACTAGGTGGATTGACACAGTGACTGCTGCAATGGGCTCTTGTGTGTCAGGAAGTGTGAGCATGGCACAGAAGAGGACTGGTGAAGATCTTTTGCTCATGGGGTTGCTATGAATCATACTCAACTCATTAGCACCTAACGATAACAACAAACAACAACAACATCCTCCTATGACTTTTTCTGTAGTAAGATATTTAGATATTTGTATATTTTTTTCCTGTGTTTAGGTATATTTATATTTGTGTATACTTTAAAAAATATTATACCTACTATTTTGTTTTTGAATTTTCCATATCTGTTGCTTTTTTAAAAACATATTTCCTCCATGATTTTAAGGATTCTTGTATAAGATGATTTTTAGAATATACCATTCCATTGTGTGCCATAAATAATCACTTTGTTGTGATTATGCCTTTTCATCCTGGCCACCATTTTTATGTTGTAGTTTACGTTTACATAAAAATTTTATACACAGGCCTGCTTATTAGCGTAGGGTTCTGGAAATTTGCTCCAGGCCTAAAGACATCATCTTAAACAGAGATAGTGGTTCCTGAGTGCATGATAGTACTAGTACTGACTGGGTAGAGACACAGAGCTGGTGGTTATCACAGGACAGAGAAAGGCACCTGGCCATCTGCCCTGTTCTCAGGATCTCTCTAAATTCAGCCCCATGAGAATTACTAGATGACAGTGAGAAAGACAGTCACTTCTCCTTTGCTCCATTTTCTTTATCTTTCAGACCTACATGCTTTCTTGATCTAATCTGTAAAATATTATCTGTCTCCACTGTTGGTTGTTGTCATGTACCCTTAAGTTGGAACCGACCCATAGCTGACCCTCCAGCGGGTTTTCAGGGGCAGTTAATCGCATGGGAAGAGAACGCTCATCCTTCTGAGGAGCAGCTGCAGCTGCTGGATTCGAACCATAGGCTTTCGGGATTGCAGCTTCTTGCCTCCTCTAACCCCCACTTAACCAAAGCTAAGTGCTTATTGTTCATAGTGGAAAAGAAATTGGATGCAGAACTTTGAGTTAAGCCACTTCATCAGTTTGCCAGCCTGCGTTTCTCCAGGCTACAGGAGGGTACTGTTTGTGACTACCTCATATGATTGTGTGAAGATTAAATACACATGAATTGTGAAATGCTTAGAAGATTGTCTGGCATTTATTAAACATTTAATGAATGAGTTATTAACTGGATTTTAAAATACAGTTAATAACAGAATGTTATGAATGTCTTGCATACTGTTCTGACTTTTAAAGTCTGTTAGGAGAATAGTTAGTGCGATTGTGTGTGATGTATTGAAAAGGCTTTATCCCTGGTGCCTGACACCAGCTGTTTCCTCCCTGTTTTTCCATCCATCTATCCTCTCTCTCTCTCTCTCTCCACCCCCGTCCCCAAAGAAACTTGGTATGTTACTTCTGACTTCCTGCTTTGCCCACATGTGCATGCTTCTCTTCTCCATCAGCCTTGGACTTGATCTCCTTACCAGTTTATTTGTTCCAGTTAGGAAGAGCTGGGGCCTGGCCGGCAGCTTTCCCCATTGGCTTTATCTGTATGCTGCAGTGTAAAAAGTCTCTCCCTCACTTAGAAGTCTCTTTGATTCATGTTTAGCTGGAGTTGTTTTCCCAACAGATGTTGTGGGTAGTTCGAGGATTTCCTTCTGCCCATTTGCCAAGCTCATGCCCTTCCAACTCACCACTTGCTCAGAATCTTCCCTCCAGCTGACCATACACCCGGGACATCTGTCACCAAGGTCTCCTCAGCCCAGAGCAGCAGGACCAGCCCTGATACCAAGACTTTCCAAGCCCCTGCTTAGAGGGAGGAGGAGGGGGAAGATGTTGGAGAACAATGCAGCGCTCCAGTTTGAGTTTGGCCTAATAGTTAAGCCCTTGGCTACCAACCACAAGGTTCTCCATAGGACTAAAGACCTGGTGATCTCCTCCTAAAACATTTATAACCAGGAAAACCCAATGAGGGTAGGGTTGCACAATTCCATGGATGGATGGGGTGAAGGATATGGGAAGGATATTTTGTGAAAAACAATGTATTCAAACTCTGTAAATAAATCAGAATAAAATAAAATTTAAAAATAACAAAAACCCCAGCCCTATGAAGCTCCTCTCTACTCTGTCATATATTGTCGCTATGAGTCATAATAGACTTGACAGCATAGTAACAACAGACACATTCCAAGGTGCTTTTCTTCCAAGATAACTTGTTTTCACTTGGCTCCTGTGACATAGTAACAAAAATTCAGCCTTCTATTGTCTCTTCTTCATCATAATGTGGGATCTGAGGGTATAAAGCAGGTAGCCTTAGAAGATGCCTGGAAGTCGGAAGGAAAAGGCCTTGAGGTTCTGTTACACTTTCATTGCTCCTGGAATGAAGGACAGATAGTGCGCAAGCATGCAGTAAATTTTCTTCAGGATTTGGTGAGTAGGGGCAGGATCTTTGGCAACAGAGATGGCCAAGAAGGAAGGTGTCAATGGAACTTAGCTCTAATCCAGCCTTTTATAGTTTAAACACTACTCTTGCCTTTCCAAGAGTTTTGGAGTTTCTGAGAGTCGCGTAGCGAGGGCAGCACCGTGGTGTAAGAGGCAGCAAGGTCAGCTCACCTCAAATGGAGGCTTGAGAAAGCAGAAGGTGGAAGTGAACGGAGGACAGGGAGCATCAGGAAGATGCCCTGGATTGTCGTGCTGCTCACAGCAGGGAGTTCTCACCCCTAACTTGCTACTGGCTGCATGTCTTCACTCCACCTTCAATTTTTCCAGTAGGCAAGATTGGGTGTGAATGGGTGCTCTCTAGGGTTCCTTCCCGGTCTGAAGAGAGTTCTTGGTTGGAGCCTAATATGTGGAACAAAGGAGAGCCCTTTGGCCCAGCCCCCTGCAGAAAGCACAGCCCATCTTTCTGAGGAAACGTCTTCCAAGCAGGGCTGCACTGCCCACAGGGTCATCCAGCTTGCATCTGGTGCCTCGCCTGCATTTCTTTAAACTGCTCCCACTTCTCCCCCTCTCGACTCCTGTCTCTTTCCACATGTAAGCTTGCTACTCCTTTTCATGATTCCCATTATTCTTTGTACACATCTGTCTTCGATCTTGTTAGCTCTGGGAGGCTTCTTGAATGCAGCCTGCGATAGATATGCCAGGCTTCTTGAATGCAGCCTTTGACAGACTGGTTAGCCAGGAGGTGAGGTGACATAGTTGCTGGAGCAGAAGTACTTCAGCCTGGCCTCTAAGTCTGATCCTGAAAGTGCTGTCCTAACCAAATCAAGGAGACATTGTCTCCGGTGGTTCAAATCTACCAGTCACTTCATAGAGGAGGGGAGGTCTCTGCCTGCTGCAATTTACAGTCTCATAACCCAGTGGAAGGTTGCAAGGAATTGGAACTGACTGGATGGTGGTAAGATGATAGTTTTGTTTTTGTTGTTTTTGTTGTAGTTTTAAATGATGCTGCCAAACATATTGCTACAAAGCTTCCAGACAAAGGTAGATGAGGAAGAGTTTAGTGAGCTGCTTCTGGAAACTAGCCAGTGAATGCCCTATTGGTCATGCCAATCCAATACTCAGTATGGGATGGGTTCCGAACTGGCAGCATTTCCTTTTGTGTGCACAAGGTCACCATGAGTTAGGGACCAAGTCAGTAACAGCTAACAACACCTGAGTCAGTAAATATTTTGGCCATGGTCACTTATCCCCCTTACCTCAAAGCCATACCTCATCAGTGTACACAAAACTGCTCTCTCTCTCTCTCTCTCTCTCTCACACACACACACACACACACACACACACCCCACTTCTGTGCTCAAATGAGCCCTGAATCTGCTTTAATTTAGCCCATCTGTACCCTTGGGGATGAGAAATGAAGAGTTACACCCTGCTTTTATAGGAAAAGGAGCTTTGGCAGCATAGCATATCACACGCTGCTCCTCGGGAGAAAGATGGGCAGCCTTCTCCTGTAAACGTGTATAGCCTTCAACACTTAATGAGAATTTTCACAGAGGAAGATATTCGAATGGCGAACAGACACATGAAGAAATGCTCCAAATCACTGGTGATAAGAAAGATGCAAATCAAAATCACAATGAGGTACCATCACTCCAGTAAGAGTGGCAAAGTTTGACAGAGCATCAAATAATAAATGTTGGAGAGGATGTGGCGAGAAAGGAACTCTTATACATCGTTGGTGGGATTGTACAATGGTATAATCATTCTGGAAGGCAGTCGGGTGCTTCCTCAAATAGCTGAACGTAGAAATTCCAAATGACCCAGTTATTCCGCTGCTTGGAATAT
Organism: Elephantulus edwardii; assembly: GCF_000299155.1. Taxonomy (NCBI): domain Eukaryota; kingdom Metazoa; phylum Chordata; class Mammalia; order Macroscelidea; family Macroscelididae; genus Elephantulus; species Elephantulus edwardii. The sequence goes on along the minus strand of NW_006399846.1, from coordinate 3,119,720 downwards.
ACCCTAAGACTATGAGAACTGAGGCACAAATAGAGATTTGGCTGTTTGGGGTTCTTTCCCTTTTTTTATTAATTTTAATGAATATTTACAGAGATTTTGGAATTCCATTCGTTCATGGTTGCACTTTTCTCCCTGAGTTCACTCCTCTCTTTGAAAAGTAAAAGAAAAATTCTTTCATTGGTATACATTGGTATAAATGGAGACTTGTATACCAATGTTCATATCAGCATTATTCACCATCGCAAGAACATGGAAACAGCCCAGATGTCCAACCACAAATGAATGGATTGAGAAATTATGGTACATTCACACAATGGCAATACTATGTAGCACACAGGAGCAACGATTTTATAGATTATTACCTAACTTGGGAGGGACTGGAGAGCATTATGCTGAGTGAAATAACTCTGTCCCACAAGGATAAATATTGTATAAAGCCATTACTGTAGATTGAGTATAAGGATCCAGGAGGGGTGGGAGAGGCTGGAAGCAGAGGGATGTGGATATGCAGGGGGAGGGGGATTAATCATGATGTACAATTTGATGGGAGTGAATTGAAATAATTTGTTCAAATTTATATTCAAATTTTGTAAGTAAACTAGTAGGAAAAAATAAAATAAAATAAAAAAAAACCTAAACAAACAGAAACAAAACCAATTCAGCTACAGAGGATTTGGTTTTATGTAGATGGACAGGGAAAGGGAGAGTAGATATGGCTCAGCAAGTCAAAGTCTCACACAGAGACTCTTAGGAGTTTATCAGAGAACATGCTACTGAGTCAAAGATGCCACCTTGCTGGAAATTGGCCCTGGTGATTCCTATTGCTGTATGGTAGAGGAAAAGGAGGAGTGTAATTTACTGGGGGCAAGACAAAATGGTTTCAGTAAGCATGAGTTCTCTCTAAAAGGGGCCTTGGATGTCCACAGTCAGTGGGGAGCAGTAGGCCTTCAACAGGCACTGACTTTTGCTTAGGCGGGGATCCTGTGGTCACTTTGGATGGGATAATTGCTTAGTGGTACAGAATGCACTGAAGGGATTGACAGTCGCACCTTGTCCCACCGGCTTTCAGATAAAATGACAACCAGAAACCCCTTCATACATTTCCAGGTGCCCTTTCGTAGAGACAGCAGTGGCTAATTTGCAGATCACTGGCCAGCAATTGTTAAATTGGAAGTGAATGAATGATATCCTGCTTCTTTGTGTGGCTTTGCAGCATCCTTCAGCTTCTTTGCCTATCCTAGAAATTTCCTGAACACTGGGAGCTGTGACCTCTTCAACCACAGATGGAACCTCACTGTTGTTATTCAGTCCATCCCCCCTGCTTCTGGCCCTCGGCTCCTATCAGGCCCAGTCAGGGCTCAGGCTGCTCTTCAGAGAACTCTCTGAGCAATTGTCTCCGTATCCCCTGCCAGTTATGAGCTCTGCTTGTCCACCTCCAAGCCACCTCACCCCAAGTGAGCGGTCACTCCAGGTAGGAGCTCTGGCATTGGTCTGCTGAAATGTCTGCCTGTTGGAAGGGAAGCTTTGTGAAAGATTCCCTCTCAGCAGCTCAGCACAGATGGGGTGACGAGGACCAGATTTTGTTTCTGAGCTCTGATATTTGCCAAGATTTTGACCAGGCTTCCTGGAATAGACAGAGAAACAGAACAAGTTCCCTTAGGTCAAGTGATTTGGACCCGAGTTCTCCCAGAGGCCTTGAATGACTGCTCTGTTACTAGGGTGACTGTGTCTGCGAGTCTGGGAGAGAGGCAGAGCAGGGAGAGGAACATCATTGAGCTGCCCCCGACCAGCTCCATGACTGAGCCACAGGGTCCCAGGCTCCACGCCATCGGCGCCTGGTTTTGCCACCTGCACAAAGGGGGAAACCACCCGCTCACTCCTTTTGCTCCGCAGGAATGAGAACAAAGAGGAAACGTTTATGAAGTGTTTTGAATTCCAGGGGGAACCGGAACTATAAATCCACGTTACGTTATATGTGGTGTATGCATGGTCGGAAGTTAGACATTAGCCTGATCCAGTCACAAGTGTGAGTGCCAGGAAGTCCCAGAGCTCCATGGGCCAGAGGCCACCGGTGGCCCTCAGCCCATTGTGCTGCCCGAGGGCCCCCCATTCCAGCTCCTGCCTTGACTTTCTCCTTCCCCTAGCCAAGCTTCTTTAGTGGAGACACTGTTTTTGCATTTACTGTTCAGTGCTTGAAACTGTTGAAACCCGACTTGCACCATCGCATGTTGCAGAGCCTGCCCTGGCCTGTGGCCACATTTCACCAAACAAGGGGAAGGGAGTCATTTTGCCTGAGCGTTAGCTTGGTTTACACGCTGACTTCTTTTTGACGTTCTCTCCCTCCTCTTAGTATGGTGCCACACTGCTCTAGTTCTCACTCTGCCCCCGGGGCTGTTTCTCCCCACTTTTCTTAGCTGACAACTTCTCCTCTACCTGGCTTCAGCAGTCTTTGCTCTCTCAACTTTCATTGACCAGGCTCACATGTTCCCAAGCTCCCTTAATCGCTTTCTGCTGGTTCCCAAACCCACAGGTACTTTGTCTTAACACAACAGAGTCTGCTCTAACACTTGTTGTGGACCTTTGAGTTGGAACCGATTCATAGCTGATCCTCTAGCAGGTTTTCAGAAGTGTAAGTCACAAGAGAGGAGATTGCCTGTCCTTCTCCAGTGGAGCAGCTGGTGGATTCAAACCATATGTCTTTGGGTGGACAGTGCAGCACCTCAACACTGAATACCAGAGCTTGCTAACATTTATGATTTTAAAAATTGAAAGTGGCTCCCCTGTGCCCCAAACTCAATCTTCCTCCAGTTCTCCATGGTTTCCCATAGTAATAAGTAGAATATTTGCTACATACTCGGTCATGTTGGGTGCCTTGGAGTCTTCCTTAGTTGCCTTGCTTTCCTGTTGTCCACCATTAGACAATTTCCAAGTTCTCATACTTCTGCCTTGTAAGCATCTCTTGAGTTTGTCCACGTTTCTTCATCTCCACTGTCACTATCCCAGTCAAAGCCACCACCATTGTGTCTTGCTGTTCTCTGCACTTTGCAAAGCTAATCGGGTCCTTTTTCTCCCTAAAGTCTTTAATGGTGTCCCAATGCCTTAGAAATCCGTGACATGACTTAGGAGATGGTTCCTGATCTCCCCTTCTCCTTAGACTATTTTCTCTCATACTCTACCTTTCAGCCACTGTTGATTTTGTTTGTTTGTTTCCCAGAATGTGCCTCTGAGGCTGAACACTTTGATATCTTTTTTGTTACTATCTGGAACCCTTTCTCCCTGACCCCTCTGTCTATTTTTCCTGATCCATATTCCGCTTCAGGTCAGACTCTCACTTTCTTTGGGACATGGTCTCTGGTTCATATCCCAAGATTCCCGGGCATGTGCTACCACAATACCCTACACTTTCTTTAACACTCAACAAGTCTTATTGTAACTGTTGGTTCAACATCTTTCTTACTGGACTATAGACTTCCTGAAGGCAGAAATTAAGTCTGCTTATACTTACCAGCATTCTAAACATAGAACACAGTACCCAACTTATAATAACCCCTCTATAAAGAAATGGAATGAATTGACAAGTGAACAAAAGCCATTTGCTTAGCAGAAGGTTGGAATAAGATCAAAGAGCAGGTCTAGGATTAAAACGCATCATTTCATCAGGGTAGCATTGTGGATTCCCAGAATAAGTGACTAAACTCTTCTTTGCTTTAACAAACATTAACTTCATACCACACAAGGAGGTAAAAATTGAATGAGGTATAATCTCTTTGCACAAGGAGCTTTTTTTCCTTCTTTGAAGTCTTTTAAACAAGCCTTGTAACAATTCTGGCATCTTGGTGAACTGGTCCTTGTTTACCTGTGATCAGTAAGATAGAAAAGGAAGATTTAAGTTGAATGCTCTGTGCTTCAAGTACACACAGGTCCGTACACTTGTTCATAGATATCCGTGTTCACACGGACATAGGTTGTTATTAGGTCCTGTCATAGCGATCCTGTGAACAACAGATCTGGAGCCTCTCCTATCCTGTGCCGCCATCACCATGTTGAACTGGTACACTTATTCATACATATCCATGTTCACACGTGTGCACATGGACATGTACATATGTTTCTCTTAGGTCCCGTCGAGTCAAGTATGACTCATAGCGATCCTGTGAACAGCACATATGAAGCCTGTCCTATCGCATGCCATCCTCACCATCTCAGACACACACATGGGCATGAACATTTACAGAAATACATGCTCCCCTCTCTGTGTGCGCACACACAGACTCACAGCCACCACCCACTCACCCATCCACATCCTTCTTCCACTTTGCACAATAGTACCTTACTTTTCCATTTCGGCTGTTGGCATACCAGAGAAAACCCCATGAGCTTTGGATCCAGGGAGGAAGGTTTGACAATAACACTGAGATTTTGTAGCTGGGTCCTGACTAATTTCCCTCATGTCCCCATTTCTCATTTGGTGAGCTCTGCTGTTGCACTTTCCTTCCTCCTAAAATTAACACCTGGTTTGGCTCTCCCCAAAGTGGCTTTCTCCTTTCTGCATTTAACTTCCTCTTTTCTTCCTCTTCTAGATTCTTTAATGAGATGAGATCAGAGGCTGGAGAGTGGGTCACACTCTTCCTTCTTGAGCCTGATAAAGTTTCTTGGCATTCCCTGTGATGGAGTTAGCCAGTTCTTGCTGGAGAAGAAGCATCTAAGAACAGACTTGGGGAGCTCAGAGCTCAGTGCCTTCCCCCAGTTCCCTCAGCCAAGACTCCTTCGTCCTTAATTCACAATCTTGTTATTCTCCTGTTATGGTGACACACTGTACAGGCTCACTGCTATCACAACCCAGCATGACGCTATTTCCTGGAGGTCTTAGAAGTGTTTGCATCCTCTTCGGGGCTGTTTCTGTATTTCAGTTATCTTCAGGGAGGAACATACTGTTGGATGTTGGCCTGGCTGTGAAATTTCATTTTTATTTCTTTACACCTGCAGTTGTATTAAGAGACAGAAAAGCCTAGAGTACTGCTCTGTCTCAGACCCAGGTTATCAAGGTTCAGAGACTGTGATTACCCAATAGAGGAGGGGCCACAGAGTTGATTCCATCAGTGAGGATTTTCTAAGACCTCATTTCTTCAGTGACCTTCTTCTTTGGGTGTATGACTTCTAGTTCCTCCTTCTCAGAATGGAAGACCTATGCATTTGATTTGTGCCTTTAAGCCTGATATTGAAAAAAAAATTGATTAGCCAATGCAGATACTCATTCCAATTCACATTTGTCCCAAAGCATTGGTGTCTTCCCTTTCCCTTTCCCCACCTACTTAAAAGTGCACTTGAAATCCCAAGGAGACAAAACTGATCTTTTCATTTTTTGGTTACCACAGGATCAGTCCAAGGGATCCTCTTTGTTCTTCATCTTTCTGCATTTCTAACACACGTACTTCTAGTAAAGCTAGAGCTTGTCAGATAACAGATGCACATTTAATGATATTTCCTTCCTGTAACCCCGGATGCCTTCCCAGGGACAGTGAAAGTGGACATGATCAGTACCAGTGTCCCCCCTTCAGATCTAACCTCATTCTTCTTCCTGAATATCATGAACTGGATCAAAACCAACAGCCCTGTAGGAGTACATTTTGCTGCTTCAATACCAGGCCCCAGAGAGCATTTGATTCCTTGGCAAAGCTGTGTAGGTTTAATTAATTTTTCCATTTTCTCCTTTGAACCTTTTGGAATACACACACATCCTCGCCTTCGTGCACAATTGGGTGTGTAATAATTTTAATGGCAGGTGGTGTTAGCAGTTCCTTTTCTCTTGATACAGACCAGGGTTTTTCCATCTGGACTTTTTAGCAGGACCTCCAAATATTGACTTTCTAACCATTTGGATTTGGGTGGAGTGAGCAGAATGGGAATGGAGGAGAAGGTTCAAGGGGGAAATATACTTATGTATAAATCACATGTGAAGGAAGTTTTGAAGTCATTATTACTTCAGGATGTGTGAACTATAATTATTTTTTAAGGTCTTGATTTGCCCAATGAGCATTTCTCAGAGTTGCTGCGCCAAGCATGACGTCTTTGCGGTCAGGAGGTCTAACCTGGTCTGATAGGAGTTTAATCGCTTTAAAGAGGGCCCAGGGTAGGATCCAGTTTCCCTAGGTTCTCAGCTGCAGTCAGTCCTGCATGCAGTGCAACATCCAAATGACTTAAATGATTAAGATGTTGGAGTTAAATGAAGAAGAGCTATTTTTCTCCTCTATTCTCCTCACCACCACCCCCACCCCCAGTTAGCCACATAACGCAGTAAATCACTTCTAGGCTAAACAGACTATCGGTCGGTCATTAAACTTATTCAAAACAGGCAGGGACTAAACTCAGACCTTTCAGCTGCCTGTTGTCCACCTTTTGACCTCCTGGCCTCATCCTGCTTCTTCATCACTCTCCTTCCCTGTCCTCACATGCCTCATTTCCTTGACTCCATTCCTCCATCAGCTACAGCCCTCAGTCAGTAAAGGCTGTTCCAGAGCATAGTTTTCAAGGGTCATCTGCAACATGCCCCTCTGTGTTTTGAGAATGTTTTTCACCCCCAGAGGGCCTTTCCGGATAATGAGGAAGGTCAAGCAGGGGCAGCCTACAGGAAGAAGCCCTTAGAAGAGAAGCCTGGGGCCATAAGTGTCTCTGATCCGAGACTTATTTTTTGGGCCTGCTACTTAAAGAGAAAAGTGGAAAACTTGGTGGGGCAGGAGGAGACTTGAAATGTTTGAGGATAGATGTGAGGAAAGATGGATTCTAAAAAGACATAGTAGAAAAATGGATTTGTGATAAACTTTGTAACAGGAAAACTTATTCTTTCAATAATGCATGATTTAGTATTGTTGTTGTTGTTATGTGCCTTGAAGTGGCCTGTGACTCATAGTGACCCTATGTACAACAGCCCTAAACCCTGCTCTATCCTGTGCCAACCTTATTGTCTTTGATATACCTATCCTCATTACCCCAGTCACTGAATCAACCCATCTCCTTAAGGGTCTTCTTCTTCTGCACTGAGCCTCCACCTTCCCAAGCATGATGTCCCTCTCCAAGGACCAGTCCCTCCTTGCAACATGTCCAAGGTATGTCAGATGAAGCTTCAGAATCCTTACCTCCAAAGAGCAGCCTGGCTTTACCCTCTCCAGGATGAATTTATTTGTTCTTCTAGTAGTCCATGGTATATTCAATACTCTTCTCCAGCACCACAGCTTAAAGGCATCAATTCACCTTCTGTCATCCCTAGTCATTCTCCAGCTTCCTGTTGCATAGCAAGTAATTGCAAAGACCATGGCCTGGATCAGGCATACCCTAGTCTCCAGACTTACATCATTGCTCTTCTGTACTTTGGAGAGATCTCTGACAGCTGACATTACCAGTGCAATTCATCTTTTAATTTCCTGGCTGCTGGTACCAAGAGTATTAATTATAAAGCCAAGGAAACTGAAGCTGTTAACAATTTCAATCTCCTCACCATCTATCATGATGCTGTCAATTGGCCCAGTGGTGAGAATCTTTGTTTTCTTAATGTTGAGCTTCAATCCATATTGAAAGCTACAGTCCTTGACCTTCTGCAGCAAGCGCTTCAAGTCCTCCTCAGTTTCAGCAAGCAGGGTTGTGTCATCTGCATAATACAGATTGTTGATATGTCTGGGGTTGGCAAATAAATGTAGCAAAGAGGCTGTAATTCTTCACTCCTTTGTCCACAGCAGACATCACTAATCAATCACAACCAGCCCTATTTTCCATGGTCACGCCTTTCTCCATAGCAATCATTGCTAATCAATCACAGCCCCCTTTTCCACTGAACTCCACAGGACTTTCAAACCTCAATTACAGGTCTTCAGGTAGCCACAAATGTCAGACAATTAAATTTGGAGCTAGAATTGAAGTCTATTTGCATTCGACAGGACGTTAAGCTTGGAGTCAAAACACCTGGAGTCTAGTCCTTAATCTACTACCTAATACTGGTCCTTTGTTTTCCCCTGTGAAGTAAAGACATACTACCTACTTCAGATGTCTGAGGGAAAGATTAAATAACATATGTGGCGGTGCCTAGAGCCGTGTCTGGCACATTGTAAGCACTCAGTAACTAATAACCAGAAATGAATTTGAAGTGGTGCGGGCACATCTTGTGCCACCTCCACCATGTGTCAAGCACTAGATAATACCTCTTTTGATGTCATCAGTGAAAGCAGATTGAGAGCAGCTGAGCCCTCTTATTCTACTTTAACTTCACATTCTTAAGACTCTTAATAACCCTCCTTTTCCTGAACTGATAAACTGATATAATATCCCCTTGTTGCCCAGGGAGGACAAGGTGAATACCCACATGTTTTAATGTGAGAGTTGTCTTTTACATCCACCCCTTGTGTGTAGCCACATGCCAGGGCCAGGCTCACCTCAGATAACAGTGTGTTAGTTTGCTAGATGGTAGCCACCATGATGCTGTAGAATTAATGAAGACATCTTGTTTGGAGGGAGAACAACTCACTTTTCAGAATATTTTTAATATTTGCTTAGGCTTGAATAGATACAAGAGTGAATCAAGTATGATATCTTGTCGGGTTTTCAAGGGCCTGGAATAGTAGCCTAAAGGATTCAGTCCTCTTTCTTCATTGTCACAGTACTAGATTATTAACTTGTTACCACAACCTCTCTCTGGACCTCAGTTTCCATGCTTGATTTTGGTAGGAATCTCTGCCCCACAGCTCAATACAGTGCCTAACACAAGTACTCATCAAAGAGGTTGCTGAACTGAGCTGAGATTCTGAGTTAGAAAGCTGCTGTAAACAATCAGGAGGTTGAATTAACCCCCTCTGGGTTTGACATCTGTGATTTATTTTATTTTATTAATAATCAAAACGTTATAAGGGATATCTTTCACTGGTTTATTCATTAGCATACAGTTTGGAGCTGGGAGTGGGAAAATGTGCTGTCATCTTTCCCATGAAAACTGAATGTGGACTAAGCTGTGCTTTCAGGTCCAGCATCCTTTGTGTCACTCTCTGGAATGAGGCCACTGACACAGGTAGGTAGCATAGCTTCTCAGCCCCGTCTCGGAGACTTGATACCTCAGGTCCCTAACTTGGAATTTCAACTCCATGTAACAAACCTCTTTTGATCAGTATTGTGCTGGGGCTGTGTGTGGGACAAGAAATTCCTGACAATCAGTGCAGACAGGTGGGTTTGGAGGGAGCACTGGGTCCCAGACTTCATGTTTATTAGATTGACTCTGACAAACTTTAGAATATTAAGATTCCTTGACTCTAATAATTTGATGATGCTAATTCATGATATCTGGTGGGGCCCAAGATTCTGTAGTACTAACTCTTTGTGATTTTTATGATGGGCTAAGTTTATGACGTTTCAATCTAAAAAAGATTGTCCTGTCATCACTACTCCCACCCAGCTGTGTTCTACTTTATTTGCACATACTTGAGCATACCATGTATTTATTACCTTTCTCTAATATGCTTGATGTCTGTGGTGTTTTTGTCGTAAAGTGTGAAGGTGGGGCTAGGGATATAGGCTAGAATTTGGTCAGATCTTCACTTCTGAGCATCTAAACAGCTTGCCATCTTATGAAGAAGGCAGTGAAATGATGTCATTGTTATCATCTACATCATTTCTTGTATTTTAGTGACACTGTAGAATTATTGGAATCCCTTGGTGTACAAATGATTAACATACTCAGCTGTGAACCGTAGATTCAGAGGGCCAAGCCCACCCAAAGGCACCTCAGAAGAAAGACCTGGCAATCTACTTGTGAGAAATCAGACATTGAAAACCCCGTGGAATACAGTTCTGCTCTGACACACCTGGGTCATGATGAGTCAGCGTCAGCTAATGTCAGCTGGTAACTGGCAGAGTCACTGGCATGTTAAGACTCAAATGTTACTAGTTAAGTAAGTACCTTCTCAGGTTGGACAGGTATTGTCCTTGCTTCCCAGATTTGGAGCCTTGGAATCAGGGTGTCACTGTCAGTTCACCAGTAACTTGACAGCGACAACCTGATGGGAGTAAGCACGTCGGAGATACACCACTCCAGGAGATGATCAGAAAGTCAATCCAGCTCAATTTTATTGGGCCTGCACTGCACTTATGAACACAGGAAGACAGGATAGGGTGGGCTTACAGACATGGGACATGCGGATTGGTTAGGAGAACCTCAGCCTCGTGCAGACCACTCCCAGCTCAATAGATGAGGCAGCCGTCTTCCCAGGTGGCAAGCTTTCTCAAGCCGGTACAGCCAAACACAGGGGAGCATTCTCTACTCCATATTCAAGGCCGTTGGGTGGCTTGCACTTATCTGGAGTTTAGGTGATCTGTCCTAGCCAGAGACACTCCCTTCCTCCCCAACATTCCTCAACACAAGGAGGTGAATAGATGTGCCCAAGCTCATCCAAAGAGCAAATGTAAGAGTCAAGACGAAGGTAAATCATCTACACTCCGTTTGGTCTTTGTTCCCTTCTGAGTGAGAAGTATCCCTTTCTCCAAGGGCAGTAGGTTCAGGAGCAGTGTGGGGTAGTCAAGATAGCTTAACAGAGAGCTAGATTCAAGACAGCAGAGAAAATCAGACTGGAGCCTGTTGCCAGGAACAGAGCAGCTGACTCAGCTGTGGAGGAGCCTTTGATCTGGACTGATTCCTGTTGCTGAGAACGACAGCTTTTTATATCTGCATTCTAAGGTAGTAACACCATGACAACACATGTTTATATTATTTCATCTGCACAGTATTCACATGAGGCAGGGAGAAAAGAGGGCAGGCTTTATTATCTAGAAGTTTATCACTGAGAAAATGAAGGACTTTTTTTAAGATGACAGGAACTACTATTTATCGAATGTCTGTTGAAGGCCACGCAGTGTGTGTACCAAACATCTATCATGAAATGCTGTGTATGTATCTCTGCAAGGCATTGTTAACTTCATTTTACAGTTGAGGAAGCTGAGGCTTACAGAAGTCAATGAGAGTCACTCAGGATTGCAGTACTAGAAGACAGAAAAGCATGTCTTTGAGTACAGACCACTCTGATTTCTCATCCCATTCACTTTCCCCTGCACCATGTTGCTCATTTTGCCAAAGAAATACTTGATGGTTCAGCTGGATCCTTGAGTGCCAGGCCAGTGTCCCAAGGCCTCCATCAAGGCAGCCACAACAGCAGCAGCTCCAGCAAAGGGTTAGGTGGTACCTCCTTCCAGCAATCTATGCTCGTCTAACAGAAACAATGAGGCAGGAGTGGCTATTCAAAGAGACCCTTCTACAAGAAAGTTTTCATTTTCCTGGTGACGTTTAGGAGGGCAGTGGTGGTTCAGTGATAGAAGTCATGCCTTTCTTCCAGGCAAATCGTTTTAAATGGAATAGAGCAGTGCTGGCTTCTAGTCTCACCTGTTCAACCCGTGTGCAGCCATCACGCATCTGTCAGTGGAGCCTTGTGCATGCATGGTTGTGAAGCTGAACGAGTTTCAGTGGAGCTTCGAGACTTAAGATGGACTAGGACTGATGATATATCTACTTAGAAAGATCAGCCAGTAAAAACTCTATGGATGGTTCAGGATTCGATAGTGCCTCCTTCCTTTGTGCCTGGGGTTGTAATGAGTTGACTTGGAGCAGCTAACAATAGTTAACACTGAGGCTCAGAGAGATGAATGACATGAGTTGCTTAAGATCATCCAATTCAAAAAAAGCAGGGCTAGACCTTAAAAGGCAGGACTCCTGGTTCAGCCATCCTTGTGCCATGAGTGGCTGAACCTCTGAAGAAAACCAAGTATTCTAAAGCGATCATCAGGCCAAGGTAGCCATAGTATGACATGGAAGGGACCTGCCATTATGACCCACCCATGCTCTGGTCTCTCGCTGGAGCTATAGCCTGCTCAGCACAGGTAAAGCCAGAGCTTTTAAACATTACCCTTGAACCTGAGCTTTATGACTTCTTGATGTCAATTAGCTCTAGTGGCCTGGTGATCAGGGAGAAGCATTGCCAACTCTGAGATGTGAGGTTCAAATCCACTAGCTGCTTCAAGGCAGGAAGATGGAGAGTCCCCCCTTTTAGGATTTACAGCTTCAGAAAACCCCCTGGAGGGTCTGCTATGGGTTGGTCCCAACTCAACAGCAATGAGTTGAGTTGTTGAGGTGACCTCTTGATGTCACATTTAGGAAGCTTCTTCCTTAATGGCCGTTCTAGCTCTGTCTTGCTGTGGCTTACGGTGAGAGCACCTATTAGTATTCTGCTTCAGTGCAACCCTATGTAAATGGAACTATGGCCCCTCCTATTGGTACTTAAATAGTAAGCTAAATCTAAAACCAGCCTGCAAGGATAATGCCAGAAGAATGTGCTGTCAGCCCCACGGGCATCTTTTCTGACAACTTTGTGTCCTCTTATAACTCTTCTGACTAATTGTCCCGATCCAGACTTTCATAGGCTTCAGTTTATTCCAGAAGTGGCTTGTATGTGTGCTCACAACACACACAGAAGGGGAGGAGTCCTAATAGGGGAAGTGAGCTCTTTAAATCAGCTCAAACTGTGTAGGGAAATAAAATCCGACAGTACTGTCTACTCACCAAAATGCTATTTACTCCCACCCCCTAGTAGAATCTCTTGTTCAAACATGAAAATGAAAATTCCTCTCCTTCAAAATGAACAGATGAGAAAAGCTGTAGGTTGGGATTCCCCGGGAGGATCGACAGGTATCTGTCCTCTGACTGATGGGGTGACCTGCACTCTCTGTACTTTTTGTTTATGGGGGGAAAAGGAAGCAAGGAAAGAGAAACAGGGACCAGCTACCCCTAGACATCGTCCTCCATGCGCTTGAAGAGTAGTGATTTACTGAGTTCTCCCTCTGAAACATTGGAAGGGAACTTAGAGTGAACTGGGAAAGGCTTGGTTTCTTTGATCTTCATCAGATCTTTCCCTCTTTCCTTCTCTAACCTCCCTGATGTGAATGACAGTGTCACATTAAAAGAGGAATGAGACCCCAAATGTGAGGTAGCAGTGCCTGGGGCGAAAGAGGTCTTTAATGTAGTGGTTGTTCTTCCTCTGTATTGATTTACCTGTTGGGGCAATAAGGAACCTAGCAATACACACAGGGCTGCTAATTAAAAAGCCAGTGATTTGCATCCACTAGCTCCTCCCCAGGAGAAAGATGGGAAGTCTCCTCCCCTTAAGATTTGCAGCCTTGAAAACCCACAGGAGGGGAGCCATGAGTGGAATCAACACAATGACAGTGGATTGGGTAGCATATACTGCTTATGCTCAGCCACGAGCCTGAGAGTTGACTGTCCTGATCAACCCATGGGTGCCATGGAAGAAAGGCCTGGTGCTCTTCCCTAAGTATTATAGAAACTCTATGGGGCAGTTCTATCTTAACACATGGGATCACCCTAAGTCAGCATCAACTCAGGAAGAATGGCCTGTTTTTCTTGTCTTATTCTTAGGCCTCTAGTCTTCCATCATTTAATTGAGCCACTAAATATTACAAAGTTGATGTCATAAAAGCAGCATGTAACTGAAACACACACACAAAAACCAAATAAACAAACAAAAAAACAAACACCAGCAACTGGGTAGAAACTTAGGTGTTAACTGAGAGCCTAAGAGCCTACTTGGATTCTCCTGCTAACTGGCTCTGTGCTCTTGAAGAGAAGTTCATTTTTAATTCTTTGGACTTTGATTCCTTCAGCTGTAAAATGAAGATTGAGGGTGTAGGTGATCTCCAAAGTGCCTTACAAATGCTAAAATCCCCTTTCTTCATGATTGCTGCTATTAAATGCAAATGAATTTCATCAGTTTCAAAAGCTTTCAATTAAGGATGTTCCCCAGGTGAGCATGGCCTTCCACTGTCTGGGAGTTATGATCTCTTGGACTCCTGTGCTCATCATGGCTGCAAAGTGGCTTTGGCCAGCTTCTTGTTCTTGTTAGGTGCCGTCGACTCAAGTGTGACCTATAGCGACCCTGTGAGCAACAGACCTGAACCCTGTGCCACCCTTACCATCTCCAACACATTTGAGCCCAGTGCTGCAGACATTGTCAGTTCATCTCCTTTTGGGGCAGGGTCTTCCTCTCTTTCCTGCCACTCCACCTTTCGGCTAGCTTCTTGTTGTAAGGTGCTGTCAAGTTGCGTATGACTCATACCACCCTATGAACAACAGATCTCAACCCAGTCCCACTCTGTGCCATCCTGACACTCTCTGACACAATCCAGCCCATTGCTGCCGTCACGGCATCTGTCCACCTGGCTGAGGGTCTTCCTCTCTTTTTGCCTTCCCTCCGCCTTTCCAAGCATGATGTCCTCCTCCAAAGAATAGCCTCTCCTAGCAACATGCCCAAAGCGTGTGAGATGAAGCTTTATCATCTTTGCCTCCAAGGAGCACTCTGACTGTATCTTCTCCAAGACAGAGCAGCTAGTTTAGAAGGGTGGAATTCTGAATTACTATTTTATTTTTTAAGAAATTGACCAATACCTCTCTCTCTTCTTCTCCCCCACCTCCACTCTCAACTCTCTCCCTGTCTCCCTCCCCCACCTCTGGTACTCCTGTCCATTAATCTTACTTCCTTCAAACCTACATATAATGAATATCCATCCTTGAATTTTGACAGTTAGGGATGAGCTATATTTCACTGTTCAATTACCAAGGCAGAGTGAAAGCATTTTCCAGCACACAACAGCAGAGCAATAAATGCCCAGTCCTTATTAGCTGCCTTTCCTGTGCTCTTGCCCTCCCTCCCGAAATCGCTCTTTGTCCCATCATCCCCTCCACTAGGTTTATCATTCTATATTCTTCTTAGACCCTGAAAGGAGAAAGATGAATAATTTTTATTCTGCTTCTCCAGATTCTTGCTAGTCATGCTCGCTGCCCTCCCCACTCCTCGCCGTGTCCGCCCCTCCATCTCACCCCTCCCCATTTTTTCCCTCTGATGAGATTTCCTCTCTGAGGGAATATTTTGATCCTGTTCTCTGTTCCCAAACAAATTCCCCTGGTTCTTCAAATCTGGTTTCAATCAACATAATCACAGTGTGTTCAGTGATATCAACCCTGCCTTGATTTGGTCCTGTAATTCATGCTGTGTCCTCCACTCTTGTATATACACACTTAAATGCATATATGTGTGTGTATATTATATGGATGTCTGTATATCACTTATTGAAAGACAGCTACACTTTCCGTCATGCCTGTAATTACTATTCATCGTTTTCCAAATCAGTAATCTTAACTCGTGTCACCCAAACTGGGTTCATCTTACCTTTGAAGAAGAGCTCTCTAAATCTGGCCTGATAATTGATTATAACTCAAGGGCAGGCTTTTCTGACTCTCCGTCACAAACCACACTCACTCAAAGGTGCAGTGGAGAGTGTGGTGGAAACATCGTGTCTCCTTGTGAAGCACACCCAGCAATCCCACATGGTGTCCATTCACATCCTGCTGTAAGTCTTGTTTTTTTAATTTAAACAGCCATGGCTGCATAATAGGCTCTGTATTGGGCTGCAAGCTAAAAAGATAGCTGTTAGAATCTACTAGATGCTCAGAAGGAGAAAGGTGAGGCTGTCTGATCCCGTTCTGAAACCATTGGTTGGGATTGACTTAACCAAAGTAAATTTGTTTGTTTGTTTTATATGTGGACAAAAGAAGGCAGCCTTGAGAAAATTCAAATATGGAACTCAAGCCACAGAAGAAAGGATAGATGTGGCCTCAGAAATAGTTGTTGTTATGTGCCATCAATTCACCTGTGACTCATAACGACCATATCTACAACAGCTCTGAAGCCTGCCCTGTCCTGAGCCAGTCTGGTTTTTGTTTGTTTGTTTGTTTTAATTATTAAATTTTATTAGTTTTAATGAACATTTACAGAGATTTTGGGTTTTCATTCATTCATTGTTGTACTATTTTCTCTACCCTCCTCTCCAGTTCGTTCTTCTTTTTCCCACCCCCTTGAAACTCTGTTTTAATTGTCCAATTGCCACAGTGCTTGTCAAAGCCAGTTCTGATTAATCTCCTTTGTCAGTGTGTCCTTTGCCATTGCCTATCACTCCTCCCTGAGAGAGACTT
>NW_006399846.1:3023961-3100288 GCF_000299155.1 Elephantulus edwardii | reverse complement strand
ACATATCTCTTTTAAACAGTTTTCTCCCTCCTCTGTTTCAGTGCAGTATACATTATTTAACTCATCTTACTCAGTCTCTCCCCAACCCCAAGGTCAGTCCCATTCTACAACAGTGGCACCATGTAATATTTGTCCTTTTGTTACTGGGATATTTCACTCAGCATAACACCTATCCCTATTGTCCCAGTTACTTTATTAATCCGTCTCATCCAGAGTTTTCCTCTCTTGAGCTGTCTCTACACCCTTCCAAGCATGATGTCCTTTTTCAAGGATCCATCCCTCCTGGCCATGTTCCTGAAGTATGTGAGATGGTCTAATGACAGTGTCCTTGTTTGCATACTGAACTCTGCTGGCATGAAAATTATACGAGGATGTAGTGAGGTAGGCGACTATTCTGAGTGGTCATGAAGCCTTTCCTTAGTCTCATCCAATCATTAACACTCACTCAGAGGGGAATAAAAAACAGAGAAAGCGAGTGAGTGGTTGAATCCATTTTCTAAATCTGTAACAGTTCTGTTAAGCCATGGGTTTTCATTCACAGAAGCATTGGAGAGAGAATCCTTTCTGTGAGTTCTCAAAACTTAATATATTCATGGACAGCCACAGTCTAGACAAGTCAAAGGAAGAAAGGGTGATTACAGAAGAGCTCTTTTCCCCAGCAGCAGGGTGGATTTGGGCAGGAATTCTGAGGAGTGAGAGAAAAGCAGGCTCACACCATGCACATGAGAGGGTGAGTCTTAGGTGGTACAGACAACTGAACTTGGAGGATGTTAACCGGGAGTTTAGAGGTCTGAGTCCACCCACAGGGGTGAAAGGCCTGGTGATAAACTTCTGAAGAATCAGCCATTAAAAATAGTCCTGTGGGATGAAGCCACCAGGCATACCCCCCAAAAAAATTCTAAAAAAAAGTCCTTGGAACACATATCTACCATGATGTCCGTGAAGTCACTATGAGTGAAAGCTAGCTGGTTGAGAGGGGTTGTGAGAAAGAGGACAGTGTTCAAAGAGATTTAGTAAGGAGTGGATTTGGAGGGGCAGTGGTACTGGTGGGCCCTGGTGCTATTGCACATGCTGGGACCCAGGTCACTCACTGTCCAGTGTCTGCAGACTATCTAGGGCACAGTGATTGTCGGGTGGAACACAGCTTAAAAAGAAGCTTCTATATCCTCACCTATTATGTATGCCCTTAGAATGGACTTGAGCTTTATAATGAATATGTAACTTATTCTGACCAGGCAAATTGTACGAAGATTGCCCCAAACATTGAAGGTCACTAATCTTGTTGAAGGGTAGCTTAGTGGTAAGGAGTTGTGCTGCCAACTCATGAGGTTTGAGCCCACCAGCTGCTCTTTGAGAGAAAGATGGGCATTCTCCTCCTGGGCGATTTGCTGCCTCTGAAACCGCGCAGGACGCTCAGCTTTGAGTCAGTTCCAACTCAATGGTACATAACAACTAGAACAACAATCTTGTTGAATATGGGTCTCAGACACATTTCCAGCATAATAAAAAAAAAATGAACTTCACTTTTTTTAGCAATTGTTGAGACTTGCAACATCGATTGGGGTGTTTTTTTTTGCTTGCTTTCTTTTAGATTTCCAATATCTTTTGTTTGGCTCTGTGGTAGCGTAGTCTGTAGGGAGTTACACTGTCAACTCCTGTCAGTTTGAGTTCATTGCTGTCTCCTTGGGGAAAGATTAACAGGCTCTGCCCATACAGTGTACGGCCTTTGAAAACTTTTTGGAGTGTTACTGTGAGTCTAACTGCACAGCAGTAAGTTTATTTTTTTGTCTGCTGGTCTGTTTTTAAAACATGCCCATTTCTTTGATTTAATGAGAGGCCTTGTATGAAAAACAAACAGAAAGAGACCCTCTTTTTACAGGGAGCCCTGGTGGCCTAATAGATAAGAAGGCATGCTACCAACCCATACTCAGCGGTTCAAACCCTCCGGCTGCTTCTATGCGAGAAAGATGGACAGTCTCCTCCTATGTGATTTACAGCTTCTGAAAGCCCACTGGAGGGTCAGCTATGAGTCACTTCCGGCCCCTGTAGGGTCAGCTGTGAGTTCCCACTGGGCAACACATCAGGGCAACAACAATTCTTTTCACACTGTTTCTTTTTCATGAGTTAATTTTCAGAATGACTACTGGTACAGAGTTCTAGGAGGAATAAGGTTGAGGTTCTTCTCTGACCCAGGAACACAAGTTCTGTCCCATCTCCACTACCAGCTGGAGGCTGTATTAACTGCCACAGGCTCCAAGCGGGTGTGTCCACTTTGTTCAAGTTTTGCAGCAGGAAAACACCCCCTCACCCTGAAGAGGAATTCCTGAGTCTGTGTCATGGGCTCGGCACTAAGGCCAAAGAGGGACATCCGTGTTCCTGAGGGGCATTCCAGCTGGAGTCTTGGCTGTAACCCGAGCGAACCATTTGTGTAGTTCCTGTGGCTGAGTACCCTCTGCCCACCTCGTCACCTCCTGGCTGCAGGGCAAGGGACTCTGCCCTCCTCTTCACTTCCTGTGCTTGGATAAACAAGCCCCTGCCTCTCCTGCATCCCTGCTAGAGGCGGGAGGCACTGGAGAAGAGGAAGTGGAGAGAAAGGGCATTTCACAACATTCTCCCCTCTTGTGCTCTTGCTGACCTGCACCTGTCCAGTGGAGCTTTAAGACCGCGCAGCATATCTGCTGTGATACTGTGAAGCCACAAGTAGTTCAAAGGCATGCACTGAGCATGTGATCTAGCAGTAAGATACTGAACTGTAAGATGGGGATGTATCCCAGATGATTTCTGAGACAGTCCATTATTTTGGAATAGAAAACGCGTATCTCATGTGCTCATCTTCTCAGGGGCCGGGCATATTGTCAGCACCTGGCTGCTTGGCTTCCCCACTCCCCATTTCCATTTTGACAACAAAAGTTGCAATTAATTTCCTCTGCTACAGCCTCCTTTCTTCTCACCTCTTACTACCCCTTGCAATGTTGTTGTTGTTGTTATTGTTGTTAGGTGTCCCTTGCAATAGAGATCTTAATATGTACAATGTGTGTTGAGAACCACAGACTCGCTGGCTTTTAAGGCCCTTTTTTAACACTCAAAATTCCTTTAGCTTTTACAGACTGTTTCATAGGCTATTAATGTGGAACAGCCTTGGGAAGCCACAGTCCATAAGAAGTAGGAAGATGTGAATTCACACTTCTGTGTCATCTACCTGCGAGCAGCCTTAGATATGTCACTTTTCTCTTATAGACCTCTGTTTCCCCATCACTCACAGAGAAGCACTATACAAGTTTGAGACACTCCGGTTGACTTTGGGTTTTAAAAGTATCAAGTAATGCTTCAATATGGAAGCTTAATTATATTCATTGTTTGTCTCTACCAAGAGCAAGGCAGAAGGTGGGGGACTGACATTGCTGCACTTGTGTTTGAGTTAGATGCTGGGTGAAATCCTAATGAACAAGGGCGTGAAGGAGTCAGTGTCTATAACAGCCTATGAGTCCCTGGCTGTGACTACACTTTGGGGAGTTCTTCTCTGGTGACTGAAAAGGGGACCTGGCAGGGTGTTGTGAAGAAATGGAATCACCTTAAGAAATCAACAGGAAAAAGGTCTTAGATGCAGAGAGAAGTACTCTGGGACAAGGGTTTGTGTGCGTTCACCAGAGGACTTCTGGATCTCCGTAGAATTCAGGGACAGAGCTCCTGAAGGGGAAGCCTCTACTCAATAGTGGGAACTCGAGGATGGGCACCAGGATTCTTGGAGATTTTCTGCAGCGGGTGGTGGTAAGAGGACTAGGAGAGGAGAAGCGGGAAATCAAATCCAAGCACATGCGTTGCATAATCCCTGTAAGTTCCTCACTGAGATGCATTGTGTGCAAGACAGAAAACAGGCCTGTGAGCCCCCGGGCCCATTTGCTCTGTTTTCCTTCCTAGTTTCCTTTTGATAAATGCAATAGCTGAGTTCCCAGTCAGATGCATCATATGGCTATAAAATAACAAAACAATCGCCAAGTCACCTCCGGCTCATAGTGACCCCGTGTGTGTGTCAGAGAGGAACTGTGCTCCATAATCTTCAATGTCTGGCTTTTCAGAAGCAGCTCTTCAGGCCTTTTCAGGACTCCAAGAAGCTCCAGCCATTTGGTGAGCATGTCAGTCCCCATGTACTTCACCCCCTCGCAAAACATAGTACCTTTTGCCAACAGTAAGGTTGGACTGACACAGTGGCTACAACAATGGGCTCAAACTTACTCAAACTCATGGACTGTGATGCTGGCACAAGACACAGCAGTATTTTATTCTGTTGCCCACAGGCTTACCATGAGTCAGGACCCACTAGCCAACTTTGGTAAGGTTGTCATCTATATATAACACAAAGTTGCTGTCTTCAAGTGATTTCAGGTGCATCACACCCCTCCACTGGGTTTCAAAACAATGAATCACAATGGGAAGGGGACCATCTTTCTCTCAAAGACATAAATAAAGCCTTTTATTAGTAGCTCAACTTGCGACAGCCGATACGACCAGAGCTCCTTACATACAACCAGATTTTTTTAAATGCTTGGATCTTAAAAATGTGTTCATGCAAATGATTGGAAGTTTCTGCTCACAGACTCCATTAGTAGAATGAAGAGCCATAAGGCTATGTTGGGTGAGAAGAGGGCTGCTGGTTGGTGAACGGGACAGAAAGCATGAGCTGCACTGTGTGCATGAGCCTATAGCAAAAAAGAAGAGGCTAGCAGTCTAGCCTAGCTCTGCAGCTACTGGTGGTTTGTCAGTGGACAAGTCGTTTAACCTTCCTGAACCTCGGTTTTGTAAATCTAAAAACAAAGAAAGTATTTGTTCTCCTGTTGTGATTTTGTTCTTGGCTATTGTCAGTCAGGTCAGGCCCAACTCATGGTGCCCCCATGAAAACATAGTAGCAATGAGCAGTGACCAGTTGTAGCCTGCTGACTGCCAGGACTGGTCTCAATCAGGTGCACAGTGGAACAAAGGAATAGAATGGTTTCTGCTCCTGATCCGTCCTTATGATCAACGACAGATCAGAAAGCTGTGATCTGAAAGGTTTTCAGGGGCTTGTGATTGTCAGGAGTCGATTGCCTGGCCTTTCTCCCTCACCCACCTCAGCCTGGAAGCACCACTAAACCTGTTCAGCATCCTAGAGACATGCAAGTCTCCAGTGACAGATAGCCAGGAAGTAGCTGAGCAAGAGATGCATTGGCTGAGAATAACACTCAGGTCTCACCCATAAAAGGTGAAAATTCTATGATAAAACCCCCAATGCCTTCCTTTCCTCACACTTGCTGCCACCAGGTCCATTCTAGCTCGTAGTGACTCTGTGTAACAGTTTACACTCCCTCGTAGGGTTCCCAGGCTGTAATCAGTACAGGTACACACTGTCTCATCTTTTCCCCGGGGAGCAATGGTTCATTCTAACTACATAACGTTTAGTTAGCAACCCAATGCTCAACCTACAGCACCTCCAGTTAAAAACTGTAAATACACAGGACAATGTAAATACCAGGTATTATTATGTGACATTTGGGGCTCCCTCTGCCAACACTCACTTTTTTCTCTTTTGGTGTTTACTTACTACCTGCTTCCCTTTCTGGGCCCATTCTTCTCTCTCTGCAGTCCTGTATGAGTCAGTTCTAAGTAAACACCAAGAATTTTAAGGGTTTGTTTGGTTTTTTTTTTTATCAGACAGATGGGGCTGTCACCGATGTCCTTTGATTCCAGGCAGCAGGGCAGTGTTCTAGACTAGCTTGCCCGTCACTGACCTCATCCCCATTTGCACCTCCTCCTCCTGGGTCAAGGGCTCCTGGGAGGCTGTTACTAAGGGTGAAAGTCAGAGCAATGAGAAATGATCAGTTGTAGCCTGCTGACTGCCAGAATGGGTCTCAGAGTGAGCCTTCTAGAACTCTAGAAATCCATGATCTCAGATTTTTACAATGTGCCCCAGAACTTCTTTTCAGTGAAATTTTTACTGGGGAGGGGGGCGAAATCATTATTTTTCTTTGGACCAGGACAGTACTCTCTGTGAGTTTTGTCCAGTTTGTATCTGTGTGTATATTTGAAAAATTGGGGAGTCACTGCAATGTTTCATGTCTTGCTTAGTTTCAAACTAATTCCTCTATTTCAAGTAACAGTGCCAAAAAATTCCCTTACCTCTCAGACACAACCTAAGCCTCAGACTGATAGCCTCATGTTTTGTCACTGTGTGTGGATTAAGCCTTCTTTCTCTTTGTTTTTCCTGTCTACCTCTTCCCAGATCCTTGTACATTTCGAACGGAGTCAGTCCTTTCAACTTCCTGGTGTTATTGCTCAGTTCTTGATGGACTCTACATGGTGGTGGGCTGACATGGGGATGCACAGACAAATGACACATGAGTCTTGCCTTCAGGAACTCACACCTTATCACCAGGAACCATAGTGAGTTCCCTAACCTGGTGAACAACCCTCCCAGGGCAATGGCCTAGCCTAGACTTTGCCTTCCCAGCAGCCACTATGGGGCATTTAGGCTCTAGCCACCAGTCTCACCTTTACAAGTCCTGTGCAGTGATGGTTCCCACTTGCTTTTATTCACAGGTTTCCAAGTCTAGCACATTTCCCCCCATTTCTAGGAGTTTCCATTTTAATTCTGATCCTCTGGCAAGGCTGGAGGGCCCAGTAACTTTGTTGAAAGAATCTTGGTCTAGGGTGTGGAGTGTGACAGACAGAAGACTCAGTTTGGGAGGAACTGCAGACTTCTGTGGAAATCCTTCCCATCCTAGTGCAAACAGAGAGCCTCCTCCCCAAAGGGAGGCAGCAGTGCCACTACTGGGCAGTGAGTGGGGCAGTTGGAAATGCCAGGTTTTGTGTCTGTTTTGGCACCTGACTCCACCTTTCCACTGTTGGCATGGAGTTTCTCTGAACAATGGCCTACATTTCTATTATTGCCTAAGATATCCAGGAACCTGTCCTCTCACTGTCTCTACTCTCATATGGTCATCCTCTGTTTCCTCCTGTTTTGCGTCACCTGAGCCAATGTTAAAGGAGCGCTGGTGGCATAGTATGTTATTTATTAAGCTGCTCACCGAAAGGTGTGTGTTTCAAACTTCTCAGTTTGTCCATGAAAGATGAGGCAGTCTCCTCTCATACAGATCCACAGCCTCAAAAAGAGGAACACACAAAACACAGTGTGTATAAATGAAGCACAATGTATATGACTTTTATATGTAAACGAATATAATTTTTTTTTTTAATTTAAAAAGAAAGAAAAAATATCCACAGCCTCAGAAATCTGATGGAGGATTACCATGAGGGGGAATGGACACTTGGGCAGTAAATTTGGGGGTTTTTCTTGAGGGGGTGTTGAGCCACTTTATTGTTCTTGATTCAGAATACATACTTTTTAAAGAATGCTTTTAGTTCATTCAAGAGCCTTCAGCATAGAGCTCTAATGGCTTAGTGGTAAGGAATTGTGCTGCAAACACAAAAGTATAAAGTTCGAATCCACCAGTTGCTCCACAGAAGAAACATGGACATTTTCCTCCCATGAGATTTACTGCCTCTGAAAACCCACAGGAGGGTCATCTGTAGGTTGGTTCTGACTCTATGATACACAGCAACAACAGACATGGAATAGAACAAGTTCAAGATTGATTACACAAAACAGGACCCTATTATCTTCTGTGTCAGCAATTCCTTTTGGTACATTGACTCTGAATACTCTTCTGTCTTTGTTTAATTCTTCCTGGATCATATGTATTCTGCCCAACACATCCTTAAGTATTGCAACTCGAGGCTTGAATTTGTTCTTCAGTTCCTTCAGCTTAAAAAATGCTGAGTTCAGTCCTTTTGATTTTCATACTCCAGCTCTTTGCATATTTCATTATAATACTTTCCTTTCTCTTTCCATGCCACCCTTTGAAATCTTCTATTCAACTCCTTAACGTCTTGATTTCTTTCCTTTGCTTTGGCTTCTCTGCACTCTAGTGCAATATTCAGAGTCTTGTCTGACATCAATATTGGTCTTTTCTTCCTCCTCTGCCTTTGTAATGACCTATTGCATTCTTCATGGATGATATTCTTGATATCCTCTAACAGTTCATCTGGTCTTCACTCATTGGTGTTCAAGGCCTCAAGCTTGTTCCCGTAATGCTATTCAAATTCAGGTGGGATAGACTTAAGGCCAAATTTTGGTTCCTGCGGATTTGATTTAACCTTCTCTAGCTTCAGCTTGAACTTGCATTAAGAGTAGTTGGTGAAAAAAAAAAAAAAAAGAGTAGTTGGTGGTCTGTTCCACAATCAGCCCCTGGCCTAGTTTTCACAACTGATATTTAGCTTCTACAGCAATTCTTTCCACAGATGTAATCAATCTAATTTCTATGCATGCCATCACATGAAATCCATTTATGTAGTCTGTGTTTATGTTTCTTATAAAAAGTATTTTCAGTGAATAAATCATTGTACAGAATTCTATCATTCTATCTCCAGCCCCGTTTCTGTCACTAAGTCCATGTTTTCTGACTACTGATCCTTCTTCCTGTTCCCAACTTTTGCATTCCAGTCACCTATTATTATTAATGCATATTGATTGCACATTAGATCAATTTCTGATTGTGAAAGTTGATAGAAATCTTCTATACCCTCTTTTTTGGCTCTAGGTGTTGGTACATATATTTGAATGATAATGGTATTGACTGGACTTCCTCATACACATATGGATATTATCCTGTCATTCCAAGATGGATCTAGAAATGACTTTTTTTAACTATGAAAGCAACCCCATTTTTCCTCATCTCTACCATACTAGATCATATGATTGTATGATTCAAAATCTCCTATGTCAATCGATCTCATTTCACCAATACCTGTTGTTGTTGTTAAGTGCCGCCGAGTCACAGGCGACTCACAGCGACCCTACGAATGAAGTTCTGGACACTTCCTGTATAACTTTCGTCCTTTTTCCAGGTTCATAGGGTTTCCAGAGGCAAGCTATTGTGGCAGTGGATGCCATTCCTGCTTCCAAATATTAACCTAGTATGTCAATATTTATGTGTTCCATTTCTTTCTTAACAATGTCCAATTGTTATACATTTGTGCTACTCACCCTCCACGTTCCAGTCACTAGGGTCTGCTTACACTTGTTCCTCCTCTTTTGTGTTTCCATATTTGAGGGCTCAGCCTCGGTTGCCCCATCTGCTAGTCTAAGTGTGCTCTCTTGTACATAGGGTTTTTGAAGGCCTGTTATTTCAGAAGTGGATGACCAATCCTTCATCCTAATGAGTGAAAGGGAAATCCAAAAGTAATTGTACCAGAAGAGTGGCGTAATTGACAGCCTATTTAAGAGGCTCATTTCTTTGATTCAGTGGCTCTATTTCTAGGAATCTTTTATTGTACACTGACTATGGTGCTAGGGATAAAAAAAAATGAGAAGTTTAAGGAAGTTTATAAAATAATGTAGTAAATCCTAAGGTGGACAGCTTTTTCAGGGAGCTGCCGTATAAGCAGGGTCAGGTCAATGGTACAAATAGGATTTTGTAGGTAGGGAGAACAGGACCTCTGGTGTTACATGGTTGTTAAGTGCTCACTCAGAGGCTCTGTGGGAGAAAGACCCCAGTGATCTGGTTCTGTGAAGATTATGTCTTAGAAAACCCTTAGGGCAGTTATACTACATCTTATGGTTTTGCTATGCATTGAAATAGACTCACTGGCACTTAACAACAGCAACTGCAGACAAGGAGGAGGAGAAAGTACATCCTGATGTGGAAAGTAGTTGGGGAATTTCACCAGAAGCACGAGCATCTTTGGAGCAATTTCAAATCTTTTCATGATGGCTGTTATATGCAATTGAGAGCTGTTGAGAGATGAGGCTGGAGAGAGTCGAGACTGGAAAGAGGCACCAAGAACCAGGCCTCGTAGGGCCTTACTAAGGAATGAGGTCTTTATATTGAGGTTGATAGAGACTACTTTCTCCAGTGGGGGAATGGCTCAGTGAGACTTTTCACTAGTAAAAGCATTCCGTTCTCATTTGTACACGGAATGATGGGATGTGAGAGGGCACAAGTAAAGCCTCAGAAACCATTGAAAAGCCAATTGGAATTCCATTTAACTGGAATTAGAGATCAATTTGATATGGGGACAAGGGATAGAGAGAAGGAGAGCTCCAAAATCCTCCCAGTGAATGGTGGTGCCTTTCCTTGAAATAGAAACCAAGAGAGCAGGAGGGAGAGGAGGTTTGGGGGCAGATGGTGACTTCTGTTTTGAGATGTTTCTCAGGTGTTCAAGTGAAGAGGTCTGTGGGATGTATGAGCTTGTAGGACTGGGGTCAGATAATGACTTCTGTTTTGGTTAGGTTACCCTTGAGATGTTTCTCAGGCATTTAAGTGGAGAGGTCCGTGGACTATATGGGCTTGAGGGTTAGGACTGAATGGAGTCTGTGCAGGAGCTGCAGATATGGAAGTAATCAACATCTGGAAAGCTTAGATGAAATTGCACAGTCATAAATACAGATGAGAAGAGAAAGATGGAATTTTGAGAAACAACATTTAAAAGGAGGGAATGAAGGTCCCAGGAGTGATAAGATGCAATCCTGAGGGCAGTGTCTCAGAAGCCGAAGGAGGAAGCGTCAGTGTCCAGTGGTCACATTCTTGCCTTAGGTGCAGATCAAGGCTTGATTGTGGCCAGTGCACCTCCTTTACAGTTACCATCAACCATAAGTCAGTGGAAGTTTGCACTTTGCTATGACGCTGAACAAGTTTCAGCAGAACTTCTAGACTAGACAGATGAGGAAAAAGCTGGTCTACTGCGCAAACTGACCAAGGAGAACTCTCTGCTTCAAACAGTCCAGACCAGACAGTGTCTCGTTCCATTGTGCATGGTGCAATGTTAGGCACCAACTCAACAGCAGCTGACAAGAAGTAGTAAGGAAGAAACCAGAGCCATGGCTCAAACAGTGTATGCACACTTGTGTTCATTGCTGTATTATTCACAATAGCAAAGAGATGGAAGCAACCCAAGTGCCCATTAACAAACAAATGGATAGAAAAACTATAGTACCTTCACACAGTGGAATACTACATAGCATTGAAAAACAATGAACTCGTAAAACATTACACAACTTGGAGGAGCCTTGAGGACATTATGCTGAGTGAAATATCTCAGTCACAAAAGGATAAATACTGCATAACACTACTGTTATAAAATAGGACACACATGGTGGGTTTGGGGAGAGAATGGGGAAAGGGTGGATAGATAATGGGTTGTTCAAAAGGAAGGTATGATTATGTATATGTAGGAGAACAATCTGGAACAAGGAGTGCATTTCAGGGTGTGTTGGAGGAGGAAGAAGGGAGGGAGGAGAAAATGTGCAATGATGGATTTAAAAAAACAAAAAAGAAGAGAAAAATAAAGACCATGGTATGACTGAAAAAGTAAAAAGTAGTAAGGAAAGGGCTGCAACATACATGACTGATTATACAATAAAGAACTCATTGGTATTCTTAGTGACTGAGTGATAGGAAAACAGTAAGAAAATAATCTTGTTTGCGAACAAACAAAATCCACTGCTCTCAGATTGGTCTCCCCTTATGGTGACCCTATAGGACAGAATAGGACTGTCCCTGACGGGTTTCCAAGAATGAACAGCTTTAGGAGAGCAGGAGGCCTTGTCTTTCTACTGTGGAGCAGGTTGGGTTTAAGGGCCAGCCTGTCTTTTGGCAGATCAATGTTGCACAAAGGGAACCACCAGGGCTCCTTTCCTGTTTATAAGGCATTGAGTTTCTTTGTCCTTTTTTAGATGTGGTTACACCTGGGCATTATGTACTCTGGCAGGAAAACCTAGGGACCAGGTTAATGATGTGGCTGGACTGAAGGTCCTGATAGAATAAGACTTCTGAGCCAAAGGGAGGGTGTGGGTGGGACCCAGGTCATGATGTGAGTCTTGGACAAGGATGATGATGCCACTTAGAAGAAAGTATAATTGTCCCACAGTGACCACACAGCCTGATTCTCCCAGGCCAGCCCTGCTCTCCAGCTTTGGACCCCAGAGAATTAGTAACATTGACCCTTTTGACTTTAAAAACTACTCAGATTATAAACTGTATGGTAACCTTAATTTTATATTTATTTGGAATTGGAGATAGAAAGTTGAAGAATTCCATACTAAGGACCCTATTTAATGGTTGAGGGTTTGTTTTTTCTTTTTTTTTTTAAAGAAGAGACAAGATTTTCTGAATTCTATGAAATGTTTGAGAAGACAGGACAGGTTTGAAAGAGCTATTGTGAGGAGAGGAAGACAGGCTTGGCATGAAAAGATCTCTCTCTTACACACACACACACACACACACACACACACATTGATGTGCAGCAAGAAGTTAGCTGAAAATGAGACCGTAATTGGAATGGCACCAAATTCTCACGAGCCATGCTTTGCCCTTGTTGGCAGCCCCCTTGTTAGTGGGAGATGTAGATGTTTGAGTCAATCAGAAGTCAGGGTGGTGCAGAGCAGAAGTGACCGGAGAGTAAAAGAGGTGCTGAAAGGATAAGCCACATAATAACAAGCGAAGGTAGTAAGCTTTGTACAGGAAGGTAGTTATCATAGTGTGTTCATGAGAATATAGAATGGGACAGGGTGAATGTCCCACAGTAGGGGATAATGTGGTTAATGATGACAATTTGTATGGTGAAACCTTATAGAAGCATCAGAAGTATGTTTAGCATTAATGTCACTCATGTAAAATATTTAGAATTAACAAGTATCTGGAGACATGACTTTTTGCATATTTACAGAAGAATGGATGTGCATTCAAAGGTGTACTTTGCTTTAAGACAAAACTAATCTGATGATTTTTAATTGCTCTTTGTGTATTGGTGTTCATTTACAAGATTTTTTTTTTAATTGAAGGACGTTTAGTCACTGCTTTCCATAGTAATTAGCAAAGGAATATTTTTTTTCGATTGCAAACTCTCCCAATTGAAAAAAAAGAGAAAAGGGAAAAAAGGTAGAAATCCATTGCCCTCCAGTCAATCAATTGTGACTCGTACCAACCCTATAGGACTCCTAGTGACCCTATAGAGTAGAATTACCCCACAGGGTTTCCATGGTAATGATGTCAGTTTGAGGACTAAGGTGCATCTGATTCAGGCTATGGTCTTTCCAGTCGCTTGCTATGCATCTGAGAGCTGGGCAGTGAATAAGGAGGACAGAAGAAGGATTGATGTCTTGGAGCTGTGGTACTAACAATCCATCCCATGGACTGCCAAAAGAACAAACAACTGTAGGTTGCAGAAAGTGCAGCCAGAGTGCTCTTTGGAGGCAAAAAATGATAAGAGTTTCATCTCACATACTGTGGGCATGTGAATAGGAGGGGATGTTTCTTAGGAGAGAGACATGATGCTCAGAAAGGATGATTGGCAAAGTAGAGAAAGACCCTTGACCAGGTGGATTGACACAGTGACTGCTGTAATGACCTCTACTGTGTCAGGAAGTATGAGGATGGCAGAGGTGAGGGCAGGGTACGGTACAGATCTGTTGTTAGCATCACTGTGGGTCATACTTGACTCCATGGCACCTAACAACAACAAGTCTTTGTGGAAGGAGACAGCCACTTCTTTCTCCCCGGAAGCAGTTGGTACATTGGAACTGTTGCAGTCGAGTGTGTAACTGCTGTGCAACTATGGCTGCTTGCAAACCATCCTAGTATCTTCAAAATATCATTTAATTCACAGAAATATAATTTGCATTCAGACTTTTCAGAAGCATGACTAGTGAGCAAATGGAGGTCCACTTGCTTGGCTAAATTATTACTTCTTCCTTTTCTTGGACGAGTCTATGCTTTGTAAATTCTGTTAACGTGGCATTTGCCAAGTACATTATTAACATCACTAAGGGGAATTAAAAATGTATCATGTTCTAGGATCAAAAGTCCTACCTTCTGAATCAATGCCAGTATAAGAAGACGTTCCAGATCCTTCAGTTGTTTGATCCGAGTCTGAAGTTATCCCTTACAGCACACCATACGACTTCCTCCCCATTGGGGTGGGAGCCCTCGCTGCTCTACAAGGGCTCAGTAGCCTTCTGGGTCTCCCTGTGGTGAAGTGTTTTACTCTCACAGCATCCACACAGAACCACAGATCCTCAAATGTTCAAGGAATTTTTTTCCATGCCCCTCTATTAAGTCCCTTTAATCCAGTCCCTGAAACTGTGTGCCTGGGAATTCAGGACCATTCTTTATACTGAACGTAAGCAGATCTCCCTGAAATAGATGACTAAAGTTTTTCGAATGGATCCAGGGACAGAACAGCTAGTCTTTTGGACAATAATGCCTAGCTGCTGGCAGGGGGGCGGGTAGTCCCCCCACTTTTTTCCAGTTGCATTTTTATCACTTCTTTGTTGGCCCCTAGAACCATGGTGGTACAATGAGATACGTGTTCAGATGCTGACCAAAAAGATTGACGGCGTAACCACCAGCTAGTCACTGTGCTAGAGGAACATGAGGCTGTCTTCAGAAACCTGCTCAAGGGTTGCCACGCCTCAGAACTGACTCTCCAGCAGTGGGCTTTGGAGTTTGATTTTGTTGGCCCCTACTGCATGCCCAGCACAGTGTCAGGACACATTCCTCCGTTCCAGCTTATCCTCTGAGTTAATCCATTCATTAGCACCAAGAAGGCACCGTGGTCCTTGCCAAGCCCATCAGCATAATTGGAGCTTCAGAAGTCAGATCCTTCAATTACATTAGTTCAGTTGTCTCATTAGTCCCCGTGCATCATCCAAGCCCAGCACCAAGCGTGTTTTCCTTCATTACTGTTGTCATTTTCTTAATGCAGGTATTGTTGGGGAGGATTGTTTTTAATGCACACTTTGACTTTAATCTGTTATTTGATCTCCAGGAGACAATAAATCTGTAGACTAGACAGAGCCAAAGGATGGGGGCAGGGTGAGGGATCTTCTCTTTGCCTGGATTTGGCAGTGGGTACAGAATTCAGGCCAGTGACGGCCCGTCCATCTCCTTGGATGGAAGAAGGTTCTTGCAGCCAAATGTGACCCAGCTTTAGAAAGGATTCACTTTGGAAGAGCTGGTGCATCAAAGATACTGCAAGCCTGGAGGAAAAGTTCACTTTGCATTGTGTAGCTAGAAGACCAGAGAGATGAGGTAGCCATGGTTTCTTAGTGGTCACAGGCCTGTGTCCTGTTTTGTGGACTCTTTAGGGCTTCAGCTCTAGAGAGAGTTATCTGGTAGGAAGAGAGCAGGACCTGGAAGTTAAGAAGCAGAAGCTCCGGTTTTAGTTTTATGCTTAGCGGTGACCTTTTATCCCATCACTCACCTACAATATGCCCCAGATTTCTCAGCTTTAAGATAGTGTTATTCTTTAGCCCTGGGGATTCTGTAAAAGCATTCTCGCCTTCCGTGTGGGACACCAGGGTTGGATTCCCAGCCGTTGTGCATATGTGCAGCCATGATCCATCTGTCTGTGGAAGCTTTCTGGTTGCTATGATGCTTAGCTCTCAGCAGAGCTAGGCTAAGACACAGTAGGAAGAAAGACCTGACAATCTCCTCCTCAAAGTCCATCCGTGAGAGCCCTGCGAGTCCCCACTGACTGGAACTGCCCATGGGAATGGCTCAGGACTGGGCAGCAGTTTATGGCATCATGCATGGAATACAAGGACTTACCAGGAGTTGGGGCTAACTTGGTGGCAGCTAACAGGAACAACTCTAGTTTCCCTGACTCCTTTTAACCCCAAAAGCTAGCAATTGTCTGCTGCTAGTTTTAAATTACAGTCTCTGGCATGTGAAACCAAACTCACAGCTATTGAGCTGGCTCCAGGTCATCGTGATCATGTAGCACAAAGTAAAACTCCATGGTTTCCAAGGCTGTAGGCTTTACAGAAGCAGACGGCCTCATCTCCCCTCAGAGAGCCTGGTGGGTTGGAGCCACTGATTAGCTGCCAAATGCTTACCAACCACCCCAATGGGACACCTTCCTGGCACATAAACCAACCTTGTTGTCATGGAGTCAGTTCTGATCTTTGATGACCCTCCCTTGGATTTCTACAGCTGTAAGTCTTAATGGAGACAGACAACCTCATCTTTCACCAGTGGACTGATACATTTGAACCCTGGACCTTTCAGTTAGCTGCCCAGCACTTAGCACACTGTGCTACCAGAGTTCTTTTACCTCAGTACATTGTTGTTGTTGTTATTGTTGTTATGTACCACTGTTGAGTTGGAACATGCTCACATCTGACCCTCCAGGGGTTTGCAAAGGCAGTAAATTGCATGGAAGGAGAGTTCCCATCTTCCTCTGGAGAGGAAGTGCTTTGGTTTCAGCATGTAGGGTGGAGGCTTGTGTGTCTGGGTTGACAGCCTGACTCCTTACCACTAAGCCACCAGATTTCCCATCCTTGGTGCTGGTTGTTGTTGCTGAGTACCTTCGAATCGGAACGATCCTATAGCTGACCCTGCAGTGGTTTTTCAGGGGCAGTAAATCACACAGGAGGAGAATGCCCCTCCTTCTCTAGCAGAGCTGCTGGTGGATTCAAATTGTGTGCCTTTGGGATTGAAGCGCAGTTTCTTACCACTTGGCCACCAATGCCTGGTAGGTGCTAAATGGATCATCCTTGGTTCATACAAGAGATGTAAAGAAGGTTCTGCTGTGTCTCAAACATGCTTCTCTCTCTTACTGAAACCTACATGTCTGATTGGGAAAGACTTGAACCGCATTCAGTCTGACCCTTGGGATCTACCATCTTCCCATTGCTCCTTCTTGCATTTGTTAGATTAGGGGTGTCCTGAATACTTAGTTCAGTGTGGTCTCTGCCTCATCTCCAGAGCCTTCCTAGAAGTGTGTGAAACTTTGAAGCATAGTCCTGCTTTCTAGGCCCTTTCAAGCTGATTTCTCACGCCCTTGCCCAGCTCCAAGTCACCTTCCAGTCTAGCCCATCAGCACAGCTGAAGCCCCTCTCCCTCTGTCTTTCTGGAAATTCTCAACTAGCATGAGACTGTGTGCTACATGGCATTGCATGTTTCCAGAGTCACATCCAAAGACACATCAGAAAGGCAGCAATGGGTGTGGAGGAGTGGGGGTCGGACGAGGAGGGTGGAATGTCTGCAGTGTCGGCATCAGCAAAGGCAGTACTGGAAGTTATGTTGGAAAAATCTCTTCAGCCTTTATTTACCACGGTGGGTAGCCACAGGAGGAGGGGGAGCCAGGGTGGGAAAGGAAGACAATAGAATGCTGTGTTGCCTTGCCGTGAAAGCACGCTCCAAGCAAATAATGTGGCAAGCACAGTCAGAGCACTGCTCAATTAGCCCCAGTGCTTACAGGAGGGTCTCCCTGCAGCTGTCTGCAGGCGGGCGGGTGGGCCTGGGCCCTCTAAGGAGAGCGACCTGTAGGAACTCTAAACAGGACTTGACCTGGGTGGGCAAGCCTGCTCCAACCTGGTCTAGATTGGTGCTTCCTGAACAGAGGGCTCCAGAGGAGCTGACTGATTTGTTCTGGGGAGAGATGGTGTGGAGAGACCCCAGAGGAGGTGACCAGAAAAGTGGAGTGTAAGCGTTTCATGCAGAGAGTGACCGACATATGGAACATGTTATCCAGAAGGGTTACAGGCTGAAGGAACTCCTAGAGTTGTTCAGGGGGCGGGCTGGGGGAGGGGGAGCCTTCAGAAACTCAAGGAGCTTTCTAAACAAAAAGAATTTGAGAAGGGTTGGGGAAATAATGAGAAATGCAAACTTGACCCTGAGTTTCTCTCTTCTATCGCAAGGCCTTCTCTTTCCTTTGCCTGTCCTTACATGTTTCCAATACACAGGAACCCAAGGAGCACGCAAGTCTTCCTCTTTAAATGAGCAGCATCTGTGGGGGGCTCTGGGGTGGACACCTAGATCCCCCCCCCGCCCAGAGGCCACTCTCACTCGAGCTCCTGGGGGTGGGAGAGTGGGCCTCACGTCCACTACCTGTGGAGAGGCCGACCCCTGGAACAAGTGACCTTGTGGTGGCTTACTTCTTCTGGAAGAGTCCTTACACACGCTAGGAGAGCAAAGTGAAGACTAGGAGGTTTATTTAAAAAAAAAAAAGATTGGCCAATGACTCACAGTATATAAATGGGAGAAGTGAGAGGAAAGCCCCAGTCTCCCGAGTCATTGTCTTTTTTATTTTATTTTATTTTTTAGTTTTCAGCATCCATTTGCGCGCGCGCGCGCACACACACACACACACACACACACACACACACAGCCTGCCTCACTGCAGCTCAAGTATCAATTTGAAGTCCTTCTCACCCTCACCCCACCCCACCTCTTTCCCTCATTTCTGCCTCTGAGAACCATCCTTCTAGGCATTGCCACTACTGCTATTGGAACAAGGTCCAAATGGCCTTTAAACCCATGGCTTATTTGGGGCTGAGTCACTCCCAGAGATCTCTATTTGAAATGGATTGCTCATGGCTTCATGCTTTCCCCGTGCTACCTGGCTGTCGCTACCTGCTTTTGTCTATTGGCCTATGCAAGCAGGAAGATGTGTTAGTTCAGAAATCAGAACGAGCCACATTCTCAGAGGGGATGGTAACAGAGCGGAGAATTTTCTAACCTGAATCTAAGGGCAAGTACCTTTTGGATTACTATAAAGGTGGAGAATTTTCTCCCTTTTTCATTTTTCCATAGTCAGGAAAGAAACTTGAGGGTTTTCATTCAACTCAAACACCCTGTTCATGAAAGTCCGTCTGCTCTGCCTTTCTCTGTCTCTATTTCGGTCTTCTGCTTATTCTGTGCCTTTCTCCTTAAAGTTTCAGTGAATGGAGAGTGATCTCACACCTGTACTTGTTATTGTTCAATCAGATCCGTGTAGATTTCAGAACCTTAGCTATAGTTCATCCTCAGACAACTGACAGCTCTGAGAGTCTTCCCTATTCTTCACATTTCTAGCTTAACGGAGCTCTGATAGCATAGTGTGTAACATACTGAGCTACTAATCCGAAGGTCAGTGGTTCGAATCCACCAGCCACTGTGGGAGAAAGATGGCAGTGTCTTCTGTAAAGATTTATAGTTTTGGAAACTGCTGAAGGGTTGTTCTGCATAGACTCAACCTGATCATAGAGGGTTTAGAATTTGGGAGATTTTGTACATTAGCTTGTCATTAATACTGTTGTCCTGTTATTGTTATTGTTTGTTATTATTATTGTTATTGTTTGCCATAGAGTCAAAACTAATCCATAGCTGACCCTCCAGCAGGTTTTCAGAGACAGTAAATTGCATAAGAGGACAATGCCCATCCTTCTCCCACAGAGCAGTTGGTGGATTTGAACCAGTGCCTTTGGGATTGCACTTCAGTTTCCTATCACTGGGCCACCAGAGTTCCCTGATAGCGCACTAGCTATTATCCTGGAGATCTGTTTTGATCCAGACTCTTCAAAGCAAGCTTAAAGAAATATCATCTTAAGTATTAAAAGATCCCCTTGAATTTCCTGTAAGTTTTGAATCTTCTTAAATTTCTTCTTGTTTTGTGCAGTGTTTTTGGTTTTGTTTTGTTTTCCAGCTGTTGAGGTTACATTTATCTTTTGCTGTTTCACAAACCACTCCACAATTTAGTGTCTTAATGCAACAATTTTATAATACCTGTTGATTTGTGGGGGGAGGGGGAAGTGACCAGAAATTTGGGCAGATTTGAGTTGGATGATTCTTTGGTGCCATGGGGTGTTGACCAAGGTCACTTTGCGTGAAACCCAGTTGGCAGATGGGCTGATCTAGAGCAGGACAGCGGAGCTTGCCTGTCTGTGCCATGGTGTAATGACTGGGTCAGCCCAGGGAAGCCCTCAGGGCAGCACTCACTCCTGGATGCTCTAGCACGCTCGTGGCCTTGGAGCCATCAGACATGGCAGCTCAAGACTCCAAGAATTTGGTGAAAGGTACACCATCTTAAAAGAGACATTAGAATTGCCTAGGTTTCCCTCTGCCATAGTCTATTGATCAAAAAAGTCACAAGACTCAAGGAGAGAGGACCTAGATGCTATTTCTAGATGGAGTTCAAAAATCTGTAACCATGTTTTAAACTAACAACATGCTATATCTTGTATGTTTTATAACTATACTCTCACAGAGTAATAAACTTAACTACTTTTGTTGATACATCAAGAGAGCCTCTGCATGCATTTAAGCCTCCTTTTTTTTAAGTTTGGGGTTTTTAAAAGAAAGTCTTCGTTGCACTTTTTCTTTGCTCCCTCCCCCAGCCCATACCTACCACAATGCACCCCTTGTTCCAGATTGTTGTCATATGTATAATGCCTAATCATATATTCTTTTAGGATGATTCTTCCCTTCATTTGTTCTACTGTAGTGTTCATTATCTATCCAGTTTTTTCCCCTTCTCTTCCCAACTCCTGATCCCTGTCTGTCCTGTTTCATAACAGTAGTGTTTTGCAGTGTTTGTCCTTTGTGAATGAGGTAGTTTCATTCAGCATAATGTCCTCCAGGCTTCACCTTGTTTTGAAATGTTTAAAAGGTTCTTTGTTTTTCAGTGTTGTATAATATTCCATTGTGTGATGTACCATAGTTTTTCTATTCATTTAAACCTCCTCTTGCAAGTTTCCAGTAGAATCTTCTCTGTGTGTGTTGCTTGTCTTCAGTCCTCCCACCTTCTCCTTTCCAGGTGAGAGTCTATGCAGCCTCACTTAGGGCTCGACACAAGGTGTCACTCTGCCCTTCTCCTAGAGTCATAAGGGTTGTAGGCATGGATGGAGCCAAGGGCTTTGGAAACATAAGGCACGTTGGGGAGCAGTGAACCAAAAAGGATGAAAGATTTATCTGGTTGGAGATGAAGTAATCCAGCATAATGGCAGAATATGAGTTGGAGAAGAGTACTGAATATCCTGTGGACTGCCAAGAGAACAAATAGATACGTCTTGGGAAAAGTGTAGCCAGGGTGCTCTTTGGAAGCAAAGATAGTGAAACATCAACTCTTTGAGCAGATTGCTAGGAGAGGCTATTCCTTGGGAAGGGAACATCATGCTTGGAAGGGTGGAGGGTGAGCGAAAGAGGACTCCCTGGTGAGATGGATGGACACAGTGACTGCAGGGATGGGCTCAGTTGTGTCAGAGATGATTAGGATGGCACATGATAGGAAAGGGTTCAGGTCTGTTGTACTAGACTCCAAGCACCTAACAACAATAGTGGCATAGAAAGGAAAATGCATTCAATTCCAAAGCCCTTGACAATGTCAAAGTCAATAGATGGTGGTGATGATGCTCCATAAATATTTGTGAAAGAAGAAGAAGAAAAAGGGAAGGCCTCCACTTCTATGTGCCAGCTCTTGGGCAGAGTCAGTGCTCAGCCTGCTAAGGGCTCAGAACTAACCCTAGTGCTTAACACACTACTTTGGTCGTCATCTCACAGGATCCTCACCCATTTTGAGAAAAATCTACTGTCAAATAAGTCAGAGTGGACATATGTCCCTCCATGTTTTTTAAATATACAGGCAATCCTAGGTTTGGCTTGTATACAACCAGTAGTTGTGAACCAAAGCCTACTACACTAAAAAAGTCAAGGTATATATAATGATTTATAATTACAAATAAGTAACTCTTTGTGGTATGCACAAAAACATTATTATCATACTGTTACATTTAAGACATTTTCATGTAACCAGATTTTTTTTTAAATGTTTGTATGCATAAGGCACACTACCTACAAAGATGAACATTTGATTAACTGGCCTTAGACATAAACCATATCTCAATTGTTGCAATGTACAAACAAATCTGAATTAAAGATATTTAAAAACAGAATTCTACATATGGTTGCAGATAAGAAGTCTTGGGCTGTTTCTCTGGAGACGTGAGTTCAAGTTCTGGCTTTTCAATTAATTTATTGTTTCCTTTTGACAAAGTCACTTTGCCTTCCGTTATAACCCATAACATTCTAATTTTACAAGAATCCAGACAGATAAAGTGCCAGGTGCTGGCTTGGTAGCTTTATTCAAAGGTGTTTAAGGAAACAGAGTAAAAGCAGGAAATGAGGGGAGAGTTGAGGCTCTTTGGTCTCTGAACAAATGACTCAGTATTGGCAGAGGGCAGTAGAACCATGACATTTTATAGTTAGAACCTTTTCATTACTTTAGTTCAAGAATTCTTGATCTAAGATTTGCGGGCTTCTACTTTTGGCTATAAGTACTCTGTGAACTGCTGTCATTTTTTTTTTTTTTTTTGCAAAATTTTTCCAGTATGTGCATATGACTATACTTTAGCGGGAAAGTTCTTTTAGCATTTATCATATGGTAAAATGAGTCAAAGATCCAGAAGTGGTTACACACTACTGCTGTTGAACACTAAGGTTGCAATATGTTACTCTGCCCCTGAGACACCAAGGTCTCCTCAAATAGAATTATGGAAAGTAGGGGTCCTTTTTTCAATTATCACTATGACTGGAGATATCATTGGTATTAAGTAGAGGGGACCAGAATTTCACATGTGGGGGACAAACAACAATGAAGAACCTTCCTCACCTCAGATAAAGAACTGAAAAATGATAAAGAAATCTTACCCCTGTAGAGAAACAAATAGTTAGTAAATTAGATCTAGTGGTAAGCAGTTTATTCTCCGCTTTCAAGCCACAAAGCCACTTAGTGACTAAGGTGGTTTTTATTATTAAATCAAATCAGAAAATGATTGATTTGCCAAGGTTTGTAAAGAATTCTAAGAAATTATCTCACGGATTGCCAAATGAACAAACAGGTATATTTTGGAGAAAGTGCAACTAGAATGTTCCTTGGAGGCAAAGATGGTGAAGCTTCATCTCACATGTTTTGGACATAATGTTAGGATAGGCTTTTTCTTGGAAAGGGACATCATGCTTAGAAAGGTGGAGAGTCAGCAAAGGAGAGGAAGACCCTCAACAAGGTGGATTGACAGAGTGTTTTTGACAATGGACTCAAATGTGTCAAAGATGATCAGGATGTGGCAGAATATGACAGGGTTCAGATCTGTTGCTCCAAGGGTCCCTGTGAGTCCTACTTGACTCGATGGCACTTATTAGCTTCTCAAATAGCAAATGCACTGTCATCTATGAAAACTGAGGATTCAGAAGGTTTCACCTTTAAAAAGACAACCAATATTAAAAAAGAAATTGCTGAGTTCTTGCTCTTCTTCTTAACGAGAGAAGAAAGGATATTTTCTATCTTGAGAATCTATTTCTGTTGAGTCAGTTTTGGCCAATAGAGACGATAGGACAGAGTAATGATAAGACAGGGTTTCTAAGTCTGTGATGTTTTTGCAGGCAGGTAACCACATCTTTCTCCCAAGGAACAGCTGGTGGGCTCAAATCATCAACCTTTCAGGTAGCAGCCAGACATTTAGGCATCATTCATTGCCATCAAGTCAAAATCAGTTCATAGCTGATCTCTCATTGAGTTTCTGGGCTATCAATTATATGAGAAGAGATTGCCCGTCTTTCTTCCATGGTGCCACTGGTGGATTGCAACTACCAGAAAGACTTACAGCCTTTGAGTTAGCAACACAACTAAATGAGACACACCAGTCCTGTGTTGAGGGTGCTCCCGTGGCATGGTCCATAGGGAGTGTCGCGGCTGATGCAAAGGCCCAGCCCCCATGCAGATGGAATCCACCAGTATCTCCTCCAGAGAAAAATGGGCACTCTCCTCCCATGCAAATTAACAGCCTTGGAAACCTGACATAGGCTCAGCGTGAGTCAGTACTGACTCCGAGGCAATGAATTGAGAGCTTTTTGTTGAATGTTTTCAACCACATGCTTTCAGCCACTACAAAGAGACTGTGAAATGTCCTCTTCACATCTTGGGAGACCTGTCTTCAATATTTTTTTTTAACAACAACAAAAGAAGAAACATTAATATACTAGCCTGGTGCTTGATCGTTAGCTCACTGTGCATGGTGACAGGTGCCTTGGATGCTCTGAAATGAGT
Organism: Elephantulus edwardii; assembly: GCF_000299155.1. Classification (NCBI taxonomy): domain Eukaryota; kingdom Metazoa; phylum Chordata; class Mammalia; order Macroscelidea; family Macroscelididae; genus Elephantulus; species Elephantulus edwardii. Next base: position 3,076,396 of record NW_006399846.1, on the reverse strand, counting down.
CAAGAGGCTTTACAAAATATTAGCTAAACACTAGGCTTATGGTGTCACATAGATAGAAGTTTGAATCCTGGCTCTATCTCTCAACTGTCGTATGACCTGAGACAAATTACCTAATCCCCCTGAGCCTCAGTTTCCTCAGCTGCAAAGTGAGGATAATAATTGTATCTGTGAGGATTAATTGAGATAATCCACATAAAGTGTTTAGCAAAGTCCCCAGCATATGGTAAGGCTCAGTCAATGTTTGCTATTAGTACAAGCGATTATTATGACTTGTGTCTGTGATTAAAGACAGCTTTGGGTTTGGAGTGTTTGTGCCAAGATTGCTTTCAGAGGATGAACTCTTGGTTGGTTTTTACCGAGCTGCCCAGAAAGAGAATCACTAGACTGTTTGGGATTGGAGTCATAATGTTTACGACGTGTCTACCACACACTCCAATTTGGGTGGAAGATTGATTTTCTTCCTGTGTGCTTGCTCATTCCAGTCTCGCTTCGCATGTGGGTGAGAAGAGGCTCTGTAAATCACTAGAGAGATGTCTCTTCTACCTCAGTTTCCTTGTCTGTTATTGTTCAAACAAATGGAGACAGCAGATTTAAGAAGGGAAGCGATTCACTTCACAGAATGAAAGAGAACCTTGACCCTCAGTGTCTTCAAAAACCAGGTTCCTGGAGGAAAGTTCCAGACCAAACACTACCCCAGACCACTTGCCAAATACCTCCTCCTCGTGCAAGGAGGTTGGTTGACTTTGTGGAAAGAGGGAGACATGAGGGGGAGCTGTAGGCTGTGTTTGACACAGACCTGATTCCTGGAGGGGAGAGCCTGCCATCTGACCACACTTTATGTGGCCAAGTCCTCTTAGGGCCAAACCAGTATAGTTTGGGTTGATCTTGGCCTTGTTGTTGCTGTTATGGTTGATGCACAGGATAAAAGGTCTAGATGTTGCCAAGCCAGCTGTGGTCTTGGTTTGGAGGAGGCAACCAATATATTGAATAAGTGTTGTGCTTGGGATTTCCCTTAGCTTTCCACTCTCAAGGAAAGCCAATTTTTAAAAAATAATGTTTTATTGAGTTCTTGGTAGAAAGTTAACGAAGTTGAATTAGGTTCCCATTTGACAGTCTCGGGGGCGGAGGGGATGTTTAATGACATTAGTTTTTTTATTATTAGTGTTTCAACTTCCTCTTTAATTGTTTTCAGTTTGTTCCCAATGGCTTCTCGGGAGAAGGATAGGCAGTCTCCTCCCATGTGATTTAGGGCCTCAGAAACCCGATGGAGGGTCAGCTATGACTTGATTCTACAGCAATAAGTTTTATAATGAGTTTCCCTTTGCTATTATCATCTCATCTTTACAGCTGAGTAATTTTTGACCTTTTGGTTTCATACTGATGTCTTTCAAGTAGCACACTAATCTTATGGATAATATTCTTTTTTGAGTCTCTCTGCTATTTCACTGAAAGGTGATCTCATAGAGTGGGCTCAGTACTCAGTTTAAAGAGCTGTATCAGGGCCGCGGTGCGCTGGTGGCCTAGTGAGTAGGGAGTTGTCGGCCAATCCAGAGTCACGCTGTTCAAATTCATCTGTTCCACAGTTCACAGATGGATAGTCTCCTCTTGTGCAACTTACAGACTCAGAACCTGCTGAAGGGTCAGCTGTGAGTCAATTCCAACTCTAAGGCAATGAATTCCACCACTGTCAGGGCAGTAGTCTCAGAAAGTCTTCATTTCTCTTTCAGTCTGAAGAGTCATAGTTGACTCAACAGCACATAAAAACAACAAAGACAATAAATAGATAGATAGATAGATAGATTCATGCATATGTACATGCATCTCTATATTTTTCTCTTATTCTATTCAGGATCAACTACTGTCAACCTGATTAGAATAATTAGCAGTGATAGTAACCTGGCATGATTTAATTCTCCTGACCACCATGCAGATGTGGTCATTGATGCCAACTTCTCTGTTCTGCCATTTTCTGACTCATTCTCGACTGGGTAGACAGTATAGACATTTTATTATCCTTATAATTTCCATCATATAGTATAAGTATTGAAAGTCCATTACTCAGCACCTTCTGCCATGTGACAATGTTCTTTTAACTTACAAAATTGAAGGCAATGCACACATGGTGTTCAACTCAAATCAGAGGCATAAATCCACAAATAAAAAGGTTGGGCTGGAGCTATAGTCTCTACTACTAAGAGTTTAACACCAGAGATAACCCCCAACTGTCTGTACAACTAACGCACCCTTCACTTGTGCCTTTCACTTGGAAAATGTGGTTAATTCAGATGCAGCAAATGAAACAAATATCAGAGCATTACAGTCATTTGGAAAGTGTTGTTGTTGTTTTTGTTAGGTGCTGACTAGAATCCATGCTCATCTTATGGTAGGAGTGTGTGTGTGTGTGTGTGTGTGTGTGTGTACAAGCCCATGCATGCACACCTGTCTGTATAGTGGAGGAGTATGAAAGCTCAACACAAAGAAACCTAAATTTACTAGACAATGCCATGATGGCCAATGGCTGAATTGACTCACATTTTCTCCACAGATCCTTCCTCACCCACCCTCTGGCCATGAAATGGGAGTTTGTGGTATGGGAGGGATTTCCTGGGGCTTATATCAGCATACCAAGCTTCCTTCAGATCTGCTTGCCAAGACGGGGGCAGGCCGTTCGTTGGCCTGCAGAATAACTGCGCTACCTCTTCCTCAGCGCAGCGAGCTCACATTGTTTTGACATGTGCCATACCTCCCATCTTTCACTGCCTGAGGGCCAGAGGAGGGTATGCTTTGAACAATGTAAAATTCTTTTTCTAGCAACTGTACAGAGCAAACTCATAGCTTTCAGTCACTATCTTGGGCCGTCTGGTTCTTTATGCCATTGCCTTTACGTGCACTCAGGATCTCTCTTCCTCATTTCCTCCCTCCAGGAGGGGACCAGTATCAGTGCGTCCTTTCTGAGGGAGTCAAGTTCCCTTTCTTCAAAGGGATTAGATCTTGTTCCGTTACCTTTTAGAATGTATTTCCCGTATTGACTGTGTTGCTTCTTTTCCACTGGTAAGACAACCTTTTCTAAAATTAATGGTCAGGTCCCTGGATGATGTAAAATGGTTAATGCTCTGGTCTGCTAGCCAGACGGTTGGAGGTTTGAGTCTACTCTGAGATGCCTTGAAAGTAAAGCTGGTGAACTACTTCTGAGAAACTAGCCATTGGAGACCCTGGGAGAGCACAGTTCTTATTCTGACACACCTGCAATCTCCCCAAGTCAGAACTGGCTTCTTCACAACTGGTTGGTTTGGTCTCTTGTTTCAGAACGTGGGCCAAATAGTCACTCTGTCAGTATGGTAAGTTTGAACTACCATAGAGAAAGGGTGTTTTAAGAATGGTGCAGGAATTAATTTTGCTTTCTCTGTGCTCACCTGGTTTTATTTCGTTAAAGGAAAACCTTCCCTGAAGTCAGAGATCTTTACATGTGTTCCCACCAAATACAGCTCAGAGAGAGAGACACCACCTCACCTTCATCTCTTATCACTCTCTACACCAAGAATGTTCTCATCAGCATCTTTCAGGACACTTGCTGGCGTGAGCAGTGATCTTGGCTCTGAAACTGACATTGTATGTTTCACAAAGCAGGAGCTTCATGCTGTAGTTGCCTCAGCCCCAAAAATGGGGTAAGAGCGAATGAGCCTATAACCAGGACAGAATAAAATACATGAATGGGACCTTCTAAGAATTAAATTCCTATTCACATCAAGAAAATTCCCTGACAAGCAAAGAGGGAAACACACAGACAGGGAAAAATATTTGACTATCACTTATCTCATAAAGGACTTATATCTAACATTTATAGAATACTACAGGACTTCAACAAGAAAAACGTAAACAACCCAATCACAAAATGGTCACAGGATATGAATAGACACTTTACCACAGAAGACATTCAGATGGCAGACAAACATATGAAAAAATGTTCAAAATCCCTAGCTATCAGAAAGATAATAAATACTAATAACTGTTCAATATCATCTCACCCCAGCAACAAAAGCAGAGTTTATCAGAGCAGCAAACAATATATAGTGGCAAGGTGGTAGAGTGATTAGAACTCATTTACTGCTGGTGAAAGTGTAAAATGTTATAACCACTATGGAAGGCAGTCTGGTGCTTTCTCAAAAAGTTGGAAATTAAAAAAAAAAAAATTGTAAATAGAAATACCATTTGATCCAGAAATTCCAAGACTCAGAATATACCTTAAAGAAATCAGAGCCATGACTCAAATATGCATGTGCACCCATGTTTTTTATTGCTGCTTTATTTGCATTAGCAAAAAGATGGAAGCAGCCCAAGTGCCCATCAACAAATATGGATAGAAAAACTATGGTACATTCACTCAATGGAATATTACACAGCATTGAAAAAACAACTCTTAAAGTGTTACACAACATGGAGGAGCCAAGAGGACATTATGTTGAGTGAAATATCTCAGTCACAAAAGGACAAATTCTGCCTGGCACCATTGTTATAAAATAGGACAGACATGGGGGTGTTGGGAAGAGAAGGGGGAAAGAGTGGAGAGATAATGAACACTACAGTAGAACAGAGGAGAGGAAGAACTGTCTGAAAGGAATATATGATTAGGCATTATATTTGTGACAACAGTCTTTAACAAGCAGTGCATTGCAGGGTGGACTGGGGACTGGGGTGAGGGGTGGGGGGGAAATGTGCAACAATGAATAAAAAAAAATGAGTGAAGTGATTTCTAGAAAAGAACATGAAGCTAGAGAGAGAGAGAAGGTGCTATGGAAGCCCCCACGGTCTGTTAGTGTGAGTTCGTTTCTCATTCACTCCTTATAGCCTGTCCAAGTCACTCCTTCCCTTTCGCCTTTCACAAGCGTTTCCCTCCTGTGTTGGTTTTGGATTCATCTTGCCCCCAGTGGGTTAACCTATATGTTTCCAGTTTGAATCTAATCATGCTATTTCCAGGATGCCAACTCCCACGAGTGTTGGAGCCTAATTGGTCTGTCCTCACTGATGTTTGCAGCACCTTCCCTTTGAGCATCATCTGTGTGTTTTAATTAATCTGCCCCTTTTTCCTCTCTCTGCTTCCGGATCATTAATAAAGATATTAACCAAAACCAGACCAATCCCTAATGGAGGCTCCACCTCCCTCTTCCAGCTCGCAGTCTGGTTATGGGTCAGGACATCTTCATGTGGCCCCACTGACTATTTCTCTGGCCTGGGGATCTGTGTTCGGAACAGAGCCAATTTGAATGAACTTTACAATTAAGATTAAGGGAGCAAGCTTAGTCAGTCTTTGATTGAGCTTCGTTTAACATTCCCACCACATTCCTTTCCTTTTTCGTCATTGTACTTTCCGTCTATCGCTTTCCCACCTCTCACCCTTTCCACTCGCTGAGCGAGATATTAGGGTTATCTGGCAGGATGTGGTCTTCAGAGTCCTCGGCATTAGTCAGACTTTCGCCCAAGAATCAGACCCTTCTGTGTGCAGCTGGACTGCGTCCTCTTTAACCCCAGCCAGGGAATGTATTTGCCTGGAGGATGTGTCAACACAAGAAATCATGAAATCTGTTGAATTTGCCTATTAAAAACTTTGGCAAATGAAAAAAATAAAAATTGATCTCAAGACTCATTTCTGCAGGAGTTGTGCAGCGTGGGAACTAGCAGAGATTTTGTGCCTCTCTTGTAAAGGACTCAGACCTTACAGTTCTGCTTCCAAACCCAGGCTTTAAAGTTGTTGTTCTAGTCCATCTTCTACATTACACAGTTCTTCCAGAACACAGGAGACCCACTGAGGGACTGCCCATGGAGAGCATCCAGGCAGAGGGGACAGGAGTGAATGACATCCTGTCTGCTTCAAGAGAGGGGACAGGGAGGAGGGAACTAGAATGATGGCCACAAATCCTGCAAAGTCTGTTTAGAGTAAAGCTTCTATGGCATATGCTCAACCTGCTGGGTGGCAGCCACCTTGATTCCAGGCTTGCAACTTGTGCTTCCTGTGGAAAGAAACTTTCTAGAATGCTTGAGGACAGGGACAGATTGAGAGGCAGCAAGCGTATTGTGGGAGACAGAACTGTGCTCAAATTCTGGTTCTGTTGTTAGGTATTCATGTGGCTGTCTTGTACCTCAGTTTCCCCTTCTGGAAATGGAAAACATAATGGTAATCCCTCAGTGAAGTTGTTGTCAGAGTTAAGGATTCCATGCATATCAGTACCTGGTACATGACGTTGGTATCTGGTGCATGACGTTGGTGTCTGATGTTCCCTCTCAAACCAGTCGAACAGTCTCTTCACATTTGTGTAAAGGGCCTTTAGGTGCCTTCAGGTGAGCAGGTAGAGGTGCTCCTGCATAGGGAAACTAGGCCTTAGAGGTAAATGCCAACCCAGTGGATGCAGCCAAAGTCTCTCTTTGCAGGCCGGGCAGACACATGTTGCCATGGGCTCAGATCCTATACCGCTCTCCACCTCTGTTTCCCTTCCATTTCAGCTGCTCCTTGAATACCCCCAAACCTGCTGTATGTATTGGAAACTGAGCCAAAAAGGAGGACTCTGAAATTGCTCTCTTTTGAGCATTTTGAGGGATGGTGAAACCTTGTAGGAATGTTGCTCCAGGGACTGAGAAAACACCATATGTGGGAAAGCATTCTAAGTGAGGAAAATAGCATATGCACGTTGGTCAGGATCTTGGAAAACTCTGAGCGGGGGGGGAAATGGGCACTGGGGAAAGTGTAGGAAGGGGGTTTTACTGAGGTCTTTAACAGGTCTTTTTCCAATTATAACCAAGAAGAGCCTAGGGACCATGGGCTACTTCAGAGCCAAGACCTGTATTTTCTTTGGGGAAAGAAGGCAGAGTTGATTGGCCTCCAAAGCCAGGCTTAGCAGAAACCCATACTGGCTCCGAGGGCAGTATGCACTGCTAAGGAAAGGGCTTGATCAGAGTAGGGGCTCTGCTCAGTGCATCCACCCCTCATTCAGCAGTTTGTTATTGAAACTCTGCAATAAACATGACCCTGGCTGTACATACAGTGACTAGTGGAGCAGAAGCCTTTTAAATTTAGGGAGCCCTAGTGGTCTAATGGCAACATAGTTCAAGGTCATCAGCTGCTCTCCATAGAAGAAAGATGGGCAGTCTCCTCCCTTGGGATTAACTGCCTCTGAAAACCTACCAGAGAGTCAGCTATCGGTCGATTCTGGCCCGATGGTACACAAGACAACACACAACATTGATAACCCTCACCTGTGTCAGTCTTCTACACCTACTTCTTTTCCACCCCCCACTTCAGAGAACTATCGGGGGGTGCAATTCCACTTCACACAGTGGTGTGGAAAGTGAAGGCACCAGTTTTCAGAAAGAGATCTGAGATAAAAAGAAACCTCTTCTGTAATTAAAAACAAATGCATAAATAAGAGCAAACCAATTGCCTCCAAACCAATTGTCAGTTCCAATCCAAAGTGACCACTGTGTTCCAGAGTAGACATGTTCCTTAGAGACTTCAAGGTTGGGACCTTTCAGAAGCAGACTGAGACCTGTCTTCCAGGAACCTCTGGGTTGGTTTAAACTACCAGCCTTCCAGTTAGTGGCCATACTCTTAAATACATTTCCTAGGGACTCAACATTGCATGAATATCATCTTACCCTCAGCTCATTCAGAGAATCATCTCACCCTTTTGAGAAAAAATGTTTGTTCATTATGATTTGTTGTTGTTGTTGTTATGTGCCGTCGAGTCGCCTGCTACTCATAGCGACCCTATGTACAACAGCCTTGATTATGATTACAATTTATAATAATCTTAACCTCACTCCAGTCAATGACTGGCCTAAGATGCAAACACGACTAGAGATGGCTTTTGGGGAAAAGCCTGATGGAGATCACAGGAGATTGTCAATGGCTGGATGTGGAGAAAGGGATGCCTGGGACCTGTTAAGGGTACATCCAGGGCAAAGCTGCAGAGTCTTCTGTTGCCACAGAGAGCTCAGGTTCACATTCTACTAACCAAAAGGTCGACAGTTCAAATACCCCAGCTTCTCTGCTGAAGAAAGGTAGAACAGTCGTCCATAAAATGCTACTCTCTTAGAAACCCTTCAGGGCAGTTCTACTCTGACCTGTAGGGGTCACTGTGAGTCCGAACAGATTCCACAGCAGATCAGGTGGGTGTATCATCTCCCTAGTTTAAATGTTTTTAAAATGAAGTTTATAGAAATCCTGTGGCTTTTAATTCAGCCTTACAAATTGTTTAGAAATATTTACAGATTTGCAGATGATTCATTCCCACAAAATATTCCAGAGTATCATGACAGTTTCTTGTACTGGATGGATCCTATGCTAATGGGCATGTGAAGGCTTCTTATATTACTGACTTTTTAAACTGAGGCTGGTTATTTTGTCCTTAGTTTGTATTTTTAAGGTCCAAGAGAAACAGGTTGTCTTGAAGGATCAGGAGACACATATTCTAATGAACCAAATGATTTGGGATTGGGGTTGTTATTGTTGTTGAGTACTGCTGAGTTGGAACTGACCCATAGCTGATCCTCCAATGAGTTTTCAAAAGCATTTACTCTCTTGAAAGGAGATTGTACATCCTTCTCATGTGAAGCAGCTGGTGGATTCGAACCATGAACCTTTTGGATTGCAGCCCAGCTTCTTACCACTAGGCCACCAGAGCTCACAGTATTATCTGTAGAGAATTTAAGTTACTTTTGCTTTTTACTATTGCTATGTTTGGGCAATTCTTAACAATACTAAGAAAATCAGTTAAGAGACAATAGCTCACACTAACAATGCTACTTCTCCCTCTCTCCTCTACCTGATCCTTGGCTCACCACTGCCAGGAGGAGGAGAAGGGGCAGTCTCTCCTGAAGGTATTTGAAAATGGAATCACTTTGTCATTGTCCACAACCCCTAGCTCCCCCTGTCAGACTGCAACTGCAGTCAGAGTTTCTGCCACCGCTCTCACCATGACCACACAGTCCCCCATGGGCTTTTACTGCTCCTCCTGACCAAGAACACGTTTCTAATCTTCACCTTCAGACAGTTTGACCGTGAGGAACCATCTTCACACCTGCAGTCCGGGCTACTTCATGAGTGTGTCATGGAGTCAACCTGTGTGGTCACGCTGGCCTGTGTTAAACTTTTCTATCATCCCATCATTGTGTTTTGTGAGTGAAGTCCAGTGGAACATTGGAGCTCATGCCTGAGGGTGTGGGGCACAGGCCCCCATGCAGTCATATCTGTCCATGCTGCAGCTGCCTGCTTTAAATGTTTGAACAGGGGGCCCTGCGCTTCCATTTGCAGTGAGCCCCACAAATTATGTCTCTGGTCTGGCCTGCAGCCATCACTCATTCTGCCTGACTCACCACACCCCCCCACCTCACCTCCACTCCTCCGCCTTGGAGTCATTGTGCATGGACAAGGGCGAGGGCCACAGGCTGATCAGAAAGGGCTCTTGGCCTTGGGACACCTGGGATCCAGGTGTAAGCCATCTCATGCCATGGAGGACTTGGTACCTGCTTCGATAGCTATCCGGAAGCCATGTCAAATGCATGCAAAGGTAGGAGCAGTCATTTCTGTTGAAGATCTTGGGAGAGCTTCATAGAAAAGTTAGCTTTAGAACCAGACACCAAATGAGACGGGTACAATTTGGACAGGAGAAGTGCTGCCAGTGTGCACAGTGGAGAAAAGAGCATGCACACGCGAACCATAAAGCCAATTCAAGTAGCAGTGAAACACGAATGTGGTTGAAGCTTGTGAAGATAAGGGGGTGGGAGTAACAAACCCAATCATAATGGGGTGAATAGAGAGGCTCAGGCTGCAGCAGGAAGAACACCCTTTATACCCTTTGTTTTTCTCTTTCTCTCTCTCCTGCTCTTTAGACTCCAGTATTAAAATCCAGAGCATTTTCCTCTATAAATAAAGGTGTCAGATTAGATGCTCACTTTAAATACTCATTTTTACTCTTTGGTTCTGTATTCAGACCACCACCCTTCACGGCTATTTGTTTTCCCCCTCAACCCTTCGGCATCATCCATCATTCTTCCCATCAACTCACCCCAGTAATTACCTCACTAATGTATACATGGACTCTTATTCTACCTGGGGGCTCCCCCCAGTAACCATACTTGATTTATTTCCTCGGGGCAGACATCCTGTGTATTCTTAACTTACAGTGGCTGGGCTTTTGGGGGATTTAATAAATTGTTTCTTGATAGATTCTTGGTCCCAGATGGTTTCATTGCAGCTGCATTCCCTTTCTTGTGTAGGTGTAATTCTAGTGGCTTGTGCACCATACTTGTTCCAGCTTCCCTTTGTTGGGCCTGCAAAAGTGAGAGAACGTATGCAGAAAGGGAGGAAGGTCCATTAGGTTTCTCAGATAAAATGATCCCTGGGGCATCTCCAGAGCTGGGCAGCAAAGTTTAGAATCCATCCCTTAGCTTTGACCTTGGGAGGGTCAGTTGTCTGGAAGAGTAGTTGCCATGGGAGTAAATGGTCTTCTTATCACAGAGGCAGGCCCAGAGCCAGAAGAAGGATGTGTGGGCAGCATGCCTACAGTGTCACTGGCCTTTAGGGGAGAGACAAGGCTGTCTTGTCTGAAACACAACCCAGACAGGATTGGGAAAGAGGTGGCATCTGGGGACCCTGAGAACGTGTTAGCAAAGGCAGGATAACTTGTATTTCTTGTGTCACCTTTGTTTATTTTCCTTCTCTTTTCCCTTTAGATTTCGTATAGTCTTTCTGAAAATACCAACGGTGAGCCAGGGGAAGAGTTTTTATTTTCCATGCTTAGACAGAGCCTTAAAGAGGAAATGAGGCACCCCAGGGGCCAGCAAGGTGGTGGCATTGGTAATTAAAGAGCAAAGCTACCTCCAGAAGGGGGAGGGTCAGAGGATGCAGGGTAGGATCACTAGATCAGTACCCCTCCTCACCTGGAGAGTCTCTGCTGCGTGCTAACCCTTTGGAAAAACTGGGGTTTGCTCAGCTGAGGGAGTGGCTAGGACTGAAGTGTCTCGAGATCAGCCCTCTAATTCCACAAGGACTCAATGGAAACCTGGTGCTGAGGTTCTACTATGGCAACAGATTGAGCGCACTGATGGGTTGAAATGCCATTTAAACAAGGAGGTGCAGGATTACCACCAGAAAAATACAATTTAATGGAAAATTAAAGGAAGCCAGATGAGGGGGAAAAAATGAACAACAGTGAAGCTTCCTATTTGGGGCGTGGTAATGTGAGTCGGCTGCTGCCGCGTCTCCACCTTCTGCAGGTAGTGAGTACTGTGACAGGGATGCAGTTTGGGGAAGAGGGTCTCTGGAGACTAGTGGGATCCATTGGGTGCCCTGGAGAAGCCTGAACTTCGAGCCCTTCCACGTTCACAGAGGTAAAGTGAAAAAGCAGACCCCACCAAGTGTGGGTGGCTAGTGATAAGCCCACTTGTGTTTCTTTGCTGTAGAGCCCAGGGGCTAATGTTGAGAGAACAGTAAAACTATGCTTCTTATGACCACAAGGTTGCTACCTCTGCTGGCAAAGGAACGTAAATACAGATTTCTGACTCTTAGGCCTTAATGTCTTACATAGTGTGTGCAGACGTGTCTTTCCAGGCAAGAATGAGGTTGGAAGAAAGAAGTGGGAAGACATTACACACAAGAGGCTGTGGGATAAAGGAGACCCAAAAGGCAGATACTATATATGTGTCTATTTTGAAAAGAGCAGATTCAGAAGTCCTGAAGAGCATTGCCCATTCCTGCCTCTGCCTTTGTTCTCTTCATGACCTGGGTCCTAGAGTGCCTCACTCTTATATGCTGCAGTTTTTCACGCTCATAATTTTGTTTAAAAATTTCTCCCTCTCTCCCTTCATCCCCGTTTCCACCACTCACTTGGGCGTGCATGTGTGTACCAGCACACGCTGGCCTGTCACACACCACGTTGGAACAGAAGCAGGCTGAGTTGGAAGCCTCAGAGAGAAAGGTGCTTTAGAGTTCCAGAGGCTTCATGTTAAAGAGTCTTTCCCAGGGATCAGGAAGGAAACAGACAAGCCCTCAGAGTCCAGAAAGGCACTGTGTTGCATACCCTGGAGGTTTTCACTCCAGCCCGAGGGGGGCAGGACAGATGTTCAGCCGGTCCCAGAATGACATGGCCTCAGCTGCCACAGCCTGCTATTAACACCTGTGTTTCCTTTGCAGATCTTACAGGTGAACAAGGTGATGTCCATCTTGCTTTATGTAATATTTCTCGCATATCTCCGTGGCATCCAAGGTAACAACATGGATCAAAGGAGTTTGCCTGAAGACTCGCTAAATTCCCTGATCATTAAGCTGATCCAGGCAGATATCTTGAAAAACAAGCTCTCCAAGCAAGTGGTGGACGTTAAAGAAAACTACCAGAGCCACGTCCCGAAAGCAGAGGCCCCTCGGGAACCAGAACAGGGCGAGCCAGCCAAGTCGGACTTCCAGCCGGTGACCGCCATGGACACAGAGCTGCTGCGACAACAGAGACGCTACAACTCCCCCCGGGTCCTGCTCAGCGACAGCACCCCCCTGGAGCCTCCGCCCTTGTATCTCATGGAGGATTACGTGGGCAACCCCGTGGTGGCCAACAGAACGTCACGGCGGAAAAGGTATGCGGAGCATAAAAGTCACCGAGGGGAGTACTCGGTATGTGACAGTGAGAGTTTGTGGGTGACAGACAAGTCATCGGCCATCGACATTCGGGGACACCAGGTCACAGTGCTGGGGGAGATCAAAACCGGCAACTCCCCCGTCAAACAATATTTTTATGAAACGAGATGTAAAGAAGCCAGGCCTGTCAAAAATGGTTGCAGGGGGATTGACGATAAACACTGGAATTCTCAGTGCAAAACATCCCAAACCTACGTCCGAGCACTGACTTCAGAAAACAACAAACTCGTGGGCTGGAGATGGATACGGATAGACACCTCCTGTGTGTGTGCCTTGTCCAGGAAAATCGGAAGAACATAAATTGGCATCTCTCCCCATATATAAATTATTACTTTAAATTATATGATATGCATGTAGCATATAAATGTTTATATTGTTTTTATATATTATAAGGTGACCTTTATTTATTAAACTTCAGCAACCCTACAGTATATAAGCTTTTTTTTCTCAATAAAATCAGTGTGCTTGCCTTCTCTTGGGCCTCTCCCATCTGTTAAGCCTTGTTTGTGATCTGGCTCCTGGTAGCCCAGCTGTAAAATCTGTGTACACCAGTATTTTGGATTCAGTACTGTCGAGGCCATGACTTGTCATTTTTAGTAAATTTGTTTAAAGCAGATGAAGTCAGAGTTGTGCATAGACACAGTTCTATCCCCTCCAGGAAGAGCTCATGTTTGAGTCATTCATTCAAAGACCTGTTACCACCTCTGTAGTCAAGGATACTTTGCAGCTTAGAGCTCCTTGCTCCGTCCGGGCCAGTAAGCTGCCTCTCAAGTACAGGCTACCTAGTTTTCTCATGCTTTGCTATATTTGTGTTTCCAGTGGAGGGGTTCTGTTGCCATTCTACACATTTAAAGTTTGCGGCAACTCTGCATGGAATTAGCACAATTTTTCTAGCAAATTTTGCTGACTGCTTGTCTTTATATCTCATTTTGGTAATTCCTAATATTTCAGAATTTATTTTATAATGCTCTCACACACATAGCAGACTACGGTGTAATGTAAGCCTTACATTTATATATGTTGGAAAATGAAAAAACACCACGTGACTTGCTTTATTGTGATCATAATTTTAGATTATGGTAATGAGTTGCGCTGTCAACCTAAAGGTATATGGTTTGAATCCACCAGCTGCTCTATGGGGAAAAAGAAAGATAAGCAGTCTCCTCTTGTGCCATTTACAGCCTCTGTAATCTCACTAGAGGGTCAGCTATGAGCCAATTCAACTCAGTGATACACAACAACTTTATTGTGGTCACCTGGCACCAAGCCTGCTGTGTCCCGGAGCTGTGCCTCTACATACTGCCCTGTCCAGGCTGCAGTCTTCCCAGATAGAATAAGGATTTGCTCCAGTGGTTTTGGTCCTGTAACAATAGCAGTGAACCTGACAATTTTTGGTTTGGAAGTTCCTTTTCAGCACATTTATTGTTTGGGGCTTGGGCTTGTTTTAGGGCTGAATTTTTGTTGTTTCTAGGGCTTTCACTCTGTTTTGCTTTTTGTAAGTGGTTTCCATCCTTTTAGACACATAGGAAAAAATGTTAACTATTTGTAACTACGAGTTTATGGCTACCCCGAAGCAAACTGAAATGGATCATGAGTAATCTGTACACAGAGGCTACATTTACTCATCAGGGACTCCGTTTTGCACATGGCCTCCCTTACCCTATTCAGCAACCCCTCCTTGAATTGCATGAGGTTTTGCAAAGAGCTAGGGCTGCGGAGGCAGACCTGAGTTCAAAGTCCCACTCCTTCCCTTTGACCCTGGGTAGGGAGCTCCAGTGGCTTAATGGCAAGGAGTTGTGCTGCCAGCCCAAAGGCACACAGTTGAAATCTTCAACTGCTGCAATGGAAAAATATGAGCAGTGTCCTTCCATGGAATTTCCTGCCTCTGGAAACCCACTGGAAGGCCAACTACAAGTCAGTTCTGATTTTTGGAACTCTCCGAACCTGAAGTCAAAGTCCAGTGGGGCTGACTGCCTCATAAGGTTCCTGTAAAGATCAATCAAATCACCACCTTCCTTTTTCCAGCACTTAGTAAGAGTTTGAGAATGACTGTACCTTGTCAGTCTGCTTCCTCTCTTGTCTTAGCTATTTTGTTCTTCTGTATCATTGTTGGTTGCCTCATCACCTTGAGATGTAGAAAGCTGGACTAGAAGGCACTGCCTCAGGGCCTGCTGAGTCCCAAAAGTGGTCCAGACAGCCCAGGATCACTGTGTTGGCCACTCCTGCCCTCCAAGCGAGATGGTGGAGGATCCCTTAGGAGTTCAATGATTCCCTCATCCTCCTGGAAAGAGGTTCTTCCTCTTCTGTCTGGAACATAAGGACTCCCAACTCCCATCATGTCAGGAGGTACAAGGTGGCCAGCAAGCCAGCAGGGACACTGCAGTAACTGCCCTGAAATCCTCTTGTATTCAGCGCCTGGATGCTCTACCTACATGTGAGCTAACTCTAAGATCCCTAGGTGGTGCAGACAGATTGCATTCGGCTACTAATCAACAGGTGGCCAGTTTGAATCAACCCAGTTGTGCAGTAGAAGAAAGACTTGGCAGCCTACTTGTATAAGGTCACAGCCATGGGGTACAGCTCTATACTGGCACACTTGGGATCCCCATGAGTTGGCATCAGCTTTGGTTGGTGCTGTCCCTGTCTAGCCCATCTGTGCCTTAGTTTCCTCAGGCACACCTATACAGAATGTCCACTATGTTATGTGAAACATCTTGAGACAGGCTCAACAAGTAGCAATGGCTTTGAATAAAAGTAGCATTGTACTGTCCTCAGTTCTGGTTTACCCGAATCTGGGGATAGGAAAGGAGCTGACCACATGCCAACTGTGTGCCAGGTACTTTCACACACCAAAACCATCAACTGCCACAAATGCTTTCAGGTAGCCTTTATCATCCCATTCCCCAGGTGAGGAAACTGAGGCTCAAGAACTTCACATGGTCATTTGTCAGGTAAGTGGCAGAGTGACAGTGGAGCGATCCATGTGTGAATGATGACATCATCTTGTTTCCCTTGTCCCTGGTGCTGCTTCCTTATCCATGGCAGCATTGCATTGCAGGGTGGACACTGCTGGCTAACAGAAGTGAAGATCATTGTCTCTCTACAGGAAAATCGTGTGAAGCTACCTTTCCACTGAGCCTCCATCAAGGCTCCACACCAGACTAGCTCTTAGAATTGAGCTCTTAAAATTGACCTTGGCCCAGTTCTTGGGTGGAACTAAGAGAGGGCTCATCATGGAATATGACATGGAAGAGGTTCTCCCTGGAATTGGCAGGTAAGGTGTTCCGGGGATTCTGTTAGGGAGTATAGCCAGTCCCCCACTACAGGATGAAGAACACTGATGCGGGTCTGTCTAAAGTACTTAGTCATAGACTGCTTAATCAGACTCCACAAGGACTTATCAACTAATTGCTGGATTTTAAAAAAATAAATGTCTTTGAGTTGCCTTTGTCTCATGATCCCATGATGTCAGAGTGTAACAGTGCTGCATAGAGCTTTCAGTGACTCCCTTTCCAGATATAGATACCAGGCCTTTCTTCCAAGGCATCTCCACATGGATTCGAACCTCCAGCCTTTTGATTAACAGTCGAGCATGCTAACCATCTGCAACATCCAAGGACACCAGTTTCTGGGTCCAGGGCCTTGAAAATGGTGACTTTATGGTCCTGATGAAAAGTGGACCCTGGGAAGTTAGCGACAACCTGTCAAAGGATTCTAGGAAGGCTAACTCTAAAATAAGGCCTTCCTTTTTGTCTTCAGAGCCTCTGGTTAAAGATCTATCCTGTTCTTCCTGAACTTCTCTTCTGAATGAGTAGAGGGCCTCCTAGACTATCCGGCCAGTTGAGGAAATGGGAGTGCATTACTGGGCCTGGGAAAACCCTGTCCCTAAGCAACCGGCTGAGCGCCAGGCCTTGCCTTGAATGGGAAGCATTTGCTGCCATCAAGAGTGAGTCTAAAGCCACAGGCTTCCTGCACAAATACTGCTCTGGAGAGCAAGTGAGCCTGGGAATGAGATGCAAACATTCCTGACTTGAACTCTGGGTACAGACTGTCGGAGGTCTGGCCTCGCCCGTTCTGGGTGGCAGAGCAGTGAAGTGTTACCCAGCTCCAGCTCAGTGATTTTATTGGCATCAGAGGGCATTTAAGGGCTGCCAAAGTCAACACACTGGGCTTAAAGGCCCAGAGAAGAGCCCTCCTCAAGGCTAATAGGCCTATTCCTTGCTAATGTACACACTTGCCTTTGTGACAGGCTGGGAGTTAAGCTCACCACTGGAATGGGAGGCCTGTGAGAGCTTGCTGGAAAACTCTACACTCTCCTTCCCTTTAGCCGTTGCTTAGTTTCTTGTAGAAGCTTCATTGAACCAAGATGTGTGGCAAAGTGCAAAAAAGATTAACAACAGTGCAAAAAAGATAGAAAATTGAGCTGCCGGTCCAGCTTTTTTTTTTTTTTTTCATTACCAGTGATGAATCTTGTTCTGACTTGGGACTTTCAGTACCATGAGATCCTACTGCTGAGACTGGTCATGTTCATATGTTCATATTGCCCGTCTTCATGCCCTTAATGACCGTGACTATTAGCTCTGCTGCCTGTTGATAGGGCTTCTCTCTGCCTTCTTGTGAGTCTCTAAAGTTCCCCATTTACAAGCTGTGTGAACTGGAGCATGTTAGGCAACTTCTGAGACTTTACTTCCCTTTCTGTAATGAGGAGATGGTGTCTGTAATAAGATTGTTTTGTGATGTAATGAATTCATTAAATTCCAGGCACATGAGCTAGTCATGTGTCAGTCTGTCATGCTGTGGTGACTTAAGTGTTGTTGTGATACTGGGAGCTACATTACTTGGTATTCCAAACATCACCAGTGCCATTAATGGAGGACAGGTTGTAGTGGAACTTCTCAACTAAGAACCTAGAAAGAAAAGCCTGGAATTATTACTTCAGGAAATTGTTGTTAGGTTCCTTTGGGTCATAGACAACTCATAGCAACCCTATGAATGAAAGACTGGAACACTGTTCATAGAGTTTCTGGAGGCAAGCCATTTCAGAAGTGGAGACCACTATTGCTTCCAAGCTTGTTTTAATGGGGGAGCTCCACCAAACACTGTTATAGCATTTGACACATCAGTCACAGGGTTTAGCATCATAGCAACCAGAGTTACCTCTGTACAGCAATGCACAGGCCAGTGCTATACCACGTAGAAGAATGTTTGACAAAAAAGCAATTTAAATCAGGCCTGAGGGCCACAGATTAAGATCACCCACCTTGGGCTTGGTAACATAACTTTCTGTCCACTAGGCCAACATGCCTCTCTCTATGTTGTCATTGTAGAAAATACTATTGTTTACAACAGAATGATGACTGAAGTAGACGTTCCCTCAGGCTTGGAAAGCACTCAGGATACACAGTGGCCACAATGGTGGTCTCAAGTATATCAAGGATCTTGAAGATGGCCTTGAGCCTGGGAACCCTCCTCTCCATTGTATATGGGTCACCATGACTTAGAGCTGATGTGAAGGCAAATGACAATATTATGTGTAATGATGAGGACAATTAGTGGTGTGTTAAACTTGAGGCTAGGTCGGCCTTGCTTCACCTTACTAGAGAGCCTTCGTTCTTGATATCTGGTAGGAATTTCCCAGATTTTAGATGGTAGATAAGTTCTAACTACAGCATGTCAGTCACCTCTCATAATGAGAGGCAGACCCCAGCCAGGACAGCAGCGTTACCCAGCCCCCTTCTGCAGGTCTCTAACCAAACAAACCATTGGCCCGGGTTTGCTGACAGGCCTTTAGTCCTTCTCAGTTGACATGCCAGGCAAGGTATTTCTAACTCCTTCCAAAGAGCAAAACTTAATATTTTGTTAGTAGTTCTGTCTACGAAAGAGAGAGGGAGAGGAAGAAGGGGAGAGAAAGAGGGAGGGAGGGAGGGAGGGAGGGAGGGTGGGGAAGAGAGAGTTAGTTTTCTTTCTTGCAAAGGTATGGGACAGTTTTGTTCTTTCTTGCATACTCTCTCTTTACCCAAATCCAATAGTGCTTTCTCCAACTTAGTGTTTTAAGGCTTGGCATTTTTTTGGAGAGAGAGTATGTGAGTGTATGTGTGTGTTTAATAGTCCATTTAGTCAGTGTAAAATCCCTCCACGGAGGCTTGGAGAAACCATCTGCATTTATTTTATCACCTTTGAACATATGTTCAGGAATGAAATCTGTGTAGTCAGTTTATGGCTACCTGGAGATTTGTCTGGCTACACAAGGAAGACGCATCCACCAGGCGTCACACCCTGATGGCCTGGGCGGGGAGAACTGATGCCAGCCCTCAGTAAGGCCCAGCCTCTTCTCACCGAGCCCCAGCTCTGCTCAGTCACACCGTGCACTGTGCCTCAGTGGGAACACTCTGCAGCCACACAACCTGCCTAACCCTCTGAAACCCTGGCTCTGGGACTTTGAACAGGCTGTTTCAAAAGCTCAGAAACAGCCACAGAGTCCATTGAGATTGACTTTTTTTTTTAATATTCTACACCCTGATTTTTTTTTTCCTGAAAATCCCATTTCACAATCTGAGGACACCCAAACTTTCTGCACATGTCCTTCTCAAGTTGCAATGGGCGAGTGGATTGCTTCAAAGACAAGCACATTTCACAAGCTAAAATGTAAAACTCCTGTGGTGTTGACTTGAACCTCTGAGATTTTTTTGAGATCCAGATGGCACTTGACACAGCCTGGAAGAGCAGAAGCCCCAAACAGGTCAGAAGCACCCTGAAGGACTGTGGTTTTGTTTTCTTCACTCGTCAACTTGTATTTGGTTACCAAGAATGGAAGTCAAATGGAATGAGCACAGATGTGTGCGTGGTAGGGGCCAGGGTTGGGGAGGAGCTGGGAGGTGGAGAAGGGAAATGGCCCAGAGATATTAAAAGCCTTTTTCTTCAAGGAGCTGGCTACCACCAATGAATGCTGCTAGGCAGAATAGTTGCAGAGTTGGGTAATGACATTCCCTGTTAAGTTATAGAGGGCTCTGCAGCAAGAAGACATGAAAGTTTATTGGGGAAATTGTGAAATATAGTCTAATGAGTTAGGCGGCTCTTCACATGGAAATGTATGGAGGTGGGTGGGTGAAAAGAGAGAGTAAGGATACTGCTTTGATATCCTAGCCATTGATGTATTGCATTTTTTGAAGGCAAGGTAATGCTTGAAAAGAATGCTCCTGAGCCTGCAGTTAACCTGTAGGAGCCTCTGCTGCCAGCCACGTGGGAAGCACATGGGAACCGAGTGTTCTTCCTGCTGGAACACAGGCAGATTGGGGCTGAGGATTTACTGGCAGAAAAGGCGTCAGGCAGCTCCACCAACCAAAATAGAAGAAGCTGGAGTTGTGGGCCCTCTGATTTTTTCGGAAAGGTTTGGAGGTTGGCACAGGGGTTAGGAAATTATGATCAGACGGAAGAACAGATAACCATAATAAAATCTCATTTACTGATTGCTTCTTGCTTTGGTGGACACGCATCTCAGTGGACACACCTCGCCACTCTGGTAGCTTTCATCACTTTGTGCTGCAAGGATACTGGCTGAAGGAGATTAAGTAACTTGTCCCAGTTCCATTGACGGTAAGGAGCTGGGTCGGCCGGGAAGCACCTGCTCGTCGCACTGCGTCAGACAGTGAAGGACAGGACAGGATGGTGAGTCCACCTGACCTGCGGACTCAAGGGCTTCCACAGAGGGTGACGTATACTCAGGGTACAGGAAGATGGTGATGAGAGTATCCATGCGGCAGTGTCTTCTGACTGCCTGAGATTGACAGTGATTCAGTACAGCAGGGTTTTCAGCTAAATGGGGATGAGGATTGAGCCCCACCTTCATCTTCCCACACAACAGTTGGAGAATTACCTTTTTAGGGAGCGGTGATTGTAACTTCCTCCTGCAGTATAAAGACTAGCATTGTGATAGTATCCCTTTGAGACATTTGCAAAGAGATACACAAGAGTTTCAAATTCAAGACATTTAAGATTCAGTAATCTAGCCTCCTTTGTTGTTGTTGTTGTTGTTGTTTGCTGTCCGGTAGGAACATACCCATGGCTGTCCCTCCCTGGGGGTTTTCAGAGACAGTAAATCTTACGAGAGGAGATTGCCCATCTTTCTCCCATTCTTGGATAATTAAGTTGTTGACTGTGGGAATCCAGAAAGGAGCAGCAAAACCCTCCCTTGGAGAGTCAGGGATCATTTGGGTATGGAGGTGATTTTCTGTACTGACTCTAAAAGAATAAACAGAAATTGATGTGAGTGATGTGATGTGATGAAAAGAAAGGGGTTTGCAAGCAGAAGAACCGCCTAGAAACGTCCCAACTACAGAAAGGGTCTCATATGGGGAGAACAGTGTAAGAATGGTGTTACAAGAGTTTTAGGACTTGTGGTAAGCTAAGTTTGAATCCGCTAAATAATTCAAGGCATATGCAAAAGGCTGTGAAGTTTGAATTGAATTGCTAGGCCCTCCCATTTTTCATTTGCATCAGAATTGCCTGGAGGGCTTTTTTAAAGCATCAAGTGAATTTCTGATTGAATAGGTAGAGATGAGGCCCAAGAATTTGAGAATTCCCAGGTGATTCTGCTACTTACTTCAAAAACTACTGCTTTATGGAGCTCGCGTGGCTTAGTAGCAAGAAGCTGCACTGCATTCTGGAAGGCACGCAGTTCAAGGCCACTGGCTGCTCTGTAGGAGAAGGATGGGCAATCATCTTCCTCTTAAAACCTGCTGCATAGTCAGCCATGGATTGGCTCCAACTCGATGGTACACATACAACTGTTTTATTAGGTAATGAATCAAGATTCTTTTTTTTTTCAAACCATGATAATTTGATAACAGTGTAGTTTGCTGAAGGACAGAAGGCTGGAAGATCAACAGTAAATAAACCATGCTGGAACAGTGAACACTTGGACAAAGGAGAAAGCAGCAGCAGAGGAAGGAATGTTGTATGGGAGAATTTTTTTTTAATTTATCAATGAGATTTGGCAGCCTATTGGACTTGGACATTGAGAGAGAGGAAGATATTAAGGAAAATGACTGGTGGCTGCCTTCTCCCATCAATTTACAGCCTCTGAAAACCTGCTGGAGGGTCAGCTATGAATCGGTTCTGACTCAAAAGCGCACAACAGCAGCAATAAATGGCACAGGTAATCAGTTTGAAGTGCTTACCTGACATTAATAAGCCATTGATAATCATGGTAAGAGACTAGTTGAAATTATAATAGAACAGTTGTGATTACAGACAATATCTCCATGGAGAGCACTGGTGGTTTGACAACAGAATTCTCGTATTCGTTTCCCAGTCAATGCAGCTCACACACAGCCATCATCAATCTGTCTGTCCATGGCAGCTTATATGTTGCTGTGACGCTGAGCAGGTTTCAGCTGAGTATCTGACTTAGATGGACTAGAAGGAAAGGCCTGACAATCTACTGAAAATCAGCCAGCAAACCCTGGAACACAGATCTGACCGGCAAGGAGGATGGAGCAGGACTGACCAGCTCGTCTTTCCTTTGTGCATGTGCTCTCCAAGAGTTGGATTCAAATGAATGGCAGCCAACAGAATGATTGCAAGCCCAGTGGTAGCCAATAACAGATTCCTCAACCAATCTGAGAAGTAGTCATTGCTTGGAAAAGGACATCATGTTGGAAATGTGGTGGGTCAGTGAAAGGAAAACCATTGATAAATGATTATAACCATTGACACAGTGATTATAATAATGAGCTCAAGTATATCGGAGATGATGAGGATGGCACAGAATAAGGCAGGGTTCAAATATGTTGTCCATAGGATCATTATGAGTCATCATTGACTCAATGCTACCTCACAACAACAATTCTGCCCAACTACTTCATCACTTTGGAAACTGGAAAATAGTGTATGTGGATCACTGGAGAGGAGGTAGTGAATATGCTGAGAGGCAGAAAATCAACATCTTCCTTCAGACAAATGTCCCTCCATGGAACTATGTCTTGGCAGTCAGTCTTAGAGTACTACAGTCAGAGATATTTCAAGATACATCTAGAGAGCTAAGCTGGATGTTGGGAAATCTAAATATCCTGATCAAAAAAGACTTTCTGGATATTGTATCAGAAACCCTAAAAATGGCTTTTCTAGCCATTATGTTAGCCCCTGTTTGCAGGGTGGGGGCAGGTGGCAACGTGGTCTCCAGATATCTTAACTATCGACTCATGCTCTTACAAATCAGCAGCAGCTGTGGGGCCAGCACAGGGAGCTGTGATGGTTTAGTGGTAAGGAATTAAGCTGCCAACCCAAAAGTATGTGGTTCAAATCCATCAGTTACTCCAATAAAGAAAGCTGGGCAATCTCCTCCCATGTAGATCACTTTCTACATAGTGAGGTACCCTAGTGACAGTGATGGAGAGAAGGTAGAGACTGTAGCACTGCTATGAAGAGACTATGGTAAGGTGTAACCAGAGGAATCCTGCATTTATGCTACAGTTTTTGCTTGCCAGATGATGGAAAGAAAAGCTGACATAGCTGTTCTGAGATAAAGTTTACTGAATAATTGAGGAATCATGCCAGTTAATCTGGCTTGGGACTACTAGACTAAATCTGGACTTGCACTGGGTAATAGTCTTTATCTTTCCTACTTTTCAATTTATTTCCCTAATGAGTCCCACAACTATGAGTAAAATCTGTGTGTCAATAATGAAACACCAGACCTGAGTGACTGGTAAAAAGAGGTGCAAGGAGCATGAGGGGTGGCATATCTGACCAAAAATATATCTGTTTATTGCTATGGATATTACTGATGGGGACAGTTCCTCTTTATGAAGTGTGTAAAAGTCAAACTTGGCCTGCTCCACGTTACCACTGCCCCTTTCTCACTAGACTAGGACTGTTTTCTGAGCTAGGCCCACTCCCAGTGTACTTGGCTCTTTGAGAGCAGTGAGGTCAATGAAAAAGATAAAAGATTTCTCTGTCTCAGCCAATTGCTGGAATCCCTGGGTAGCACAGGAAGCTCTGGTGGCTTAGTGGTAAAGAACTGAGCTGCCAACCCAAAGTTATGTGGTTTGAATCCATCAGCTACTCCACTAAAGAAAGATGGGAATCCCCTCCCATGTAATTGACTACTTCTGAAAACCCACCAAAGGGTCAGTAATGGCCTGGTTCCAACTTGATGGTTACAACAACTGGGTAGCACAGTTAAGCCCTCAATTTTGAACTGAGAGATTGGAAGTTCAAATCTACCTAGAGCTGCCTCAGAAGAAAGACCTGATAGTCTCCTTTTGGAAAATCAGCTGTTTGCAAGCCCTATTATATTCACTTTGCTCTGACACAAACAGGGTCTCCATGAATTAGCAACTGCTGTTGTTGTTATGTGCTGTCAAGTTGCCTGTGACTCATAGTGACATTTGTATAACAGCCCTAAAACCTGCTCTATCCTGTGTCAATCTCATTGTCTCTGATACACCTACCCCCTTTACGCCAGTCACTGAATCAATCCATCTCATCCAAGGTCTTCCTCTCCTGCACTGTCCCTCCACCATCCAAGCATGGTGTCCCTCTCCAAACTGATCCCGCCTTGCAACATGTCCAAAGATGAAGCTTATAGCAGAATAGATCATCCAGCAGGCTGGGCTCTATAAGGAGGAATGTGGCATCAGGATTGCAGGAAGACTCATCAACAACCTGTGTTATGTATATAATGCAACTTTGCTTGCTGAAACTGAAGAGGAACTGAAGTGCTTGCTGCAGAAGGTCAAGGACCACAGCCTTCAATATGGACTGAAGCTCAACATCAAGAAAACAAAGATTTTTCACCACTGGACTTACTGGCAGCACCATGATAGACAGTGAAGAGATTAAGTTGAACAAGAGATTGACAAGTTAGCAGCTTCAGTTTGTTTGGCTCCACAGTCAACACTCTGGGTGCCATCAGTCAGGAAATCCAAAGACTAATTGCACTGATAAATCTGCTGTCAGGGGCCTCTCCAGAGTACTGACAAGCAACGATGTCAATCTGGAGGTTAAGATGTACCTGATCTAGGCCATGGTCTTCGCAATTATTTGTTATACATCAGAAAGCTGGACAGTAACTAGGGATGATATAAGCAGAATTGATGCCTTTGAGCTGTGGTGCCAGAGAAGAGTATTAAATATACCATGGACTGCTAGGAGAACAAACGAGTTCATCTTACAGAAGGTAAAGTTCTTCCTAGAGAAGGTGAAAACAGGTACATGTTGCAAAGAAGGACCAGTCATTAGAGAGGGACATTATGTTTGGGAGGGTGGAGGAAGAGCGCAAGAGAGGAAGACCCTGGATGAGATGGATTGACTCAGTGACTGGGGGGGAATGGATTGGTGTGTCAGGGACAATAAGGTTGGATCAGGATAGAGCAGGGTTCAGAGTTCTTGTACATAGGGTTGCTATGAGTCACAAGCAACTCGATGGCACATAACAACAACAACAACATGGATGTGACAAAATAAAAAACAAAGATGTAATCACATAAAAATGTAATTTGTAATCAGGTCAATTCCAACTTCTGGCAACACCATGTGTTGTGGAATAGAACTGCTACGTGGTAATGTCTTGGCTGTGACCTTTCTGAACCAGATCACCAAGCCTTTTGTCCAAAGTTCCTCTAGTTGAGTTCAAGCCAGCAATCATCTATTAGTCATAGATTTAGCCATTTGAATCACCCAGTTGTTATTAGGAGCTGCCAAGTTGAGCACATAGAGATCCAGTGAACAACAGATCTGAACCCTGTCCTTTCCTTTGCCATCTTCATCCTCTCTGACTCACTTGAGCCTACTGTTGCACTCACTGTCACAGTCTGTCTTGTTCAGGATCTTCCTCTTCTCCACCTTCCCAAGCAGGATGTCCTTTTCCAAGGACTAGCACCCAGGGAACCTATGAATACATTGTTATGTGTCATTGAGTCCGAATCAACTCATAGGCAACCCTCCATCTGGTTTTCAGAGGTTCTAAACCACCGAGGAGGATATTGTTCCTCTTTTTCCTGAAGTACAACTGGTGGATTTGAACTATGGGCCTTCAGGTTGGCAGCACAATATAAATAAAATCCTTTCAAGTAGGAGCAACTTCCAGGAAGAAATATAAAGCATAAAGCAGAACAAGAATAAAGAATGTGTAAGGACTATGGGATGCTGATACAGTTGCATATTATGTGTTTTCATGATTAAAATGCTTGCTGCTTTATGCTGAGTAAACTAACATGGGCCCAGAGGACAAATACTGCATAAGAGCATTATTGTAAAATTAGAAGGATAATTAGTAAGATGTGTATGGAGGAAAGGGAAGGAGCAGGGATTTTGGGGGTGGGGAAGGGGATAAATCACAGGGTTGTGGAATTTGGTGGATAGATGGAGACATGAAGGAATTATGAAGGATCCAGTGGGGTAATAGTGGGCATCGATCAATGATGATTAATTTTATAAGACATAATTGATGGGAATGACTATAAGAAACACAATGTGAATTTAAAAAAAAATTAAGAAAAATAATTCTTGCCACTATATTTAAGACATGCACTGTCAGTGTGCCTGAGGGAAGTCAAACACATTTTCTTATACTCTTAGTAATTAATGACTAATTAAGACATAGAATCTTTGACTAAAATTCAAAAGCTAGCTTTGGCAATAGTTGGGCCAACTGGGTCCAATTCACAAATCAAGCTGCCATCTTCAGATGTGGGGAGAATTCAGTTATCCCACTCTCCGCATTAACAGAAATAGGTGTAGAAATAATATTTCTTTCCATCGTGGGGTCTTCCTCTGCCTCCTTCCCCTACTATGGATTTTTTTTTTACCTGTTAAACCTGTTCCATTCCAGTAGAACAGGTCTCAAGACGCTCCCTCCTGCTGTGGGGCTAGCGGAGGATCTTTTGGTCCCCCTCCAGATGCTGAAAGGTGGGGGTGGGGGTCCCAGGCAGGCCTTGAGCTAGGCCACTCCCTTTTAATTCCTTTCCCTTGGCTCCTACTGGCAGCTCCCCATAGACTGCACGTCGGGAAGTTTGCCCAGCTTGGAATTAGATTTCTGCCTCTGGCACACCAAGGCAACTTTCTTTTCATCTAAAGCATGCATCAAGAATACTACCCTTGGGGCCCAATCGCAGTGACTTTTCAGCTGCTAACCAAAAGGTAGCACTCTCTGGTGGCCTACTGGTAAGGAAGTGAGCTGTCAACCCAAAGGCACAGGGTTCTAATCCACCAGCTTCTCTGCAGGAGAAAGATGGCCAATCAACTCCCATGTAATTGAATGCCTCTAGAAATCCACTGGAGGGTCAGCTATGAGTCAACTCAGACTCCAAGGTACACAACAATAGCCAAAAGAGTGATGGTTTGGTCCCAGCAGCCACCCCATGGCAGAGAGATATGCTTTCATTGTAGATTCAAAAACACTCAACCTCATTGCTGCCTCATAGCTGACCCTCCAGTAAGTTTCCCGTGGTTGTAAATCACATGGCAGAAGATCGCCCAGCTTTCTCCTGCGGAGCCCCTGGTGGATTCAAACAACCAGAGAGCCACCCATCCCTACGGAGGTTGCAGTGCACTCCCCATGGACTAGTCTATGTAGGAGCACTACAGGACATAGTCTTTATGGATTATGGCCCCAGAGCCCTGGAAGCCCTAGCAGGGCATTTGAACTCTGTCCTATAGAGTCATAAAGCCATACTCTTAACTTTGCCTTATTCATTCAATACATTGTTGTATACGGTTGTGTCAGAAACGATCCACAGCTGACCCTCGGCTGGTTTTTAATCACTCAGAGGAGATTGCCTGGTGGCCTTTGAACCATGTTCCTTCAGCATTGCAGTACAGCTTCTTGCCACTAGGCCACCAGAGCCACTTCCTAAACAACATGCCTCTGGAGACTTTATGAACGTTGATAAATGATGATAGTTACTGAAAGGCTTCAGGCTTTTTGTTCATAGGGTTGCTATGAGTCGTGCTCAACTCAACGACAATCAACAACAACAGTAACTATTAGGGTCAGTCAACTCAATGGCAGTGGATTTGGTTAGCAGTTGAAGTTAAAGAGACCTGGCTAAACATGACTGCAAACAGAAAGATCAGCGGTTTGAACACACAGCAGCTGCAAAGGAAAAAGACCCAATGTTTTGTTCCCATAAAGATTGGCCTAGAACAGGCCCATTCTATTCTGTGACTTGGAGTTGCTATCAGTAGGACACCACCCAAAAATAACATAGCTGAACTCACTGTGCCATAACCCTCAGTTTCCCTTCCTGAGAAGTGGCTAAAGAAACATGCTTAGTGAAATTACAAAGAACCCTGAGCACTAACTCAGCCTGTGATCTGATCCCCAGAGAACAAGAATGCCTAGCTGTGAATTTGAGATAATAAACAATGGAGTGAATGGGTAGATCTGAGAAACTCCAGAAAGGCATTCTATCTACCTCCTGCCCTAATTGCCATGCCAGTCAGATTCCACAGAGGTTAAGCAACCCAACCAAGGTCACTGTAATAGGGTAAATGTGTTTTGAAAGTGGCAAGAACGTGAGTTTAGGGAGGTCAAAGGGGATAATTATGAGTTGAATGATGTCTCTCTATAATGTGTTGGAATCCTATACCTTGGATGTAATCGTGTTTGGAAACAGGGCTTTCTTGGTTATTTTAATGAAGCAATATCAGTGAAGAATGGGATAATTGCCTCTGTGTTATAAAACAGGAGATTAGTCACAGATTAAAGCATGTACAAAATGGGCAAGATAAATGCTACATGCAGATTACAAAGAACCAAAGAACTTGCAGAAGCTGGACAAGAGAACTATCTTCCCATGAGCTAACAAAGAGAGCTTTCTCCTGGAGCCAACACCATGAATGTGAACTTCTAGTCTCCTGAACTAGAAGAAATTAAAGTTGTTTAGTCATTCACCTCCGGTATTTCTATTAGAGCAGCACCAAGAAATTCATATAGTCACACAGTGAATACATAGGACAGGCCTGGGATTAGAACTAGATCTTTGCCATTCACTTGGGAACACCCTCTTCCATTGTCTTCCCACATCCCATGCCTTCAACATCACCTTCTCAACAGAACCACAGGAAGGAGAAGTGTGGGTTCAGGACCCACCAGTATATATCTTTGCATACATCTTGCTCCCCTAACCACAGCATCTGCTCTGGCCAGCAAGTAATTCTGAGCTTCCCAGTACCTTCTCATAGTCCTGGCATTTGTCTGCATGGAATCCTCAATCCACTGCAGCAGACAGACCCTGCTGGGGTTGTCTCTTTGTTTTGTATTGTGGTTTGCTGACCAAAGTCAGACAGATCTAATTCCATCACTCATAATCATGTGACCTTCAGCAACTTCCCTGATTTTGTTGATCTTAACTTTCCTCTAAAATGAGAATACTAACTCTCGGAATGATGGAGACAATGTTTATGTCTGCACCAGGCAGCATGGACACTGAAGGGCACCTAGGCTGGAGTAGGGTCCCAAGAATCTTTCTCGGCCTTCTTTGAGTGTCAAAGAACAGAAATGCTGGAGGATCCACAAGAGCCAGGGCAACCATGGTAGAAGATAACCTGCTCAGCAGTGATAATTAACTTGCGTAGAAACTGATATTTTAACCACTAGTATAGCTGTCCCAGAGAGCTCTGGTGGCCTAGGGAGTAAAGAGTTGCGCTGCCAACCCCAAGACAGATGGTTCAAATCAACCAGCTTCTCTAAGAAAGAAAGAAAGAAAGATGGATAATCACTTCCCATGCAATTTGCTAGAGGGTCAGCAATGAATCACTTCCAACTTGATGGCTATGTGTTGAGTTGAGTACCACCACATCACGTCAAAGAGATGTTGTCAGGATAAGACAATGTGAGGCATTCAAGACCTTTTTAGCATATAGAAAGTTTTCAACAACCTGGGTTCCCTCCTCCTAAGTGACAGATTCTGTGTCTGTAGGCCCCAGAGGAAGAAGCCCAGCTCACTCTTTATCAACTCTGCACAAACATGTCATCTTGCCATTCATTCTCTCTTAGGAAAACTTTGCTTTATTTTTGTCCTTATAAAATATCTCATGCTATATCCCAAGTCGTTCATTTCATTTAGTGCTTTTGGTCTTAAATTCAGACTGAATTCAGAAGCTTTCTTAAGTTTTGCAGCAATACCCTCAGCTCCCAACATACCAGAAGGGTAGCACCAACCAGATGAGAATGGCAATGGATCAGGAACTCCTAATATAAACTTGGTTTATTCTGCCTGGTACTCTGTCAGTCAGTGGTCCAGGGGAACTCAAGCCAGATTGGACAGGGGAGGAGTGTGGTACTGCCTGTCTTGGTCCTTTCCATTTGCTTTCATCCACAGTGCTAGATTCACCAAGGACCTGCTCTGTGTCAGACTTTGGTTATAATTGGACACTTGGATTCTTGTCATTTGCCAACTGCTCAAACACAACATGTTATGGATTGAATTTATCTCCACAAATAGGTGTTAAAATCCTAAACTCAATACCTGTGGATATAATACAGTCTAAGCATCTTACACACTTTGGACATGTTGCCAGTAGGGATCAGTCCTTGGAGAAGGACATCATGCTAGGAAGGGTGGAGGGACAACAAACACAGAAGAGGAAGACCCTGAATGCAATGGATTGACACAGTGACTGGGGTCATAGAGACAGGTATGTAAGAAAGAGTTCAGAACTGTTGTGCATGATTGCCTTTGAGTCGAGCATGACTCATAGTGACCCTATAAACAAAAGGCCTGAAGCCATAGAAATTCATAGAGTTTCCAGAGGCATGTTATTTAGGAAGTGGATGCCACTCCTGCTTCCAAACCTGTCATAGTATTGTTGTTATGTGCCACTGAGTGAGTCACCTGTGATGCATAGCAACTCTATGTATAGCAGCTCTGAAACCTCCTTCCCTGTCCTGAGCCAGTCTCACAAATTCCGACACACCAACCCCCATCACCCCTGTTACTGCATCAGTGCATCTCATCCGGGGTGGGGTCTCCCTCTCCTGCGCTGTGTTCTGCTGTACATAGGGTTTTATATTTCAGAAGTGGATGGCCAATCCTTCTTCCTAGTCTGTCTTAATTTGGATGTTCACTGTTAGAAGAATATCCAACAGACAAGTATTTTAACCGAACAGGTGAAACACACTTCCCTTACAGAAATAACCAATGCATTCACCTCCCCTCCCACCCCAAGCACGTGTGACTTGTCTCTACCCTTTCCCTGTTATCTTCCCATTTCTTGCATACCCAGCTACCTGATCAAGCCTGCCCTTCCCCAGCCACCTCTCAATATGATCACCAGTCACTTCTGTGATGCCTTCCACCATCTAGAACTCCTAATATAAACATTACCAGTAATTAAAATGTGAGGACACCACACACACACACACACACACACACACACAACTCCAAGCAAGCATCAGATAGATAGAAGAAATGTGAGCTAATTCTTGGTGGAAATATTCCAGTCCTAAATGGAAGTGTTACCTGGAAGGAAGTAACATTCTCCTTGGAGGAGGGGTAGCAAAAGAGAGGAAGACTCGCAACCAAATGAACTGACACAGTGACTGCTACAAACTGGCTCAGGTATGTCAGAAATGATGAGGATGCCACAGGATAGGTTAGGGTTCAGATCTGTTGTTCAAAGGGACTCTATGGGCCAGACTCGACTTGACGGCACCTAACAATAACAAGATAGGGCTCATTCTATCATGCTAAAGTCACCCCACCTGAACACCTCTGTAATGTTTCAACTCCAGTCCCACTTCCTATCTGAAAAGGCAACTGAGAAAAAGAAAGGGAAAAAAAGGTAAGAGATAATCAGCACAAGGAAGGAGACTTTTTGAGTCCTAACAATCACGTGTATGGAGCTCTGGTGGCCTACTGGGAAGAAGCTACATTGCAATCCTGAAGGCACGCAGTTCTAGTCCACTTGCTGCTCCGCAGGAGAAAGATGGGCAGTCTCCTCCCGTGTGATTAACTGCTTCTGAAAACCCACTGGAGGGTCTATCATGGGACAGTTCTGATTCGATGGTTCTGAGCAACAACAAAGATCACTAGAGAAAGATTTGCTCATTATGGACCAAAACACTTTTGGTCAGTGTTATGGTTTCCTAGTTCTAGAATGTTAGACAAAATAGTATAGAGAAGCACAGTACTGAACACAGGTTTAAGTGGAGCTTCTTGTTTAGGTGAAGTGAAGATAAAGGAGATTTCTGTGCCTCCTGGTTTCTCTTTCCAGGTGACACTTCCATGGAACCTAGAGCATCCTTGGAATACAGTTGGAGAACCAAAGGCCTACCGCACCTGGGGCCAGGGGTTCACTCAAAGCAACTGAGAGGGGCCTTCTGCCTCTCTGCCTTTGAATAACAAGGGGTGCCTTCCTTTCTAGCTGCCCAGACCTTGGGTCCTGGAGGGCTCAGCAGTCCCAGGACAAAAAAAGCACCTGTCCATTCCAACCCAAGCCCTTCATCATCCCAGCTCTCACCTGCTTTGGCAAAGTCTTCCCAGTTATAATTGAAATCCTTGAGGAAGGTGATGCTCTCGCTCCCAGGGCTGTACCTCCGAGATGTCTCCAGAAGCATCACCTCAATGGCAGAGGTCTGTTGTGCATAGGATCTCTATTAATTTCAAACACATAACAACAACAACAATCATCTTTCATAAAGCAATCAAATATAATGCAACCCATCAGTTGAAGTGGTGCTATATAAGGTGCATCCTAAACTAATCACTTCCAAGTTACATAATGAAAATGTTAAACATGTCCTTAGGGAAGACAGATAGTAAGCAAGGCTCACCAAGAACCAAGGAACGTGTGGGGTCCATGACAAGGAAGTAATTGACACAGCCAAGACTCTAATGTAGTCTTTTAATCTCCAGAATTATGAAAAAAAAATTAAAACTACCCACTTGTTGTGTTTGTTATAGCGGCACTAGCTAAGAAACTCATCATCCTCAACAAGATAGTAAGAAGTGGTGTGAGAGAGACAAAGTGGAGGTGTGAACGTAGCGTGCCCATCAAGAGTTCCAGATTTGAATCCTAGACTTCTGTTCCCACTGACCTAGTCCCACTGAGTTCAAATGGATCATGGTCTCTGGGACACATCCACATCCCCTCCCTCAGTGAGTGTCAGACACACTGACACAAATAGAAGCTCCATACCTTGAAGATATACTGCTGTATCCATCATCTCATTAGAGCCTGTTATTGGGAGACAGATGAAGGTTCTTACCTCACTCAGATAGGGCAGGGCAGGACAGGAGCAGATTGACATGGCTTCCTGCTGGAGACGATGCCTGCCAGGAACTACCAGAAGTATATTCCAGACGCTATACAGTGGACAAGGGAGTCTACAAATTAGGTTTGTGTGCTAGAGCAGGAAAAATGAGGCAGCAAGGGCCAGGTCATGGAGGCTGCATCATGCTAATGAGCTCGGACTGAGTCTTGCAGGAAAGTGGAGTTTAAGCCAAAGAATGGTCTTTAATAGGGAAACCACTGAGGGGTTGAGCCAGGCTATGAGCTGCTTCTTGGAACGTCTGTATGTGCTCCAGGTTGTGACTGTGCAAAGCCAGGTCTGTCTGAAAGCAGAGAGACAGGATGGTGGCCCTGTGAGGTTTCTGATGTGACTCCCACTATTCTCTGTATTCTTCCCCTTATAGGGTGGACATATCAGTCATGGGTAAGGGAAAGGTCTCTCGGGTCATGCTGGAGGGTTGAAAGCCAGATTTGAGGCATGCAAGATTCAAGAGGAGGTGGGATTGCTGTCGTTGTTCAACCCTCATTTGGATGTAACCTATAGCTCAGCATGCCCCTGGGCATCATGGTCCCTTTGCCCAGTGGGAGGGCTGGCTCCAGTCACTGTCCTGGCTGGTCTCTTGCAGCTGGAACTCCAGATGTTGGGTCTCATTCCTGGGATAATTGAGCCAGTCCATATTGCTTCCTCTCGCTTTATCCTGTCATGCTTCCTCCTGAACTTTTCACACGAACCCTGCGTTATATCATTGTGATTGTCAGCCCAGTGAAGTCAGCATCCGTGGTGTGAGTCCTGCAGCCTTGTATAGCCTCAGAAATCCACAGACCCTGTTCCAGGCCAGGAGTCCTCATGTCTCTTCCCAGTCCTGCATGGCAAAGAACACAGGCTGGTGGAGAGCAGCCCAAAAATCTCTCTACATTGCACATCTTCCTGCTGACCCCAGGAGGCAGGGATCTTAACCATCTTACAGGAAACATGCAGCCCAGCTGGCTTGTCTATCTTCTGACTCTGCCTTTTAAAGGAGTAGAATGAGCATAATCTTAGACATGAGTTTTCATCAAGTGCTAATTTCATCTCATTCCACCCAAATGCCTCCAGGAATTCCTGACTGTATAACATTACAAAACTATTATGCTCTGAGGTTCTAGTGGTAAGAAGCTGTGCAATCCAAAAGGCATGTGGTTCAAATCCACCAGCTGCTCCACAGAAGAAGGATGGACAATCTACTCTGGTGTGGCTTACTGTCTCTGAAAACCCACTGGAGGGTCACTTATGGGTCAGCTATGACTCGATGTGACACAACAACATTTTTATATGTAGGAAGCTCTGGTGGCAGAGTCCATAAAGAGCTGCAAGGCTAACCCAAAGCTTCTGTCTCTCTGGTGGCTCAAATCCACTAGCAGCTCTGAGAGAGAAAGAAGGACAGTCTCTTCCCACATGATTTCTAGCTTCCAAAATCCTCTGGAGGGTCAGCTATGAGTTGGTCCCAACTCAATGCAAAGAGCTCTGAATTACTGTATATGAAGAAGATGAAACTAAATAATATAAGAAAGTATAATTGAGACTTTAGTATGCCAAGAAGTTAATAAAAATAGTAATATTGTTGCTTTTAAATGTTTTCTGAATTTTTTTTTTCATAGTCTTCAGAAAACCTGGTTTCTTCAATCACACAAGATCACAAGGGCAGCATGTGTGCAAGGATAAAACTCAGAGAGTAGGAAGGGAAAGGACAGGAGGATGAATGAAAATGAACCTCAATGCTTGCTCCTCGTAACACTGTCATACTGTACTGTCATTGCTGGTGATACTTCTCTTTCACTTACCACCCCATTACAGGGAAGCCAGAACTGTAACTTTCCTTACCGAAGGTCTAGTGTTAACAGTGCCTTTTGATACGATTTAGTGAATTGGAAAGACTTCTTTGTGCAAGAGACTTCAAACTTCACAGAAAATGCACACCACAACATGGATAAGTCTTGAAAACATTATCCTGAAGTGAAATAAGCTAGTTACAAAAGGCTCTATATTGCATGAGTCTATTAATATGATCTATCTAGAATACCAAAGTGGAAGTAACAAGAAATCAAATAACACAATGCTTTGGGCTGCAAGAGGCCTTTTTAAAGTACAAAAGAACAAAGAAGTCATTTAGTGGACTAAGATGTGCCTGACTGCAGAGTTAGCTTAAAAGTTAGCTTTTTCAGCCATATGTTAGCCTCCTCTGATCTCCAGCTACAGTAACTGTAGACACATGGTTTTGCAAATCATCATCAGTAGCTGTAAGACTAGGATAAGAGAAAGAGTGCTTCCCACACTAAGCAGCAACAGTTGAGGAAGACTGGAGCAAGACCTTGGTGAGAACCAGACCAGAATGAGACCCTAGTTAAAGCAAGACTTTGGTAGTGAGATCCTAGTGATGGTGGTGGAGAGACTATGGTAGTGCTGTGGAGAAAGGTGTGACCTGAGGCTTCCTGCATTGGTACTGACCATAGTTAAAAGTTTTGCAGTTCTTGCCAGATGCTTGAAGGAGCAGCTGACTTATAACTGCTCTGAAGCAAACCTTGCTGGATGATTAAGGAAACCAAAGGCTTCTTTAAATTGTTTTGCTTAACTGAAACCAATACTTTCACTAATTAAGGAATTGTGTTTTGCTATTAATCTGGTTTGGGATTAGACTAAACCTGGACTTGGATTGTGAGTCCTGCCTCTCCCACTCCCCAACCTGTTTCCCTAATAAACCCTACAGTACCACTACTGTGATTAAATCTGTGAGTCAACAATGAATATCAAACTCAGTAATTAGTGGAAATAGGGGCAGAAGTACGAGTGGTGGCATGCCTGGCCGACAAGCTGTTTATTTGCTGCTATGAGTATTACTGTCGAGGACAATTTCCCTTTATGAGCAGGTAGAAATAAGACTCAGCCATCCCCAAGTTTCATCTGATCCTTTTGCATTGACTCAAGTAATAATGTTCTCAGTCACCACATATATATATACTTTCGTAAATTGTAAGGAAGACTGAAGAAGAATTGATTCATTTGAATTGTGGTGATGGCAAACAATATGGACTGCCAAAAAAACAAACAAATCTGTCTTCGAAAATGTACAGCCAGGGTGCTCCTTGGAGGCAAGAATGGTGAAACTATCTCACATAATGAAACATGTTATTAAGA
Organism: Elephantulus edwardii; assembly: GCF_000299155.1. Lineage (NCBI taxonomy): Eukaryota > Metazoa > Chordata > Mammalia > Macroscelidea > Macroscelididae > Elephantulus > Elephantulus edwardii. Next base: position 3,040,313 of record NW_006399846.1, on the reverse strand, counting down.
GGATTCAGTCCTTGGAAAAGGATATCATGCTTGAAAAAATAGAGGATCCGTGAAAGAGAGAAGGAATCTCAATGAATAAATTAATACAGTCACTGCAATAATGAATTTAAGCAGAGCAAAGATTTTGAGGATAATGCAGGGTAGGGAACTGTTTCACTCTGTTGTACACAGGGTTTCTATGTACCAGAGCCAACTCAAGGGCCACTGAAAACAACAAAGTGGTGAGAGGGAGAGACAAATGCAGAGTCATTGCTTGAGTGACACTGAGCTTCTATAAAGACAGGTGGAGAGCAGATAATGATAATGATTGGACAACAGGAAGAAACATAAATAATGTCACTGAATAGTACATACAAAGGCTGTTGAAATGACAAATGTCTTGAGGTTACATATATACTCATCACAACTAAAAAAAAATAAACACAACAAACCACAAAAGGGATGCACATCTGTGTAGGTCAGCAATAACTTAGATTTGAGAGTTCTGACATGTATACCCAAAGGGCTATGAAGTCCTCTTTAAGAGAAAATGGAAAATACAAGATTAGGTATTTAAAAGAAAAGACATCCTAGCAAGTCCTAGCCATCAAAAGCTGAAAACTGCCACTTATAAAACCTCTGAACATGTAGGAATAAAACCAATATTAATAATAGTTTTAGTGATGGCCTGGCATGCTTCTTACTTCTATTATACTTTGTTATATATTGGACTGCATATTATTCGCATATGACAATAGTTTTCTTTAGTGAGACCAGAAAGATAGATTAGCCTCTCATAACATGTTAGATAAAATTTTATATTTGTTATTGACAGTTCAGTAGAGTGCCTTTCAGCTTCAAAACTTGTTTTTGGTAATGCTTTGCACACTTGAAGAATTGTTACCAGATTTAGAAAAACCTCTGTCAAGATTCTTTCATCTATGAGCTGAAAAATGGCAGGGAATTTTTTTTTAAAAAAGTTTGATGCAGTAATTACCCCTAATTATTGTTTTAATTGACAGGATTTATTGACCAATTTGTCATCAATGTCCTCACCAAAGTTATCTTTGTCAGTTTTACTATTTTATGTTGAATCAGTAAAAAGAAAATAATTGTTTTGCACTGCAATCCCAAAGGCATGCTATTCAAATCCACCAGCTGCTCAGCAGGAGGATGTGTGCTTAACTGCATCTGAAAACCCAGTGGAGAGTCAGCTATGAGTCAGTTCCGACGCTATGGCACACAACAACGAATAAACACATAATTCATTTCTATTTAAATGGATTCTATTCAACTCCAAGTGTCTACTCATTATGCATATTGAAAATGTATGTTTTTACAACATGTGTTTTAAATGTGCAAATGCACGATTTCTATAGAAATGCATCATTTTTATTCAAAATGTGTACAATTTCTGCTAGAAATGTATTGATTGACTCCATTGGAAACATGTTTTTTTCCTTTTAATAAGTTAGCATGATCTGAAAATGTTTTATAATTTCTTTGGCATCAGAATAATTATCTTACATCAACAATATGCTTATCCTCGTATGACAGATCTCTCCAGGACTTTGGGTGGGGCTGGTGCAAGTAAAGGACCAAAAGTTAAAGCTTCATTGTATTGTTACATATCATTGAATTGGAACTGACTCAGAACCTGCATTCTGTAGAGTTCTCAGAGGCTATAAGTATCAAGGCAGGAGATAGTCCATCTTTCCCTCTCAAAGCAGCTGGTGGATTTGCCAAAGCAACAGGCAAATTAGAATTTTATTGGTTTGGGGTGTTGTGTTTTGGTGTTTTGGTTTTTTTTTTCTTTCAATCAAGGTAATAACGTTCTCATTCCAAAGAAATGTGACTCGACAAAGTGAGGGAATTATCAAACAATATGATTAATATTACACGCAAGCAAGATTCTGCTGAAAATGACCCAAAAGCAGCTGGAACAGCTTATCAACAGAGAACTACATGAAGTGCAGGATCAGTTTAGAAGAGACTGTGGTACTAGCAATATTATAGCTAATGTTAGGTTTTGGCTAAAAGCAGAGAGTACCAGAGGAATGTCTATCTGTGTTTCATTGACTACGCAGAGGCATTTGACTGTGTGGATCACAACAAACTGTGGCTAACTCTGGGAAGAATGGGAATCCCAAAACACTTGATTCTGCTTATGCAAACTCTACGCTTGGACCAAGAGGCAGTCATCAAAATCAAGAAGGGAAACACAGTATGGTTCAAAATTTGGAAGGGTGCATACCAGGGTTATGTCCTATCTCCATACCTTTTTAATCTGTGTGCAGAACAGATCATCAGGGAGGCTGGGCTGTACAAGGAGGAATGTGGCATTAGGATTGGAAGAAGACCCAACAACGCAACCCTGCTTGCTGAAACTGAGGAGGACCTGAAGCACTTGCTGCAGAAGGTCAAGGGCTGTAGTTTTCAGTATGGATTGAAGCTCGACATCAAGAAAACAAAGATTCTCACCACTGGGCTGAATGACAGCATCATAATTGACTGTAAAGAGATTGAGATTGTTAACAACTTCAGTTTGCTTGGCTCTACAATCAATGCCCTTGGTACTAGCAGCCAGGAAATTAAAAGAGGAATTGCACTGGGTAAGTCTGCTATCAGGGACCTCTCCAGAGTACTGAAGAGTAAAGATGTCAATCTGAAGACCAAAGTGCACCTGCTCTAGGCTATAGTTTTCACAGTTACTTGTTATACATCAAAAAGCTGGACAATGACTAGGGATGACAGAAAGAGAGTTGATGCCTTTGGACTGTGGTGCTGGAGAAGAGTATTGAATATACCATAGACTAACAAGAGAACAAGCAAGTTCGTACTAGAGATGGTGAAATCAGGCTGCTCTTTGGAGGCAGGATTCTGAAGTTTCACATGAAATACTTCGGGCATGTTGCAAGGAGGGACCAGTCCTTGGAGAGGGACTTCATGCTTGGCACCCATGATGAGATGCATTGATTCAATGACTAGGGGTGGGTGTGTCAGAGACAATAATGTTGACACAGAATAGAGCAAGGTTCAGGATTGTAAATAGGGGCACAAAGAATCTCAAGTGACTTGGCAGTACCTAACAAAAACAACAACAACAACACTGTGATTTTAACAGAAGTTTACAGAAATGTTGGATTTTCATTCATTCATTATTCATCTTCCTCCCTACTCCTCCAGTTCACTTTAAAGAAAAAATTCATTCATTGTTGCATAATTTCCTCCCTTCCCCAGTCAGAGCAATTTCTTCCTTGCCCACTAGGCTACCATGGCTCCCTTAAAGCTTCATTGGTTTTGTGGTAAAACAGCCCTGGTCAAGATCGGGGGCTGGTTCTTGGAAGATTTCCAGCTGCACAGCAATGATCCCAGCCAGCAATGCCCATTCATTGGACTTATCATTCCCAAATTCAGCACATTTCTGTAAACGATGATGAAATTACGTGATATATTTTATGTGTTTGTGAGTGTGAGAAAAACAGAAACCATTCTGACCCCAAAGTGATGAGTGAGTATGATCTGCTCTATTTGCCTTGTTTATTTAAAAAAAACCAAGATTTTTCTCTGGTTTTGTGTGTAAGGTATTTGTTAGTTATTTGTCTTCCGAGCAATTTCAAGTGATTTGCTTGTTGTTACTCTTTTCACATAGAATCTCTGTGTTTTCTAGGGGCAGAAAGGGTTGTTAGCCGTGGGTGGGAGCAGTTCACCATACTCACTGCATGGCCTGTGGCCTTGGTGGCAACTGTTAGCAGATTGCTACAGTTTCTCTGAGTGTAGGTGCAGGGGCCAAATGGCTAGAAGCTAATTCCATCCTAAGTCAGCCATGTAAACTGGGACAAATTCTGTTCTTTTGTTTCTCACTTGCTCGTGTTGTTAGTCCTCTAGTCATAGTGAACCCATGTCCAAAAGAATTCAATTGTGTGAACCAGAGTTTTCACTGGCTGATTATTCAGAAGTGGACTGACAGGCCTTTCTTAGTGATGTATCCTTCTCTGTGAAATGGAGGAAAACATACCACAGGATAGTTTTGTGAATTGAGTTAGCTGTTTTTATGGGTAAAGCACTTAGTGCAGGACATGGCTTCATAAATGCTCTTCAGATAGGAAAACAACAAAACAAAACAAACAACAAAATCAAAACTCAAGTTCATTGACATGGAGTTACAATCACTCATAATGGACTTCCTAATGGGTAGTTTACAGGAGGTGATTACCCATCTTTTTTCTAGTATTTCCATGTTTCCCAGAAGCCCATAGGTCAAGGCTGAAATCTTAAATACTCTGGAATGAAACCATTAGAGGATTTAAACTAAAAAGAGATGTGGTCTTTGGGTTAGCCATGCAACTAGCCACGAATTAGGCCACCAGAGAGGATCAGCAAAAATGAGGAGACTCTTCAGGAGCATGAGGTGAATTCACACCGTACCCACATAATAGACCAAAATGTACTGAAGATCATGGAGATGGCACAGATGTGAGCCGCCTTTCATTTGGATAGAAATAATGTTGCTATGAGTCAGAGAGGTCTCAGCAGCACCTAACAACAACAGCAACAGAATGGTACAGGTTTTGAATAAGCATGAGGACCACAGAGCCCAGCAGGATTAGGTGGGCAGGGCGATAGACTCCCGTGTTGTTCTGGGTGGTGAGGAAAGTGTTTCTCCCCATTCTCTTCCATCAGTTTTTCCTTAAGAGCTTCATTCTTTGCTTCAAGCTAAGGAACAGCCATGGGTCTTGTCTTCTGGGTCCTATCAGAGTAGGGTTCTTATCAGGAGACTCACAGCTCTTATATGAGTGCACTCCTGTATGAGTGCATGAAGTGGCCCTCCCCCAACAAAGCCACTGAGCAAACCCCTATTGTGTATTCCCCTACAGACAACAGATAAGGTCTCCAGGCCATTATTATTTGGCAAAGACCAGGGCAGGATCTGATCAAGGGAGAGCCAAACTCAGACTCAACAAGCATAGCTTCCATTGTTTTTTTCCCAGAAGTTACTCTCCTGTAACTCTGGCCTCATGCTGTTCAAAGTCTTGGCCCTCCTATCATACAGTGCTTAGGGAAACTTATGCTAAACTCGAGTGTACAAAAGTTTAATCAAACATGGAAAGACATTTCACAGAGAAAGTTATTTGGATGGCCAACAGATACATTGGCCATCCACTTCTTAAATAACAGGCCTCTGAAAAATCTATGATCAGTAGAGGCACATGAATATAGTATTAGAGATAAAGCCCAGATTGAAAATCAATAGAAATGAGGAAAAAAAAAATTGGAGCATGGAATATACAAAGTTTGAGTGTTCGAAAACTACAAAGTGTGAAAAATGAAATGGAATACATAAATAACATTCTAGGTATTAGTGAGATGAGATGCAATACCTTTGAACACTATGAATCAGATAAATACATGTTATACTATGCCAGGAATAAAGAACAGACAAAGAATGGTATATTACATTCATAGTTAAAAAGTCAATTTCAAGTTCTGTCCTGAAGTATAATATTGGGACTGATAGGCACATATAAGAAGGCCCATTAATATGACTGTTATTCAAATATACACTCCTATTGCTAGAACCAAAGAGGAGGAAATTGAAAATTATTACCAAATCTTGTAGTCTGAAATTGGCCAAACTTGCAATCCAGATGCATTAATGATAATTGGTGACTAGAGTGTGAAAGTTGAAAACAGTGAAGAGGGAAGAGTAGTTAGAAAATATGGACTTGGTGACAGAAATGAGGCTGGAAAAGTAGTGATCAAATTTTGTCTTTTCAATGATTTATTCACAGCAAATATCTTTTTCAAAAATGACAAATGGTGGCATTGCACATGGACCTCACCTGATGAACTGAATAAGAATCAGATTGACTATATCTATGGAAGGAATTGGAAAAGCTCAGTGTCAGCAGTCAAAATTAGGCCAGGGGTGGACTGTGGGCCAGACCATCAATTACTCCTGGGCGAGTTCAAATTGAGGATGAAGAAAATGAAAAGTCCACAGAATCAAAATATGATCTTTAATCAATTCCATCTGAATTTCAAAATCATCTCCCTTCCATATTTCCTTTCAAGGAGAGAGGTCCATCTCTTTGGGGATGTAACTAATAAATCTATCTCTACTAGTTTACCTAAAGAAAAGAATAGTTTTGAAACATTGAATACCAGATGAGGGATATCATTTATAAAGAGAGCAAAATGTCATTTCAAAGACAGAGGAGAAAGAAAAATAATGAAACGAATGTCAAAAGAGGCTCTGAAAATTGCACAAGAGCATCAAGAAGCCAAAACAAAGCAAAAACACGCTGAAGTAAAAAAGCTGAACAGAAGATTTCAAAATGCAGCTAATACACAAAGGACAAAACTATGAGGGAATGTGAAGAGAGCTGGAATTAGAGAATAAAAAGTGAAGAACTCACTCTGCCTTTCTCAAGCTGAGAGAACTGAAAAACAAATGTAAGCCTTGGGTGGAAATACTGAAAAATACCTGAGCAATATGTTGAATGACCCAGGAAGGATCAGAAGAAGATAGAAGGAATACACAGAGCCACTGTACCAATAAGAACTGACTGACACAGAAAAATTTCAGGAAGTACCATATAAGCAGGAGCCAATGGTAATGAAGAAAGAAGTTGAAGCTGTACTGAAGGCATTGATAAAAAAAATAAGGACCCAGGAACTGATGGGATATCAACTGAACTGTTTCGATTAACAGATGCAACCCTGAATGTGATCACCAGTCTTTTCCAGGAAATTTGGAGGACAGCTGTCTGGCTAATGGATTGGAATAGGTCGATATTTGTTCTCATTCCCAAGAAAGTTGTTTCAACAGCATGTGGACACTATTGAACAATATAATTAATATCACACACGAGCAAAATTACTACCGAAGATCATTTAAAAATGGCTAGAACAGTACATAGATAAGGAACTGCCAGAAATTCAAGCAGGATTTAGAAGAGGCTAAGACACCAGGGATAACTATGCTGATGTCAGATGGAGCATGGCTGAAATGAAATACTAGACTAATCACTATTTATGCTTTATTGACAATACAAAAGCATTTGACTGTGTGGATCATAGCACGTTATGGTTACCATTGAGAAGAATGGGAATCCAGAGTTCTTAATTAGGCACATGCAAAACCTATACCTAGACCAAGAGTCTGTTGTGTGAACAGAGCAAGGGAACACTACACAGTTTAAAATTAAGTAGGAAGTATGTCAGGGTTGTATTTTCTCTCCATACATATTCAATCTTTATGCTGAGCAAACTATTCCAGAAGCTGGACTCTGTGAAGAAGAATGTGGCAAAAAGATTGGAGGAAGACTTATCAATAACTTGCATTATGCAGATGAGAGAATCTTGTTTGGTGAAAGTGAGGAGGACTTAGAGCACTTTTTGCAGAAGATCAAGGAATACAGCCTTCAGTATAGGCTGCATCTCCCTCAATGCCAAGAAAACAAAGATTCTTACCACTGGACATATAACAACCTCATGGTAGATGGAAAAATGATTGAAACTGTTAAAAGCTTCATCTTACTTGGATCCGCAATCAACACCCTTAGTACTAGCAGTCAGGAAATCAGGAGCTATAGTGCACTGGAAAAGAAATCTCTTCAAATTACTGAGGAGTAATGAATGATGTCAGTTTGAGGATTAAGATGCCTCTGATTCAGGCTATGGCCTTTTTCCTTCACTAGCTCTGAATCTGAGAGATGGACAGCGAACAGGGATGACAGAAGAATTGATGCCTTTGAGCTGAGATGTTGTGGAAGAGCATTGAACACCCCATGGACTGCATAAAGAACAAACAAATACGTCTTGGAGAAGTGCAGCCAGAGTTCTCCTTGGAGGCAAAAATGATAGATTTTCATCTCACATACTCCAGGCATGTTGCTAGGAGGGGTTGTTCTTGGAGCAGGACATCAAATTTAGAAAGGCAAAGGATCAGTGAAGAAGAGAAAGACCTTTGAGCAGGTGTCTACTTGCAATGGGTTCTAGTGTGTCAGGAAATGTGAGGATTGCACAAGAAGCACAGGGTCCAGATCTGTTGTTCATATGGTCACTATGGTTCATACTCTACTCAACAACACTAACAACAACAACAACATGCATGCAAGTGTGTTGTTAGGTGCCACTGAACCAGTCCTAACTTATGGTCACTTGTGTAGCAAAGTACCAATATGCAATATCATAATACGTGAAGAAAAAATTGAAATTGTTAAGGATTTAATTTTACTTGAATCCACAAGCAACATCCATGGTAGCAGCAGTCAAGGAATCAAAAGACATACTGCATTAAGAAAATCTGTTGTCAAGGACCTCTCCAAAGTGCTAAAAAGCAATGATGTCAGTTTAAAGACTAAGGTGCACCTGATCCATGCCATGATATTTTCAATTACTTTCTAAACATCTGAAAGTTGAACAATGAATCAAGAAGACTGAAGAATTGATGCCTTTGAATTATGATCTTGGCAAAGAATAGTGATTATTCCATGGACTACTAAAAGAGCCAACAAGTCTGTCTTGAAGGAAGTGAAAGCTCTTTTTGAGGCAAGGATGATGAAACTTTCTTTTGGGGCATATTTTCAGTCCTTGAAGAGAGACATCATGCTGGGAAAGGTTGAAAGTCAGTGAAAGAGAAGAAGACCCTTAATTAGATGAACTAACAGTGACTGCCACAATGAACTTGAGCATGACAGAGATGCTGAGGTTGGCACAGGTTCAGATCTGTTGTTCACAGGATTGTTATGAGTAGTAGTAGGCTTGATGCAACCAAACAACAACAATGACAACATGTTGCAAGGTAGTGCTGGGGGATGGATTTGGACTGCCAACCTTCCAATTAGCAAAGGAGATCTCAACTTTTCCACTGGCAGGTCATCTTCTTTCATGTATTTTCCCCAGGGATCTAAAGAAAATTGTAAAGTCATATTTATACCTCACCCTTTATACAAGCCCTTGGGTTGTACAATTTGCTTGGAATTGTGTGTGTGCGTGTGTTACAATTTTACCATATTCATTCATTCATTCATTCATTCATTCATTTCCTTTATGAATCAACATTCATTCCCTCAACAAATATTTATTGAGTGCTTCCTAGAGTCTATAATGGTTCTAGGTGCCAGGCTCTCCATCTTTCATAGAGTTTGCAATAACGATGTAAGATAAATGATAAAGCATATGCACAATACATTTGTCTGCTGGAGGCTGGTAACTGCCATGGAAGAAAAAAAAAAAAAATGAAAGGTGAGTCAAGGTGAAACTAAAAAAACTCACTGCCGTGCACCTCAGTTCCAACATTGATTTCCCCGGCTGTATCAGCCTTTACTGGAGGAGACTTCCCTCTTTTTTCCATGGAGCTGCTGGCAGATTTGAACCAGTGGAGATGCACAGCCATTTGATTTGCAGAACAACGTGCTATGAACAACGGGGTCAAAGGATCTGTAAGGCAGGTGGAGGGTGGAGCACACGGCACTATGTAAATTAAGGCAATCAGGGGAAGCCTTTTTAATATGCAGAGATCTGAGCAATGACGTGAAAAGTAGGGGAGAAAACAAACCTTGCGGAAACCTGGGGAAAGAGTGTTCTGAGTAGAGGGCCCTCAGGCAGGAACGTGTCTAGCCAGCTCTGAACAGTCAATCAGTGTAGTTCTGTTCGGCATCTGATTACGGTTTCTTCAGGCTTCCTGAGGCATGCCTAGTCCTCGTCTTATTCATACTATGCTCATGAGACCTAGGCATTCTGTCCTCTCTGTTCCACTTACTGCTGCAGAGTAGCGGAGACAAAAAATAAATCAAAGGTGCAAGCTCTACGCTGAAAGCAAAGGGAGAGAGTCCCGACTCAGAGCTGTGGGCTGGCAGGCTGTGACCCCACACGGAAACATCCCTAGGATGGACGTTCCCATCTGGTATTTGGGAGGAAGTTGAGTGCTGCCTGTGTACGGTGTCCAGACATGTATGTGATGCAAAAGTGAAACATCTGAAGGACCAGGATTTCTTGAGATCTCAAAGAAGAGCCCCAGGGCAGAGGCAGGGAGAGCCTTTCTCTTTGGAATGTGGCCACACCCACTTCCCTCCTGGAGACAGTGAAGACTCTCCTGTGCTGGGAGGTGGGAGCAGACAGCTTCCTCGTGGCAGCTGTGCACATTGGGTGGGGCCCTTGGGGTGCTGGGGGAGGAGAGGGTGCTGGCCTGGGACATACATGTGCACTTGCACTTCCACGGCAAAGGTCTTTCTCCATGACTTGGACTAAGACTTGCCTCAGGCACCAGGCTGCTGTTCCCAGAGGCTTAAGGACAGGCCCTGGGACATGTGGGTGTCTGGGCTGGTGAGCCTGGGAATCTGGGAGGGGTGTCTGCACAGGGAAGCCAGCCCACCCGTCATAAATGCCATACTCTTAGGGACATGCAGGAGTATTTTATTGTTTCATTGAAAACTGAGCCCCCAATGCAGCTGTTCTGCCCAAGAATTCCAGGGGATGGTGCAGGCTAGGGGATGAGGGGAACACAGAGGGAAGTGGGGAGAGGGCCAGGTTGTCAAGTCTATGAGATCTTGTTACTGGGGGTTGGGGAAATTGGATGCGCTTCCAGGGCTCAAGTCTTTCTTGCCCCACACACCAGGGCGCTGGCTCCACCGAAGGTGATCAAAACACAAGGGTCTGTGTGTTTATTCCCCCCACTAGCCAGGCAAATGGTTTTTGAGCCAATGGTAACAGAGTCTATTTTCCGATAGGGACAAGCATTTCACAAATATTTTCTTTGGAGAGCAAAATTGCTGCTTTTTTGGAGATAGCAGGTTAGACTTTGCTATAGACAGCACCTTCTCTTCCTGTGTTTGCTTATTTAGGCATTTCCCAGTGTTCTGTCCACCCAGGATGCTCTTTCCTTGGCTTTTTACCTGGTCTTCTCAATCTTCTTTTGGACTGCTGCAAGTGCAATTAGAGTGCCCCTTCGGGGTAAAGATGGTGAAACTTCATCCTGCACACTTAGGGCATGTTATCAGGAGGGGCCTAATCAGTCTCTGGGAAAGGATATCATGCTTTAAAAAGTGGAGAGTCAGTAAAGGAAAGAGACTGTGAGGATAGAGCACTCTGTTGCACTTGGGTGTGTGGGGATGGGGATGTCACTATGAGTCAGAACCACTGGCATCTAAGAACAATGTTGGAAAACAAGCCAGAGCTGATCCTTGAGGTAAAAATTGACCCAGTTCTTTGTGGTTCTCTCTATCCACATCCTTTGCAATGTGAGTTTGCAGTTCTCCCATTAAGAGATGAGGTCTTGTCAACTAAGGCAGTGGTTACACAACTTGATAAATGATATCAGTACAACATATACAAGAATTATGACAAACTGAAAAATGTTGTGTTATATGAAGTTTTGCAGCAGCAACCCTCCAAATTTAATAATGATAAAGAAGAGAAAGCACCTGTTGATAACACCTAAGACAAAAATTTAAAAAATCTCACTATCGTTAAGCCAGAATCAGCTCGTAAGTGACCCTTCATTGGATTGCCTCAGCTTTAAATCACACAGGATGAGATGGTCTGTCTCCTTTCAAACCCGAGAGAGGTTCAGCCTTGGGGTTAGCAGCGAAACTCCCTATGAACTAGGCCACTAGCGTTTCCTTGATAATACTTAGTGCTGTTGTTTTGTGTCTTCAAGTCTGAACCAACTCATAGCTGACCTTTCAGCGGATTTTCAGTCTCCAAATTTTGCAGAAGGAGATTTTCCATCTTTCTCCCTCAGAGGAACTATTGGATTTGAACCAAATGCCTTTGGATTGACAACATAGCTTACTACTATTAGTTGTTGATTGCTGTTGAGTTGAGCATGACTCATAGCAACTCGATGAACAAAAGGCCTGAAGCCTTTCTATAACTATTGTCATTTATCAAAGTTCATAGAGTTTCCAGAAGCATGTTGTTTAGGAAGTGGATGCCACTCCTGCTTCCAAACCTGTCTTAAACTTGGCGCTCCACCAAACACTATCCACCATGGCATTTGACACTACAATGGTACAAGGTTCAGCTTCACAACAACCCCAGGTTACCTCAGTACAGCATACTGACAGAGGAGTGCTGTACCTCTTAGAAGATTATTCCTCCAAAATATAATAACAACCAACTTTAAATACAAATGCCCTTCCCAAGGTCTTGTCAACTCTAAACAAGAGGCTTAAATATCTTACTATTAGAGCTCCCTGACAATACTCTTTTGGTGTTAGTTGCCATCAAGTCGACTATGAATCATACCAACCCTAGGAATCACAGATCTGAAACTTATCCTTTCTTGTACCATCCTTGCCCTATCCTGTGCCGTCCTCACCATTTCTACCATATTCAAGCCCATTGTGATAGACATTGTGTCAGTCCATCTTGTGAAAAGTCTCCCACTCTTTGGCAACCCTCTGCCATTCCTAGCATGCTCTGTCCAAGGATTTATTCTCCCTGAAAATATGTCCCAAGTGAGTGAAATGAAGTTTCACCACCCTTGCTGCTAAAGGAACAATTTCTTTTGACAGTCCCTAGTTTTTTCAATACTCTTCTCCAAATATCACAATTCAGAGATATTGATTCTTATTATTCTTTGTTCATTGTCTGATTTTCAGGTGCATAGCAAGCAATTGAAAGTGCCAAGGCTTTGAACAGGAAAGTCATAGACATACTTAATAAAACCGAGCACCTCATGAAAAGAACTCTTTTGGTTTGGAAGGTTGGTCATGATTTCATAGGTCCATCCAATCAATTTACTTATTTTTTTAAAAAAATTTTTCTTATTATTGATTCTGAGAATACCCATCCAAAATACAATTGGCCTAGATTCACTTAGAACAGCCAGGAGAAAAGGCTCAGGAATCAGAGAAGGAAATAGACTTCAGGTCTAATTGCCTCCCTGGACAATTTCCTCCATTGCTATGAGAACAAACAGAATGGTATCTGTCTACTATTATGGAGGGGTTTGTTTTTGTTTTTGTTTTGTTTTTTTTTGTGTGTGGGTTTTTTTATCATTGGAAGATACTGACCAAAAAGAGAAAAACTAGAATACTTATACAATTTAGACTTACTAGATCCTGGATCTATTTACATGACAAAATAGTTAAACCTTGAAGCAAAACTATCTTATTAAGTCATCATTAAACTAGGCAACAGTTTAGCTTAACTAATAAAGAACGGCTACCCTGAGTGTTCATTCTTTTACAGAATTATCTATATGCTCCTTGTACAGAACAAAAACAAAATAAATAAAAATAAATAAAAGAAGCAGTGCAAAAATGCATAGAACAATCAGTCCAATGGGATAATAGAGCACATGAACTTCAACCTCCATGGCTCTGGAACCAGAAGAAATAGATGGTTCCCAACTATCACAGCTACTGCTCTGAAAGATAGCATTGGAAGATGATCATGGACAGAGTGGGAGTAAAACATGGAACAAAACTAAAAAACATAAAAATTGCCTTCTTTAGAGACAGTTGGAACCTATGAGACTATGGTCCTTATTTACCCTTTGAACCTGGAACAAAATTCACCCCTGTAGCTCAGTTTTTATCCAAATATTAGGTTTATAAGGTGAACATACACCAGTAAGGCACTCTTTCCTTAAACTAATCAGCAACATGGATCAAAAAGGAAGCATTTGCCTAAGATTAAAGATTAGAAGGTAAGAAGGTTTAGGAAAGAAAGAGTAATGGAAATGAGAATCACTTGTAGGAAGTGGAAAGAATGAAATTACATTGTGGGTATTATAATGATGGTCATAAAACAAGTATATAAATGATTGAATGAAAATCACTCACTCAAATCACAATAAAAAGGAGAAAAGAACTGTTTATATGCTATCAAATTGACAACAGAAACTCTAAAACATGAAGAAATGTAGGGGACAGAGTCAATGGTAATGCTGGTGAAATAATAAGAGTATAGACACAATGTAAACAATGTAACCACATTACTGGACTTAAAATGCAGAAAATGTTGAATGAGAGTACATTTTGATACATTTATTTTCATATTCACAAAAGATATAATAAGGAGGCAAAGGAGGTTGGACCTATTCTTACACTTCTTGAATTTGAACTGGCTTTGCCAGAAAGAATACACAAGAAGTTATAAAGTACATGTTTTGAGCCCAAGTTTTCCCAGAGACCTTAATGCAAATCCCTCTCTTTTTTTGAACTCCACGGACACTGGGAAGCTATGCATAGCTAGCCTGCCAGAAGAGAACTCTGATTACCTAGTGGGTAAAGAGTTGTGCTGCCAACTCCAAAGCAGGGAGTTCGAATTCACCAGCTGCTTCATGGTAGAAAATAGGCAATGTTTTCTCCTAAGATTCTCAATCTTTAAAAATCCATGAGAAGTATCAGCTATGAGTCAGTTTTGACTTAAAGTCAATGAGAGTAAGAAAGCCCACCAGAGGAAGAAGCACATGGAATAGCACCAGCAGCCCAGTCAAAGTAATTCATTCAGGGTTAGGCAGTGGTCCACTAAGTCCTGGACATGTGCATGTGCCCCAGCCATGATCAGAAGACCTGCACAGCTGAGCCAACCTGAGATCAACGGACCTCAGTTCCAAACAGCAGACCTATATAGCGGACCTATGCAGCAGACCCGTGTGCTGGTGAGGCATGATAATGTTTGGTTCTAGGGTGATTCATCATACAGTACTAGCCAATTGATGATATCCTCTGGATCTTCTGCCACAGATTTTTCTTTTTTTTTTAAGCTGGTTCACTTAAAGTGTTAGTTACTTGGGCAAGCTGTGATATCTGAAATTTTAGTTAAAATAATTAATCCATTAATTACATATACATTATATATACCAGGTAGATGGATAGACATCTCACTGACATGAATTATCAGATGAAGTAGAAATCTGCCACAGTGGTGGTAATTTTTATGGTTAGGAACTGAGCCATATGGGAGATAAAAACCTGCCACTGAGTGGATTCTGACTCCTGGTAACCCTCTCTGAGGTTTCTGAGGTTGTATATCTCCAGGGGAAGAGATTGCTCCTCTTTTTCTCGTGGAGTGCATCTTGGATTTGAACCACCAACCTACCAATTAACAACCCTGTTTGTAATGAAGTATGACACCAGGCATCCTTTGAGCACAGCCAGCCAATGGAGCCAGAGGACCGCATGAAGTCACTGGAATTAAGCAGGTAGAAGGAGTAAGGTTTTGATGAGAATTAGCTCTGGTGGTCCCCTTCCCTCACTCTAGGTTTGTTTTTGTTTTAGTCTAATCATTCTACTTCCTTCATTCATCCTACCCAATATTGTCGAGTGGTGACCAATTTATAGTGACCCTCCATCAGATTTCCAAGACTGCAAATCTTTACGGAGGGAGATTGCATCTTTTCTTCCATGGGGCAGCTGGAATTCAAAGCTCTCAGTTAGCAGTGCAACACATAATGTACTACTTCACCACAGCTCATTAAGTCAGTAAATATTAATCAAAAGTCAATTGTGAGTAAAGCAGGCACTGAGCTAAGCCCAGGAAATAAGAGAATTAAAACAGAGCTGCTGCTCTCAAGGAACCTACCAGTTGGAAATCCAAAACCACTATGAGCAGAGGCCAGTGAATTACCGCTACAATTAGTTATTCCTTCTGAAGGGCTGAAGAGAATGCCAGATTGAACAATGATCAAAAATTAGGAGAAAAATGGGAAAATATCAATATTACTTGTGAGTTTACACTTATAGATCTTACTGAAATCCTTTTTTGCAAATACTGGATGTGTTTTTTTAAAAGACAAACTCTCAATTTCTAGAACTCTATTAACAACATCCTCCCACTTAAAGAGTTGTACGATCAACTCAATGACAGGTAATTCTAATCCACCAGTAGCTCCATAAGAAAAGATGAACCATCTCCCCCAGCCTGTGCAATGTACAGCTCCTGAAAACCCTCGGGAGGATCAGCTACGAGTCAGTTGTTGTTGTTGTTGTTGTTGTTGTTGTTGTTATGTGCCATCGAGTCGTTTGTGACTCATAGCGACCCTATGTACAAAAGCCCTAAACGCCGTTCTATCCTGTGCCAATCTCACTGTCTCAAACACATTTATTCCCACTACTCCACTCACAGAATCAACCCATCTCATCGAGGGTCTTCCTCTCCTGCGCCGTCCCTCCGCTATCCTAAACATGATGTCCCTCTCCAAGGACCTCCTTGCAACATGCCCAAAATATGGCAGATGGAGCTTCAGAATCCTTGACTTCAGGGAACATTCTGGCTTCACCCTCCCCAGGACAAACCTGTTTGTTCTCCTAGGAGTCCATGGTATATTCAACACTCTTCTCCAGCACCACAACTCAAAGGCATCAGTTCTCCTTTTATCATCCCTATTCACTCTCCAACTCTCCAATGCATAG
>NW_006399846.1:2996664-3023106 GCF_000299155.1 Elephantulus edwardii | reverse complement strand
TAAACATAATTATCCAATATTTTATTACTAGGGAAATATGTATATTTCCATCTAGTTATCCAGTAGAGTACCTATCTATCCATCATACACATAAGAAATACTGTCATGCTGTAGATTAAGCATTGGGCTGTTTACCAAAAGTTTAGCAGCTGCTCTGAAATAAAAATACATGACCGTCTGCTTCGGTAAAGATTTATAGTTTTATAAATACTAAGAGGTAGTTCAAAAGAAGATGGAGGAAATACATTCAATGTACTAAAAAGAATTGACTGACATGAAACTATTTCAGGAAGTAATATATGATCAAGAGCCAACAATAATGAAAAAAAAGAAGTTCAAACCTCACTGAAGGTGTTGGCAAAAATAATAATAATAATAATAAAAAAATTCCAGGTTGGGAATGTATGGGATACATTCATGGGATACAATGTATGGGAAACTAACATGTTTCAAATGCCAGATACAGCCCTGGATGTGCTCACAAGTCTGTCAGGAAATTTGGAAGCAGCAACCTCATCAACTGACTAGAAGAAATCCGTGTTTGTTCCCATTCTCAAGAAACGGGATCCAACAGAAGGTGGAGATTGTCAGATATCATTAATATCACATACAAGCAAAACATTGATTATTAAAAAATGGCTGCAACAATATATTGACAGAGAATTGTCAGAAGTTCAAACTGTGTTTAGAAGAGGCTGTGGCACCAGGGATATCATCAGATCTTGGCTGAAAGCACAGAACACCAAAAAGATTTCTATTTGTGTTTCATTGAATATGCAAAGGCATATGACCATGTGGATCATAGTATATTATAGTTAACATTAAGAAGAATGACAATCCCCACATATTTAATTGTCTTTATACAAACTCTATACCTAGACCAAGAAGCTGTTCAGACAGAGAAAGAGAACACTGCATGGTTTAAAAATCAAGAAAAGTGTGTGTCAGTGTTGTATCCTTTCTCCATATCTATTTAATCTGTGCTGAGCAAATAATTTGAGAAGCTGGACTTAATGGAGAAGAATTAGCATCAGAGGCAGACTTGTCAACAACCTCTGTTATGCAGATGACACATTTTGCTTGCTGAAAGTGAAGACAACTTTAAGCTCTTTGTTCAAGACTATGAGATCAAAGACTACAGCCTTCAAAATGGATTATGTTTCAACATCAAGAAGACAAAAATTCTAACCACTGAATTGATAGCAATACCATGATAAATGGAGAAAATATTGAAATTGTCACAGATTTCCTCTTATTTGGGGCTACTATTAACAACCTTGGTAACAGCTGTCAAGAAATCAAAAGACATTGCATTGAGAAAGTCTGATATCAAGAACCTCTCCAATGTGCTAAAGAACAGTGATGTCAATTTAAAGACTAAGGTGCACCGGATTTAGGCCATGGCCTTTAAATCATTTTCTATGCATCTGAGAGGTGGACAATGAAATAAGGATGACAGAAAGAGAATTGATGCCTTTGTGTTATGTTGTTGGAGAAGAGTACTGAATAGCCCATAGATGGCCAAAAGAACCAACAGCTGTATCTTGGAGAAAAATACTTCTTAGAACCAAGGCTGGTGGAGCTTTTTCTCTCACAATTTAGGCATGTTAAGCGGGGCCAGTCCTTGGAAACAGACATCATATTAAATGAGATTAATTGACACAGTGACTGCGGTAGTGGGTTCTAGTATGTCAGAAAGGATAAGGATGGCACAAGATAAAGCAGGGTTCACATCCATTGTTCATAGGGTTCCTATTAGTTGCACTCAATTTGATGACACCTAGCAACAATAATAACATGGGGTCCGTGGGAGTTGGATGATGGCAGTGGGTACCATACACAAAACACCACATCTATTCTTCTTCTTTTTCCCTGTTTTATTACATGTTAGTCATTAATAAGTCCTGTACTCTACTTTCCCAGCATATATAGAACTTGACTAATTCTCAGTGAATCTACCTTCACCATACTGGTACCAGCCAGAAGCATATCCTGGTTCTTCTCACCTGGACTTGTTCAAAACCTCCCCAATGTTCTGCTTCTATCTTCCTCATCTACATTCTTTCCTAACCACTGAGTAGAAAGATTCTGTTAAATACAAATAAGATTGTGTTAATTTTCAGAACAAAACCCTCCAATAAAATCCAAACATCTCCTCTAAGTCCAGATGACCTGGCCCTTACCACTGGGCACACACTACTCTCACTAAACCTGACCTAATCACATGGTAGTACTGCTTTTCCTGAAATCTGACAAAGGGTCCTACCACAGTGCCTTTGTACTTGCTGCTCTCTCTACCTAGAACCTTCCTGGCCCAAGTCTCCACTTGAGATCATTCTTAATGACACTTCAAGCTCTAATTAAATTCCACTTCTTCAGAAAGAACTCCTCTGACCACAAGAGCTAAATTAACCAAGAGCACTCCACTACATATGTTTTCTCTGTTCCATTTTGCTGCTGATTATTTGTTCCTAACATACTACTACCTTATGTTAGACTATGCATTTGTTTGCTTGTGGTTTCCCTTGAATTGTGCTGCCTAGATGCAGAGGCCTTGTCTGTGCTGTGTACCAATATGTACCTTGTACTGTGATAATACCTTGCACTTACAGAACAATAAATATTGATGGAAGAAATGCCTAAGTATTTGTAGTAATTTTCCTAATATTTTTAGTATTTTATTACATGACATAAGCATTAACAAAAGGTGAAAGTCTATGAATGGCCAAGTAATATTACTCTAGGAAATCAGAAAACATAGAATTACATCCCATTGCTTCTCTAGTAAAATATGGATGATAACACTTTGTGGATAAAAAGCCCTAGGGATTTTGAGTATTTCCTCATGTGCTTGTTTACAATCAGACTATCTTCTTTGTTGAAGTGTCCACTCATATCCTGTGCTCATTTTGTGATTGGGTTGTGTAAGTTTTCTTGTTGAGGTTTTGGAGTAGTCTATACATTTTATATACGAGTCCCTTATTAGATATGCCATTGCCAAATTACTTTTTCCTAGTCTGTGGGTTTCCTTTTTACCCTGCTGGAGAAGTTTTTTGATGCACATAGGGTTTTGATTCTTAGACAGGCCTGTTCAACAATTCTATTCTCTTCTGGTTGTAAGTTTTTCACTAAGCTAAGTTACTGTTCACTATGTGGATTAGGTCTTCTAGAGTTGCTCCTAACACTTTTCTGATGAACTATCCTAGCATACCTAGTATGAATCCTACTTGATCATGGTGATTTCTTTTTTTCCTCATGTACTGTTGGATTCTGTTGGCCAGGATTTTACTGAGGATTTTTTTCATCTGTGTTCATGAGAGACATTGGTCTGTAGTTTTCTATTTGGGTGGTTTCTTTACCTGGCTTTGGTATCAGGGATATGTTTTCTTCATAGAATGCATCTGGGAGTATTCCATCTGTTTCTATTTTGTGAAATACTTCATGTAGAATTGGTGACAGCGCTTTCCTGAATGTTTGATAAAATTCACTAGTAAAACCGTCTGGTCCAGGACTTTTTTTGGGGTTGGAACTTGTTTTACAACCTGTTCAATTTCTTCCTTTAAATTGGGTCTGTTCAAATGTTCTACTTAAGTCTGTATCTGTTTGGGTAGGTTGTGAGTTTCTAAGTATTGTCCATATCCTCTAGGTTTTCATCTTTGTTTGAGTGTAGTTTTTAATAATATTCTGTTGTTAACCTTTTCATTTCAATTTGTTCTGTTGTGACATCCCCTTTCATCTCATATTCAGATTATTTGTGTCCTTTCTTTCTTTTCCATTGTTAATGCTGCTAGTGATTTGTTGAGTTCACTGAACTTTTACATGGTCATATTAATAGTTTTAATTATTTTTCTGCTTTCTATTTAATTTATTTCTGCCCTAACATTTGTAAATGTAATTTCTTTTAGAGGTTGTCTGGTTTTCTAGCTCTTATTTTTCTACTTGTTTGAAGTGTTGCATTAAATAATCAATTATAATTTTTTCTTTCCTTTTGATATATTTATTTATTGCTATGAATTGATACTGCTTTGGGTGTTTCTCAGAGGTTTTCGGTAAGTTGTGTTTTCATTTTCATTTGTTTCAATAAACTTTTTAATTTCCTTTTTTATTTATTCTATTACTCACTCATGTTTAAGCAAAGTGTTGTTCAGATTCAGGTGTATGGGGTGTTTTCCTTTATTCTCTTATATTTTTATTTCTAAGTTTGTATCATTGTGGTCTGAGAAAATGCTTTGTCTTATTTCTATGGGTATTTTTTTTTTTAATATAATGAGGCTTGAGATTGGAGTGGGGGTGGGGCATGTGTATTAGCTTATATATGTCTATGAGATCAAATTGGTTGATTGTGTGGCTTAATTCTTCAACAACTTTGTTGAGTTTCTTTTAGATAGTTCTATCTTTTATTGAGAGTGGTAAATTAAAGTCCCCTACTACTATCATGGTGGTGTCCATTTCTTTTTTCAGTTCTCTTAATATTTGCTTGGTATATTTTGCAGCCTGCTTTTAATTGTTTTTGGTCAAACATTCTTCTAGGTGGTATAGCAGTGGTCTGTCAATTTGCTGTAGAAAGGCAAATTATGGTTGTTGTAATGCTGAACACTGTGACCCTGATGTGCCAAATGTGATATTGGTCACCCATGGTGGACAGTGTTTGGTGGAGCTTCCCAATTAAAACAAGCTTGGAACCAGAAGTGGCATCCACTTCTTGAATAGCTTGCCTCTGGAATCCCTATGAACTTGGAGAAATGAAGAAAGTTACACAAGTGTTCAGGTCTTTTGTTCATAGGGTCGCTATGAGTCGCCTACTGCTCTATGGCATTTAACAACAACAACAACAGTGGTACATAGATATTTTCTTTTCTTTTTTTTAAAATTTTATTTTATTTTTATTATTAGTGTGTGTGTTTGTGCCATCAAATCAGATTTGACTGGTACAGGAAGAGATTGTTCCTCCTTCTCCAGCAAAGCATCTGGTGGATTTGAACCACACACCTTTGGGATTGCAGTGCAGCTTCTTGCCACTAGGCCACCAGAGCTCACATGTTTATATCCTCTTGTTATAGTGACTCTTTAAGCATTATATAGTGACCTTCCTTGTCTTTTGGGATGGTTTTTGTTCTGAAATCTATTTAATCAGAGACTAATATTGCTAACCTTCAGGTTTTTTCCTTGTTATTAAAAAATTTTTTTAAAGTTTCTCATGACTTTTGTTTGTTGTTGTTATTGTTAGGTGCTGTTAAGTTGAGTATGACCCATAGTGATCCTATAAACAATAGATTTAAACCCTGCCCTATTCTGTGACATACTCACTTTTCCTGACCCACTAATGCTCATTGCTGCAGTCACCATGTCAATCCACTTGGTTGAGGGTCTTGCTCTCCTTTACAAATCCTCTACATTTCCAAGCATCATGTCCTTCTCTAAGGAAGAGTACCTCTTAGCAACATGCCCAAAGTATAACGTAAAGCTTCATCATCTTTACCTCCAAAAAATACTTTGTCTGCACCCTCTCCAAAACATATTTGTTTGTTTTTCTGGAAGTCTATGGTATGATCAACACTTTTCTCCAACACCACACCGTCAATTCTTCTACTATTATCCTTATCCATCGTCCAGCTCTCAGAAGCATAACAAGTGATCAGAAAGACCATGACCTGAATCAGACGCACCTTAGTCCTCAAACTGAAGTCATTACTTCTCAATAATTTGGAGAGTTCTCTAACTGCAGATTTTCCCGGTGGAATATGTTTCCTGATTTCCTGACTGCTGGTACTAAGGGTGTTACTTGTGGATCCAAGTAAGATGAAGTTGTTCAGAGTTTCAATCTTTTCTCCATCTATCATGATGTTGCCTATCAGTCTTGAAACCTGTATTCTGTGATCTTCTACAACAAGTGCTTCAAGTCCTCCTCACTTTCAATAAGCAAAGTTGTGTCATTTGCGTAACACGGGTTATTGATGAATCTCCCTCTGATCCTGATGCCACCTTCCTCTTCATAGTCTAGCATGTTGAATAATTTGCTCAGCATACAGATTGAATAGGTATGGAGAGAGAATACAACCTCGACACACTCCATTCTTAATTTTAAACCATGTGGTGTTTCCTTGCTCTGTTTGCACAACAGCTTCCTAGTCTAGGTATAAGATTCACATGAGCACAATTAAGTGTTCTAGGACTCCCATTCGACTCAATGTTAGCCATAACTTGTTTGACCCATACAATCAAAAGCCTTTGCTTTTACTTGTAGAATCCTGCAATTCTTGAAGTTTTTCTTTCACCCATTGGGAATATTTCTTTTGAATATTCCAAAATTGTCATTATTCTTTTGAATTAAGTGTCAGAAAGTTCCATTAGACTTTCTAGCCTCAGGAAATCCATTGATTCTGTGTTTTGGTCATTTGGGGAGTGGGCTGCAAATAACTCTATGAAGAGGATCAGAGAGAGACTTATCAATATCCTGTGTTATGCAAATCACATCTTGTTTTGGCTTGTGAAGAGTGTGAAGTAGTCTCTTTCTTCTGTTTCATTGCTGTGATAGAGGTTTTTCTTTGGGGCACTAGCAGGTCCTTGGTCTGATGACTTTGGCCGGAGAGCTTACTGTTCCAGAGAATGGGAGGGCAGCTTATACTACCTGAATTTCTCTTTGGTTTCTGGGCTTACAGGAAGACTTGCTTCAGTTGGGGAGCTCAATCCTTCAGTAGCGAAGGGGAAGGCAACTCACCGTGCTTCTGATCCTTTCTTTCTGGTCCTGTGGCAAATTTTGCTGGATCTAGTAAGTAGGCCTACTGCTTCTGTTCCTTCCTCTCTACTCCCTTAACTAAGTTATCTGGGGTGGAAGGCTTGTTGTTTTCTGATCGCAGTCCTCTCTCCTGAAATCTATTGTCCTCCTTGGTCTGTGGAGTGGTACAGCCAGGTTCTACAGCTCCCTTTACCACTCTCTCTGGCAGTTCTTGAGGAAGGACTTTGTCTTTGATCTTCTGCTCCCAAACCATATTCTTGTGGCTGTTGATTGCTTGAGATTTCCAGCTAAGGCACACAGCTAGCACAGCAAGATGATATCCCATGTGAGAGTGTTGTCTCGGCTGGATCCTGAATTATGGTGCTCTCCCTAAATGATGGTGTCTGGACAAGACGGCTGCCAAAGCGGAGCAAAGTGTAAAAGTGGTGGTTCTGTGTCTGCTGGTGAAGAGCCCCAAGGCTGTAATCTTCCAGGGAAGGCAAGAGTGGGTCCAAACAAACCAATCTTAAAAATCATAATAATATTTAAACACAATATTTTAAAAATCAAAATTAGTGCAATGAAAAATATATATGATGGGCACAAAAGCAAAATCTTAAATAAAGACAGACACCTCAACATCAGATAAAGCCATATTGGAACCAGAAACAAGAGGGGAAAAAATGTATATTCCCAAAGATATCTTTTTATACATTCAAAGGATTATTTCTTTCTTCCCCTAGACTATTAATGTAGCTTTAGAAAATATTGAAATATTGGGAACAAAGTCTATAAAACTCATGACATGATTTTAAGCTTAAATATTTTCTTTACATACAAACCAGAATGTACAATTTTTCTTTTCTAGTTTAAATAGACACAAATTTATTGATAATATTTTCAAAATATATTTCTTTTCATTTTCAACTTCAAAACAATTCCTTTTGGATAATTGCCTATCTGAGTTCCTTTTAAATTAACTTTAGTTCAACAACTAGAAGACCATTGTCTTTTGCCAGACAATACTGGGACTAATACTCCTAAAAGAAATTCTCCAACTTCAACTCTCATATCTGAGACCAGAAGAACTAGATAGTACACAGCTACCACTACTAATTATTCTGAGAGGGATCAAAATAGAAGGATTTAGATAGGATGAAAGATCAATATAGAACAAAAACTAAAATTACAATAATGGCAGCCTGACTGGTCTTAAAAAAGAGACTGATGGAACTCTCAAGACTGTGGATGGCTTACAGCTAGCTATCCCTGGAACTGAACTTACTTCCCTCTGTGTCATAACATGCAGTCAAACAATAGGCAGATCTATAAGGTGAACAGTGGCACCAGGGAGGTCCTCAGTCCTCAGAGCACTCAATTACATAAGATCATGAGGCAGAATTTTCCCAGGGGTAACGCTCAGAAAGGAGGGAGGGAAAGGATAGTAGAATGAATGGAAAAAAGAGCCACAGAGAGTGGCAAGAGTGGCAATACAATGCAGAGATTCTAACTTGCCATAAAAATATATATATACACATATTATATAAATGTAATTACATATATGAAATTATAAACATATATAATTTCATTCTGCTCTGTAAAATTTATTCAAATCACAATACCTACTTTAATAAGTAAGAAATCAAAAATATAGTTTTGAAAAACTCTCAAAGCCATGTCCCACTGGGACATGATTGCCTTCAGCAAAAATCGTGAGTTTGTTTTAGAAGATAAAAACACAATGCAATTTTTCTATTACAAATTATTTATGCTGCATACTAGCTAAAACAATTTTGGATGGAATTTTCATAGGACTTAAATCATCAAACTGTCTTAAAAGCCATTTGATTTTCGTAAATCAAGTGTACTTACGAAAAATAACTTGTCTCTGATTCAAAATTAAAAATCTGAAGATACTTAGATTTCATGTTTCCAATTCAAATGTAAAATTAAGACATCTCCCCAGGGGCTCTCACATTACTGTAGGTCAAGCATTGGACTGCTCACTGAAAGGCTGCTGGGTCAAAGAGCCACTCTGAGGCACAACAATGCTGCAGTCTGTTTCTGTAAAGATCACAATGTTGGATACCTTTCAGGGAAGCTCTACTCTTTCCTGAAGGGTTATTTCTTGTTATTCTTGTGTACCATCGAGTCAGAATCGACTCATAGCTGACCCTCCAGCAGGTGTTTAGAGGCTTAATCACATGGGAAGTGATTGTCTGTCCCTCTCCCACAGAGCAGCTGGTGGATTTGAACCACATGCCTTTGGGATTTCAAGGCAGCTTCTTACCACTAGGCCACTAGAGGTCTTTTATTGTGTCACTATAAGTCCTCTAGGCCACTAGAGGCCTTTTATTAGGTCACTATGAGTCAAAATTGTTGTGACAGCAATGAGTCAGTATTCATCTCCCTAACGTTTATGTGATATATGCTTTTCCATAATTTATATTATCATTCTGTAATTCATACATTCCAGTCTATTTACCTCTTTTCATTTTCACTTTCAGAAAAACTTCTTTTCTTGCTAAAATTTTATGTACATAAAACACACTTTCAAGGTTTCTTTTTCTCCTTTGCTATACCTCTCAAAGTGAAATGACAATAGATTTCTGAAGTATTGATCAATTTGCTTTTATTAAATCAAGGAAAATAGAATTATAATGCTTTCAGTCTTTTATGTAAATCATATTTAAACAGAAGTTGAATTAGTAGAAGTTGTGTGATGGATATGTTCACAACATATGCAACAATGAAAACAATACAGAAAGAAAAGCTCGTGTGGAAAATGAATAATAGAAGAGAGAGAGATAGAGAGAAGGGGGGAGACAGAGAGAGAGAGATTGAGAGAGAGAGAGAAGGAGGAAGGAAAGGAAGAGAGAGAGAGAGAAGGGGAGAAAGAGAGACAGACAGACAGACACCTGGGCAGGACTGCTGGGTTTAAAGAGCCTAAACCAATAAACCAACCTGGACCATCTATAGACCTAGTGGCCTTGCCAGACCTGCCCTTTGCACTATACTTTCAGATTGCTGACACATTTTGTAACTTGTCAATAAAGCTGCAGCTTCCTCTTAAAATTAAAGCCCTTTTCCAATTAAAGCCTCAAATTTGCAACCCCGGGACAGAGAACGCAAATCCCTACCCTGCCCAAGTTGTGACATGGAAAAAGCGACATGGGTTCGTTTACTGCGGGCAGGTCTGCCAGCCTTGGAAGCCAATGACCTCTTTGAGAAAAGCATCCCCTTCTCCTATAACTGGGAAAGTATTCAGCTTGCCAGGACGATCGGTTCATATGTGTCGTGGGAATCCTCTTTGCTCTAAGTAGCAAATGTAAATGCAAATCCAGACGAAAGAATCTCATCCTGTAGATGAGAAAGCCACACCAATAACTGTTGAACCCAAGACCAGTTTGGGGTTTTTGTTGGTTTATATTTATATTGCTTTGCTCACAAAGTTCGTGTATATTTGTGTTTCACACTACTCTTCACTTGCCCATCCTAACTCAATCTTTTCAGGTCCCTACTGGATCCTTCTCATTTTCTTCACCTCTAGTTTGGTGGATGGAGCTGGGATTAGTTTTATAGGCCTGTGCCTGTCTCCTTAGACTGGACCTGGCCATGCCTGTCTGAGGATCTTGTTGTTAAAGGCACACTTCCTCTGTGGTGCGGCCCCTGACCTCCTTCTAAAAAAAGAAACAAGCTTGCAAGTATTTTATCTGTCATGTTAAAATTGGTTTCTATCAGTGTGGAACAACTAAGGAAGAAGAATCAGGTAAAGAAGGAAGAAATGGCATTTGTGTGATTAATTACCTCCAAGAATAATTCCTTCCTTTGCTATGAGACCAGAAGAGTAGAGACGGTACCTATGTACCATCCAGCTCTTTTTGGATCAAAGATTCAACTGAAAGATTATAATTTTAAAAAAAGGGGGGGGGAGTCTGCGCATTGTCATAGAATCCAGACCTTCTGGAGTCATGAGTGTGAAATTAATCCTTGAAACTGTTGCCCTGAAGTAATCTTTAAAACTAAAGCCAAAATATTCCCTGACATTTTCTTAAAACCAACAATAGTTTAACTAGTCCATCTAGTAACAATATTCACCTTGAGCATTGTGATCCTTTGACGTCTATCTGTATAGGATGGAAATGACAACAACTCTTTAAAAGATAAGGTAGCTCTGGTGGCCTACTGTTCAGAAGCAATCTCAAAGTCGGGTTCTAATGCACCAGCTGCTCCACTTGAAAAATGTGGGCAATCTCCTCCCATGCGATTTACTGCCTGCAAACACCCACTGGCAGGGCAGCTATCTGCCAGTTCAAATGACAACTCAAAAGATTAGATGAAATTGTCCTAATGAGAGAGGAACAACTTGAGAAAGGATGAGGATGACTGTACAACTTGGAGAATGTGATCAAGGTCATTGAATTGTACATGTAGAAATTGATGAATTAGTGTAATATTTTCAACAACAACAACAAAAATAATGTTATCAAACAAGTTGATGGGTAAAAGGGTGAGGGAAATTGAAAGTATGTTTGAATTTGTATTTGAATTTTGTAAATAAACTAGTAGAAAATAAATACATTTTAAAAAAAATTATCAAACAAGCACATTATAGAAGCACACAGTTTTCCTGTTACTTCAGACTCTAATATGGCTCCCTATGGCACTAGTTACTGCCTCTACCCCCAGTCTGGGACTTAAGGGAAGGAGGAGGGAGTGGATACTAGAACCTGCAGACAGACAAGGCAGTGGAGAAGGCTGATGGACAGGAGATGACCTCCTTAGGGAATCGTGGGGGGAGCATCCTGACCTCATTTCCCTCCCTCTTTCTCTCTGTCAGATCTCCTCTGATGTTCTGCAGCATCTGAACCCAACTGGATGCCAGAGGGCAGTGAGGCCTGCCGGTGTGGTCCATATGGGTCATGTAGCACAGAGCAGGGTAGAAAAGTAGATCTGAAAGAGCACAGTGGAAGCTCTCCAGAACATACTCTTAGCCAGTATTCAAAACCAAAATCATAGTTACCTTGCCAGATTTTCATGCAGATACAGTAGGATGATGTATGGAACGTACCTGGGCTTCCCAAAACTTGAGCCAGTATTACCCTGAAGGGGAAGGAAGTAACCATGATTTGGCAGAGGGAAAGCTAAAGGCATGCTGGTTACAAAGCAGGATGAACAGGGCCCTGAGGTTGCATGAGACAGTCTAGTGGTCCAGCTCTGTCTTCTGAGAAACTGACTCATGGGTAGAGAGATATTTAACTCCTCAGACTTGCATTTCCTCATCTAAAGAGTCTGAGAGTACTGTCCATCTCTCAGGAGTTTCAGGACCAAGAGAGATAGTGCATGTGAAAGCATTTTTGCAAACTATGAAACATGTTCATTTTGTACTTGGGGTGGGAGGACTGGGGCTTGTTTCATCCCCAAAACAGAAAACCACATAAAAGTTATGGGAACATATTGTCTTCTTTACTATGAAATCAGATGTGGAAAATATTTTCCTTACTTTAGGATGCCATGTGGGTTGTCCTTGCTTGACAGCATTGTTAGCAATTCAGAACTAAGGAATGAAGACATGTGAGTACCAATTCCCCTCTAGTTTCACTGAGATACTTTAAACCTCTGTCTTTCCTTTGTCTCTCAACATTCCTGGCTTCAGAGTATGACCCTGATATTCATTCAAGTGCATTTGGCTTTAAAGAGAGAGTGAGCCAGTAAGACAGGTTCATGTTTTATCAACCAATCCAAAGAGGAGCATTTGATACGTTTTTATCAGTAATGTTTTATCAACCATTGGCAGAGGTCAGAACTAGAGGCAGATGTGACCACACTGAAGAAGTGTCATAAACTGGAGCAGTGACTGGGATTATATGATGAAGAATGGAGCATCAGGATTGGAGGAAAATTCATTAACAACCTATACTATACTGCTAGCACAACCTTGCTTACCGAAAGCAAAAAGGACTTGAAGTAGTTACCAATAAAGATTTAAAAAATTATATAGCCTTCAACATAGATTATACCTCAGCATAAAGAGAACAAAATCCTCTCAATTGGACTAATAAATAACATCATGATCAACTGAGATAAGATTAAAGTTGTCAAGACTTTCATCTTTATTTAGATCCACTATCAGCACTCCTGGAAGCAGCAGTGAGGAAATCAGATGATGTAGTACAAAGGGCAAGTCTGCTGCAAAGAATGATAAAAAGCAAAGACATCACTTTGAGGCTTCAGATGAACTGTACCAAAGCCCTGATATTTTTAATCCCCTCACATGCATGCCAGTGTTGCATAATGAAGATGATTGGTGTACTTGAATGACGTTATTTGTGGAAAAACATTGAACATATCACAAACTTTCAGAAGAACAAATAAGTTCATCTTGGAAGTGCAGCCAGAATGTTCTCTCGGAGTAAAGATGGCAAGACTCTATCTCCTGTGCTTTGAACCAATCCCTGGAGAAGGACATCATGCTTGGGAAGAAGACCCTCAAGGACAGACTGACGCTGTGGCATAGCCATAATCATGAGAATGCTGCTCAACCTAGCAGTATTTTGTTTGTTTCACACGGGGTAACTATAAGTCAAACTAACTCAATCATTTCTAACAACAGCAAAACATGGGTGATGCAAATGATTGCTCTGTAAACTAAGAGTTGATGCTGAAGATCAACATAATATCACTAAAGAAAAGGAATACAGGAAAAGGTTTACAAGAGTTAGAGATAAAAATTTGGATTTGCCAAAAAAACAAACATGTCTGTCTTGGAGGAAGTGTCCTTCTTTGAGAAAAGGATTATGAAACTTCATTTCACATGCTTTGGGCATATTGTGAGGAAAGGCCTTTTGTTGTGAAAAGACACCATGCTGGGAAAGGTGGGGAGGGTCAGAGAAAAATCTTCAAGAAGACATATTGACACTGTGATTCTAACAAAGGGCCTGAGCATGTTGGAGATGGTAAGAATAATGCAAGAGAGGGCAAGATTCAGATCTGTTGTTCATGTTCATAGGGTCCGTATGAGTAGTAATTGACACAACAGCAATGAACAACAACAATACGTTTGTATTTAGGGTTCCTTGGATGAGACCCAAGAGATCCCCTGCAAACTGTTCCATGGGTACATTTGCAGAGAGAGGAATGTTTCACTTTTGGCAGATTCCCAAGGTTCTTTAATCTCCAAAGAGATCAAGAATGAGAAGAATAAATTTACTGCTTGCCTGACTCCTTCATACCATTTATTTCGGTTGATAAAAATTATTACTATATTTTACAAATGAGTAAATTAATATCCAAGAGTCACTAAAAGACAATTGTCAGAGCCTTCTGATGAGATGCCCATTTCCCACCCTCCTGTATAGCTGGTCTCTACAGATGGGAGAAGGTGGAAAGAGCCTGGAGTTGGGAGGGTTAGTGTTCTGTGATCCGACCTCCACTATACATACCACTTAGTAACTGTATGATTTTGTACAATTTATTTAATATTATTGTTCTATTCTGCTTGTTTTTGTAAAGCACTTAGTAGAGGCATACTTCGAAGATACCACTAATTCTATTCCAAACCACTGCAAAAAAGTGAATATTTCAACTAAAGAAAAATAAAAAGAGTACTAACCTGAAGGTTGCTAGACAGTTCTTCAAGGATTATCACCAAGAAAATGTCACGAAGCACAATTACACTATATAATACTTGGAGTTCCATGGTCATAATCAGTATAGAATTGGTTTTAAAATATCTTTTAAAAAATTTTAAAATATGTATAATTTTAAATATAAATTCTTAATATATATATTGTTGTTGTTATGTGTCATCAAGTTGCTTATGACTCATAGTGACCCTATGTACAAGAGCTCTGAACTCTGCTCTCTCCTCAGTCCATTTAATTGTTTACGACATTATTACCCTAGTCACCGAGTCAATCCATCTGACCCAGAATTTTCCTCTCTTGTGCAGTCCCTCTACCTTTCCGAGCATGATGTATACGTATTTAATGATGTCAAATATATCAGAGATGATGAGGATGGCACAGAATAGGGTAAGATTCAGATATTATTCATAGGGTCAAGATGCCACTGTTATGTCAAGTGCCATAACAGATACCTATTGTGGACAATATTTGGTGAAGCTAGCAGATTGTTCAGGTTTGGAAGCAGGAGTGGCATCCACTTCCTAAATGCCTCTGGAAAGTCTACGAACATAGAGAAACGACAATAGTTTATAGAACAGAATTCAGGTCTTTTGTTCATAGGGTTGCTGTGAGCCATGCTCAACTTGACAATGGCTCTTAACAACAACAACAGCAACAACCCACACACGCACATTTTTCATGAGGCGGAATCTGCTAGAAAGATCCTACAGTTTGATCCTATTGGGGTAGGTAGACCTAACACAAGGCCCCCTGCTGTTGTTGGGTGCTACTGAGTCGACCATAACTCACAGTGACTGAGTAATAGATCTGAAACTTTCCCTGTCCTGTGTCATCCTTATCATCTCTGATGTATCTGAGCCTATTGAACAGTCAATATGTTGATCTATATTGTTGGAGACCTTCCACTTCTTCATAGACTCTCCACTTTTTTGAGGGTGATGTCTCTCTGCGAGGACTGATTTCTCCTCACAATGTTTTTAAAGTATATGAGACAAAGTTTCACCACTCTTTGCCTCTAAGGAGAACCCTGCGTGCCCTTTTCTAAGACATATTTGTCAATTATTTTAGCAGACCATGGGATTAAGTACTCTTCTCCTACACTTTAATTCAAAGGCATTGATTCCTCTTTTGTTATCCTTATTCACTATCCAACTTTCAGATGTATACCAAGTAATTGAAAAGACCATGGCTTGGATCAGAAGTACATTAGTCTTTAAACTAATATCTTTGCTCTTTAGCGCTTTGGAGAGGTCCACTAGGCAGAGAAAACTTGAAACTCTATCCTTGCCTCTAATTTATAAAAGTTTCTACTTGACCTAAGAACTCCAACACTATTAGGGCATCAGGCAACCTGTGTATAGGTAATGTCCTGAGAACACACTGCAGGGACACAGAGATGCAAATGGGCAGCAGCAGGGGACAACTCTATGATTCTCTGCAGTCCTACTGTCACTGCTAACTTATCCCAGTTGGCTTCCTTGTTCTCTTCACCTGGATGGTGAGGGCCTTGGACCGGGGCAGAGGTTTTGAGGCTCTTCAGGTTCAGGAGAATTGCTTAGGGGAGTTTTTAGAAATTCCTTTTCCTGGGCTTTTCCCCATAAAGAAAATGAGCTAGTGAATCTGGAGTACAACTCAGGAATCTGTATTTTTCTTAATAGTACCTAATTCTTGTCTCAAACAAATGATTTTTGAGGAGCAGCAAGGCTTTGTTGGAGGTCATCAAATGTTGGAGGTCTCCAGGACCCCACCAGTATAACACCCTGTAACTCTGTGGATAAAACTCTTAAAACAGTAGATGAGGGTGAGGGTGCAGAATTTAATTGTGTAGATAGAGAGAGGGATAAATGGCATGGTTCAAAGTTTTAGATAACGTTTTCAGCCCATTTCCTAAATTGAGGCAATGTTACTGCTGACTCTGTGTTAAGATTGTTACATGATGGTGGCTGTTCCAGGCTTCAGATGCTATAATTTCTCGCCTAGTAAAATCTAACTTTAATTAACTTAAATACCTCAAATCCAATTAAACCCACTGCCATAAAATAGATTTGAAATCATAGCTACCCTATAGGACAGAAGAAAGCTGCTCCATAAGATTTCCAAGATTGTAAATACTTCAGAAGCCCATCTTTTTCTGGTGGAGCAACTGGTATGTTTGTTTGAACCACTGACAAGTAATCCACTATGTCACAAGGGCTCCACAAGTAAAGATTGCTATTGTTAGGTGCCGTCTAGTTGGCTGTCACTTATGTTGACCCTGTGAACAATGGGTCTGGACCCTGCCCTATGCTATGCCATCCTCCTCATCTCTGTTGTACTTGTTTAGCCCATGGTTGCAATCACTGGGTCAATCTATCTCGTTGAAGGTCTTCCTTATTTTCACTTTCCCTTCACTTATTCAAATATGATGTCCTTTTCCAAGGATTTGCCCCTCTTCACAACATGTATGTGCAGCAACATTTGACTATTCTTGCTTCTAGGGAGTATCCTGATATCACACTCTCTAGGATGTATTTGTTTGTTCTTTTGGCTGTCCATGAGATGTTTGGAATTTTTTTCTGGCATCACAATTCAAAGTCATTGATTTTTCTTCTGTCATTCTGATTCATTATATAACTTTCAGCTGCACAGCTAGTAAATTAATAGATTGTAGTTTGAGTCAGGTGCCCCTAAATCTTCAAATGCATATCCTTGTTATTTAGCACTTTGGAGAAGTCCTTGACAGCAGGTTTTCCCAGTGCAATATGTCTTTCAATTTCCTTAAAGCTGGTACCAGGGGTGTTGATTGTGGGGCCAAGTAAGATAAAATGATTGACATTTTTCATCTCTTCTCCGTGTATCATGATGTTTCCTATTGACCCAATGGTGAGGATTATTGTTTTCTTGATATTGAAATGTAATTAATATTGAAAGCTATAGTCTTTGATCTTCTGCAGCAAATGTTTCCAATCCTCCTCATTTTCAGCAGGCAAGACTGTCACATGCAGAAAATAGGTTATTGGTGAGTCTTCCTTCCACCCTGATGCCACTTTCTTCTTCATAAAATCCGGCTTCTGAAATTATTTGCTCTGCATACAAATTAGATAGCTATGGAGAAAGAATATATAGCTCTGGCACACATCTCTCCTGATTCTAAACCATGCAAAGTTCTCTTGGTGTTCTCTTGTTGAACAGCTTCTTGATCTAGGTATAGATTTCCCATGAATAGTACTGGGATTCCTATTCTTTTCAACATTATCCATCATTTGTTATGATCCACAGAGTCAAATGTTATTGCACAGTCTATAAGAAATGAATAGTCATGCTTCTGGTACACTCTGCTTTTAGCCAAGAGCCATCTGATATTAGCAATGATATCTCTGGTACCATGGCTTCTTCCACATTCAACCTGAATTTCTGTAAGCTCTCTGTCAATATACTATTCTAAGCATTTTTAAATAATTGTTATCAAGATTTTACTTACGTGTGCTATTAATGATATTATTCAAAAATTTCTGCATTCTATTGGGTCATCTTTCTCTGGAACAGGGAAAAAATATTAATCTCTTCCATACAGTTGGCCAAGGACTTATCCTCCATATTTCCTGGCACAGTTTGGGCACGTCTATTTGCATCTGTTGGTTGAAACATGTTAATTGGTATTCATCAATTACTGGGTCCTCATTTTTTGCTAATGCAGTTTGAACTTCTTTCTTCACCACCATTTGTTCTTCATCATCTGTTACTTCCTGAGATGGTTCTATGCCCACCAATTCTTTTTGGTACAGTGATTCACTGTGCTTCTTCCAACTTCTTTTGGTGCTTTCTGGATTATCCAGGATTTTGGCACTAGTATTCCTCAGTCCTGCAACTCGAGTTTTGGATTTGGTTTTCAGTTCCTTCAGCCTAAGTAATGCAAAGTATTCTTTCCTTTTTTGTTTTCCAGCTCCAACTTTTTGCAATTTTTTTTTGTCATATGTTGTCTTCTCAAGCTGCCTTTGAGATCTTCTGTTCAGCTTTTTTAATTCTTCCCTTTGTTTTGGCTTCTTGATGTTCTAGTGCAAACTTCACAATCTTTTCTCATATCCATTTTTTTTCCTCCTCTGTCTTAGTAATGGCCTTCTGTTTTCTTTCTGGATAATATACTTGATGTCATCCCACAACTCATCTGGTTTTCAGCTATTAGCATTCAATGCCTCCAATCTATTCTTGATACGGTATCTACATTCAGGTGGGATAGATTCAAAGTTACATTTTTTGTCTAGTGGACTTTCTTTTTTTCTTTCCATTTTCTTCTACTTCAGATTGAAATGAGTGATTCATGGTCTGTCTGCAATTAGCACCTGGCCTTATTTTGACTGCTGATATGGAACTTCTCCAATGATTCTTTTCACAGGTATAGTGAATATGATATGGACATCCAGGACTATCTCAGCTTAGAATTCCACCATATCTTGAGACAACTTCCAAGACTTCTTCTAAAGTATGTAGGTACCCTTGAGACTGTATCCTCATATGGATAAAGACCAATTAATCAAAGAGAGGCTTCAAAGGGTGGGAATTGGAGAGAGGTCAGTAAAACAGGAGAAGAGCAAAGCAATAAGCACAGCAGGAAAGAGCAGGTGTTTAAGTAGGGGAAGTGAATATAGGAGTTTGACATGGTCCTATTGGGCAGATAAAGCTGAAGTCTAAAGCTGGGGTGGGGCTAGATGCTGCTGCGGCTGGTCTTGTAGGTGCTTGAACATGTTGTTAAGATACGCAGTATCTGAGTTCCCCCTTGGAAACTAGTGGGAGGTAAGTAGTGCCGGATATCAGAGTCCCAAGCCCAGTAGCTGAACATTAAAGTCCAGCACCAGGTGTAAGGATGGATGAGCTCAAGCTCTAGGTCTGGGGCCGGAAAATGAACAAGGCTGATGAGAGAGGCTGTCATTATCAAGCCTTCTTGATGACAACTACTGTTATAAAGAGGTGGGAAAACTGAAGCTGAGAAACATTCAAAGACATGGTTGGTGAGCGGTGGAACTGGTATTTAAACCCAAGTCTGTGTGACTACAAAGCTCGTGTGCTTTGACTCAGGGGATATCAATCCCAAATCAGTTGTTGTTGTTGAATGATAATCCCATGTGCAGTAGAATAGTAGAATTACATTCCACAGAGCTTTCAATGTCTGATTTTTTTTAAAGTAGATAGGACATTCTTCAGGAGCACCTTTGTGTGCATTTGAACCTTTAACTTTCCAGTTAATAATAGCCCAACATGTAACTGAGACACCCAGGAATTCCTAAGGATATTAAGCAAAGTTCAAGTTAGAATTCAGGAGACGCAGAGCAGGAACAGTTTATAAGAATGCCTCCCTCTGAACTGAATTGTGAGAACATGTTAAGTACGTGGATCCTGGTGTATAGCAGGTTGGGAGGTGGAAAAGAGGGGCTAAAGCTGACTCTGACTCTCTAGTCTTTCTACTACTGAGCTCAGAAGTCTCCAGACTTGGTGGATTAGCCCAAGAGAGGCCAGAAGAAGTCAGAGAAGCAGTGAGGAAGAATTCAGAGCAACAGTGAGGAGGGGAGAACAGCTAAAAAGATTTGTCCAACTCATTAATCTATAGAAAAGGAAACTATGACCAAAACTTGTACAGGATTCTACTTAGGACCAGCCAATGTCAATGCAGTGTCTGCAGGGAAATTGAGGAGCAAAGACAAGTACAGTCTGGTTTAAAGCAGGGTAGAAGTCTGCTGGAAAAAAGTGATCATGTTGCCAGGATAGTGATATTGGTGAGAGTTGATCAAGGTGGAGAAGGATGTACTTGGCAAAGAGGCACATGGAAGACGCTTCGCGTTGGGACAAGAATGGCATGTGGGAAGACTCTGGAAGAGAGGCATGAGAGAGGCCGAGTTAGGCTCAGCCTGTCACATGATGAGTTCGGTGACCAAGGGCAAGCCCATGACTTATCTGAGTCTTGGTGTCTCTATATGTAAAAAGCAAAGGAATAATACAAATGTCATGGGGTTATTCTGAGGATTCAGCTAAAGAACATATGTAAAACATTTAATATAGTGCGTGCTGTGGGTGGGCTCTGGAGACAGAGTTGTTACCATATAATCTGTGATGGTGCTGAGAGTCCTGGTGACCAGGTGCGGAAGAAGAGGAATACAAGGATATTGAAGGGGGAGTGGATGCGGGATCACTTCACAGTGAAGGGGGGTATGTCAAATGAGGTGCTGGGTATTACCCCACATTGAGATCAGGGGGAGCAAGCACTAGACTGTGTGTATTACCCCACATTGAGATCAGGGGGAGCAAGCACTAGACTGTGTTGTTTGGTGCATGGGATCCAAGACGGCAGGCTGACTGCGCTGCTTAGAGCTGTGGTTCAAGCAGGCTCAGGGGCTTGGGATCCTCACCTTGACTGGGCTCCTTGGCAAGTCTCCAAAATGCCAGGCAGCCAGACGTGAGGTCATGCAATTAACATAAAAATCCTTGCACCTGGGGTCTGGGTGGAAGCGTGAAGGAGTGCTCAGTCCACCCTCCCTCCTCACTGCTCTCACCAAGCCCAGGGACCTCTAGGGACTTGATCAGAGGCCCTCACACAAAGCTCATGCAAGTGCAGAGATTGGAGAAAGGGTCGTGCATTTCTGCCATTCGCTCCTTCTACTACCCTTTCCTGTCCACAGACCTGGGCCAGCTTCCTAAATGAAGCTCTTGAATGTAGAGGCAAATGTTGTAGTGGAAACAGCCAATGAGTCTGACAGGCACTGTATGAGAACATAAGGCTGTTCAAGTCCATCTTTCAGCCACTTGTCCCAACACCTCAAGCAATTGAAATTCCTCAAGAAATGGTCCTGGATGAGGAGAATGTACCTCCCACTCAAGGCATCTGAAGCTGAGAAAGGCTGCTCTGTTGTTGTTGTTGTTGTTGTTGTTATGTACCATTGAGTGGGAACCAGCTCATAGCTGACCCTCCAGTGGGCAGTTGATTGCACCAGAGGAGATTGCTCATCCTTCTCTCATGGAGCAGCTGGTGGATTTGAACTGTGTGCCTTTGGAATTGCAGTGCAGCTTCTTACCACTAGGTCATCAGACATGTGCTCTACATGTCTGAAAAACAGGAAGGAGAGGACCAGGGAAAGGTACTTTTCCAAGTGCATTGGGATATGGAATGAGGTGACTTGAAGTTACTGAATTGGGGGAGCTTCAGAAGTTATCAGCCCAACCTTTTCACTTCACAAAGGGGGAAATTGAGGTCCAGAGAGGGGTAATGAACTTCTTAAGAAACAAGAAGTTAATTACTGAAGAAAGTTAGACAATGACACCCCCTCAACAGAGACATGACTTGATACCTACAACCCTTGGTGGTACAAACTCTTTTTTTTTTGTACAAACTCTTAATATGCTCAGTTACTAGCCAAATGGTTGGAAGTTAGAGCCCACTCAGAGACACCCCAGAAGAAAGTCCACTAAAAACTCTATGAAGCACATTTCCTCGCTGACCCACAGAGGATTGTCACGAGTTAGAATGGACTCAGTCAATGGTACCTTAAATAGGGGTGTGGGAAGTGGGGTGATGTGATTAAAGGAAATATTTTGAGAGGAGAATATTATTCTGGATTGTCTGGTTGGGTTCTAAATGTAATGATTTGTACCCTCAGGAGAGAGAGGCACAGGGAGATTAGATTAGATGAGTTCCAAAGAAGATAATACAGCAATGGTACAGAAGAGAGTGGAGATGCTGGTCTTGAAGACTTTTGTTGGTAGGGCCATAAGCCACTAGTGGCTGGAGAAACGAGAAACAGACTCATCCCCTTGAGTCAGGCAGAGGGCATGTTTCCCTGTAACATCTTGGTTTTGGCCTAGTGGCACTGATTTTGAGCTATAAGCTTCTAGAACAGTGAGAGAGCAAATTTCTGTTCTTTAACGTTATTGAGGTTGTGGTAATTTGTAACAGCTACCAAAGGAAACTAATAGGATGGTTTACCAGGGCTAGGTTTGAGCTCTGGCCTGTTTTGTGTTTGGGTTGGTTGGTTTTTTTTCCTTCCCCTCATCAGTACCTGTCGGAGTGATAAGAAGCAGCTCTGATGGCCTAGTGTGTTAGTTAAGTGTTGGACTACTAACTAAAAGGCCAGAGGTTTGTTACACAGGAGATAGACAAGGCCACAACCTCAAAAACTCAGTAGAAGGACACCACAAGTTGGAATCCATTTGACAGCAGGTTTTGAGAGCTTAGAGTGATAAAGGGAACCAAGAAAGAAAAGATCTTACTTTTCCTTACATATTTCCTCCATCCTTGCAGCCTCCCAAAGGATAATGACAGAGATGCACCATTTGAGGGACGCGGGATGGCATATGAGGAGAAGCCACAAGAAACGAATGAACGGCAACCATGTGTTTCTTCTGTCCTGTTGTGTGCAGCGAGGGAACCAGCAAGCCTAGATGTAGGCAGGCCCCAAACGCCAGCTTCCTGCTGCTAACCGGGCCTTTAATGTTGTCTAAACACAATTTGGGGTATTTACAGTTGAAGTTGCTACTGTGTGGCATGTAGCATTTGCAGTGTCTCGTTCAGCATCTCCTACAGCCCAAGGGGGAGCTCCTGGGATTGATTAGGGGGAAAGCTGTTAAGGGAAAGAATTGTAAAAGCTGTTTAGGTTTTCCTCCCTACTAACTGAGGTGGCCCTGGAACTGTCTTTTTTTTTTTTTTTCTATTCAGCTGGTCAGGCTGGAGTACTGGGCTAGAGAATTTACAGAAATGTAAGGGGACCAGCGGGGCACAGGACCTTTGTTGCACATTCTCTCACAGCAGAAAGACAACAGAAGGGTTTAGCTGATGTGAAACAATCTTGATGGTGGCTACGGAAGATGGGAGGTCAAACTTATCCCAGAAGTTCACTAGCTGTGTGGCCTTTGGCAAGGCACTGGGCCTCTTCAAGGCTGTATTAATTACATGTGTAAATGTGTATGAAAGGGCTTTTGTAAGCCTGAGAGATTCAGACTCACAGTAGTTGTTATCTCTACTCCATCAGCTTTGTTGGTTCTCCTAATCAATTCCCATTGCACCCTGGTCAGGGGAGTGATGGTTCAGTGGTAGAATTCACACCTTCTATGTTCAGTTCCCAGCCAATGCACCTCATATGTGGCTGCCACCACCCATCTGTCAGGAGAAGCTTGTATGTTGTTCTAATGCTGAATAGCTTTCCATGAGAATGTCTCCAACCTATCACAGGATGTCTTAGGACCAGAAACAGTATGCTCCCTTGTGCGTTGAGGTCACTATGAGTCAGGGGCCTACTGGACAACAGCTAACAATAGCTACATCCTGTTAATTATTCTGGAGGGCAGGAGGGCTGAAATGAGAAGATAGGCATGACATCCACCATTGAAAAGGAACTTGAAAGGGAACTTGAAAAATATTATTCTGCATGTCACACACACACACATTTTCAAGGATTTGGGAGGAGGACAACCTTACTTCTCAAGAGCTATCAGTCTATTTCAACTCTCATTGCCATCCAGTAAGAACCTAAGCATAGCTGACCCTCCAATGGTTTGAGTGAGGGTGTAAACTGCCTAAGAGCAGCAATTTCTTTCCCCTGCAGAGTAGCTGGTGAATTCAAACAACCAGATGGCAACTCCTTTGGATTAGTAGCACAACTCCCTAGCCACAACGGAGTCTAGGATCCTAACTCCCTAAGCAGACTCCCTAACCACTCCCGTGTCAATCTGTGGTGTTGTTAAGTGCCATCAAGTCCATTCCAACTCATGCATGGTTCTCCTGGAGTTTTCAGAGGCTCTAAGTCCCTTTGAAGGAGATTCTCCTTCATTTTCTCACAGAACACCTGTGGATTTGAAGCATGTACCTTTGGATTAGCAGTCTACTTCCTTACCCACTAGGCTACTAAAGGGGACACTGAAAGTAAACACAGAAAGTTGCTTTATTAGAAGCATCATATCTAAAATTCCCAAGTAACATATCCCAGACTGGATGTGGAAATGCAGAGAGGCTACAGAGCTGGGGCACAGGGTCAGAGCTACACTAAGCTTTTGAGACTCCATTGAGGTCTGATGCTGTGAACTTTAAGACTCAAGACTGCCTTTCTAGGTGA
The DNA here is from genome assembly GCF_000299155.1 of Elephantulus edwardii. Lineage (NCBI taxonomy): Eukaryota > Metazoa > Chordata > Mammalia > Macroscelidea > Macroscelididae > Elephantulus > Elephantulus edwardii. Next base: position 2,998,675 of record NW_006399846.1, on the reverse strand, counting down.
GCCCAAAATCGGAAGAGTATGGGGATGTCTGAGAGAAGTGTCAGTCATGCTGATACAAGAACAAAAATAAAAGACAAGCTGAAATACAATGTGGTGAGCGACAGGATAATATCCATATGCATACAAGGAAGTCCAGTGAATATCACTACCATTCAAATATATGCACCAACAACTAGAGCCAAAGGGAGGAAATAGAAGATTTCTACCAACTTTTGCAGTCAGAAATTGATCAAAAATGCAATCAAGATGCATTGATAATAATGAGTGACTGGAACGCAAAGGTTGGGAACAGAGAAGAAGGTTCAGTAGCTGGAAAATACAGGCTTGGTGAGAGAAATGAGGCTGTAGATAGAATGATAGAGTTCTGCACATTCAATGATTTATTCATTGCAAATACCTTTTATAAGAAACATAAACACAGGCTATACACATGGATCTCACCTGATGGTATGCATAGGAATCAAATAGATTACATTTGTGGAAAGACTCACTGGAGAAGCTCAATATCAGCAGTGAAAACCAGGCCATGTGCTGACTGTGGTACAGACCACCAACTACTCGTATACAAGTTCAAGCTGAAGTTGAGGAAAATTAAACCAAGTCCACGGGAACCAAAATTTGACCTTAAGTCTGTCCGACTCGAATTTCAAAACCATCTCAGGAACAGGTTTGAGGCCTTGAGCACCAATGAGCGTAGACCAAATGAGCTCTGGGAGAATATAAAATAAAAATCATCCATGAAGAATGCAAAAGATCATTATAAAGGCTGAAAAAGAAGAGAAGACAAAGATGAATGTCAGATGAGACTCTGAGTATCGTATTAGGGTGCTGAGAAGCCAAAGTTAAAGGAAGAAACCAAGGAATCAAAGAGCTGAACAGAAAATTTCAAAAGGCAGTTTGGGACAACAAAGCAAGATACTATAATGAAATGTGCAGAGATCTAGAGTCAGAAAATCAAAAGGGCTGAAATAGCTCAGTGTTTCTTAAGTTGAAGGAATTGAAAAACAAATTCAAGCCACGGGTGGCAATACTTAAGGATTCTTTGGGTAGAATGTTAAATGATCCAGGAAGTATCAAGAGAAGATGGAAGGAATACACAGAGTCACTATATCAGAAGGAATTGGCTGACACAGAAGAATTTCATGAGATAAAATATAAGCAAGAGCCTATGGTGATGAAGGAGGAAGTTCAAATTGCTCTGAAGGAATTGGTAAAAAACAAGGCTCCTGGAGTTGACGGTATAACCAACTGACATGTTTCAACAAACAGACACTGCCCTGGATGTGCTCACTAATTTGTGCCAAGAAATCTGGAGGATAGCCAGCTGGACAAATGACTGGAAAAGATCTATATTTGGTCCCATTCCAAAGAAAGGTGACACAACAAGTGAGGAAATTATAAAACAATATCATTAATATCACATGCAAGAAAGATTCTGCTGAAAATTATCCAAAACCATTTCGAACCATATGTCAACAGAGAACTGCCAGATGTGCAGGCTGGATTTAGAAGAGGTCATGGCACTAGGGTTATTATAGCTAATGTTAGATGGATCTTGGCAGAAAGCAAAGAATACCAGAAGAATATCTATCTGTGCTTCATTGACTATGCTTCATTGACAAAGGCTTTTGACTGTGTGGATCACAACAAGCTAGGGCTGACTCTGAGAAGAATGGGAATTCCAGAATATTTGACTGTGTTAATGTGAAACCTATAACCAAGAGGCAGTCGTCAGAATAGAGCAGGGAGACACTGGATGGTTCAAAATCAAGAAGGGTGTCCATCAGGGATGTATTCTGTCTCCTTACCTTTTCATTCTGTATGCAGAACAGATCATCTGAGATGCTGGGCTGTACGAGGAAGAATGTGGCATCAGGATTGGTGGAACAGTCATCAACAACCTGCGTTATGCAGATGACACAACCCTGCTTGCTGAAACTGAGGAGGACCTGAAGCGCTTGCTGCAGAAGGTCAAGAACTGCAGCCTCCTATATGGATTGAAGCTCAACAT
>NW_006399846.1:2972846-2996487 GCF_000299155.1 Elephantulus edwardii | reverse complement strand
ATTGAGAAAGTCAGCTGTGAGGGACCTCTCAAGAGTACTGAAGTACAACGACATCAGGCTGGAGACTAAGGTGTGCCTGATCCAGGCTATAGTCTTTGTAATTAAGTGTTATGCATCGGAGAGTTGGACAATGAATAAGGATGATAGAAAGAGAATTGATGCCTTTGAGTTGTGGTGCTGGAGAAGAGTGTTGAATATACCATGGACTGCTAGGAGAACAAAGAGGTTTGTCCTGGAGAAATTGAAGCCAGAATTCTCCTTGGAGTCAAGGATTCAGAAGTTTCATCTGACATCTTTGGACATGTTGCAAGGAGGGACTGGTCCTTGGAGAGGGACATCATGTTTGGTAGAGTAGGGGGTGACGAAGGAGAGGAAGACCTTCAATGGGATCAATCGATTCTGTGACTGGAGTGGTGGGAATGAGTGCGTTTGAGATGGCTAGGTTAGCACAGGATAGAAAGGTGTATAGGGCTTTTGTACATACGGTCACTGTGAATCACAAGGGACTCAATGGCACATAACAACAACAAGAAGCTGAATAACTTGGGAAGGACTGGAGAGCATTAGGCTAAGTGAACTAACTCTGTCCCATAAGGACAAATACTGTATAAGATCATTATTGTAGATTGTGTAAGAGGATCCAAGGGGGTTGGATGTGAGTAAAGGGGAATAAAGGGGTGAGGGGTGAGGATGGCTAGGGGCAGGAGGGTGGTTAATCATTGGCTTCCACGATTTGATGAGTGCAGTGTTGGCAACGGAAATAGGGAAGATCTGCTGTGAAAAACGATGTGTATGAACTCTAAGTAAATCAGTATAAAAGAAAAATTTTGTGGTTTTTTTTAAAGCTGATTCATATTGGGCCAATTCTGATTCATAGTGACATTTTAGGACAGAGTAGAACTGTCTCTTAATGTTTTCAAGGCTGTAAATCTTGACGGAAATAGACTGCCTGCAACCTCTTTCTCCTGCAGAGAGGCTGAGAGATTTAAATGTTGACCTTTTAGTATCCATTGGTTTAATCACTGTAGGATTAGACATAGAAAAAGAAAAAGGAGATAAAGGGATGGAGCTGTGTGGGAGAAAGGCTACTCGCTGAAATGTCCCCTGATGTTCTTGGAGTTGACAAAGGGAAAAGGGAAATACTGGGCCAATGTACCTTACAGAGAGCCTGGCGATAGTAGGGCATTCATACTGGTTTGAGATGGGTGGAATGGACTCTGGTGAGTCTTTGTTGAGAAGGAGCCACGTGCCCTTGAAGCCACATGCTGACAGGGCAGCATTCTGCATCAGCACTGTCATTGTGGAATCAGAGGCCCAGCCTCACACATGTGGCCTTGGACTTGACCAAGGCTCCATATACTAAGGCTTACAGACCAAAGGGAAGCCACCATCTTCTGGAATATAGCCTGAGTTCTGCCTATTAGCAATAGTTAGAAAACACAGGACTAGCCCATAATGAGCAGTCAGCATGTGGAGATTTGGATATCTTCTGAGATGGGAGAGTTAAACCTTATAAAGAGGATTGAGTTAGTCAAATTCCTCAGATGGTGGTACACTGTCCTCATGTAAAAGCCCTTCTTGATATTGCTTTAGTCATCTTTTCCTTTTTCTAATTATCCTTGATTCCTTCACTCACTTCCCCAGTGCTTTTGGGATAGTTCCTTAGACAAGAATGTATTTTGTAAAATTACATCTTTGCTATATAGACGTTCTGTTTCTTTTTTTGTGTAACATAATGTTTTTAAGATTGGCCCATGTGCCTCCAATTCCTGGTGGGTCTTTCCTGGTGCTCCACGGTACACTCACTGCCTTCTTACTTAGCCAGGCCACTGACAATGAGTCCTTAGTCAGCTTCCAATTCCTTGTTCAGGTCCCCTTTTGACCAGTGCTTGAGTCATAGTGCTTAGCTGAACTCACTATTTCCCAGCTTCTTCTCTAGAATATTTTTCCTGTCATCGGTGCGTGAATGTTTCTGTTTCCACTCATCTTTGACAATCTGACGGGTGAAGTGTTTCATTCTTGATAATCACCCTTGACAATCAACCAACATTCTTGACAATTAATTGAATGGATTAAAAGGTCTTGGTTTTGTGGTATTTTGGAGTATGAGTTCTTCCTGGACTGAAGCTGGACTATGTTAGTTCTACCTGAACTAAGATTGGAGGAATGCTAAAGATTATATCACTCCAAGGTACCCTTTCTGTCAAAACCTAACCCACTCCTGTAGTCTTTCAGTCAGAAAAAATATTAGATTATTAAATAGATGATATCACTTAAAACTAATGTGTCCCTTAAATATTTAATTATATAAAGCCAAATAGTCTACATTTACCCAAAATCAAAGATGACATGACGAGGAGGAGAAGGGAAAACAGATCAATGGACATAGAATACAGATATAATTAAAATGTCAGCAGTGAAAATCATAACTATTGTCATATAAATTATTAAATAAGGCCATATTTCCCTGTATACATTTTCACCTAAAAAAGAATCAAACATTTTGGAATAAAAAGAGTGTGAATTAAAGTTTTTACTCCAACATTTATCATCTCTGATCTTGAGTAAGAAGTTTTTGCATCCATAAAATGAGAATATCAGTAATTACCTACTAGTGGTGTTGTGAGTGAGCTCTGGTGGCCTAATGGAGAAGGAGTTGTACTATCAATCCAAAGGCACACAGTTCAAATCCATAAGCTGCTCCACAGGAAAAAGGTGGGCAATCTCCTCCCGTGCCATTTACAGCATCTAAAAATTAGCTGTGGGGCCAGCTATGAGTAAATTCAGACTCAACAGCCATGAAAGTTGCTGTGAGGCTTTTTAATGAATTAATTAAAATTGTGGCATATAGTAGGTGATCGGTCATTACCGCTGTTACTGCTGCTACTATTACTACTACTACTGCTACAACTTACTGATGTTGCTACTAGGACCACCACATCTCCGAGGCTTACTTTAGTGAGTTTGAACATCTCATCCAAGCTTGTTAGTCTTTGGTCTTCCAAAATTGTAAACTGCTTATTTATATCCTTTACTCATTATTCCATTGAGCCTCATGATTTTGTTGGTGACTTGCAAATGTCTGTTAAATATAAATCCATTATTCATGTTTGATTGGTGTAAATAACTTCTCCCAATCTAGTGGCAATTTGTTAACTTTGTTTGAGTAAAGATCCCAATAAAATCAAATCCATCTACTTATTTCTTTTTCCGCCTGGTGGCTTGTGCAATTGGGATGTTATTTCATAAATCTTTTTTCACCTAGAAGTTACAAAAATATTATTTGTTGGTGTCTTTTTCTTTTAGAGAAGCTTACTTGCCTGGGACATAGCTTTCAGCTGCTCACCAGTCTCTGCGCCACCACCTGCATCACACACAGTCACCACTCAGCCATGCCATAACGGACAGCCAACAGGATCCTGGCCTATTGTTCACCAATTTCTCCAAAACCAGCCTGCTACCTACGGTCACATGAGTCATTTGTCTAACTGGTCTGAGTCTCTGGGAGACCTTGTGGCTAGATATTGAACCCAAGAGACATAAAGGAGCTAGGAAACTGAGAAAAGGAGGAGCTTTTTTTAAACAAAAAATAAAATAAAAATATTTATTTATTTATTTAAATTTTTTTTTATTTCCATGAACATCTACAGAGATTTTGGAATTCCATTCATTCATTGTTGCACTGAGAAAAGGAGGAGCTTTTAATGTCAGGAATCATGGATTTAAATGAAATGACAGGTGAGGCATTAGGGACTAGAGACTTCTTATAAATAGTCTGCTGTTAATATTAGCAGGATAAATTATGAAAACAAGAATTTAACTATATAACCAGGAGTAGTATTTGTAGTTGTTTTGGTTGTTGTTATGTGCCCTCGAGTTGCCTGCAACTCACAGCAACCCTATGTAAAACAGCTCTAAACCCTGCACTAGTCTGTGTCAATCTCATTGTCTCCAATACACCCACCTCCATTATCCCAGTAACTGAATCAATCCACCTCATAGAGGGTCTTCCTCTCCTGTGCTGTCCCTCCATCCTCCCTAGCATGGTGTCCCTGTCCAAGGACTGGTTCCTCCTTGTAACATGTCAAAGTATGTCAGATGGAGCTTCAGAATCCTTGCCTCCAAGGAGCAGCCTGGCTTCACCCTCTCCAGGACAAACCTGTTTGTTCTTTTTGCAATACTATTTCTCATCAGGTTAATTCTTCTTGTAAAAACAATTTATGACATATTTAAATGGTCTCTTTAATTCTATGTGTTTTATCTAATATGAAAATCAACCCTCATTATACAAACACATCGGATGTCTCTTCCCACATACATAAATCCACACTTGTGTACACACACACACAGCACACACATACATATATACACAGTGTACCTTTCCTTTTTTCTCAATCTATGCCAATATGGCATATACATTGAATGATTAAATAAAACAACCAGAATAAAACAAGTGCAGAAAATATTTCCAAATGAATTGAATTGACACTGGCTGACACTTTATCAAAGAAATTCAATGATAAGTAATCCAAAGAAATTCTCCAAAAATAATAGTAGAGAGGTGGATTGATTCAGTGACTGAGGTAATCGGGATGGGAGTGTCAGAGACAGTGCGATTGGCACAGGACAGAGCAGAGTTTAGAGCTGTTGTACAGTTACAGGCGACATGACAGCACACAACAACAACAACAACAAAGAGAATTCTGGTGAGACAGCTCATAGAGAGCTGCACTGCTGACTCAAAGGCCATGTATTTCTTGACAGGTTGAATCTGCCAATGGCTGTGGAGGAGGAAAAATATCTGTTTATTTTATTACTGTTCAATTTTACTTCTTATAAGTCATTAGTCTACCAAAATGACACATTTTCTTTTGGGGAAGTAGATGTATAATTTTTTCGTTCTCCAGCACAGTTTTATTTATGATATGTGATGACTCCTACATGCATACACAATTTACAACTCCGTTGTTTCATATGTAAATTGGGTTGTTGTTAGGTGCCATTAAGTCAACTATGACTCATGGCAACCCTGTGAGCAACAGATAGGAACCTTGCTCTCTCCTACACCATCCCGATGGTCTCTGTCATGTTCAAGTCCATGTGGTAATCAATCAATCAATCAATCAATCAATCAATCTCATTGAAGGTCTTTGTCTTTTCCACTGACTCTTTCCATTTTCTAGCATGATGTCTTCTCTCCAAGGAATGGTTCTTCCTGAAAATATGCCCATAGAAAGGAAGACCAAGTTTCACCACCCTTGCCTCTAAGGAGTACTCTGGTTTCTCTTCCTTCAAGACAGATTTGGGGGTATGTTTTGTTTTTTTTTGTGGTTTGTTGTTTGTTTTTTTTTCCAATCCATGATATTTCAATACTCTTTTCCAACACAATGATTCAATGGCACTGATTCTTCTTCAGTCTTCCTTATTATTCATTGTCCAATTTTCAAATGTATAGGAAGCAATAAAAAAGATCATGGTGTGGGTTAGGTGCACCTTAGTCTTTAAATTTACAACCTTGCTCTTTAGATCTTTGAAGAGATTCTTGACTATAGATTTCCCCAGTGCAACATATCTTTTGATTTCTTGCCTGCTGCTACCAAGAGTGTTGACTGTGATATCAACACTTGATGTCAATCTTTTTCTCCATCTATCATAATGTTCATCCTGGAGCAGGTAAAGACAGGCTGCTCCTTGGATGCAAGGATTCTGAAGGTTCATCTGACATACTTTGGACATGTTGCATGGCAGGATCAGGCCTTGGAAAGGGACATCTTTCTTGGGAGGGTGGAAGGACAGCACAAGAGAGGAAGACCCTCAATGAGATGGATTGATTTAGTGCCTGGGGTAATGGGGATAGATGTATCAGAGACAATAAAATTGGCACAGCATAGAGCAGGGTTTAGGGCTATTATACATAGGGTCGCTATGAGTCACAGGTGACTTGACAGCACATAACAACAACAACAACATCATAATATTGCTTATTGGTCCAGTGGTGAGGATTTTTGATTGTTTTTTTTTTATATTGAAATTAACTCATATTGAAGATTATAGTCTTTGATCTTCCACAGAAAGTTCTTTGTGTCATCTGCATAAGACAAATTGTTAATGAGTTTTCCCCCAACCCTGATGCCATATTCTTTATATTTGCCCAGCTTCTCAAATGATTGACTCAACATATGGACTGAATATAGTGAAGGGTGTGGAGACAGGATACAACCTTTCTGCTCACATCTCCTGATTTTATACCGAACAGTGTTTCCTTGTTCTATTCAGACAATTACTTCTTGGTCTATCTTGTATAAACACAGTTAAGGGTTTCAGGATTTCTATTATTCTTAATGCTAGCTATAATTTCTTACGATCCACACAGTCAAACACCTTTTAATAATCATCAAAGCACAAGAAAACATATTTCCAGACATCATCTGTGATATCCCTTGTTCAATGGCCTTTTTATAATCTACCACTTAGTTTGCCATACTGTCATGGCTTTCATGTTGCTGTGATGCTGGATGTTATGCCACTGGCATTTCAAATAGCAGCAAGGTCATTCATGGTGAACAGATTTCTGTGGCACTTTCAGTCTAAAACAGACTAAGAAGCAGGACTGGTCATTCAATTCTGTAGTAGCAGACCTTTGAAAGGCTGGTGGACAACGATAGAAAATTGTTGGAGAAAATATGTCCTCTAGTGTGTCCCAATCAAATTTAAAAACCATGTTAAGGGTAGATTTGATGCATTAGACATTAACTACCAAAGACGAGATGAGTTGTGGGATGACATCAAGGACAACATCATCCACGAAGAAAGCAAAAGGTCAATTACAAAGATAGAGAAGAAGAAAAGACCAAAATAGTTCAAATCCATCAAAGAATCTATGTAGGACCAACTATGATTTGGTTCCAACTCAACTGCAATGTGTGTGCGTATGAGAGAGAGAGAGAGCCTGAAAGGGACAGAAAGGCAGACAGAAATGCCTAGGTTTTAATTCTTTTTTTCTTTAATAGTACTTGATGTTGTGGATTATTGAGTCAGAACCAATCCATAGCTGACCCTCTGGTGGGTTTTCAGAAGCAGTTAATCACACAGGAGGAGATTCCCCATCCTTCTCCTGTAGAGCAGCTGGTGGACTCGAACTGTGTGCCTTAGGAATTGCAATGCAGCTTCCTGCCAGTAGGCCACTAGGGCTCCTTTGATAGTTCATAACAATGTTTATTTCTTTTTAAAGCTCTTATGCTTAAATTTTTCACATCTTTATTGCTTTTTTTAAAAAAAATCTTTCTTTCTTACAATTTTGGTATCTTAACAGACTTTTCATCAGTGTAAACTTTATAAACTTTTTAAAAACCAATATTTATTCTTATTGTTTTCTCACTTTTCAAAGTTTTTAGTTTGTTGATTTCTGCCTTCACATCCACCCTCATTTTTGTTCTTTCTTTTCTTCTTTATTTCTTGAGTTTACTCAATAGCTCTTTTTTTAACTACTTGAGTTAAAAGCTTAGCTCATTTGTTTTTCTTCTTTCTTGCCTTATGATAAATGTATTTAAAGCCACATATTTCTCTCAAAGAAGTTATTTAATTGTGCCTCACAAATTTTGACATATGGTGCCTTCATTTTGTTCATTTCTAAATACTTCATAATCTTCCCTGTGATTTTCTGTTTAATCAAAGGTTCTTCAGCTTTTTAATTTCCAAGGATAGAGGATGTTATAAAGCCATTCTTTCACGATCTCCCCCTAGGTTTATAGAGTCATGGTTTTAGAATGTCATCTTTGTTATGTTTTGATACTTTAGAATTTATTGAGACTGCCTTTGTCACTCAAGTTTAATGTTGACTTTGGTGAATGTTCCATGTGTTCTGGAAAAGAAAATGCTTCTGTATTTATAAACTGTAAAATGTGTATGTCTTGATTCAGGTTTATTAGTTGGGTAATTCAAATTTAATCTATCTTTGCTATTTTTTCTTTTTTTCATTTGTTTGTTTAGTTTTATAGAGGTGTATGTTAAAAACATCAGCTACAGTGTATAAGTAATCAATTTATCTTAGTAGTTATCACTCAGCTTTATCATTTTATTTGCTACTAAGTATTTAAGCCAAGCAGACTAAAGCTGTGAACAATCTCAATCTCTTCACCATCTATCCTGATGCTGCCAATTGGTCCTGCTTGGCTCCACAATCAACACTCTTGGCACCAGCATCCAGGAAATTAAAGTCTGCTGTTAGGGACCTCTCTAAAGTACTGAAGAGCAATGGTGTGTCTCTGGAGACTAAGGTGCATCTGGTACAGGCTATGGTCTTTGCAATCACTTGTTATGCATAAGAGAGCTGGACAATGACCAGGGAGGATAGAAGGAGAATTGATGCTTTTGAGCTTTGGTGTTGGAGAAGAGTTGTTGAGGGTACCATGGACTGCTAAGAAAATACAAAAATTAATCCTAGAGAGGGTTAAACTGGGCTGCTCCTTGAACACAAGGATTCTGAGGCTTCGTCTGACATACTTTGGTCATGCTGCAAGGAGAGACTGGTCCTTGGAGAAGGACATCATGTTTGGGAGGGTGGAAGACAGGCACAGGAGGGGAAGGCCCTCTGGGAGGTGGATTGATTTGGTGACTGGGGCGATCGGGATGAGTGTGTCAGAGACAATGAGATTGGCTGGCACAGGACAGAGCAGAGTTTAGAGCTGTTGTACATAGGGTTGCTATGAGTCGCAAGCAACTCGGACGACACATAACAACAACAAGTATTTAATGAAGCTCTGGACCAGTCCTTGAAGAGGGATGTCATGCTTGGGAGGGTGGAGGGACAGCGCAGGAGGGGAAGACCCTCTATGAGATGGATTGATGCAATGACTGGGGTAATCAGGGTGGGTGTGTCGGAGACAGTGAGATTGGCACAGGATAGAGCAGGGTTTAGGGCTATTGTACATAGTGTCACTATGAGTCGCAAGTGACTTGTTGGCACATAACAACAACTGGTAGTGTAGTTTGCAGCAAATTGTGCTGATAATACAAAGGTGGTACCGCTCTGTTGGTTTGAATCCATGCTTAGAGAAAGGTGGTCAGTCTTCTCCCATATGATTCACCACTGGATCAATAGGCAACATCATGATAGATGGAGAAAAGAATGAAGTTGTCAGACTTTCTACTTAGTTCCACAATCAACACCATAGTAGTCAGGAAATCAAAAGAGGTGTAGCCTTGGGGAAATCTGCTATCAAGGACATCTCTAAATTACTAAGGAAAAATAAGCAATGATGCAAATTCAAAAAACTAAGGAGAGCATGACCCAAGCCATATTATTTTTTATTTCTTCTTATACATCTAAAAGTTTGACAATAAATAAAGATAACTGAAAAATAAGGGAAACTTCCTAAATGTGGTGTTAGAGAAGAGTATTAAATATATGTCTTTGATATATCAAAATCCTTGATATGTCAAAAGAATAACCAGGTATATCTTGGAGGAAGTGCTCCTTAGAGGCAAAGATAATGAATCTACCTCTCACATACTTTGGGCATATTGTCAGGAAGAATTGATCCCTGGAAAAAGACATCATGCTGGGAAAGATGTTGTTGTTGTTGTTATGTACCAACGAGTCACTTGCAACTCATAACGACCCTATGTACAATGACCCTAAACTCTGCTCTGTCCTGTGCCAATCGCACCATCTCCGACACACCCACCCCAATTACCCCAGTCACTGAATCAGTCCACCTCATAGAGGGCCTTCCCCTCCTGCACTGTCCCTCCCAAGCATGATGTCCCTCTCCAAGGACTGGTCCCTCCTTGCAACATGTCCAAAGTATGTCAGACGAAACCCTAGAATCCTTGCCTCCAATGAGCAGCCTGGTTTAACCCTCTCCAGGATGAATCTGTTTGTTTTCTTAGCAGTCCATGGTACCCTCAATACTCCTCTACAGCACCACAGCTCAAAGACATCAATTCTCCTTCTATCCTCCCTAGTCACTGTCCAACTTTCTGATGCATACAAGTGATTGCAAAGACCATGGCCTGTATCATATGCACCTTAGTCTCCAGAGTGACACCATTGCTCTTCAGTACTTTGGAAAGGTCTCTAACAGCAGACTTTCCCATGGCAATACTGGGAAAGATACGTATCAAAAAAAGAGAGGAAGGCCCTCAACAAGATGGATTGACATTGTAACTGTAGCAATAGACTCAAGCATGTCCGAGATTGTGAGGATGGCACAGGACAGGACAGATTTCTAATCTCTTGTTCATAGAGTCACTTTGAGTCACAGCACACTGGACAGTCACCGGACAGCACAAAAATAACAATTAGCCCCTTTTTGTGTATAGCTTTTCCCTTCACCCGATTTATCTATTTGCTAATTTTATTCCCCTCTTTCTTCCTTCCCATCTTGTTAAACTTCAATTACTGATTCTATCTATATGCAATCTTTCCTTAGCTTTTTAGAATTATGTTCTTATACCATATTTTATGTTTGGTGACTGACTTATGTCACTTGGCATAATTTCCTCTAGATGCATCTGTGTTGTGCAACATTTCACGAATTGTTTTTATCCTTTTTTAGTGATGCATAATATTCCATTAGAAAAAAGACTTTTAAAGATGTTGAAAATCAAATATGTCTTTTTGAGGAATAAGTATGATCCAGAATATGATATTTTTAACTGTCTTATGTAAAAGCAAAAGCTAGACATTGAATAAAGAAAATGAAGAAATGATGCATTTGAATTACAGTATTGGTGAAGAATATTGAACATACCATGATCTACCAGAAGAATGAACTAATCTTCGAAGAAGTGTAGTTAGAACACTCTTTAGAAACAACAATGGTGAGACCTTGTCTCATGTACTTTGGACATGTAATCAGAAGAAGAGCATAATTCTTAGAAGTTGTTGATATGGACCACTTAGTTGGAACCAATTCTTAGCTGGCTCTCCAGCTCGTTTTCAGAGCCAGTAAATTGAATGGGAGGAGATTGTCCATCTTTCTCCCTGAAAGCAGCTGGCAGATTTGAACCATGTACCTTTGGGTTGGTAGTGCAACTCCTTACCACTACGCCATCAGAGAATGAGGAAGACCCTCAATGAGATGGATTGGCACAGAAGGAACAATGATAAACTCAAATATAGCAATGATTTAAGGATGACATAGGACAATAGAGCATTTCATTCTGTTGTACATAGGGTCTATAATTTGGAGCCAATATGAGAGCACCTAACTACAAAAAAACCCTCAAAGTATTAGATATTAAGTATACATAACAAATATATGTCTGCATTTCATTGATTATGCAAAAGCATTTGACTGTGTGGATCATAACAAACCGTGACTGACTCTGAGAAGAATGGGAAACTTAGAATACTTGATTGTGCTTATGTGAAAACTATACTTGGACCAGGAGGCTGTCATCAGAGCAGAGCAAGGAAACATTGCTTGGTCTAAATTTGGGAAGGATGTATGCCAAGGATATGTTCTACTTCCATATCTTTTCAATTTATATGAAGAACAGATTATTTGGGAGGTTGGGCTCTACAAGAAGTGTGGCGTCAGGATTAGAGGTAGATTCATCAACAATCTGTGTTATGCAGATGACACCACCCTGCTTGCTGAAACTGAGAAGGACCTGAAGTGCTTGCTGCATATGAACTGAAGCTCAACATCAAGCAAACAAAGATTTTCACCATTGGAATGATTGGCAGCATCACAGTAGATGGGGAAGAGACTGAGGTTGTTGACAGTTTCAGTTTGCTTGGCTCTACAATCAATACTCTTGGTACTAGCAGCCAGGAAATGAAAAGACAAATTATACTGGGCAAGTCTGCTGTCAGAGACCTCTCCAAAGTACTAAAGAGCAACCATGTCAGTTTGGAGACTAAAGTATGCCTGATCCAGGCCGTGACCTTTGCAATCACTTGCTATGCATCAGAAAGCTGGACAATGACTAGGGAGGATAGAAGGAGAGTTGACGCCTTTAGCTGTGGTGCTGGAGAAGAGTATTGAATATACCATGAACTGCTAAGAGAACAAGCAAGTTAGACCTGGAGAGGGTGAAACCAAGCTGCTCCTTGGAGGCAGATTCGGATGCTTCATCTGGCATAATTTGGACATGTTGCAAGGTGGGCTCAGTCTTTGGAGAGGGACATCATGCTTGGGAGGGTGGTGGGACAGTATAGGAGAGGAAGATTTTCGATGAGATTGATTGATTCAGTGACTGGGATAGTGGGGGTAGGTGTGTCAGAGAGTCAGATTGGCACAGATTGACACAGGATGAAGCAGGGTTTGGGGCTTTTTGTACATAGGGTTGCTATGAGTTGGAGGCTACTCGACGGCACATAACAACAACAACAACAACAACAACAATATAATACAAAGATGTATGAAAATTAACTAAAACAAAACACTCTCAAAGCTACTATGTACCTCACACAGTGGAATGGTGGATGCTGTGTGTATTTCCTGAACTCATCCTAACTTAAATGTTTGTCTCTCTTTTTTGCACTCTTCTTTATTTTTCTCACATATGTATATATTTCCAAATAGTGAATAATTTAATTGTTCATGCCTTTGAACTTTATATGGATAAAATACATGTGTCTTTGTGCAACATTTTTGCTCTTTTTGCTCATTATTTTCACAGCCTACCATGCTGATGTGTTTTAGAGTAGAACATTAATTTGACCTAGTGAATAGGAAGTTGTGCTGTTAATGCAAAGGCAGGCGTGTTGAGTTCACCAGCTGCTCCAAGGGAGAAGGATGGGGAATAGCCTTCTTTGAGATGTATAGCCTCTGAAAATCTGAAAATCAGCTTTGAGCTGGTTCCAAGTCCACAGCAATGAGTTTGAGTATGTATGTTTGCCACAATAGATAAAGAATTTCCAGATGTGTGTATTTCTACGAGGCTAGAGACTAACGAGGAAGAGAAAAGAGAGGAGAGGGGAGAGGAAAAAAAGAGAGAGGAGAGAGAGAGAGAGAGAGAAGAGAGAGAATGAGTGAGAATGAGTGAGAGAGAGAGAGAGATTGCAGTATTAGATACTGAAAAAAACTGGGTCTGTTTCTGGGATGAAGTATTTACTGTTGAGTTGGAATGACTAATTAAAAAAAAATCAATCTGTATGCTGAGCAAATCATTCAGAAGCTGGACTCTATGAAGAAGAATGTGGCATCAGGAATGCAAGAAGACTCATTAACAAACTGCATTATGCAAATGACACAACTTTGCTTGCTGAAAGTGAGAACTTAAAATGTTTTCTGAAGACAATAAAAAACTACAGCCTTTGATATGGATTACATCTCAATATCAATAAGATAAAAATCCTCACCACTGGACCAATAAGCAACATCATAATAGATGGAGAAAAGTTAAAATTGTCAGTTATTTCATTGGATCCACAATTAACATACTTCGTATCAGCACTTAAGATATCAGGAGACATATTGCATTGGATAAGTCCTCTGTCATGGAACTCTCCAAATTACTGATGAGCAATGACATCAGTTTGAAGACTAAGGTGCACTTGATTTAGGCCATGATCTTTTAAATCACATGTTATGAACCTAAAAGCTGGACAAAACTGAGGATGATAGAAAAAGTGTTGTCTTTGAGCTGAGGTATGGAGAAGATTACTGAATATTCCATGGACTACCACAAGAACAAACAGATGTATCTTGGAGATAGTGTAGTCAGAGTACATCATGGAGCCAAGAATAGCGAAACTCTATCACACCTACATTGGGCATGTTGTTAGGAGAGACTTTTCCTTGGAAATGGACGTCATGCTTGGGAAAGCAGAATGTCAGCAAGAGAGGGGAAGACCCCTAGCCAGATGGTTTGACAGAGTGACTGGCACAATGGGCTCAAGTATTTAGAGATGATGATGATGACACAAGACAGAATTCAGATCCATCAAGTTGCTGAATCATATGTGACGCACCAACACATAACAATAACAACAATTCCAAGGAACGGGCTTGGACAGAACCTTCAAGACCCAAGCTAGGGCTTTCTCTATTTCTTTCCTCCTATTTACTCTCCTTCTAGAATATATACATCCAAAAGCACAATGGAAAAGACTTTTCTCTTACAAACCACTGGACCAAGACTCTGATCATCTTAGAGGTCTCCATCTACTGAGCCTAAAAAATGCTCCCCAATTACCAATCTTATTAAATAACCAAAGAAGAAATAGATTTTCTGTATACTGAGTTTAACACAGAGAAAGAGCGTTAAAGGTAAAATTCTAAAGTTCCTGCAGTTTCAGGTGCACCTTAACAATCAAGCTAGTAGAAACAGCCTGAAGCCATATAAGATAAAGTAAGCAAAAAGATAAAAGTCTAATGAGAAACAAGAGATGTGCATTGTTACCTTATAAGAATGAAGCCAATACTTTAGAATGCTAACATGTCCCCAGCAACAATATCAACAATAGAGCAGAAAACAGCAAATGCTGACAATAGCCAGCAGAAGAGGCAGAAGCAACCCTAGTTCCCACCAACAAACGAATGGATAGAAAAATGATGGAATAGTTGCACAATGGAATATTATGCAGCACTGAAAAACAATGAACTTGTAAAACATTACACAACATGGGTAACCCTCTAGGACATTATTCTGAGTGAAATATCTCGTCACAAAAGAACAAATATTGTGTAGCACCACTACTATAAAGCAGGACTGACATGAGGGATTGGAAGGAGAATAGGAATAGAGTGAAAAGGTAATAAACACTGTATTAGAGCAGATTAAGAAAAGAATTGTTTATAACGAATATATGATTAGGCATCCTATGTAAGACAATAGTCTAGAATAAGAGGTACATAGTAAGGAGGACCAGGGGAAGGGGAAGGGTGGAGGGGAAGGAGGAACTTGTGCAACAATGAATTAATTTTTTTTTTTTTAAAGAAAGTGAACTGGAGGAAGGGAAAGGAGAGGGAGGAAAATGTATAACAATGAATGAATGAAAATCCAACTTTTCTGTAAACTTTCGTTAAAATCACAATTTAAAAATTTTATTATTTTTTTAAAAAAGAAAGCTGGCAAATGAAGTAAGAATTTCCTTCAAAGTAACCTAATTAGCATCCAAGAAAGTGGAGACTAATACACAATCAGTGATATCATGAACAGTGGGCTGGAGTGGAAGCCTCCAGCAACATCATCTCAGCCCAAACCTCACTCATCCACATTGCATAAAGCCCATCCCAGGAGGAA
The DNA here is from genome assembly GCF_000299155.1 of Elephantulus edwardii. Taxonomy (NCBI): domain Eukaryota; kingdom Metazoa; phylum Chordata; class Mammalia; order Macroscelidea; family Macroscelididae; genus Elephantulus; species Elephantulus edwardii. The sequence goes on along the minus strand of NW_006399846.1, from coordinate 2,981,286 downwards.
GTAGATTGGCTCTACAAGCACCTAACCCCTTATAACCTTCATTGTCTTTTCCACCCCTTTTCTGAATGTGACTTGTTCATCTTTCTGGAATGTACTACCTTTGCTTTCACTCTTATTTTCATCAATAAACTGCTTTTACTTTCACCTCAATTCTTGTTTCCTCATCTTTCTTGTTAGAATGTCAGACATGCCTGACTGTGTTAGCCACTGAGTTTTCAGGGGCCTGGCCACGGTAACAGTGAGAAGCAGCTACGTTAAGAGCCATTAAAATTTCTATGCATGCCCTTGTGCCTCCATGGTACCCATCTTCCTGCTTTTTCCCACCCAGCTTAATTCTTTGTTCAGGTAAGGGAGTCTAAAGCCAGGGCAATCATTGCATGTTGGCATTTTAAAGCTAAGACATGGGGTGTACAAACTCTGTGTGTGTGTGTGTGTGTGTGTGTGTGTGTGTGTGTGTATTCTGTGTTGAATTTGGTAACAAGCTCAACAGAGATGGGTTGGATTTGGTATGGTGTTATTACAATGTAAACTAGTGAAAGCTGACCAAAGTGTTACTCATTACGATCAAATCAATTTTGAAGCACAAAGACCCTCTAGAACAGAGTAGATCTGTCACACAGTTTCCAAGTCTGAACGAACGCATTTCTCTCTCTTTCTGCAGTTGGGTTGGAACTAATTCATAGCTGACCCTCCAGTGGGTTTTCAGAGGCTGTAAATCACATCAAAGGAAATTGCACATATTTCTCTCAAGAAATAGCTAGTGGATTTGACTGTCCCGCCTCTGGGTTGATAGCCCCATTTGTTAACCACTAGGTCATCAGAGCTCCCTAATATATTTAGTTAATTAATAAACCAATGCACTATTTGTTTTCTCTGAGATAGTTTGGATTGGGTTTCTGTCATCTGCAACTAAAAAAAGTTATCATTAATATATTCTTATATCGATCCGTTTATGTCTCATATTTCCTTCCTGAATATGAGGTGAGACAACATCTTATTCACCTTTTATCAGCATCAAAGATGATATGTTCATGTTGCAGTATGTTGTCTTTTCCTTGCTTAGTCTCTGCAGACAAGTTGTTCAGATGCAGAAGTAATGTGCTGGCCTCCAGGAGCTCCTAGGTAAGGAGCAGTGGTCAATCCTGAACATTCCACACTACCATTCTTCTCTAACCCAACATCTCAATGAAATAAAGAGAGAACAAAGGTGGCTGTTTACAGGTGATTTCCGGCCAAGCAGTCTTACCACTGGGGCCAGAGCAGTTGGGGATGAAGAATAGCTAAATGGAAACCAGCATCAACAATGCACTGGGGTTCGTAAGAAACTGAACTCTCATCTCTTTATATGGGAATGTGACAATTCAACCAATTTCAGCTGAGGGTGCCATGTTTTGTTTTTCAAAGTAGAGTTAAGTTTTTGGATCTAAAAAGAAGCTCAAGCCTTCTGTGACTAACAGACGAGAAAAGAGGAGAAAGCTCAGGAAGATAATTAATACCAAAGTGGCCCTGAGTGGCTAGCTGTCGATAAGACTGGGGCAATAGGCCCAAGAATAAGAGAGTGGTTTAGGGTGACTTGAGTGTGATGTGGGGAGGATTAGTCCATAACAGGTAGCTATCCTCTAATCTGGCTGACACTAAACGATACAGTTTTGTGATAAAAATAAAAGTTTACTCTGGAAAAGAGCATTTCTGAAATTAGAGTGATTAGGTTGGTTTACCACTAGGTGTAGAACACAGACATCTCTGTGTACATGTACATACACATATATGAGACACAGCGCAGCCTGCATTTGCCTGTTAAAGATGGCTTAGAAAAGAGTTTTGAGCCATGGATCATTCCAGAAGTCTGTTGAAGCTAATGGGCCTTTATCAGACATTATGCTAAGTGAAAGTCAGTCACAAGAGCCCCAATATTGTATGAGTCTACTATTATAAAACAAACAAACAAAAAAACTAAGGAAAGGTTTATACACATAAAGGAAAAAGTGTTGATGCTTATCAGGGATCGGAGAGGAGGGAGTAAAATGGAATAATTGGAAAATAGATGCATATTAAACTGAGTGAAGGAAAGGACAAATTACAATAAAGGGCTGATCCGCACAAAAGAAAAGTAAGACACAGAGAAGTTAGACTAGAGATACAGATAACAAACATTAGTGTATATACAACCCTGCATTATCAGTAACAATAAACATTTATCTACAAGTGAACACATAGGCAGAAAGGCAAGATGAACCGATATTCCAGGTAAAAGTAAATACATATATGTTTGGCAGATTATATCTGTATATATACATTTGTACCAGCAGTCAGGAAATAAAAAAATTAATTGCATTGGTAAAATCTGCTGTCATGGACCACTCCAGAGTGCTGAAGAGCAACGATGTCAGTCTAGATACAAAGGTGTGCCTAATCCAGGCCATGCTATTCTCAATAACTTGTTATGTTCCACAGAGCTGGGCAACGACTAAGGACGACAGAAGAAGAATAGATACCTTAGAGTTGTGGCTTTGGAGAAGAGTCTTGAACATACCATAGACTGCCAATAAAACAAATCAATCTGTCTTGGAAAAGTGTGAAGCCAAGTCTTTCATTGGATGCTAGGATTTTGAAGCTCAGCCTCACTTACTCTGAGCACGAGGCCAGGAGAGATTAGTCCTTGGAGAAGAACAACGTGCTCTGAAGGGTGGACGGACAGCACAGGAAAGGGAGACCCCAGTTGAGATGGATTGATAGAGTAACTGGGGCAATGGGGGTTGGTGTGTTGGAGTTAGTGAGACTGGCTCAGGACAGGGAAGGGTTCAGAGCTGCTAACAACTCAATAGCATATAAAAACAATAACATACTATGACAGGTTTGGAAGCAGGAGTGGCATCCACTTCCTAAACAATTTGCCTCCAGAAACTCTATGAACTTTGATAAATGTCAATAGTTGTAGAGGGAGGGGCTTCTGGCGTTTTGTTCATAGTGTAGCTATGAGACATGCTCGACCTGAAGGCAATCAACAACAGCCACAGCATATGCTGTAAACATATCCATGTATAAGGTAGAAGAAGATCAGGTGGCATAGTTACGTAAAAGTCTTAATCACAACACAACAGCCTGAGGGGATGATCTGCTGATCCTGGAGCCTCAGGATCAATAATAGTCTTTGGTGACATGAAGGTCAATTTGCGTATGTAGCCCACAAAGACAATGTTTTACCTCCAACTTTGGTGAGGAGCTACTAAGGTCTTAAAAGCTTGAGAGCAATACTAAAAGCAATGCTTGTTTCTTCCTATCTGGGATAAAGAACAATAAAGAGAATCAAAGACTCACAAACAATTAATTCAAAGGACTAATAGATCAGGCAAACTTTGACTTTCCTAATCCTGAGACCAGAAGAACTAGATGGTTACCATTGCTGACTGCTCTAAAAGGGATCACAGCAGAGAGCCCTGAGAAAAGTAGGAGAAAAATGTATACCAAAATTCAAAAACATATACAATTTCAGGCTTGCTGTTCTGATAGAGACTGGTGGAACCTCTGTGACTATGACCCTCACTCCTCTTTTGAGACTAGTACAAAACTCATCCTTGTGGCTCAACTTCGGGGGAAAGCGTAGGTCCATAAGGTAAACAACACCAAGGAAATACTCCCTTCTTAGAGCGATGAATCATGTGAGATCAAAAGGACAGCATCTGCCCAGAGAGAGAGCTCAGGAGGTAAGAAGTGATAGGATGAAAGGCTGAAAGGAAACAAGAATCATGAGGTAGGAGTCAGAAGAGTGTTGTTATAATGTTGGCATTAAAATAATATCATAAAACAAAATGCATATGAATAGTTGAATGGAAAATGAATTTGCTGTGTACATGTTCATTTAAATAAAAAAAGTTAAAAAGAAAAATACATAGACTAAAATAAAATTCACAAGATGATAAAGGAAACAATGATACTTTGATACCAAAGTATGGAAAATGTGGTAGAGTGACAATTCACGTTTCTTTAACAAAGCATTAAAGAAGATCTTGTAGAAAATCTATAAACTCACATTGTTTCAAAGATAAATATGAATGCTAATGTGAGATATCTGCAACAACTCTACTGTGAAATGAAACTATCTGTGATTTAGATTGGTGACAAAGTCACAGGTAACAATAATAACATGATGTGTTGTCTATATTAAAAATAAAACAAAATGCCAATAATTCATTAAGAGGTTGTAAAATAAAAGTGTGTGTTTCTTCATCTAAGTCCATGATGAATCTGAATTATATTCATGTTTCCCTTGGGAGGTGTGTGCTCTTGGATGTAGCCTCTATGCATAGACCCCAGGTTTAGAGATAACCCACTTGAATTTGAAGGGGAAAATGTAATGTTTTCCTTGGGAAACTATTCCACCCTATCAATTCAGACCTAAAAGACCCACTTATTCAGTGTTTGACTCATGGAGGCAAGCTGCTACCTGATTTGTTGTTCTGGCCCATTGTGCCAAGGAACCAGACCGGGCTTTGAATATGCATGATCTGGGTTCGTGCTTGTCATTCCTCCCAGAGCATCACAGAAGGCCTGGTGGCACAGATGGGGCCTGCTCTGTGCCCTCCAATTCAGCAGCCCTGGGAGCCACCCAGCAGGAGCAATGGTGCCAATCCCTGCTCCAACCCCCACCCCCAGCCCTTGCTGAATCTATGTTCCCCATCGTTGGTGAGTCATTGAAACCACTGTTTCATCTGAGGACCCCTGCAGGGGTGAGAGTATGGAGAGGAGACTAACACTTACTATGCACCTAACGTGCACTGGACATTATGATAAGCACCCACATTCTCATTTCATTTCTAACACAATTCAGTGATGTAAGTGACATCACCTCATTTTGTAGATGAGGACACAGAACGCTGGAAGGTTAACTATGAGGTGTCTCTTGACCTTCATACCGGAAGAGCTCAGATTTCCCAACATGGTAATGATTGCCCAAATCAGGACTATATCATTTCTTTGAAATAGTTAATTCCATCTTTGAGTAGCTCTGACTCTCAGAAAATTGTTCCCTCTTCTGAGCACTAGCTTAGAAGTGGTGGTTGGTGTTAATTATTATCTTTTTTTTAATTATAGGGTGTTAAGTTCATTCATTCAACAATTTCATCAAATTCCTATTAGGTGAAAACCCTAGATTTACAGCAGAGAGAAAAAACAAAATCCTTACCCTCAGAAAATTCACATCTGAAACAAGTAAAAAAAAGAAAAGAAAAGAAAGAAATTATTGAGTTTCTGTTGAGGATATTGAAAAAATTTGGAAAGGTATAAGTGGTGAGGACTGTGCAACATGATGAACTTCATTAACGTCACTAGATTGTTGTTGTTATGTGCCATCGAGTCGTTTGCGACACATAGCGACCCTATGTACAACAGCCCTGAACTGTCCTGTGCCAATTGCACCGTCTCCAACACACCCATTCTGATTACCCCAGTCACTGAATCAATCCACCTCATAGAGGGTCTTCCCCTCCTGCGCTGTCCCTCCACCCTACCAAACATGACGTCCCTCTCCAAGGACCTGTCCCTCCTTGCAACATGTCCAAAGTATGTTAGACAGAGCCTTAGAATCCTTGCCTCCAAGGAGCAACCTGGTTTGACCCTTTCCAGGATGAATCTGTTTGTTTTCCTAGCAGTGCATGGTATCCTCAATACTCTTCTCCAGCACCACAGCTCAAAGGCATCAATTAGTCGATAGCTGTAGAGGGGCTTTGGGCCTTTTGTTCATGGGGTCGCTATGAGTCGTGCTTGACTCAAAGGCAATCAACAACAACAACAATTTATGTTCAGTGAACAGGCGCCTATAGTGAAGTTCTAGTTGCTGTTTTTAACAATCATACTGATTAGAAAATATCCACTCGTAAGTTCCCAAGAGCTAACCTCCATTACTCTAGGTGCATCATCCCTAGCCATTCACTTTGGAATTCCTCATTTGAAGAAACCATGGGTATGATTTTCTTCAGCCACAATTTTAATTTGCACATGAGTAATTGATGGTCTGTTCTACAGTTAGCACTTTTGACAGCTGATATTAAGCTTCTGAAATGATTCCTTCCACAGATGTGGTCAATCTGACTCAGGTCCATGTGTAAAGTTACTGTGCTTTTAAAAAAATATATTTGTGATGAATAAATTATTCAAAGTATCAAATTTTATCATTTGGTTTCTAGTCTCATTTCTGTCACCAAGATCAAACTTTCCAACTTCCATTACTTCTTCACTATTTCCACTTTTTGCATCCCAGTCTCTAATTATCACTTTGATGGCACATTTGGTCAGTTTTGGACAGAAAAATTTGGAAAAAATTGTCATATGCAAGTTCAAATTGAGTCTGAGGAGTACTAAAACAATCCAAAAGAACCAAAATCTGACCTTGAGCTGTCCTATCTGAATTTAAAAATAAGTTAAGCTTTGAGCACCAATCATAAAAAACCGGAGGAATTGGAGGATGACATCTATGAAGAAAGCAAAAGGTTGTTACAAAGACAGAAGAGAAAGAAAAAACAAAAATGGATGTCAGAAGAGATTGAAATTGAACTTGAGCATTGAGATGTCAAAACAAAGGGAAGAGATGTTGAAGTAAAAAAGATGGGTAGCAGATTTCAAAGGCAGTTTGAGAAGACAAAACAAAATATCATCTTATTGATGATGCCATGGGAGATGAGGATGATGAGGAAGAGAGTGATGCTGTAGTGTCCCAGGTCCTGGATGAGTTGGGACTGAGCCTGACAGACGAGCTGTCCAATCTCCCCTCTACTGGAGGCTCGCTCAGTGTAGCTGCTGGAGGGAAGAAAGCAGAGGCTGCAGCCTCAGCCTCAGCCCTGGCCGATGCAGATGCAGACCTAGAGGAGCGTCTCAAGAACCTGCGGAGGGACTGACCAACCCCACCCTGCTGCCATCGGAGCTCATGGATGCTCCTGGAATAAAAAGTGGACACTAAAAAAAAAAAAAAATATATCATCTACAGAATGCGAGGAGAGCTGGAACTGGAGAATTAAAAGGGAAAACTCACTCTGTATTTCTCAAGTTAAAAGGACTGAAAACAAATTCAAGGCTCAACTTACAATACTTAGAAATGTTATGGGTAAAATCTTAAATGATCCCAAAAACATGAAAACACAATATTGGGGTGGCAGAAACCTCAAAAACTGTTTTCTAGCCATTGCATTAGCCCCTGCTGAAGCATGGTCTCCAGCTACCTTAACTGTGGACTCAGGGTCTTACAAAACCATCAACTGCAGTGGGACCAATATAAAATATAAAAGAACATTTTCCACACTGTGAGAGATAGTGGTAGTGAGACTGTGAAGACACTGTGAGAGCTGATAGTGGAGAGCCGGTGAAAAGACTCTGGCACTACTGTGAAAAACTGGTGTAACAAGAGGCACCCTGGAGATGGAGCCACAATTAAAGGTTTTGCTTGCTGGATTATTAAAGCAAAATTGATCTATAACTGCTCTGAGATAAAGTTTGCTTGCTGAATGATTGAGGAAATCAGAGGTGCATTGGTACTGCTGAATTGAATTTTGGACTTTCATTAATTAATTGTGCCTTGTTAATCTGGCCTGAGACTGCTGGTCTAAATCTGGACCTTCATTGTGTGATATTCTTTGCCTCACCCACACTCCAACCTATTTCCCTAATAAACCTCACAACTGTGAGTAAAGCCTGTGAATTAATTGCAATGAATATTGGACCCAATGTTGGGATAAATAGGTGTAGGACCATGTGAGGTGGCATGTCTGACCATGTAGTTATTTGTATGGTACTATGATACTATTGGTGGGGACAGTTCCTTTTTATGAAGGGGGTAGATGTCAGACTCAGCCACCCCCAAATTGCATCTACTCCTTTCACAAGCACCAAAAAGAATTGATTGGCACTGAAATAGTTCAGAAAGTTCCATATCATCAAGAGCCAATGGTAGTGAAGGAAAGAGTTCAAGCTGTATTGAAGGCACTGGCAAAAAAAAACAAAACAAAACAAACCCTAGGAATCAATGGGATATCAACTGACATGTTTTAACTAACAAAAGTAATCCCAGAAGTACTCACCAGTCTATGCCAAGAAATTTGGAAAACAGATAGATGCCTGATCAATTTACTGGAAGAGATCCATCCATATTAGTTTCCATTCCTAAGAAAGATGATTCCACAAAATGTGGAAATTATAAAACAATATTGTTAATATCACATGCAACCAAAACATCACTGAATATCATCCAAAAAATATTAGAACAGTATATTGAACTTCCAGAAGTTCAACTGTGTTTAGAAGATACTGTGGCACCAGGAATACCTTTGCTGATGTCAGATTGATCTTGGCCAAAAGTAGAGAATACTAGAAGAATGTCTTTAGAAGAATTTGTGCTATGGAATACTATGCTGCATTGAAAAACAAGGAACCCATGCAATATTATTCAAAATGG
>NW_006399846.1:2869599-2972516 GCF_000299155.1 Elephantulus edwardii | reverse complement strand
AGGGGTTTGTGCGGGGAGAAGGGTGCAACAATGAATGAATGGAATTCCAAAATCTCTGTAGATGTTCATTGAAGTGAAAAATAAACAAACTAAATTATAAAAAAAAGAAGAATTTGTGCTATATTGGCTATGTAAGGCATTTTACTATGTGGATTGTAACAAATTATAGGTAATGCTGAGAAGAATGGAGATCCCAGAACACTTAATCATATTCATACAAAATCTAGACCTAGACCAAGAAGCTAATGTCTAAACAAAGCAAGGGAACCCTACATGATTTAAAATAAATAAAAGATGTGTGTCAGAATTCAACCTTTTCTCCATACCTGTATGCTGAACAAATCATTTGAGAAGCTTAATTGTATGAAGAAGAATGTAGCATCAGGATTGAAGAAAGACTCCTCAACAAACCGTGTTATGAAGATGATACATACACCTTGCTGGCTGAAAATGAGGAGTTGAAAACTTGCTGCAGAAGATCAAAGATTACAGCCTTTAATATGAGTTATATTTCAACATCAAGAAAATAAAAATTCTTGCCACTGAATAGGTGATGTGATGATAAATGGAGATAAGATTGACATTGTCAATGATTTAATCTTACTTAGATCCATTATCAGCATCCTTGGTACCAGCAGTAAGGAAATCAGGAGATGTATTAACAAAGGCTGCAGTGAAGAAACTATAAATTGCTGAGGAGAAATAATGTCACTTTGAAAACTAAGGTGCATCTAATGCAAGTCACCGGGTTGGTTTTGGGTTTTTGGTTGGGTTTTTTTCCCAGTCATTTGTTATGCATCTGAGAGCTGGACAATGAATAAGGACGACAGGAGGAGGATTGAGCTGTGAGAATTTCTTTGAGCTGTGATGATGGAGAAGAGTGCTGAATATTTGATGGACTGCCAAAAGAATAAACAGGTATGTCTTGAAGAAGGTGCACAGAGTATTCCTTGGAGACAAAGAAGACAAAGCTTCATCTCACATACTTTGGATGTATTAGAAAAGGTTATTTCCTGGAAAGGGTCATCATGCCTGGAAAGGTGGAAGGTAGGCAAAAAAGATGATGACTCTCAGTGAGATGGGTTGACACAGTGACTTCAGTAGTGAGCTCAAGTATGTCAGAAATCGTAAGGATGGGACAGGACATGACAGAGTTCAGATCTGTAGTTCAGTAGCTATGAGTCCTACTTGATATCTAACAACCACGATAGGGATGATATCTGACATCTTTAAGATCCTCCTCTAATATTATATTAGGTACAAATATGGATTGGTCAGTGTCCACAATGAATGAGAAGGAAAGCCTTTATTAGATTTAAGCAGTAAAGAGGCATTGTTGTTGTTGTTATGTGCCAATGAGTTGCTTGCGACTCATAGTGACCCTATGTACAACAGCCCTAAACCCTGCTCTGTCCTGTGCCAATCGCACTGCATCTGACACACCCATCCCGATTACCCCAGTCACTGAATCAATCCACCTCATAGAGGGTCTTCCCCTCATGTGCCATCCCTCCACCCTCCCAAGCATGATGTCCCTCTCCAAGGACCTGTCCCTCCTTACAACATGTCCAAAGTATGTCAGATGAAGCCCTAGAATCCTTGTCTCCCACGAGGCATAGATAACTTAAATGTTTAGATGTCCTCTTCAGCTGCAAGGCTGGGAATGCTGAGGTCAGACTGTTGGAAAACAAAGACTGAAGCAAGGAAAGCAGCAAACTATTGCAATAATCCTGCAGAGATGATAGTGATTTAGGAGTGGTACTCATTCATTACTCAATGTTGTTGCATCAGAACTCATAGCTGACCGTCCAGTGAATTTTCAGAGGTTGTAAATCTCATGGGAAGAGATTGAGAGATTGTCCTGCAGAGTATCTAGTTGATTCTAATTGTTAGAGAAGCACAGCCTTTGGGTTATCAGTCCAACTCTCTACAGACTATGCCATCAGAGCTCAGCAGTAGAATGTTGTTGTTGTTGTTAGGTGCTCTTGAGTTGAATATGATTCATAAACTACCCGTGAAAAATGGATCTGGACCCTGCCCTATCCTATGCCATCTTCACACTTCCAGACACACTAGAGCCCATTGTGGCAGTCACTGTGTCAATCCTCCTAGTCTTCCTCTCCTTCACTGATCCTTCATCCTTCCAAGCATCATGTCCCTCTCCAAGGAATAGCACCTCCTAGCAATAAGGCCAAAGTATGTGAGGTGAAGCTTCATTATTCTTGCCTCCAAAGAGTATTTTGGCTGCACCCCCTCCAAGACATTTGTTTGGTTTTTTGGCTGTCCCTGGGATGTTTTGTGTTCTCCTCCAACATCATGAATTAAAGGCATCACTAATTCCTTTGTCATCTTTATTTATTGTCCAGCTCTTGTATACATAGCTAGCTAGTGATTGGAAAGACCATGGCCTGAATCAGACATTCCTTAGCCCTCAAACTGATATAATTGCTTCTCAATAATTTGGAGAGGTCCCTAACTACAGATTTTTTTCCAGTGCAATATGACTCCTGATATCCTGAGTGCTAATACCAAGGATGTTGATTGTGGATCCAAGTAAGATGAAGTTATTGACAGTTTGAATCTCTTCTCCATCATGTTGTTGCCTATCAGTCTAGTCGTAAGAATCTTTGTTTTCTTGACACTGGTATGCAATCCAAACTGAAGGCTGCATTCCTTGATCTTTCGCAACAAGTGCTTCAAGTCCTCATCACTTTTACCAAGCAAAGTTGTATCATCTGTATAATGCAGATTCTTGAAAGAGTTTTTCTCTGATCCTGATGCCACATTCCTCTTCATAAAGTCCAGCTTCCTGAATAATTTGCTCAGCATACAAGTAGATATGGAAAGAAAATACAATCCTGACAGACTCCCTTCTTAATTTTAAATGAAGCAGTATTCCCCGGCTCTGTTCACACAATAGCTTTCTGGTCCCAGTATAGGTTTCTCATGGGCACAATTAAGTGTTCCGTGACTCCCATTCTTCTCAATGTCAGCCACAACTTGTTATGATTCACACAGTCAAATGCCTTTGCTTAGTCAATAAAACACAATAAACTTATCAGTAGTGGATGGATGGTAATAAATAGCCAAAATCTGGATTTATTTTGAAAATACAGCGGATGGTATTTTCTGATGGCTCAAATATGGATTGTTGTTGCTGTTAAGTGCCGTCGAGTTGTAGGCGACTCATAGTGAACCTATGAATGAAAGTCCTCAACTCTTGCATGACTTTAATCCTTTCTCCAGGTTCATAGGGTTTCTAAGAGGCAAGCTATTTATGGAAGTGGATGCTACTCCTGCTTCCAAGCTTGTTTTAACTGGGGAGCTCCACCAAACATCGTCCACCATGGGTAACCATTATCACATTTGACACATTAGTGTCACAGTGTTCTGCTTTACAGAGACCACAAGTTACCTCTGTACGGCAAGTGGACACACCAGGGCTATACAACCTAGAAGAATGTTTGACAAAAACTGCTGGTAAACTCTGGGCCAGAGACCCCTAACTCATCTAGCAAGTCCGTTCTGCAGCCACCCACTTGGGGCAAACAGAAAGCCAACAAACATCCCAGCGTTCCAGACTTGCCTCTCTCTCAAATATGGATATGAAAGAAAAAGAGAAAGTAAGGATGATGACAATAGTTTTGATCTGATAAGATGGTTTTTCCTTCAACAGAAATGGAAAAGATTGTGGGTGGTCTTTTAATGTTTGCCTGACATTTGAATGAAATTCTAATTCCCTAGACTAAGTAAGACTTGGGAAAATTAAAGAAGTTTTAAATAAGCTACACAAAAGCCCAACAATGGGAATCTTGTGGAAGGAACTTGGGTTAGGATGCTATTAAATTTTATATGAGAATCATTATTCATATGATGTAAAAAAAGGCTATTAAAGAAGTAAGTCTGGAGTCCGTTCTTAAAACCTTGAGATTGAATGATAGAAAGTGATATGAGGGCAGTTAAAGAAAGAATAGGCAGAAGGATTAAGCTCTGCTGGCCTAGTAGTAAGGAGCTATGCTGCAATCTGAAAGCACATAGGTGGAATCAAAAAGTTGCTCTATGAAAGAGGGGTGGGTAATCTCCTCCCCTGTGATTTATTGCCTCTGAAAGCAAGCTGAAGGGTCAGGTATGAACTGATTCTGACTTGACAGCATACAACAACAAGAACTAAGAAGAAATAAGTAGATAAAAAAACCCTCCAAGAAAATGTATATAAATTCACATAAGATACAACAATAATAAATATTTTTGTAAACCATAGCAAAGCTCCAAAACACATAAAATACACTCTAGAATTAAAAAAGAAAAATATTTCTGCAATAATAGTAGGAAACTTAAACATACCATTTTTTGATAATATATAGAATGCAAGTCAATAAGGATACAGAAAATCTAAATAAGACAATCAACCCACTTGAACTCATTGGTATACACAGAATAGCACAACACATATTCTTCTCCAGCATAAATGGATCATGCTCTAGAATAGATCATAGACCACAAAGCAAACCTCAAGAAATTAAAAATAATTGGAATAACATAAAGCATCTTCTCTGACCATAGCACCATAAAACTAGAAATTAGAAATGGAAAGAACAAAATTAAAAACTAAGAATATATAAACGGAATATATCAGAATTGGAGGAAGACTCATCAACAACCTGCATTATGCAGATGACAAAACCTTGCTTGCTGAAACTGAGGAGGACCTGAAGCACTTGTGGCAGAAGAACAAGGACTGCAGCCTTCAATATGGATTAAAGCTCAACATCAAGAAGACAAAGATTCTCACCACTGGACCAATTGGCAGCATGATAATAGATGGTGAAGATATTAAGATTGTTAACAGCTTCACTTTGCTTGGTTCTACAATCAATACTCTTGGAAATCAGCTAGGAAATCTAAAGACAAATTGCATTGGCAAAATCTGCTTCCAGGGACCTCTCCAGAGTACTGAAGAGCAATGATGTCTGGAGACTAATGTGTGCCTGATCCAAACCATGGTCTTTGGAATTACTTGTTATGCATCAGAAAGCTGGACAATGACTAAGGATGATAGAATTAGAATTGATGCCTTTTAGCTGGGGTGTTGGAGAAGAGTATTGAACATACCATGGACCACTAGGAGAACAAACAGGTTCATTCTGGAGCGGGTGAGACCAAGCTCCTTGGAGGCAAGGATTCTGAAGCTTAGTCTGACATATTTTGGGAACATTGCAAGAAGGAACCAATCGTTGAAGAGGGACATCATGCTTGTGAGGGTGGAAGGACAACACAAGAGAGGAAGACCCTCAATGAGATGGATTGATTCAGTGACTGGGGTAATGGAGTAGGTGTGTCAGAGACAATAAGGTTGACTCAGGATAGAGCAAGGTTCAGAACTGTTGTACATAGGGTCCCTAGGAGTTGCAAGCAACTTAATGGCATATAATAATAGCAAACTGAATAATATCTTCTTTTAATACTATTGAATCATAGAATAAAAGGAAAAATGAAAAATTTTTAAAAGTTTTTATAATCAAATGAGAATGTAGATACAACATATCAAAACCTCTAGATTATGGCAAAAGCAGTAACCAGAGGAAGATTTACAATGATCCAAACACATATTATCAGAAAATGACAAAGTTCTCAATTCAATAACTCAACCGCCTTAACAAGTAGGAAGGGAATATCAGAAACCCAAAGTTGTCAGATAAAAGGAAATAGTAAAACAACCTACAGCTACATAATCCACAAAGAGAAAGTTGTATATCCTCCACTGCTAAGTAGTGACTGGAATCTTAAAAATCTGTGATGGTGTTATTGTTGTTAGGTGCCGTCAAGTCGAGCACAACTCATAGCAACACTATGAACAAAAGATCCAAACCCTGTTCTAGAATTGTTTCTCTAATATTAATAGAGTTTCCAAAGGCATGTTGTTTAGGAAGTGGATGCCAATCCTGCTTCCAAAATTGTCTTAATTAGGAGCTCAAACAAGCACTGTCACCACAGGTAACCATTATGGCATTTGACACACCACTGGCACAGCACTCAGCATCACAGCAAGCCCAAATTACCCCAGTTTAGCAAACAGACAGACCAGTGCTGTGTGGTTTAGGAAAATGTTCTTCCCAAACACAATTAACACTCACTTTCAACTAAAACAAGAGAACTCACCCTCCAGAATCTAACTGCTTCTCACATGAGCCTTTAAACTGGAGACTCGTAGTCAGGGCTCAACTATTTTTTATTTTTAGTTTATACGGGTTTATTTACAAAGTTTGACTACATTGTTTTTAACACTAGGTCTTTCCCATTTCCTTCACCCCCCCCATCCAACTGTGTGACCCTATGATTAACCAAACCCCTCCATCCTCACCCCTCTGCTTCCACCCCCACTTGAATCCTCATACTCATTCTACAATAATGGTTTTATACAGTATTTGTTCTTATGGGACTGAGTTAGTTCACTCAGGATAATGTTCTCCAGTCTCTAAAGATAGGTAGTTATTTACAAAATGATTGCTCCTGCATGCTGAGTAGTATTCCAACATGTGAATGTACCATAATTTCTCAATCCATTCCATTGTGGTTGGACACAAGGGCTGTTTCCATGTTCTTGATATGGTGAATAATGCCTCTATGAACATTGGTGAACAAGTTTCCATTTGTGCCTCAATTCTCATTTTCTCAGACTATATTCCAAGTAGTGGAATAGCTGGGTCATATGGCACTTCTATGTTCAGCTTTTTAAGGAAGCACTAACCTGTCTTCCAGAGTGGTTATACTATTTTATAATCCCACCAACAATGCATAAGAGTTCCTATCTCACCATATCCTTTCCAACATTTATTACTTGTTGTCTTGGTAAACTTTGCCACCACTACTGGAGTGAGGTAGTTTCTTATTGTGGTTTTGATTTGCATCTCTATTATTGCTGGTGAATTTGAGCATTTCTTCATGTGTCTGTTGGCCATTCAAATATCTTTCTCTGTGAAAATTATTTCCATGTCTTTTGCCCATGTTGTAATTGGTTTAACATTCTTTTTCATGTGGAGGCATTGGAATCACGTGGGATGACATAAAAAGGAATAACATACATATGATTGAAATTCTAGAACAGTGGCTTGACAGGGAAATCACTAAAAAAAATCGTGGAAGAAATACTAGAAGAGAACTTCCAAGGTATTTTGAAGAGCAGGAAAATCCACATTCAAGAAGCATAGTAAACATCATATAGACTAGACCTAAAAAGAAAAGCATCTGACTTTCAAATATAAAGTCCCATCCGCCAAGTCCTAATTGACTGAAACAAGAAGATTCCAGCCCACAGATGATTGTTAGTAATTCAGTAAATCCAATCAGCTCAAACCCAATTGTGAACAAAATAAAAAAAACCACCAAAGAGATTACACCAGACTTGCAACCAAAACAAGAGACCTCACCCTCCAGAATCCAACTGCTTCACATATGAGCCTCTAAACTGGAGACTTAGCCAGGGCCCTACCAATTTAAGCAGTCATAAATATGATGTAACTATTGATTCTTCCTTTTCTATAGTAAAGAGTTAAAAGGGTAACTGTAAAGACAGAAGAGGAAGTGAAGACCAAAATAGATGTCAGAAGAGACTCTGAAAATTGCACTGAAGCACAGAGAAGCCAAAGCACAAGGAAGAATTCAAGATACTAAAGAGTTGAATAGAAGATTTCAAAAGGCAGCATGGAATGACAAAGTAAAATATTACAATGAAATGTGCAAGGAGTTGGAGCCAGAAAATCAAAAGGACTAAAACTCACTCAGCATTTCTTAAGCTCAAGTAACTGAAGAACAAATTCAAGCCTTAACTCACTATAATCAAGGATGCTTTAGAATATTGAATGATCCAGGAAGTATTAAAGAAGATGGAAAGAATATACTAAGTCACTATATCGAAAGGAATTGGCAGACACAGAAGAATTTCATGAAACAACATATGAGCAAGAGCCTTTGGTGATGAAGGAAGAAGCTCAGGCTGCTTTGAAGAAAATGGCAAAAAATAAGGCTCCAGGAACAGATGGTATACCAATTAACATATTTCAGCTAACAGATGCTGCCCTGGATATGCTCACCAAGTTGTGCCAAGAAATCTGGAGAACAACCACTTGGCCAACTGACTGGAAGAGATCTATATTTGTTCCCCTTCCAAAGAAGGGTGACCCATCAGAGTGTGGAAACTACAGAACAATCTCATTGATTTCACATGCAAGCAAGATTCTACTACAGATTATCCAAAAACGACTGGAACAGCACATAAGCAGAGAACTGCCAGAAGTCCAGGCTGGGTTTAGAAGGGGTGATGGTACTAGGGATAGTGTAGCTGATGTTAGATGGATCTCAGCTGAAAGCAGGGAATACCAGAGGAATGTCTACCTGTGTTTCATTGACTATCAAAGGCGTTTGACTGTGTGGATCATAACAAACTGTGGCTTACTCTGAGAAAAATGGGAATTCCAGAACACTTGATCATGCTAATGAGAAACCTATACTTGGACCAAGAGGCAGTCATCAGAACAGAGCAAGGAAACACTGCATGGTTCAAAATTGGGTAGGGAATACACCAGGGATGTGTCCTGTCTCCATACGTTTTAACCGACCTTTATGCAGAACAGATTATCTAGGAGCCTGGGCTCTATGAGGAGAAATGTGGGGTCAAGATTCGTGGAAGATCTAACAACAATGTACATTATACACATGATACAACGTTGCTTGCTGAAACTGAGGAGGACCTGAAACGCTTGCTGCAGAGGGTCAAGAACTGCAGCCTCCAATAAGGATTGAGGCACAATGTCAAGAAGACAAAGATTCTCACCACTGGACCAACTGGCAGCATCAGGATGGACGGTGAAGAGATTGAGATTGTTCACAGCTTTCGTTTCCTTAGCTCCACAGTCAACACTCTTGGCACCAGTAGCCAGGAAATTAAAAGACATATTGCCATGGGAAAGTCTGCTCTTAGGGACCTCTCCAAAGTACTGAAAAGCAATGGTGTCTCTCTGGAGACTAAGGTGGGTCTGATACAGGCCATGGTCTTTGCTGTCACTGGTTATGCATCAGAAAGTTGGAAAACGACTAAGGAGGATAGAAGGAGAATTGATGCCTTTGAGCTGTGGTGCTGGAGAAGAGTATTGAGAGTACCATGGACTGCTAGGAAAACAAACAGATTCATCCTGGAAAGGGTTAAACCAGGCTGCTCCTTGGAGGCAAGGATTCTGAGGCTCCGTCTAACATACTTTGGACATGTTGTGAGGAGAGACCAGTCCTTAGAGAGGGACATCATGCTTGGTAGGGTGGAGGGACAGCACAGGAGGGGAAGGCCCTCTATGAGGTGGATTGATTCAGTGACTGGGGTAATCGGGATGGCTGTGTCAGAGACAGTGTGATTGGCACAAGACAGAGCAGAGTTTGGGGCTGTTGTACATAGCGACTCGATGGCACATAACAACATAGTAAAGTGTAGTGAAGAGAAGAAAATATCAAAGAATAATTTGTTCAAAAGATAAGTGGATCACAGGAACCCCTGTCTCTTGTATGTAGGGAACAGAAGAACTACATGGTGCCTAGATATTACTCTTGCCCACTTTGAAAGTGAGCACTTTGAAAGGAGGTCCTATAATTAATGGAATAGTTGAAAAACCAACAACAATCATTATTCATGGAGAAAGATTAAAAGTAAAAAAAAAAAAGTATTCTTCTTGTGAATGGAAATGAGATAAAGATGTCCATTATCAGCACGCTCATTCAATACTGGGGTGGAAGCCCCAGCCAGAGCAATAAAGCAAGAAAGGAAAAGGAAGGACTGCCAAATTGGTAAGGAAGATGTAAAAGAAGCAAAAGCAGACTCATTTGAAGATTATAAAATTGTATACACAGAAAATCCCAGAAATTAAAAAGAAATTTACTCGAATTAATAAAAGTATCCCGTAAGATGGCACAGTAAGAGATCATACAAAGTCAGTTGGATTCCTCAACACTAACAAAGAAAATTCGGAAAAGTAAATCAGTAAAACAAAACCATTTACAGTCAATTGTTCCTCAAATGGGTAAGATATTTAGGGATAAATCTAACCAGGGACATAAAAGACTAATGCAAGGAAAATGACAAAATAATATTACAAGACTCCAAAATAAAATGTTTTCCATAAATGGGAAAACATCTAATTCTTAGAGAATGGAAGACTTAATGTTGTAAAAACGCCAGTATCACTCAAAGTAATCTGTAAATACAATGCAATCTGATTCAAATCCCAACAAAATTCTTTCACAAAATGGAAAAAATTAATTCCCCACTTTATATGGAAAGAAAAGAGACATTAACAGCTAAAGCAATTTTGAAGAACAACAAAGTAGGAAATCTCATGCTTTCCTGTCTTGGCATTTACTATAGTGTCATAGTATCTCTGGTGGCAGAGTCTGTTAGGAGTTGTGCTGCTAATCCATAGACTGGTTCCAACTCAACAGCAGTGATAGAGATACAGCCATAGTAATTAAATTGTGCAAAATTGTTCATTGTATAAATCATAACAAATTATGTGTACCATTGAGAAGAATGGAAATTTCGGAACACCTAAATGTGCTTACACACAACCTGTATATGAACCAAGAAGCAGACATTAGAAAGAAAAAGGAGATAGTGTATGGCTTAAAATCAGAAAAGGTTTGTGCCAGGTTGTATCTTTGCACATATCTATTCAGTATGTATGCTGAGCAAATAATCTGAGACACTGGACTATATGAAGAAGAATGTGGCATCAGGATTGGAGGAAGACTCATCAGCAGCCTGTATTATACAGATGACACAAACTTGCCTGCTGAAATGAAAAGGACTTGAAACACTTCCTGAATAAGACGAAAGACTATTTTTTAGTAAGGATTGCATCTCAATGTCAAGAAAACAAAAAGCCTTATATTGGACCAATAGGCAACATCTTGATAAATGGACAACATTGAAGTCGTTATTTGTTTCATTTTACTTGGCTCCACAATCACTGCCTATGGAAATAGCAGTAAAAAAAAAAAAATCAAACAATGTATTGCATTGGGAAAATCTATTGTTAAGGACCTCTTTACAATGTTAAAAAGTCAGGCTTCTAAATATGAGGACATGGTGATGGATGTACCGTGTCTGAACACAGTGAACTGGACTTGAGTGAGAAGAGCTTGCACAGTCAACAAGACACATTGCCTTCTGGATCTAGGAGAAAAAGGAATTTACTGCCTTCACCAACTGCAAGCAATTTGACGTTCTGTTACTTTACAGCCACAGTCCATGTTTGGGGATCATTGTAATCAGCCAAATTTCCTGTCATGTTAAATTACAATTTTGCTATGACGTTAAATTAGAATTAATTGATCTTTAAATAAAAGCCATATTGTATTCAAAGTGCTGGACACTAAATTATTGAGGTAAGAGAAATAAGAGTTTCTTGATTTAAATCACAATTCCACTATAAAGATACTTGATCATTTGTAATTCCAAAACTAATGTACTGATAAATTTGGATAACTTATCATAAAGAAAAGCAGCAATATTGTTAAAGTAATATTTACATTAAAAAAAACCAACAAAAACTCCAAGGCGCACATGACCCAAGCCATTATATTTTTCAATTGCTCCATTTGCCTGTGACAGCTGGACAATAAATAAGCAATGCTGAAGAATTAATTGATGCCTTTAAATTGCGGTAAGGTACTAAATATATATTGAGTGACTGAAAAAAGAGCAAACTAGTTTTTCTTAAAGGAAGTGTATCTAGACTGCTCGTTAGAGGTAAGGATAGTAAGACTGTGTCTCACATTCTTTGGCCTTGTTAAACCCTATCAATTTCTTGGAAGATAGCATAGGGTCAAAGCTGAGATTGTCCTTTTTTTTTCATAAATATATGAATAAGATAAAAAATATTAATAACCGAAGTTAAGCTAGATAATTAGGATGTCAGTTTAAAGACTAAGGATCTGGGTACCAATAAATTCTTTGATTTAGCCTAGGTAGTGGTTTCATGGGGAAGCAGCCATGTTGTTCCTGGTTGGCTGGCTCCTCCCAGGCTCTTGGGAAGCTCTCCTTGCCAGAAGGAAGGAGGATGGTGATGTGAGAGCAAGAATCGTGGCAAGCTTTTGGAGTCGACTGCTTTTCCGGGCATGTGTTTGACGTGCAGGTGGTATAGCATTGGTCTGTGCGTTGCTGTACAGAGGTAACTTGAGGTTGCTGTGATGCTGAAGCCTGTGACAGTGATGTGCCAGTCGTGGTAATGGGTACCCATGGCGGACAGTGCTGGCTGGAGCTTCCCGACTAAATCAAGCCTGGAAGCAGGAGCAGCATCCACTTCCAAAATGGCTTGCCTCCGGAAACTCTAGGTACGAACAGTGCTCAGGCCGTTCAGTTCATAGGGTCACTATGAGTCGTCTACAACTCGACAGCATCAAACAACAACAACAGTGGTTTCATGTGCTTCAGATTCATAAGGCTGGTCATACTTGACTCACCAGCATCTAGTAACAACAATATTGTATGCATGTTGTGCTTCAGTTTAGAGAGGTTTTAAAAAAGAACTTTAATAGCAGAATTGCAGACATGCTGGTAACTGGAAGATGGGGGTTAGGAATCATTCCTGGACTCCTTTGAATCAAGAAGCAAACATACTTTCTGTGTACTGAACACTGTGCAGGTGGTCTTGAATGTGTCTTGGTCTTCAAGGAGCTTCAAACATTATCTGGGTAGCTGTAATACCCTCCATTCATTCTATGTAAGTATTGATTGGCATCTCCAAAAGAAGAGAATGAGAAAGTGTCCTTTCTGGAAATATGAGATGTTTGGAGTGTCTGTGCTTCTTAGTGCCATAGTTTCCAGTGAAGTGGCTCTCACGCTCTCCTGGATGTGTATGTTGCAGTCTCAACGCCCTACAAACTGTTGGCAGCTTCTTGCTCACTTTTCTCTTTTTTCCTCAACATAACATCCTCTAGGTTCATCCATGTTTTATTTTGGTAATGACCTATCTGACAAGAGCCTAATCTCTAAATTATTTTTTAATAGATTATCTTTTTGTTGTTCAGTTGTTAAACTATTCTATAAATGTTCTTTTTAGTGCTGTTTCTGTTTGGCACCCAGAATCTTCATTTGTGCCTTCTAAAGCTTTCTTCCTCCTCTCCTAGTCAGTAGTCCCCAAAAGTAACACATTCTCTGTCTTCTATTTTCACAAAAATGTTTTCCTAAGGTTTGAACTTTATGTAATTAAAGTTATACTATACTCTTTTACATTTGACTTGTTTTTCTCAATATTATGTTCTTGATGTTTGCCTTGTATTTTTGCATATAGTAGAGTTGGTACATTTTCATTCATGTGTAGTATTCCACTGTATACATTATCACATGAAATTTATAAGGCTGCTGGTAGGGTAGCTGCAGATCAAGGGAAACTAGACCAGTGAGGGTAAGGGTTTGTATCTATTAAAAGGGAGCAAGACAATCAGAGCCAACTCCTAAACCAGGGTAATACAGCAGCCAGGACACACTGATGGAACAAAGGTTCTTTCAGAGATACTCAGAGAAAAAAAAAGGTCCTATAAGGCTAGAGCTAGAGCCGGATGAAGATGTTACATTTTCTGTGACTTGTGAGAGAAAGAAGTTTAGGGATTCTGGGAATATCTATTACCGTGGCCAAAAGAATTTAGTGGAATCCTTACTTGCCAGAGCTTAGGAAACACTGAGTTGAGGAAATGGTGGAAGTTTCCAATATATTCTTATCCCATCAGGCCTTGGAAGTGTGTACATTCCCACCTGTGTAGGCTTCACTCAGGGCAGAGTGTAGGATCATTTTGCCCCTTCTTCATCAAGGTCATCAGACTTTTCTTCTGGCAAGACTAGATCAACTTGGGTTTAAAATGGAGATAGATTGCAACCTTGATGTTGCTTCACAGACTGCTGCTAAAGTAAAAGGATTTCTGGGCAAAGGAATTAGAGCTGAAAGACCTGGAGGGGATTGAAGAACCTGGGCTATTGGGCTGTGAAATCTGTCCTTTGACAATCAGCCAGGGCCTATTACACTGTGGAAGGAGCCCTGAGGATATAGTGTATTTTGTGCGGGGCTGCCAAATGAAATGTCAGCAGTTCAAATCCACCAGTTACTTTGAAAGATAAATGATTTTTGGCCTGGAATGATTTATGGCCTGGAAAACCCAATGCATAGTTGCTAGGAGTTGGGTTTGATTGTAGCAGGTTTGATTTTTTTTGGTTTTGTTTTTTGGATTGATAAATAACCATGGTGGATACTGCAAGGTAAGCTTCATTAGGGTGTGGCCAGTAATACTTTTTCTCTCATTGCAGGGGTGGGGGAGGTGTGTGTGTACTATTAAGAAAGAATTCGCACAAGTCAAGCGCTTCTTTGGGACCTGGGCCCCGGGCCCCATGTGCAATGAAACTCCTTAATACTGGGTAAGGCCAGAACACACGGAGGTATCCAGGGAACGTTGGCCTCAAAGATATTAAAGAAAATCAGGACCTTCCTCCACATCCAATAGAGAGAGCAGCTTCCCTGGAGTTGACATCCTGAATTTGGACTTAAGACTCTCTTAAATAGAATAAATTTCTGTTAAAGCCATCCACCTGTATGATCGCTGTTATAGTAACACTAGATAACTATTACAGGGTCCAAAAAAGGTCTTGCTGAGGAAGCAGTTTTTTAGTAAAGACCTAAATAAATCGAGAAAGCAAAGAATGTAATGTGCGCAGGCAATAGAACCTCAAGTACAGAGACTCAAAGGCACGGATAGGCCTTTCCTCTTGTAAAGCTAACAGTACAATACTCGTCTCAGAAATCACACCTCTAAGTTCCTGCCCAATTCAGTCTCATTGGACAAGGAACACTTCATTGTGGCCAAAGAATCCAGCCTCTAAAACATACTTGAATTAGAAATATTCATAATTTAAATTCTAAATAGCCCCTTGTTCCCTTTTGGATGTTCTCTAGGTCTGCCTCTCCAGTACCAAGACTATAATGGTGCTGTGCACCTCTGCCTTTGAGCAAATGGATGACTGGTTTGTATTATCTGTTCCAGTCACCATTCTCTCTTGCCCGGAACATGGTTTTCTTTTTGTCCTGTACTAATGTATTCCAGGCCTTCAGTTCACTTGCCCATTTGGTGTCTGGCATACCAGTCTGATTTGAGTTTGATATGGTTTCTGGCCTAGAGGCAAAGGGGATGATTGAGGTGACCTCCAGAGGAATCCACAAGCCACTGGAATCCATGTGTCCCTGAGCCATGTCACCACCAACCAGGTCAGAGTTTAGCACATTTTAGCATCTTGGAGTCCTTTCTCAGCAGGAGAGAGAGAGAGGGAATGGAAATGAATTAAGTGTAGGCAGGGAAAATATTGTGAGCTCTGTACTCTCTCTTCTGGAAAAGATTTATTGGAGGGAGGAGATAGCAGGTGTTCATTAGAGTGGGTTTCCTGGTATTTAAATCCATTATAGTGTGTTGAAAAAACGTAAGTTGTCTTCAGCGCAGACGTGTCTTAGCCACTTCATTGCCCTTGGAAAAGGCCCTAATTGGCTCCGAGTAAATTCACTAAAACATAATAAAGGCAGAGGATCTCCGGGGCTTTTGAGATGTGATGAAGGGTGGACTGTGATTAATACGTTTCCTCAGGGTCATATTAGAAATGATAATTACCTCTTCCTTTAGGGAAAGACCAGGATTGAGGAGATGGGGGAAGGGGGAATGGGAAGACGTGAGGAACTGTAGACACACAAACATTTGTCTTTGCAGTAATCTTGCCGGGAAATCTGGATGGTTCAAGTTTTTCGATTAGATTTCCACAGCAAAGCTGACTCAAGAGATGCCAGAAGTGGTTTTGTTTTTTTTTTCCATTTTGGACTTCATTTATGTTCTGGAATTAAGGCAAAGGTAGGCAGTGACCCGGTTTGTTTCTTTTGGAATGAACTGAGGCAAATTTTTAGCGGGCTTGTTTATGTTGGCGACTTACTGTGACTTAAGTGTTTTGAGGTAAGGGGAGCAACCTTAACTCAAAGGTTATGAGCAGATTCCCATGGCTATCACCTCCCTCTGAAAACTGGAGGTTTGGCTTTGGGTCAGTTCCAACTTGATAGCACACACAGGTTACTGAAGAAGAATTTCTAGGTAGGGTGGAGGGTTAGTGGAAATAGATAGGACTGCTAAAATTAGACACCCAGGAATCAGTCATTTTCTATGCAGATATGTAAATGTTTTACATTTACATTTGGGAATAAGATGCATTCCCGGCAATTATAGGGTTCAGAGGTCCCTTCTGTGACAGTAGCACCTCTGTGTTTACTAGATCAAAGAGAGTGTTTGAGGAATTCTCAAGAGAGCATCTGGGAGGTCTCAGGCTGTTTTTACCAGATTTGGGAATAAATAATTTGAGATTATTTATGATTTAGGATAAAATTATGCCAATATTTTCTACCTGGCATAATCCTATAGATGGTGTCAGCTCAATGTAACACTGACTGAATCTCTGTGATACACCTATGGAGAATGAGGTAGCAAAGTAAAGAGAATAGGCTGTGAAATACTTATAACACTAAGTCATTGAACACTCTATGGAGCACGCAGTTCTATCCTGGTTTGCATGAGGTCATTGTGAGTCAGGATGAACTTGATGGCAACTGGATTCAACATGTGACTGAAAAATTGAGTTAACTTGAATGGGAACTTAATGTCAGCAAAAATCATGACACACAGCCTTAAAATAAGTCAAATATGAGCAATTCATATATAGGAAAAGCACAAAGTAGTAGCATGTAGAGAAGACAAGAGTGCAGAAGAATAGGAGAGAAGATCACAACAGATGAGTTAGGCCAAAGTAAAGCATTTGCGTATGTAAACAATAGAACATCAGGCAGGAAAAAAAAAATTAAGGCTGACTCAACTAGAAGAGACAGACCAAGGTATAACATGTGCTTCATTGAGTTTAGTGAGTTTTTGTATCATTTAAAGAGTGACTGAAGGAACTGAAGAACAAATTTAAGCCTTGAGTTGCAACACTTAAGGATGCTTTGGGAAGAATATTGAATGATCCAGGCAGCATTAAAAGAAGATGGGAAAAGTATACAAAGTCGTTGTACCAAAAGGAATTGGCAGACACAGAAAAATTTCATGAAACAGTGTATGAGCAAGAGCCTGTGGTGATGAAGGAAGATTTTAAGCTGCTCTGAAAGAATTGGCAAAAACAAGGCCCCAGGAATTGATTGACAGCATACCAATTGATATTTATTAACAAATAGACACTGCCCTGGATGTGCTCACTAACTTGTGCCAAGGAATCTGGAAGACAATCATCTGGTCAACTGACTGGGAGAGATCTATATTTGTTCCCTTTCCAAAGAAAGGTGACTCAACAGAGTGTGGAAATTATCAAATAATATCATTAATATCACATGCAAGCAAGATTCTGCTGAAAATTATCCAAAAACAACCAGAACAGCACATTAATAGAGTAACTGCCAGAAGTGCAAGCAGCATTTAAAAGAGGCCATGGTACTAAGGATATTATAGCTATGTTAAATGGATCTTGGCTGAAAGCAGAGTAGCAGAGGAATGACTATCTGTGTTTCATTGACTGTGCAAAGGCATTTAACTGTGTGGATCACAACAAGCTCTGGCTAACTCTGAGAAGAATGTGAATCCCAGAACACTTGATCATGCTTATGTGAAACCTATACTTGGGCCAGAAGACACTTGTCAAGACAGACAAAGGAGGCACAAAGTTCAAAACTGGGAAGGGTGTACACCAGGGATATGACCTGTCTCCATACGTTTTCAATCTATACGCAAAACAGATTATCAGGGAGGCTGGGTTCTATGAGGAGAAATGTGGCATTGTGGCATCAGGATTGTAGGAAGACTCATCAACCATTTGTATTATACAGATGACACGACCCTGCTTGCTGAAACTGAGGAGGACCTGAAACACTTGCTGCAGAAGGTCAAGGACTGCAGCCTTCTTTATGGATTGAAGCTCAACATCAGGAAGACAAATATTCTCACCACTCGGTCAATTTGCAGCATAATGATAAATGGTGAAGAGATTGAGATTATTAACAGCTTTCATTTCCTTGGCTCCACAATCAACACTCTTAGTACTAGCATCCAGGAAATAAAAAGATGAATTGCATTGAAAAAGTTTGCTGTCAGAGACCTCTCCAAAGTACTGATGAGCAAAGGTGTCAGTCTGGAGACTAAGGTGTGCCTAATCCAGGCCATGGGCTTTGCAATTACTTGCTATGCATCAGAAAGCTGGACGATGAGTAGGGATGTAGAAGGAGAGTTGATACCTTTGAGCTGTGGTGCTGGAGAACAGTATTGAATGTATCATGGACTGTTAGGAGAACAAACAGGTTCATCCTAGAGAGGGTGAAACCAGGCTGCTCCTTGGAGGCAAGGATTCTGAAATTTCGTCTAACATACTTTGGGCGTGTTGCAAGAAGGAACCAGTCTTGGAGAGGGATGTCATGCTTGGGAGGATGGATGTCATGCACAAGAGAGGAAGACCCTCAATGAGATGTATTGATTCAGAAACTTGGGAAATAGGGGCAGGTGTGTCAGAGACAGTAAGATTGGCACAGGATAGAGCAGGGTTTTGGCTGTTGTACATAAGGTCTCTATGAGTGGCAGGCATCTCAAAAGCACATAACAACAACAATATGGAATTTATAATTAAGTCCTGGGTCATTTTAAAGATTGTTGTTGTCGCTGTCTACAATTAAATCAGAACTGACCCATAGCTGACCCTCCAGCAGGTTTTCAGAAACAGTGAATCAAACAGAAGGGGATTGCCCATCTTTTTCCCATAGAGCAATTGATGGATTTGAACCATATACCTTTGCATTGGCTGTACAGTTCTTTACCACTAAGCCAACAGAGCTCCTTTTGTAAGGATTAGGAATCATGAATATGATATGCTTGACGCAAAATAAGTTACCATGAATTATCGTTGTTCCCATGAATTATTGTTAAACATTACTACTCCATCTCTCTTCTCTCCTCATAATCCTTCCAACTAAGACCCACAGTTCATGTGCTGTTCCTGTTCAGGCAGGAAGGAGGTCATTGGGCAGGTCTTGATAGAGGGAGTTAGTATAAGTCTAGTTTGAACCAAGTGGGTATGACCACAGAGGACTTGGAGTCCTTTCCAGCCCAGAGGAGTACCAGGTAAAGACTGTCCAGACATAAGAAATGGGCTTGTGCATAAGCTTGCATAGGAATCCCTGGAAATGAGAGCTGAAGAAAGCAAAGAGATTTCAGTTGAGTGGCAATAGCACGTTTGGTAAGGACAGAAGTAAGATATGGGCAGTGAGACAGAAAGGTTAGTCAGGTGGGAGGTGCAGCTGAGTCAGAAGCATGGATCCCCTTCATCATAGTAAGGATTAGGGACTCTGCAGAAACCAATTAAATAATAAGCAAAGCAACATAATTTCTGATTTAAAGGCAACACCAATGACCATTCAGTAAATTCTTACTCAAAGAGCTATGGAGTTTTCAATGACTGATTTTTTCAGAAATAGGAAAAATAGTACTGTGAGTGGACTTGAACTTTCAATCTTTTGGGTTGCAACTGATTTGTTGATCATTTACACCACCCAGGGACCCCTGTATTAATTTAAATAGCATGATAATCAATTCTCTGGCACAGTCTATACAGTTTCTGATCTTTCTTTTTGGTTTAATTACCTTATTTGTAACAATAAATAAGACATCTTATACAGTCTTATAATAACAACTTCTAGTCTCTTGAAAATAAGTGGCTTAAAACTATATCTTTACCAGTTGAGTAAATAACTTTTCGGGACCTTCTCCTCTGGAAATTCCCAAGCCACATCCCATACTACTGGTCCCTCACCAATAAAGGGTAAAGAAAGATCTATATCTTTTCCCCCGTATAAATTCTCATTTAAGTCAGTACTCTGCCGTATGAGTCTGATTCTTTATTTTTACCTGACAAGGGATAGATTTGAGATTGCAGACCCTCATGGAAGGAAGCCCATTCTTGGTTGCCAGTTCTTCAGAGATTCTACTGCCTCCCCTGACTCAGTAATCCTGGAATATAATTGCCTCTATTTGACATCCCTAGCAGACAGTGGTATGAACAGAATCACCATCTTGAATTCTGAATGAGCCGTGATGTTATGAAGAAATCATGCAGAAATCAGCAGGAAAGCTGTTTTCTTCTGAAGGCATTTATGTCTTGATGATTTCATTCCTGAAATGAAGTTTCTACTCCCACAAGAAACTTTCTTCTCTTTGGCAGATATTTATAAGGAACCACTCAAGGAAACCACAGAAACCATGAAAAATTAGTTTAGATTAATGCACTTTCTGAAAATCATGGTCTAGCAACTGAAACTTATACTTGGGCATCACTCGATATGTTTTTAATGGAGCCAATGCAATGCCTTTTAGAAAACCACTACATACTTACTTTACGTCAAAGCAAGTTAGTTATTTTCAAAGCCAAGGCACGTTAGCAAAAGGAGGGAAAGGGAGACAATAAATCTTTAGTGAATCTTGGGCAGAAGCACTGCATTTGAGGTCTTCCTCAACAGTTTACTCATCCGGAAATTCAGTCTTCAAATGTCTTCAAATGGAGGTTAGAAAATAATGTCAGACACATAAACAGGCAGTGCCATGTCCTCTGCAGAGGCTACTCTGGCACACAAACACTCCATTTCCTGGCATATAGGTCACCCTCTTCAAATGACCCCACCCAGGCTTTAGATTTACCATTGGCCATCAGAGTCTCTACCAAGGTATCTTATACTGGGCATAAACTCCAGGCACCAGTGACAAGGTTCAACTTCTTAGACAGTGGGTATTAATCTAAACCACATCCTGGTGTTTGATCTATTGCTCTATTGGTTTACCAAGGACAGCCCTGAAAGGAAAACAGGACAAGTTTCTTTTCTGTTCTGAGGTAAGTAGTTCAGAAGTCATGACTCATGGCAATCAACAACAACAATATTTCTCTTAATGATAATATTGTTATGAAAAACAAAAGACATACAGCTAAAGATGGGGACAAGGGTAATATTTTAAAGGCCAATCAGTTAAACAATTTTAAAACTTTTTGCTTTTATTGAATTCATGACATTTGTGACATTAGCTTAAAATTTGTATTGTCAGATGGGATAAATAATGTATACTGCATTGAAACAGATGAGGGAGAAAACTGTTTAAAAGGGATATGTGATTAGGTATTTTTGTCATGATAGGAGTCTAGAGCGAAGGCTGCACAGTGGAATGGACCTGCGGGGGAGGGATTGTAAAACAATGGAAGAATTTTTCTTTTACTTTTCAAAGACAGAGTGTATTGGGGAAGGAGGGGCCAGAGAGAAAAGTGAAATCCTTAAAATTAAAAATAATTTAAAAGATTGTATTGTGATTTCTATTTGGACTCTAAAGAAATATCTGCCTTTACTTTCATAATTCTGTGTTCTTTTTCTTAAGGAGGATCTCAAAAATTCTAGAAGCTCCTGGTTTCACAAAACCAAAATCTGCCCATGTTAAAAATAGTGCTTCTCTTCATTATTCCATCACAAGACATACTAGATGTCCAAAGGAAAAACACTCCACAAATGTCAATGTACACCTCCACTTCCAAGAGCTCTAAGAAGCATTCAGAAAAAGGGAGGTTCTTTTCCTGTCTCACGAAAAGCCAAGAAGTCATAAAAGGAGGCAATAGAAAAAAAAATCAAAAGAGACAGGTGGCACAGAGTCAAGGGTGGACCTAGCAGTTAAGCAAACAGAGCTTGAGACTGATATGGTGGAGAAGGAGAAATATTTTTGAGCGTGTAGTAGGAATGGGGCTCAGGAAAAGGGTTGAAGGAGTCTGTTTTAAAGACTTCATCTGTTTCTCAACCTGCCCCTGACTCAGACCAACCAGATGTGGTTCTTGATAGAAGTTGACACTTATTCCCTCAAGAATCAGACGCAGGCCAACCAGAGCAGGTTATGATGTGGGAGCCATGTCAAAAGAATGCCTCTTTCCCTCAGGGTCTGTGGCTTCATTCTCCTAACTGAGGGAGACATCTTGGGTTGGAAGCCTCAGTCCTCAGCTCCTTGCTCTGTTAGGCTGACAGAAAGTTAAGGCAAAGGTGGGGCAATAAAACACAAAGGTTCTTGAACTTTTATGTAGAGCTGTCTTTCTGAATTCCCATCTGGATTTTGCTGTGCTCATCCCTTCTGGAGAAAATACTGCTCTGGAGATAAAACTGTGTATAAGCCATGGGAAGGCTAGAAAAAGAGGTGGGTTGTATTGCATCTGGGTGAGATTTCTGATGAAACTGTCTTCTAGTTCTGTTCTGAAGGGATATGTCCCTGGGGCACTGCCATTCACTATTCTATTGGAGAAAAGGAAAGGGAGCAGAAGGCTAGCCAGATGTGCAAACAGGGTGCGTTCTGGGGAAACATCTGCTTTGTTTTCCAAAACATATGGCTAAGTCTGAAGGATGACCCTGATCTCTGGAGCCCTCTACTACAGATGAGCTGATCAGATATTAACTACTGAAGGTGGATGGGAGTAAGAATGAAAATTTTGAGCCACACTTAACTGGTTACTTCCAATCAACTCTAACTCAAAGTGACCCCAAGCATATCACAGTAGAATTGTGCTTCATAAGGGTTCCAATGGCTTGTTTTCAGAAAGAATGAGCAGATTTTTCTCTGATGTGCTATTGGGTGGACTTCCAACCTTTTAGTTAGTCGCCAAGTACATTTGCCTCAACAAGGACTCCAGAGTCTGGGTTATGAAAGATGATAAACAGGTCATAAAAAAGATGTGATGTAAATTTTATTCCTTCACTAGCCCCCCAAAAAGATATGTTAAAGTCCTAAACTCAGTCCTGTGAGTGTGTGTCCCTGTTTGGAAATAAAGTCTTTGAAGATATCCATTAGTTTAACAGGAGACAGTGCTGTTATATGCTGTCGAGTCACAACTGACTCATGGTTGACCCTCAGAGTGGTTTCAGAGGCTGTAAATTGCACAGGAGGAGACTGTTCATCTTTCTCCTAAGAAGCAGCTGGTAGTTTTAAACCACTCGCCTTTGGGCTAGCAGTACCACTCTTTAACCCCTAGGCCACCAGAGATCTCTAACATGAAACCATCTTGGATCCTCTTGCTATGGAGTTGGTATTCTTATAAAAGAGAAGATAAACAGGGACAGGGAGACATGTGAAGCACCCTGTGTGATGCTGCAGCTGCAAGCTAAGGAATGCTTAGAGCTACCAAAAACTGGCATAGAACAGATTTCTGCTCAGAGCCTCCAGGAGGAATCAATACCACAACACTTTTGTCTGAGACACTCAGGCTTCAGACTTGGAGACAACATTTTTGTTCTTGTAAGTCACTCAGTTTGTGTGGCACTCTGTTACAGCAGCCTTGGGAAAGTAATATTAATTGGTCATATGGAGGACAAGCCTAAGTTATCCATATTGGCCCATACTAACTTTTGCCCTATTATAATGGGAGTCTGGTGGCTTGTTGTTGTTGTTGTGTGTTGTTAAGTCATACAAGTCATAGCAAGCCTATGCATAATGGCGCTGATCTCTACTCTATCCAGAACAATCTCACTGTCTTCAAGGTACCTGTCCCCATTACCACAGTTACTATGTCAATCTATCTCGTCCAGGTGCTGCTTCTCTTGCACTGTCCCTCTACCCTCCCATGCATATATCTTTCTCCTGGCAATATGCCCAAAGTATGTGAGATGGAATTTCAAAATCCTTGCCTCCAAGGAGCAACCTGGTTTTACCTTCTACAGGACAAATCTGGTTGTTCTCTTGGCAGTCCATGGTATATTCAATACTCTTCTCCAACAACACAAGTCAAAGGTATTGGTTCTTCTTCTGTCACTCTTAGTCATTGTCCTACTTTCAGAGGCATAACAAGTAACCGAGAAGATCAGGGCCTGGATAAGCAAACTATAGTCTTGACATCGTTGCTCTTCAGCACTCTGGAGAGGTCTCTGACAGCAGACTTTCCCAAAGAAACTCATCTTTTGATTTCCTGACTACTGGTGCCAAGAGTGTTGATCGTGGATCCAAGGAAGATGAAATTGTTACCAACTTCAATCTTTTCTCCCTCTATTATGATGCTGACAATTGGTCCAGTGGTGAGAATCTTTGCTTTTTTATATTGAGATACATTTCATATTATATCTATATTGGAGACTTCAGTCCTTGATCTCCTGCAGCAAACACTTCAAGTCCTCCTCAGTTTCGGCAAGCAAGGTTGTATCATCTGCATAATGCAGGTTGTTAATGAGTCTCCCTCCAATCCTGATGCCACATTTTTCTTCATAAATCCCAGTCTCGTGAACAATCTGTTTCACATATAGATTAAAAAGTATGGGGAGAGGATACATCCCTGATGCACTCCTTTCTTGATTTTGAACCATGCAGTGTTTCCTTGCTGTTTGGACAACAGCTTCCTAGTCTAGATATAGTTTTCAAATGAGTACAATTAAGTGTTCTGGGGTTCCCATTCTTCTCAATAATAGCCACAATTTGTCATGATCCATATAGTCAAAAGCCTTTGCATGGTCAATAAAACACAAATATATATCTTTCTAGTACTCTCTGCTTTCAGTCAAGATCCATCTAATGTTGGCAATCATATATCTAGTACCACCAGCCTTTTCTAAATCCAGCTTGTATTTATGGCAGTTCTCCATCAATGTACTGTTCTAATCATTTTTGGATAATCTACAGGAATTTACTTGCATGTGACCTTACTAATATTGTTCAATAATTTCCACATTCTGTTGGATCACCTATTTTGGGAATGGGAAGAAACATGAATCACTTCTAGTCAGTTGGCCAAGTAGCTATCCTCAAGATTTCATAGCATAACCTGTTAAGCACATCTAGGTCTGCAGGTGTTTGTTGAAATATGCCAATTTATATGCCATCAATTCTTGGGGCCTTATTCATTTTCCAATTTCTTCAGAGCAATTTAAACTTCCTCCTTTATTACCACTGCTTCTTGATCACATATTATTTCAAAAAGCTGTTGTATCAACAAATTCTTTTTTAGTACAGTGACTATGTATTCTTTCCATCTTCTTTTCTGGATCATTCAACATTCTGCCCATAGCATCTGTAAGAAGCATTGCAACATGAGGCTTGAATTTGTTCTTCAGTTTCTTCAGCTTAAGAAATGCTGAGCAAGCTCATCCTTTTTGATTTTCTGACTCTAGTTGTTTGGTTTTTGTACATTGTGTTATAATACTTTGCTTTGTCTTCACAAGCTGTCCTTTAAAATCTTCTTTTCAATTCTTTAGCTACCTGATTTCTTCCCTTTGTTTTTACTTCTTGGCATTCTAGTGTAATATTCACA
Source organism: Elephantulus edwardii (assembly GCF_000299155.1). NCBI lineage: Eukaryota > Metazoa > Chordata > Mammalia > Macroscelidea > Macroscelididae > Elephantulus > Elephantulus edwardii. The sequence continues at coordinate 2,947,129 of NW_006399846.1, read as the reverse complement.
GTCTCTTTTGACATCCATCTTGGTCTTTTTTTCTTCCTCTATCTTTGTAATGATGTGTTTCAAACACACCAGTGGCTCCATGGCTGAGAGGTGAGAAATCTCATGTGTGATTTACTGCCTCTGAAAACCCGCTGCAGGGTCAGCTATAGGTTGGTTCTGGCTTGACAGTTGATAACAACAATATTTGTTCTAAAGAATTGTCCATGCCAGAACAGGAATAGGTATTGGAATGTATACAGGCCAACTCCTCCATTAACCAGCTTGGAAACACATCTTTACAATACACACTGCAGGTAAAAGTGAGACCGCGAGTAGGACAAGATACGCAGAAGACGGACTTGACAGGGTATTAGAAATCATTATATCTCTTTGATACTAAGAAAGACTCATGGAAGTCAGAACTTAGAAACTGCTTGAATAATACATTAGAGATTACAGATTGACTCTGAGGGGACAGAAAAAAAGAGCAATGTAATAGTCAAAGCATGACCATGCTCTTAAAATACAGAAAAATAGAACAAAGAGATAAAATATTGACAAAAAGATGGTGGCACAAATCTAAACACATAAAATAATAATAAAACAAAAACAAATGATTGGAACTTTGATATTTTCCCTAACAATCAGAACTTTGACATTTTCTCAAAGTAACCAAAACATTTGCAATGGAGGTAAAAATACTACCTCCACTAAAGAATATTTACCAGAGCTTCGAAAGAAGTGAATTTGCAGAGTTAATATGATCATCATTCATTTCACATGGATTAAACAAAATAGATTTACATCCTGGTGAGATTTTTTTTAATAAAAAAATGTTTAAATCATAAGACAATCAAGGCAGACAAAATAAGTAAATTTGAAAGGATTATCAATCAGGCTTATTCCACATTTCCTCCCCTGAAACTCAACAGAATACAGGTTAATTGCCCTATCCATGATGGTTTATGGGCAGGATGATGGGTGGAGAATGATAAATTCAGTCAAGGCATCATATAAAAGCAATTTTAGAAATGCCCATGTTCAGAGAATATACTACCCAAATACCTCTGTTTTTTATGAGATTCCTTGTAAAGTAGAGTTGGAGACAGAGACTAGATGCATAAAAGGTTCATTGGGAAGTGTGTTCAGAAGCAATACCTGGGGTGAGGGAGAGGAAACAGAGACAGAAGGAGAGAGGGGAGAGGAGAGAGAGAAAGAGAGGCAGGAGTGAAGGGAGGAAGTCAAGATTAGGTAGGAGGAGGTATGTTGTTGGTGTTGTATATCATCAAGTCAGAACCAACCCAAAGGTGACCCTCTAGTGGGTTTTCAGTGGCTGTAAATTGTAAGGGAGGAGATTCCCCATCTTTCTTTCTTGGACCAGCTGGTGAATTTGAACAATATACTTCATGCTACAGCAAAAAATGGCAACTTGGACCTCAGCCAAGCCCTACAGGAGCTAAGAGCTGGAGAAGCCCTGTAGAATTATTGGAGGTTGAGGCCTATTGGGCCTTTCCTCCTAAGGCTGCCATCTCTCTGAGACTATTTACAAGGAAGGGAGAAGCTACTTGACCAATACGTTAGAGATTAAGGATGTGTTGAGACTCAGAGGGGAGTGATGACAAAGAATATCATAATATTCTGGCAAGAACATGCTCCTAAATTTTAGAGGAGTAGGATTTTGTCCAATCAAGATCCTGTAAGCTGAAGGTAATTCTGAGAGGGCTCAGCTGTGACCAGCAGTAACTGAGGGGATGAGCTCTAACATCGTCTTGCTAAAATAAAAAACAAGCAAACAAACAAAACAACCAAACAAAAAACCTACAGGTGTACATACTCTCTGATGAACTAACAAGAAACATTTGTTTTTGTGTTAATTAATTGTGACTCATTGCAGCCCTACAGAGCAGAGTAGAACCTTTAAGCCTTCCAAGAAAGGCTACAATCTCATATAATCTAAATGTTTTGTTAAGTGTGACTCATAGTGACCCTATGAACAATAGCTCTGAACCTTGCCCTATCTTGAGCCAATCTCACTGTCTCTGACACACCTATCACCATTACCCCAGTTACTATGTCAATTCATCTTAACCATGGTCTTCCTATCCTGCATTGTCCCTCCACTCTTCCAAGCATGATGTCCTTCTCCAAGGATTGGTCCCTCCTGGCAACTTGCCTAAAGTATATGAGATGAAGTTTCAAAATCCTTGACTCCAAAAACCAACTTGATTTCACCCTCTCCAGGACAAACCTGTTTGTTCTGTTGGCACTCCATTGTATGTTCTCCAGCAACACAACTCAAAGGCATCAATTCTCCTTTTATCATCCTTAGTCATTGTCATTAGTTCTCTGGTGCATAGCAAGTAATTGCAGAAACTATGGCCTGGATCAAGCACATTCCAGTTTCTAGACTGACATTGTTGCTCTTCAGCGCTCTGGGTCTCTGATTTCCCTAATGCAAATCACCTTTTGATTTCCTGACTGCTGATGTCAGGAGTGTTGATTATGGAACAAAACAAGGTGAAATTGTTAACAATCTCAATCTCTTCTCCATCTATCATGGTGCTGCCAATTGACCCAGTGGTGAGAATCTTTGTTTTCTTGATGTTGAGTTTCAACCCATGTTTAAGACTACAGTCTTTAATCTTCTTCAGCAAACACTTCAGGTTTTCTCAGTTTTGACATGCAAAGTTGTGTCCTCTGCATAAAATAGGTTGTGGATGTGTTTTCTTCCAGTCCTGATGCCATGTTCCTCCTTATAAAATCCAACCTCTCGAATGATCTTTTCTGCATATAGATTGAAAAGTAATGGATAAAGGACACATCCCTGACACAGTCCTTTCCTGGTTTTGAACCATGTAGTGTTTCCTTGCTCTGTTCTGATAAATGCTTCCCGATCTAAGTATACATTTTGCATGAGCACAATCATGTGTTCTGGGATTCCCATTTTTCTCAAGATTAGCCACAGTTTGTTGTGATCCACACAGTCAGGTGGGAATTCAGGGTCAAATTTTGTCTCTTGTGGATTTGTTTTCATTTTCTGTAGTTTCAGTTTGAACTTGCATATGAGTAGTCAATGGTCTTGTCTATAGTCAGCACCTGATCTAATTTTCTCAGCTGATATTAAGCTTCTCCAATGATTCTTTCCATAGATATAATCAATCTAATTCCTGTGTAGCCTGTCATGTTAGGTCCATAGTCACCATTTGTGTTTCTTATAAAAGGTAGTGAATAAATCATTGATTGTACAAAATCCTCTCATTTTATCTCCAGCTTCATTTCTGTCATCAAGTCCATGTTTCCCGATTACTGATCCTTCTTCCTTGTTCACAGCTTTTGCATTCCAGTCTCCCATTATTATCAATGAATCTTGGTTGCATGTTTGATCAATTTCTGACTACAAACATTGGTAGAAATCTTATATTTCTTCCTTTTGGGCTCTGTTTGTTGGTACATATATTGGAGTGACAGTGGTATTAACAGGTCTTCTTTGTGTATGGAATTATCCTGTCACTTTGTATTTCAGGATGTATCTACTAATGGTCTTTTTTGAGTTTTTCATGGTCATGCAAGCAAACAAGTCTTTTTTGCTTGGCAGCTGGGCACTTAGACACTGTACCAGCAGATTGTTATTAGATGTTATAAAGTCCATGCCAATTCTCAGGGTTCTTTTAGGACACAGTAGGATGGCCCATAGGGTTTCAGGCTGTGCTAAGGAGTACTGAATATCCCATGGACTGCCTGACGTACAAACATATCTGTATTACAGGAAGTGCAGGCAGACACTTAGAGGCAAGGATGATAACATTTTGTTTTACATGTTTTGGACATGTCAGGAGGGACCAGTCTTTGGAAAAAGTATCATGCTGAGAAAGATGAAGGGTCAGAAAAAGAAAGGATGACTCTCAACAAAATGGATTGACAGAGTGACTGCAACAATGGCCCAAGCATGTTGGAGATTGTGAGCATGGTGGAGGACAGGGCAAGTTTCAAGTCTTCTTCAAAGGGTCATTATGAGTCATAGTCAACTCGACGACTCCTAAATACAATCCTTATGGAAACAGATTACCAAATCCAGATTACCAGGTCTTTTCTCCTGAGCGGTTCTCCTGGTGAGTTCAAACCTCAGATTTTTTTTTTTTGTTAGTTGTCTAGCATGTAACCACTGCCTCAGTAGGCTCCTGAAGGGACAAATACCATAATATAAAAAGACTACAGAGATGTATCCATTTTAAATCCTGAACCCTTCTTGGTTGCATTATTTCAAAGCAACAATGTGGTAAAAACTTATTGCTATTTTTAGGATTAGAACCAATGATGCAGTTGTTTTTGTTGTTATGTGCAGTTGAGTCGCCTGTGACTCATAGCGACCCTATGTACAACAGCGCTAAACCCTGCTCTATCCTGTGCCAATCTTATTGTCTCCAACACACTTACTCCCATTACCCCAGTCACTGAATCAATCCACCTCATCAAGGGTCTTCCTCTCCTGCGCTGTCCCTTGGGGAGGCATAATTTACATCAGAGCCAGGAAGCAAATATTGACATACATAAAATTAGTGCTTTAAGCACATAGTATGTCAGAAGCAGTGGACACATTGGGTGTATGAATGATGTCAGAGAACAGGGACTTGAATGAGAACCACCCACTAAACTTTGAACTCTCGATGGCATTGACTCATTGGCCCAGACCCAAGCCCTGGGCCCAGTCAGAGAAGGAGGGCATAAATAGAGTCTCATTTTGCTAGCAAGGGACCTTTCCTCTTTATTTGCTTTTGAGGAAGGAGGTCTGTTCTTTTGGGTTGTAACTTTCTAATAAATGTGCCTTTACTTTTCACTTTCACTTCTGCCTCCTTGTCTTTTTCTTCTTATCTTCATGCTCTAACAAAAGGCTTGTGCCTACACTTTAATGTGCCATGCACTAACGTCTGCTCTCCTAAGAAACTCTAACATTGCTGCACACTGTACTACCTTGGAACTAAGGCACTGTTCCCTCCTCTGGTCTCTTCGGTTTGGCACAATACTTTTGTCTGTGTGAGAAGGGTGATCTAGGGTACTGACCACATGGCTACACTGTTGTTTCCAAATCTCCTTTCCCAGTTCTATTAATGCCTTATACAGTTGGGTACAATCTCTTACAACAACTGGTGGTCACTTCAAAGAGTGACTAGTATGTTTCATTTCCATTTTTATTTACAATGGCAAATCTAGTCATAAGTTTGGAATACTGTGCTAGGTAGATGAACAAACAGAAAAACTTTCATTTCTCTCTCAACAGGCAATTTTTTTCTTCCTTTGTTCTGTTTACCCTCTAAATTGGTCTGTTTGTAAACCATTTCTTAATACTTTAGATTAGTGTTGTTGTTGTTATGTGCCGTTGAGTTGCTTGTGACTCATAACGACCCTATGTACAACAGCCCTAAATTCCTGCTCTATCCTGTGCCTCTGACACCCCCATTCCGATTACCCCAGTCACTGAATCAATCCACCTCATAGAGGGTCTTCCCCTCCTGCACTGTCCCTTCACCCTGCCAAGCATGATGTCCCTCTCCAACCAAGGACCTGTCCCTCCTTGCAACATGTCCAAAGTATGTCAGGCGAAGCCCCAGAATCCTTGCCTCCAAGGAATAGCCTGTTTTCAAACTCTCACAACCAATATGTTTGTTTTCTTGGCAGTCCATGGTACATTCAATACTCTTCTCCAGCACCACAGCTCAAAGGCATCAACTATCCTTCTATCCTCCCTAGCCATTGTCCAACTCTTTGATGCATAACAAGGGATTGCAAAGACCATGGCCTGTATCAGGCACACCTTAGTCTCCAGAGTGACACCATTGCTCTTCTGTACCCTGAAGAGGTCCCTAACAGCAGACTTTCCCATCGCAATATGTTTTTTTTTTTTATTTCCTGGCTGCTGGTGCCAAGAGTGTTGACCGTGGAGCCAAGCAGATTAGTAGATCTATCATAATTGTCTGTTTGTGACTAACTTTTTTACTTAGCATAATACAATTTTATAAAAAGCAAATCTGTGGCATGTTGTACTGCTAACTAAAGTAGCCTTATGTCTTCTATGGCTCCAAGGGAGAAAGACAAGTATTCTTCTCCCGTTAAGATTTATACTCTCAGAAATCCAGTGGAGGGTTGGGAATCCAATGGAAGGTGAGAAATTGAATGGAGGGTTGCTATAAATCAGAATGACACAGAAGTGAAGTTTTGTTGGTGTTTGGTTGTTGGATTTTTTTTGTTTGTTTGTTTTGTTTTTTTGTTGGGGTTTTTTTAAAAGTCACCGCCATCAAGTCAACTCATAGCCACCCTACAGGGCAGAGTAGAACTTCCTCACAGATTTTATGAGGTTGTAAATCTTTATGGCACAGACTACCTCAACTTCTTGTTCTTGCCTGAAGGCAAGATTAGAAAGAACAAAATAATTATACTCTATTAAGAAGGAATTTAGTGATGGTTTTTAGCCTCTTTAAAATTCATGTTGAGAATAGCATAATTCCATTTTCACAAATGGGGTTCTAATAGAAAGGGCTGATCTGTAACTGCTGTGAGAGCTGAGAAAATGAAGGTGAAAATCTAGCTTTTTAATATCACATATTCCTTTATGAAAAGAGCACATAAAGAGAGGAACTGTCAGGACAATTTATTTAAATAGCAGTAACATTGACTTAATTTATTTTTGTTCTTAATGAAGAAAGATTGATGCACAACTCTGTAGTTGATTCTGTTTTTCATCAATTCTTTATCATAATAACCTTTACCTAGGACTTATAAATGTTACTCTAGCAATTAAGCTTAAAAGTCAGTATGTGCAGAGTGAATTCAACTATGCATAAAAAAGAGGATGAGGGGGGAAAGACTGAATACAAATTAGCTGTTATAGTTGAAAATTAGGGAGCTCTTATGGCTAGGTTCATAGAGAATTGTATTACTAACTCAAACCTCACCTCTCTGGTGAATGGAATCCAAAAGCAGCTCTTCAGGAGAAAGATAGTCTCTTCCCACATGATTTACAGTCTTGGAAACCTACTGGAAAGTCAGCTGAGTCTACTCAGTGGTAATAAGAGAGAGAGACAGAGAGAGACTGAGAGTTGAAAATTGGGATGAATTCAATGTTTCATTTATATTTCACCTTTTTTTTGCATTTTCTGTCTTTTTTAATGAGCTTGCTTTACTTTTATGTTATTTTTATCATTAAACATAACAGGTACCATAACAATCAATGTCTGTGATTGAAGATATACTATAGAAACATATTGCTGTTAGCTGGTTCCAGATTGGCTATTTTTTTTTAATACTGGTTTACTTACAAAGTCTGTATACATTGTTTTTTCACACCAGATCTTTCCTCTTTCCTTTACCCACCCTTCCCTCCACTCATCAAATTGTGCGATCCTATGATCCTATGAGCCTCCATTCTCACCGCTTCCCTCTCCCCTCCCCTCCTTGGCAATCACTTTTAAGGGCCCTATGGACTTCAGATTGGAACCTTACTCTAGCCTGTGGATTCCTCACCATCTCTGCCATCCTCAAATCCACTGTTACGGTCACTGTGCCGTCTATCTCGTTGAGGGTCTGCCTCTTTCTCTGATCCTCCTCCTTTACCAGCATAATGTCTTTTTCCAAGGGCTTGCATTCAAAATGAACCAAGACATCTAATTATATATCTAAAAAGGGGGAGTAGGACGACATGTGCTCTCCTCCCCCTTCAATTATAAAGACTGAGACAAAAGAGATTTTTGCTCACAAATATTTTGTATCTTAAAATGCCATAAAAAGGTGAGTTTGTGGTATCTTTTTCTCATTTAGAAAGCTCAAGAGGATTTTTGTTATTGTTCATTTGGTTTTGTGTATTCTTTCAGGCTCACTTGGTCATTTAAATTTATGCTGTCCCAGCTATCTCTCTACTTCGTTTAACAATTCCTTTAGAAAGCAATCATTCTTATTTAGCCCAAATCTTTATTCTTAGAGGTCTTTCTGGTAACATGGATGCTGCTGATGTTGTTTAGGGAGGAGGAGGAAAGACTAGCTCACAGCATTCTGAAATAACCTGTGGCGGGGTGAGAATGAGAGAAGAAAGTTGAGTCTTTTCCAATGAAAACAGGTTTATAGGCAGAGTAGAGCTCCCTTCTTCATGCCAACTTGGTCTCCCCAGATCTCTGAGCTGGGCCAGCTCGTTTAAGTGTGGTTACTAAAGTTCTCTACCTAATCCACTAATGGGATGGTGGAGAAGGACAAAAGGTTGATCTATACAATAGGAATAAAATGAAGTCCTTATTTGATTGTTAAGGAACTTTGGTGGCTTACGGTATATTTGGACTGCTAACCAAAAGTCTGCTGAAGAAAAAAGAAAACAAAAGTCTGCCAAGAAACATGGAATGTCAACTGACTTAAAAAGGTCCATATTTGTTCCATTCCCTAAAAAAGCTGATTCAACAGAATGTTGAAATTATAATAAAAAAAATCATTAATATCACATACAAGCAAATTATTATTCAAGAGCAGCTAGAATAATACACAGGGAACTTCCAGAAGTTCAAGCTGGGTTTAGAAGAGACTGTGGAGCCAGGGATATCACTACAGAAGTCAGGTGGACGCTGGCTGAAGGCAGAGAATACCAGGATGTCTATTTGTGTTTTATTGACTACACAAAGGCATTTGACTGTGTGGATCTGACATCAAAGATTCTCACCATTGGCCCAATTGGAAGCATCATGATAGTGAAGAGATTGAGATTGTTAGAAATTTCAGCTTGCTCAGCTCCACAATCAATACTCTTGGCACCAGTAGTCTGAAAATCAAAAGACAAATTGCACTGGGAAAATCTGCCATCACGGACCTCTCCAGAGTACTGGAGAACAATGACATCAGTCTATAGGCTAAGGTGCACCTAAGCCAGGCCACGCTTTTCACAATTACTTGCTGAGCATCAGAGAGCTGGACAATGACTAAGGACGACAGAAGAATTGATGTCTTTGAGTTGTGATGCTGAAGAGGTGTATTGACTATATCATTGACTGCTAAGAGAATAAACATGTCCATTCTGGAGAGGGTGAAACCAGGCTGCTCCTTGGAGGGAAGGATTCTGAAGCTTTGTTTGACAGGCTTTGGGCATGTTGCTGGGAGGGACTGGTCCTTGGGGAGGGACATCAAGCTTGAAAGGTTGGAGGAAAAATACAAGAGAAGACGACCTTGGATGAGATGGATTGACTCAGTGGCTGGTGTAATTGGGGTAGGTATATCAGGGAAAATGAAATTGGCTCAAGACAGAGCAGGGTTCAGACCCTATGTGGCACATAGTGTCACTATGAGTCAGAGTCAACTTGACAGCACCTAATTGCAACAGTTAAGTAAGGAGGACAAGTAAGGATACCAGAAGTAGAAGAGAATTGTGGTCTTAGAGAAGAGTACTGAATATTCCATGGACTGCCAAAAGAACAAACATATATCTTAGAGAAAGTGCAGCCAGGGTGTTACTTAGAGATAAGGACGTGAAGCTTCATCTCACATACTTTGGGACATGTTTTTAGGAGGGGATAGTCCTTAATAAAGTGCATCCTGCTTGGAAGGATCAATGAAAGAGACTATAACGGTATCAAAGAGTTCCAGTAATCAGAGACGATGAGGATGCTGGCATAGGCTAGGGCCAAGTTCAGATCCCTTGTTCACAGGGTCACTATGAGTCATACTTGACTCAAGGCACCTATCAATAACAACCCCACCAAAAGTCAGCAGTTTGATTCCACCAGCTGAATTTTGTGAGAAAGATAGGTAGTCTCTTTCTGTAAAGATTGACAGTCTTGGGGACCTGAGAGAAGATCTCCATGAGTCGGAACGGACTTGAAGGCTGTGGAGTTCATTTCTTTTGTATTTTGTTTTTATTTTTAAAGTAATCACCAGTAACCGTGGTGCAACGGTTCAATAATTAGTTCAACTGCTAGTTGATGTTGGGAACCTAGCAAGGCTTCCATAGGAGCAAAGAACTGGCAATCTGCTCTCATAAAGATTCTCAAGCTCACTCATTGCTGTGGAGTTGGAGCGGACTCTAGTGGGTTACCCAGGCTGTACATAGCAAGGAGGGGATCATTTCTCTTTCTCCACAGAGCTCCTGGTGGATTCAAAATGCCAGAGTGGCACAAACTTTGAGTTAGTAAGGCAACTCCCAAAGGACTACCCCACCACAGTGCCCTAGTCCATAAAGATTCCAGCCTAGGACACCCCATAGGACAGTTCAGCTCTGTCCCAACTGGAACCAGATAGTGCAGAGCCAAACCCACCTCGCCAGTGTTAACCCTCTTACCTTCCTTCATGTGGGTTCACTATGAGCTAGGATTAATTTGAGGGCATCCAACCACCACCACTTTGCTTTTTGTTTTGTTTCTTTTCCCCACATTGCACTTAGCATTTTCTAAAATATTATACCAAGAGAAAAGTTTCCATCAAATTGACTCTGACTTATGGGAGCTCTGGTGGTCTATGGGCAGGAAGCTGTGCTACAGTCCCAAAGGCATGTGGTTCAAGGCCACCAGCTGCTCAGTGGCAAAAGGATGGGCCTTCTCCTCCTGTGCAATTCACTTCCTCTGAAAACCCACTGGAGGATCAGCTATGGGTCGGTTCCGACTCTATGGTACTCAACAACAACATGGTGACTCATGCATGTAGAACCATGCTCCAGAGTGTTTGCAATGGTTTATTTTATCAAAGTATATTACCAGGCTTTTCTTCTGGCCTCATCCTTGGTGGACATTGTTTGGTTAGTGGCCATGTACATTCACCATTTGCACCGACCAGAGATCCCACATATTAAATTAAGAAAACAAACCAACTAACCCCTCATTGCTGGGTAGGTTTGGATTCATGCTAAACCCATGTGTGACAGAATGGAACGTCTCCAGGAAGCTTTTTTGGCTGTATTTACCAAAGCAGACCACTGGCCTTTTCTTCCATAGATTCTAACTGGTAATCTTTTTTGGTAATTTAAGTTTTTAAATTGTAGATCATTTTTATGCCTTTGTAGGGTTTGGACTGTGAATCTCTATGATTATGTACATTTAAAAAAATGAAGAAGAGAAACAATGCTCCTCAACTGGCTTTAAGCAGCCAGGGATTCCAGATGTGGCCGTTTTAGGCTGTCTTAGTGATGGAGACACCATCTGACTGTGGTTCACCATTGCTCTCTGAATGTCCACTCCCATTCACAATGGGAGGAAGGAGTCCCTGAGAATGTTTCCGTTTTATGGTCTGGGATCTTCAAGCAAATGTCTCATTTAAGGTGAAATTTCTCTCTTATTCTACTCAAATTAGCTGAAGTCTGTTGTAATATAGTGCAATGTTTCCACATTACTCTACTTTGAATCTAAACTCAAATAGTAAGATTCAATATTAAGGCTCAATAGTGTTAACAGTAATTGGTTGGCAGTACAGCATGGTATGGACAATACCACCAGAGCTCCTTCTGTTAAAAGTAATTGCAAGGTTACTTGTTGCATGTTAAGAGCTAGTTGCATGAATGGTCTGAGACATGGTTGCCTGGTGCTCTGCTGAAATCTATACTTATACCTTGTTGTACCTACAAAGGAACTCTTGCTTTCTGGAGAAAGAGTTGGCAAGCAGTGGAATCCTACCCATGGCTGGGAGGAACCTGGAAATAGTGGTGACTTGCATCCATGCCCAGTGCAGCAACTTTGGGCCCCTTGCACTGTCAGGATTACTGAAACATCAAAATAACAGCTCACTTCTGCAGAGCATGAACTTCCTTGCAGCTTCCATTCAGGCATTAAGTTGGACTCTAGTCAGACTGACCTATGAGGACTAGTCGGAGCCGTCCAGAAGGGAATCCTGTAACCAGGTTCTGAGAAGTGGGTGAGGTGTATATGTGTGGAAGTCAGTTATGCGTGAAATCGGGTCCTTGTTTCTAATGTACTTAGACATCACGCCATGGAGTTTGGGCAGCTGTTCCCAATTGCTTTTATGGGGATTGCAAAATATAACCTTTTCACCACTTGGGTTTGTCAGTTTGAATATAAAAAGGTAAATAAATCTCATAGCTTCTGTACCTTCACACTTTCTGCCTTCCTCATCCTACTTTATATTTCTCCATGACATTTATCAGTATCTAAAATATTATACATTTGCTTGTCTGTCTTTCCCCAGAATGGAAGTTTTAGGAGGAAGAGACTTTGTGTTTTGTTCTCTGCTGTATCTGTAGTTTAAGAATAATACCTGGCACATAGCAGATGCTCAGCACAATTTGGTAAACAGAAAGAGAGGGGCAGAGAGAGAGAGAGAAAAAGGAAAAATAAAAAAAAAGAGGGAAAATGCATAAAAGGCAAGGAGATGCATCTTTTACAAAGAATGTTTCCATTTATTTTATGATTTTAAGTCTGAACCTGCACAAAATGACAGCTGCATTTAGCTCAAAGCGGCCCTGTGACATGAATGGAGAGAAGCCCAGGTTGTACCTTTACTATTCATGTGTCCAGTGACCACAGCAACCAGCCCTTGTAACAATCTGCATCTGCTGAGACTGTGAAAGCCCTGCTGCAAATGACTCAGGGATTTTCTTGGGGTGACAGTGGGAAGGGGAGCCAGATGACTTTTGCTGGGGTGAGGATGGACTCTGACTGCTTCTCTCCCAGCCTGCCAGTCCTCTGAAGGATGGTGAAGGAGGGCAGGGTTCCCAGGGAGTGTGGGAAAAGCTCAGGGGGCCTGGGAACTCCAGGGTGGAGGATCCCCAGTTCTCTCACTGAGGGTCTTAAAATGGGGTGCCATTCTCCCGATAGGATACAGCTGAGAAGAGGATCTAAAAGAAACTTGAGCTTGAAGTTTCTGAGAAGCAGCATAATTTCCCTTCCTTCTCTCTTAATTTCAGTCTTTTTACATACCCTTTGAAGGCCCCCTCAGGCCACTTCCTGGCGAGTGGACATCACACTCACCCCTGGGTACAGATGTATGTGTGTGTGTGAGAGTGCACGTGCCTTGCTCCTGTCAGGGGAGCTGGCCACTCACACGTTGGTATGTTGGGAGCCACCTGACAGTGCGCTGCCCGGCTGGCTGTGGCCTGAGGGGACTACACTGGCTGTGTGGCTCCGCCTGCTCAGATTCTCCCCACCCTGGCTCTGTGGGGCTGGCTCATCCATTAGCTTCAGCTTCTCATGCTCCTCCTTCAGGAAGAAGTCCACCAACAAGCTCTTCTCTTTCTTGATCTGGTCACTGATGTCCTTGGGGATATCTGGGATCATCCAGTCCACAAGAACGCTCAGGAACATCACAAGGTTCTGTCAACAGCAAGAAAGAGACAGATGGAGAAGGGTGGCTTGGCGGATGGGTCTCTGTGGCACTGATAGGACTCTAGTAGTGTGCTGTTGCCCACCACTTCCCTCACAGGCTCAGCTGTGGTCTGATGATATGGTGTCATGTAGTAGTCAAGAGCACTGCCCAGAACAGACTGATTATATTATGAGCCAAGTGACCTTAACCGAGAAACAACTCAACTTCAGTGCCATCAGTTATAAAATGAGACCTTCTACAGTACTCGTCGCACAGAGTTGTAAAGATTAAATAAATGAATGCATGTACAACATTTACACCAGAACCTGGCACACTGCAAGGCCCTCCTCCCCTTTTCCTCAGACTCTTCTCACACATCCTAGTTTCACTGCTAGACCTTGAGGCCCAACCTCTCCCTGCACAGAGTTTCCTGGGAGGGGGCCATGGAGCCAGTCATCTCTCCAGGGCACTCACCATGGTGCTTGCCCTTCTCCCTACGGCTGGCTCTCTCAGAACTCCACATCAGAGATGGATGGACCGGCAGGTTTTGCATTGAATTCTGCCCTCAGCCAACTGCACTGACACTTACACTTGGTCTGGACTGCTCTCTGTTCCATTGCAACCACTCCTGTGTGCCCACCTATCTAGGACTCCCTGCTCTTCTTTATCATCTTGTTCTGTTAAACCACACGCCTCACCTCACAGATTCTGACTGGTCGGATAAGACTACCTTTTCCTTGAAGCATTCTTTATGATTGTTTCTGACACGGCCCAGTACATGTCAATTATTTTTATAATCTGAATTGCATTTATTCCCCAAGTCACTCTTCCCCTGCCCGCTAACCAATACTGAGAAAACAATCAAATGTAGGGCCACTGAATGATTCTAACTCAGTGAACCTCCAGTGGGTCTCTGAAGCTGTAAACCTTTATAGGAGGAGACCGCTCTTTCTCTCTTGCAGCAGTTAATGAAATAGAACTGCTGATCTTCCAGCTAGCAGCTCAACAACAATGCATGGCACCATCTGAGCTCCACTGCTACTCAATGTGGTGCTCTTACTGTCAACTGTATGCTCACCAGCCTGTGAGACTGGAGGACAATGACTGGACCCAGAGGTAGGGGTCAGAGCTCTGCTTGCCTTCATGCTCCAAACCAGTCCCAACTCCTATCCCTTCCCTTGAACTCTATGTGCTCCTAGGGGCTTAGGTGAAGACTTCACAGACTCAAGGCCTCTTCTAGCAACTCCTGGGATCCTCAGATACTCCGGTTACTTTGTCAAGTGCTACCCTCTTCCTTTAAAACTCTTCCTTACTGTGAAAGTGAAATGTTGCATGTCCTGTACTGTAAAGGCAGGAGACTTCTGCGGGTGGGGCAGCAAGGGGACGTCTGGTCAATTTTCCAAATCTATCTCTCCATCTTTCCAAGGAAAGAATGGCCGTCTTCTTCAGGTGAAAGACTAGCTGATGGGATTCTCCCATTTCAGGGTTGGGGTCTTGGGGGCAGGATATTTTAGAGCCCTCCAGAGATCAGCCTTCAGGGAAAACAAAAGCCCAAGGGAGCTGAAGAGAAAAGAATCTGAACTGTGCTCGGCCTCCCCCGACTGCCCAAGTGGGATCTGGGGGCCCTCAGGCTCAGGGAATCTCCGTGATGCAACAGGAGCTGCGGCTATTATCCGATAGGGATCTCCTGCTTGAGTTAGCTTTTCATTTTGGAATGGCAAGATGGCTCTGGGGGCCTTTCCCAGCAGTTGTCTCAATAACAGCTAAAACAACTCTAACAAAGGAGGGAGCAGAGAGTGAGAGAGGAATCTTCCAGAACTCGAGCCCTTTCTCAGCTGCAGAGATGGGTGGGGCTGTTTATCTCCAGTAGGACAGAGACTCTGCTTTCAAAGCCCTTCCCATTTTGCTTTCTTCATCTTAGGTGGATGTGGGAACCTAGCTCCACTCTGCAACTAACTCCACATCTGTCTTATAACCTCACTGTGCTTCATCCTCTTTCTGCAAAGTTCATTCATGAAAGGAGCCCTCATAGGCCTCACATCTGCCTGCCATGTGCAAAGACCCCTATGCCACAGACATCCATGAAAACCTGAAAATGAGGGATTGACAGGACAGCAGCGTTGGCGCCCTGGATTCAAACTGGCTACTCCTTATTTGAAAAACTCACCTGGAAGATTATAACAAAAGCCAGCCGGGCAGACAGAACGGACCAGTACTGTTTGGAAAATTCATACGGGTTTGGGGCCCATGGCGGCTCTCGGTAATCTTTAAACCTGACCAAAGAGAAAGGTGGTGTTAGGATCAGGAGGAAACAGAGGGAGGAGTGGGACTTCTCTGATTAAATCTCCAGATTGAAAGCAGCCACGGGTGTCTGTGTGCTGGGCAAACCAACAAATGTCCAGGGTATAAAATGACCAATGTTAAAACAAACAAACAAAAAAAGCCCATGTCAGTTTGTTATTATTAAGTGCTGCTGAGTCAGAACCGACCCACAGCGGTTTTACAGAAGCAGTAAATGGCCTGAGAAGAGATTGCTCATCTTCTTCCTGCAGAGCAGCTGGTAGATTCAAACCCAGTGCCTTTGGGTTAGTGATGCAACTCCTGGTAAAAAGCCACCAGTGCTCATAGACATACTTTTTTCTGCACTGCCTTCCACATCCCCAGAAGCTTCCTCTGATGTCACTACTGTCCTCTTAGGAGTCATGAGAAGAACACAAATTAGCAGATTCATCTTGGCTCCCCATTAGACTGTGAGTTCTTTGTAGAGAAGACCCCAGTTATTTTATATGGTGCTCTAAAATCTGTGGGCTCCACGAAGATGCCTGGTAACAAGGCCAGGCTTTACTCACAGCTGGCTACTTTGGGATTGTAACTATGAAAGTAGCCAGGCCAGCTTGATGGCTGCATTCTTCCCCCCCCCCCACTATTTTTTTAAATTAATTTTAATGAAAGTTTACAGAGACTTGGGGTTTCTAGTCATTCATTGTTGCACTTTTCTCCCTGCCCACCTCCTCCCCCCAATTCACTCTCCTCCTTGAAAAGAAAAAGAAAAACTCTTTCATTGTTATGCAGTCCCTCCCTCCAAGTCCACTCCACTATGCAGCCTTCACTCTTAAGCTAAAAAGAAGACTGAATCAGACCAAGCAGAGTGGACCAGGGTGGGAAAGACAATCGTTTTCTAGGTTGGTCAGAGTTCTGTGCAGGCTCTGTGCATATGGTTTAAGAAACAGAAAGTCAATGCCTGACCCATTGAGTGGGCAGGGCTTATTCTCAAGTTTGTCTTTCACCCCACTCGGGAATGACTCATGTTCAAACTAAGTCGTGCTCTCTGACTCACATTTTTTTTCTGAGCCTTTTATTTGGAAAATGACAGTTTCCCATGACTGTTTTGTCCATGGAATGTTTGATGCTCAGTAAAAAGAAAATCATTTCTAAGGACACCTGAAGACAGCGTGAGGCGGCATCGGACCACCAGCCAGGTCCCCACCCTTTGAGGAAGTCAGGGAAGGATTCATCCAGAGACCAGCTGGGGGTTAAAGGAATATCCATGGAACAGCTACTCTGTACCAATCATCAAGCAGGAGGCTTTCCTAATGTTTCCTCACAACATCCTCAGATGATCGTCTTGCTTATACAACACATACGGAAGTTGGGGTTCCCAGTAAAGAATAGAGTCAAGATAGAAATACAAGTCCCCATTAATAGATGTGATTTGCGGAGTGGCATGATTCATAAATGACAGTTCTTCTGACCCTTGTCCTGGATGACTGAGCTGCTCTAAAGATCAATGCAAAACCATGGTGGTTTCCAATTGTCCAAGGAGGAAAGAGGCAAGAAGAGAGGAAAAGAGACATACAAAGATGCACACAGATGGAAAATTAAACAAGACACAGTGAGAAAGAAGAAGAAAGAAACGGAGAGGTGGATACTGAGCACTTAACGAAGGCTTGGCAAGAGGCCAGAAGCCGAAGCCGCCCTCTCCCTTCCCCACTCCCCTCGTCCAACAGCTGATCACAGCTGTTGAGCTTGGTTTTACATCCGGATGAAAAGTAAAGCTAACTCCAGCCCAGCAGAACACCGCGGGATTCACCGCATCCAGCCATGGCTGAGGACAGAAACACGGCCAGCTCCAGATTACCCTTGCGCATGAAAGAGCTAAATGAACGGGGGTATTGGGGGGTGGGAAAAATTCAGTCACCCTTCTTCAGCACCCCCGCCCCAGCAAGAAGGGCATGGCAGAGGCAATCCATCTGACTGTTTTCAAGGCTCAAAAGAGAGGGGTATACACACACAGATGCGCTCCCTACTGGGGGAACCCTCCCCAGGCCTAACCCAGTCCCCCCTGCTGCCACAAAGTCCATTTCTCTTGTTCTCTATCTCTATCTCTGAAGGAACAGCTGCACGCTGACCTCCACATCTCACCCTTCTCTTTCCACTCTCAAAAGAATCCATAAATAATCTGATTCAGGTCCCACCTCTGCTACTAACTCATCACAGCTTTTGGAAATGTCACTTTGCCCTCCCTGAGTGTCTGAAACATAATTTTAATCTAACAGGCACATCCATCCACTGGAGGATCTTAGGGGGAGTTTAACACAGAGATATGTGAACAAATTCTGTGCCAATAAGTTAAAGGTGCCTCTGTTATGAACTCACTGGCAAGCCACATACAGCAGGGGCGAGGAGGGGAGAGAGCAGTTTAATGAATTAGGCATTTGTCCATCATTTTCTTCTAAAGTCAACACTTTTTAAAAAACTGTGACTTGTAGTAAGAAATATATTTTAGATATGTACACAACTATACATATATATATATTTTAAAAAATCCTCATTACTGTCTAGTTGGAACTGACTCAGAGCTGACCCTCTTTAGGTCTCTAAAGCTGTAAACTGAACAAGAAGAAACTATCTTTCTCCTCAGCTAGCTGGTAGATATGAACCATCAGCTAGGCATAGCCTTTTGGTCTACAGACTAGGGACTAGGACATAGCAGTTCCCCATATATGTATTACTGAAATTAAAAAAAATTATACAAAGCATACTTATTCTTGCTAGAGGATGCTATGCACTCATATTTTTTAGATTACATTATATTTTATTTTGTTCTATTCTGTCCCATCCCAATCCATCCCACTTTCCTTCTATTTCTTAAAAGAATTGTTAGCCATGAAAAAAAAATGTTAGCATGACCCCCCCCCCCAATGACCTCATAGCTCACCAATGAAACATGACTCATGGCTTGCTGTTTGTTTGGGTTTTTTTGTGTTTTTTTTTAAAAGTCCAGTAAGCTTCTGCCACCAGGAAAATAGAAGGTGTTTTCATTCCAATGTACACTCAAATAGCACCTTCCCCCCCCCATTTTACTCTAAGAAATCAGGATTATCAAGGATTTTCAGATTAACTAGAAGATATTATTTAAGCGAAGAAATAGTTAGCTTTAAGAATAGAGATGTTCACAAAAGAGAGGTTAATAAAGTAATTCTTATTAATTGCTTTCAATATTGTTACCATGTTATGTTCTGATCATTTTGTGTCTTAGCTGAGTGTATATACAGCCATTGACAAAAGGAGCATTTGGGCTGATGGGTATCAGACCATCAGCTGCTGGGGAACAACAGTTCTACTCCTCAGTCTGATGGGTGGGATCCTGAGCCCTGGGAAGTAGAATGGCCCATTTCCTGTCAGCTCAAGTGCTCTCAAAACTAGATCCTTTGCTCCAGACTTAGAGGAATTCAGTCTTTCAAAGTCCCATTAAGTGGCTACAGCCCTGGCTGAACCCCCAGCTCTGGCCAGCTGCCTGAAACCACTGGCTGTGACCCCAGAGGAAAGCAGAGCTTTTCCCTTGGGATAGAATCATAAAGATTATCTCTAAATCTCACCTTTACCCCACAGCCTTCTTTTACTTTCTTCATTCCTTTATGTTAATTTTGAGAGCTCTCCTGAGTCTTTGGAAAGAGAGTCTTTCATAATAAATATGATAGCTAGTGTGAGTGTCTAAGAAAAGCAGTTTGCTTGTGGAGTTGTTGTTAGATGCCATTGAGTCAGTATGACTCATAGTGACCCTATGAATAGCTGGCCTGAACCCTGTCCTATCCTGTGCCATCTTCATCATCTCTGACACTCGAGTCTACTGCTGAAGTCACCATGTCAATCACCTCATTGAGGTCTTCCTTTCCTTCATTGACCCTTCATCTTTCAGAGCATGATGTCCCTTTCCAAGGTATAGCCTTGTGTAGCTATATGTCCAAAGTAAGAGAGGTGGAGCTTCACCACTTTTGCCTCCAAGGAGTGCTCCGGATGCACTTTTTTCCCAAGACGACTTCACTACTATAAGACACCTACATGTTAGTCCCTATCTCCAAACCTCACCGCCCTAATCCATAAAGTAGAATGAATAGAATAGTTATCACAGAGCTCACAATATAGAAGGTGGATGCTCTCAGTCACTGTTTCCATTAACTACAAATAAATGAATATGTGTGTACCATTAAATAGAAGAACTAAGTCATAAAATACATATGAATGTGATTTCTAGACGCTCCTGTGGTTTCCACTAGGGTGGGAATGACTAGGATAGGGGCTAAAAAGACAGACTTTTCCATTAATTTGCTTCTCTTTTTTTGAGATGTGTGTATGTGTGTTTGCATACATACACTCAACACTCAAACTCATTGCCATTAGAACTGCCTCTCAGCTGACTCTCCAACTCTTCGGGTTCCCAAGACTGTAAATCTCACAGAAGGAAACTGAGTTCCAACTGCCGAAGAGGTGTGGCCTTTGTGGTCATAGTGTAACTCCGTATGGACGATGCCATCAATATATAGACAATTATTCAGAATTAATTTATAATCGTTTGTTACTGCATTGTTTTATAACATAGAGTCGGAACCAACCTATAGCTGACAGTACAGAGGGTTTTGAGAGGCAGTTGCCCATCCTTTTCCTGCAGAGCAGCTGGTGGCCTCGAACCACATGCCTTCAGGATTAGACCACAGCTTCTTGCCATTAGGCCACCAGAGCTCCCTTATTTATAATTAAGAATTCGTATTTTTAAAAGAAGAATCTTATTAATAGCCATGTGTAGTTGGCTGAATTAAAATTTTGTTATGTTAAGCTTTCAGGATTAAAATCACAGTGTTAATAAAACAGACATATTATAAAGGAAACTGGGAGAAGAGTAAAAATTATATTTTAAATGACTTTATTATTTTAGTTAGATGGTTATAATGTTGTGAAAAATCATACTGTTTGGGGTAAATTAATACATTACCTAAAGAAATAAAGTTCTAATTAACTAAAAACCACATTATGTTCTTTAAGTTTATTTTATATTAATGTGTAGAAAAAATCTGGGGTTTTATATTGATGCATAGAAAAAATTTGAGGAAAATATCACCCAACTTAATCACCCTGGTTCCTGTAGGGAAGATGCCTGACCTGGACAGGGTCAGGAGGTAGAGAGAGTTACAGAAGTCGGAGGGGCTTCAGACATACCTGAAATGTATTTGCTAAGAGTACAACACAAAATGTGTGTTTTCAAACATTAATTTTTTTAAAATTAAATAAGAATCTTTGGAGAGTATCCCTTCTGAATATCCTTTTTACAGATAGGGGTACCAAAATAGAGAAAAGGAAGAGTCCTAACTCCTATGTACATCTCTATTCAGTCTTTTTTGTTTCTTTTTTTAATTGAGATTTTAATGAAAGTTTATAGAGAACTTGGATTTCCATTCATTTATTATTGCACATTTTACTCCCTGCCCCTGTACCTCCCAGTTCACTTTTTTCTTGGGGAAAAACTATCTTTCATTGTTATACAGTCCCCCTCACCCACAAATCCACTTTACTGTGCAGCTCTTATTCTGGGATCTTGTCATGCCAATAATACTAATCATATATTCCTTTTATACAGTTCTCTCCCTCATCTGTTTCAATGCCGTGTACATTGTTTATCCCTTCTTTTCTCAGTTTCCCCCCAACTCACATGTCAGTCCTGTTTTATAACAATGGCACTATGCGGTATTTGTCTTTTTGTGACTGAGCTATTTTACTCAGCATAATGCCCTCCATGGTCACCCATTTTGTATAATATTTTATGAGTACTTTGTTTTTCAGTGCTGCATAATATTCCACTCTGTGGATATACCACAGTTTCTCTATACATTCGTTTGTTGATGGGCACTTGGGTTGTTTCCAACTCTTTACTATTGTGAACAAAGCAGCAATAAACATGGGTGTGCATATATCTGCTTGGATGGTGGTTATGGTTTCTTTAGGGTCTATTCCCAGGAGTGGAATTGGGTATTTCTATTTCCAGCTTTCTGAGAAAGCACCATATTGCCTTCCATAGTGTTTGCACCATTTTACACTCCCACCAGCAATAAACAAAGATTCCAGAGTCTCCACAACCTCGCCAGCATTTATTGTTTGCTGCTCTATTGAATTTTGCTATTCTTACTGGGGTGAGATGATAGATATATCATAGTTGTTCTATTTAGTCTTTACCTGCAGTTGTTGAGTGGGTGTGGTGAGGGGACAGGTGGTGAGTAACCTCCTGCCACAATTCAGCACAATACACCTGATCATGTGAGCAGGGAGGGTGATGATGCCGGGAACCAGAGAGTCGGCTTCTAAACAATCAGTAGAGGCTTTCCCCCCCCCCTTTAAATATGATGTTTGGTTATGCAATTACTAAAGGCATTTCTCTAGTTCAAACAGTGGTATCTTTTAAACAAATATTAAGTAGCCTCCATGAAATTAGTGCCTCTTAATGCTGAACATAATTATATACAATATTTTCTTACCATCTGAGCTACTTAAAACTGTCTTCTGAAATTGGCCTTTAATAAGGGGAAACAGCACAGGCAATTAGGAGCTAATGAGAACCATGTCAATCTATGGGCTGATACAGATCAGGAAAGACAACACCCGGAAAAGATGACGCTACCTCTGCTTTTGTCGGCAAGGAACAGATGTGGGGCTGCCACAGGCTGTCAGCGAACTTGCTCCTTCAAAGACTTTTCATGGGGCCTTGAAACTTGGAAGCATTTAAGCCCTGAAGAAAACTGAGGCTGGGACCGCCCACCTAAGGATGCTGTTTCTGAAGGTCCAACATCTCCAAACAGACCCAGTGGATGGGCTGTGCTCTAGTTGCCTCTGTGAGCTCTGGGACCCAGGTCATTGGTCCTGCCCTGCCCTGCTGATCTCTCTGGCCCCTTTTCACTGAACTGGCAGCCCAAGCCACCATTCATCCTTCAGGATGTGGTGGCCCTTCGACCCAGTCTAATGGTCACTAATCATGTCTGGAGATTGACGTCACAGGGCTGTTTATGGAGTGGCCCTGCCAGAGCTGTTAGATGGCTGTGGCCAATGTTGCTCCAAGAATGCTGGGAATGCATCTCAAATGGGCAGCTGGAGCCTTTTCCTAACTTTTATTGCTATTTTTAAGATACCTCTATCCCTGGCGAGGCGGGGTTGGAGCCCAAGACCTTGGTTTTACTTGACCACATTTATCTCCAGAGGTCATTAGAAGTTAAGAATATAAAGGGTCATCATGTTCCCAACACTATTTGCCAGAAAATCAGGGCAAACAGTTTATTTCCCACCACAGAAGCAGCTCCATACTCTGAAAATGGCTGTGGAGCACATGCCTGTCTCCGTCTCTATGTCTCTGTTTCTCACAGTATCTCTATCACAGTCCCTCCTCTCTTCCCCACTCCTGATTCACTTCTTACAGCTACTTACACTTTCTAGTTTTGAAATATGCCATCAGAGTTTATGTCCTCACTCCCTAAACTTCCCGAGATTTGGTGATCTGACGCATTCATCAGCACAAAATGATACCAAAAAGAGGATCGACCTGCCATCAACAATCTTTGCCAATTTTGTAAATGCAGTCTACCTAATACACCTATTTCATGTCATATGTAGATTATATGCCAAACTTAATCTCTAGACATCTGCCTATGTGATTAAGCAGGGCATCTCTTTATTTCAAATGTGACCCTCAGTACTCCATACTCTTCACACTGTAATCTGAGAGTTCATGACAAAGTAAACACTTGCTCTTATCATTCTCTCAAGCCTTCTCACTGGCCTTCTGCTCTCCTCAATTTGAACTGTATGTTCTTGATTTGACTCTTGCCTCATCTTCCAGTTTCCTTTCATAGTTTACTCCCTTTTCTCTAGCCCCAGCTACCTATGGTCATTACCAAGCAGTCAAACTGTCTTACTGGGGGACATGAGCACACATTAGCCCCTCCATCTAGAGGACATTACTTTCTCTCAACCTCTTTTACCACTGGACACCTGTGTTCCTTATCCTCTAACTCCCATCATCCCTCCCCACTCTACTTAACCACCTGACTTGGTCAGGTGAATGAGGACTTGAAACACGATTCTGTACATTCATGTACTGTTCATTTTTTAGGTCTCATCTCTCTGGAAACTGGCCCTAAACACTATGGTCTGGGTTAGGAGGAAGGCTCCTTTCAAAGAGTTCAAATAGCTCCATGCAGTTACTTTATTGGAACTTCTCAACCCAACTTACTATTGGTGAATAAGAACCAACCTGTAGTTGGCCCTCCATTGGTTTTCTGAGGCTGTAAATTGCCTGGGGGAAGACTGCCCATCTTACTACCTTGGAGCGGATTGGTA
The DNA here is from genome assembly GCF_000299155.1 of Elephantulus edwardii. NCBI lineage: Eukaryota > Metazoa > Chordata > Mammalia > Macroscelidea > Macroscelididae > Elephantulus > Elephantulus edwardii. The sequence goes on along the minus strand of NW_006399846.1, from coordinate 2,923,225 downwards.
GATTCAGACTCCTTAGAGAACCATCTTTGGGGCAGCAGTGCAACTCCCTAGAGACTCTCCAAGTTAGTAGTTTAAAAAGAACAATTAAAATATAGTTTTACTAGATCAAATTGATAAAAGCAACTCAAAAGATGAGATGGGAAGCTCCTGGACCAGGGAGTTCACGTTAATGGAAGAGGAAAACTTGGAAAAAGAAGGTGAGGATGGCTGTGTAACTTGAAGAATGTAATCAATCTCACAGTATTGTACCTATAGATGGTTTGAGATTGGTGTATATGTTCTGCTCTGTATGTTGTCAATTACAAAGATGAAAACTTAACTGTTCTAAAAGAAGGCCATAGACTATCTCACCTCCCTCCATGGACACAATGGAGAGATAATTACCAGGACTTTACACCGACTTGGAAATACAGTGATTCTGGAGATGGACATGCAAAAGGCTGCACCAATACCTGGTGTCCTGAACATTTGTTATTTTGGCCATTGTTGTTGTTGTTGTTAGCTCAGCCTTTATTATTTAACAACAAAGATTCTTGGTTCATGGTCAAGATTGCTCTCTCACATTAATCACTGCCGCACAACTCTCATCGCTGGGTTGGGGGACCATAGGCATGGTCTGTGCTCCTGTGACCACCAGCCTGAGGGGTTCCCAACCCCTGACCCCCCCCCCCCAGGTGGCTGCTGGGTGGCAGAGTGGAGACTCTGGAAAGAGGACAGAGGGTCTCCGAAAGAGTAGCTTTATTGGAACAGATGCAGCAGCCTGCTGGGTATGTAGTGTTTGCTAACTAAAACTCAGCAGGGATATGTATCCTCTGGGCTTTTGTCCAGGGTACATGTTTGCCCGGAGATAGAGCCCCTCGGGGGTGCGTTCTTATTTCTTATAGATAATATTTTCTTGGGATTTTTTTTAAGTCTTCGTTTGTGACTTGCATTCTCTGTTTTCTCAAGGCCATGAGTCCAGCTTCTGTGCAGATCACCTTGATGTCAGCTCCAGAGAGGTCATCTTTAGGCCTGATAATGTCATCGAAGGTTACATCATTGGCCAAGGTCATCCTGCTTGTGTGAATCTGAAAGATGCTCTTCTTCATCTTCTCATTGGGCAGGAGGAACTTGATCTTCCTGTCAATGTGGCCTGGTCTGATAAGTGTTGGATCTAAGGTTTCTATCCAGTTTGTGGCCATAGTAACTTTCACATCTTCCCTTGAATTAAATCCTTCCAACTGGTTTCAGAGTTGCAGCATTGTTCGCTGGATCTCTCTCTCCCCATCAGAATTTGAGTCCTATCATCTTTTTGTCCCAAGCGCATCGCTCTCATCTATAAAAATGATGGATGAGGTGTGCTCCTTGGCCACTGGGAACAACTCCCGCATGAGCTTGGGCCTGTTGCCCAGGTACTTCTGTACAAGTTCAGAGCCAACCACTCTCAGGAAAATGGTCGAGGTTTGGTTTGCTACTGCTTTGGCTAGTAATGTTTCACCTGTGCCAGGCGGGCCATAGAGAATGACTCCCTCCGAGGGCTTGAGGCGCATTTTTTCATAATACTCAGGAGGAGTAAGAGGCGGTGCCACAGATTCCTTATTTTCCTCAATTTGGTTGTCCAATCCCCCAGTGTCTGCATAGGTCTCCTGGGGGGCCATTTCCACCTTCATCACTGTGACAGGGGGCGGGTGTTCTCCATCAGCACCCCAATCACTACATGCACTTGGTAGCTGAACAGGACAGAACAGCCTGGCTCCAGGACATCCTTGTCCACAAATGAAAGAATGCTAATGTAGTGCTCCGAGCCCATGGATGTGGACACAATGGTGTGGTTGTCGTCAATGATCTCCTCCAACATTCTGGCTGACATTGGGGTCTCCCACAGATCATTCACCTTTGACCTCTCCTCCTCTTGATTTTTTTCTAGTGGCTTCATTAGCTCCTTATTTCTAATGAATTCTTCCTCCACGGGAAGATAGTCTTCAGTTCTTTGCAGCATCAGTAATTTTAATTGGCACAGAGTATGTGGTGTCACCAGTGGCAGTTTGCTGGCAGCTTTTGGTCCCTTCATTTTCTTCTTTTCCCCCAGTCTGGTTGGAATAGGAGGAGCGTATTTCCTTTTCTTGTCCTTACATGTTTAGACCTTTCATCCTTCTTGCTGCCTCAGGACCATGACTCTGACTTTGACCCATCTTGCTTCACTCACCCCTGGTGCTTGTCCATTTACTTTTACTTTCACCTTGATTCTCTATTACAGGACTACTCCAAGGGCAAGCGCTTCCAATGGAGATGATTTTACCTCACATTCCCATTCCCAAAGGATTCAGACTTGACCATCAAGAGCATCACAGTCCAATGGCTACAGTGATTAATTCAAAGTAAGTGTGTATTGATCCTGGCTAAGAGGTGACAATGAGACCTTTGCTGGGATCATTGGAAAATAGTTTTGAAGTTTTGCCTCTACTGGACTTGAACACAGACTAGTGATATTAGTCTGTCATTGCTGGAAGCCTTCAAGAGCTTTAAAATATAGCCAGTATTAACTGAAATAGAGTTGAGAGTATGGGAATTCAATACTACTACTAGTTTCAGACTAGAGCCCAAACACTGCAGACATCTCGAATTCAGATTCTCTTCTACGTCACCAGATTTGCAGTGTGTTATATGAATCGCTCATTTTTGCCCTTCCTCTTAGTCCTACCACCTTAGCCTATGTTCACCATAGTGTATCCCTGGGTGAGGCAGCAAGTCAGTGCTGCTCCCAGAGTTCTAGCAATTCTACTCAATCCTCCTCAATTCTAACCTTTAAGCCCTGGCACTAAAAAGGTAAATATCTTTCTATTGTCTCATAGAAAAACCTCTGTCTGATTTTATGGACCACTCTTTCTATCTACTGAAATTCAACATTATCAGCTTACGCTGTCTTAGACATTTCCACATAGATTTTAAATTTCATTTCCCAAGCACTCTCCTTGCTAGCTGCATTACTAGCCTCTAAGTGTTTCTCTAAGAGCTCAAATTCATCCCCCACCCTGCTGATTTTGTTCATGCTAACTCTCCAGCTAGAATGTTCTCCTTTCTATGCTGTAATTCTTGGTGCTTCCACTCTCTAAACATCCATAATATTCTTAGTCTACACAACATACAAGCACTGAATGACTGTCTATTTCCTGTCTCTACTTGTTTACTTCTCAACCAAACCACAAGTCCCTTGAAGGTAAAAGAAGGTTCTATATAGTTCTTCCTTTGTTCCATAAACTCAAGTTCAGTGCCATCAGGAAGGTTTTAACTCACAGCAATCTTCCACTGGGTTTCTGAAGTTAAAAGGTGCAAAGGAGGAGACTTCCTGCCTTTGTGCCTAGGAGCCACCAGAGGATTCACTGCAGGCTTTGAGTTGGCAACATAACTCTATATGGACTAAGCCACCAGAGCTTTCGGTCATAGTGTTTCATTAAAGACACTTAAATATTTGTTTACATAATGAATTTGGTTTTACTGGGGTTCTGGGGTGAAAGAGGGAAAGAAGAATGAGCTATTCTAGATCACCTCAAAAATAATCTGGTGACCTCACAAATCTGATTTACTCTTCTAGTCCTCAGTCCCTCTTCTCCCAATTATTTTACCTGCAGAATTGGACATCCTGGCCAAACTGTGAGTTTTCTGGCTGCGTTCCTTCCTTCAGTTGGCTGACGTTGAAGAAGGAGAGGGTGTGATTTACAAAGCCATGCAGAGTTCCATTGTGACTATAGGAGTACTGGTACACAAGGCGAGGGATGAAGTCGGAGGTGACTGCGATGACAAAAGCCTGAGGGAAAGAACCACAATCATCTGAGAAGAGGCCAGGAAGGATGCTGTCCTGATCCTCACAGTGCATCCAACTCCAAGATGGTCCACCCTTGGGCTCCCCATCCAGATGTGCTGCCCTGGCAGGGAAGAACACACTCCAGGCTCATCGTCTTGGTCCCTGATTTGCTGCTGATTTGCTCCTTTTCCATTTCTGATATGTCTAAGTAAACCTGCCAGACAGTAGCTGTCACAATCACTACAACAAAGGAAGCTAAGCCAGTCTGGACTCTTTGGTGTTGGAAGGATTGAGCTACCTCTGTGATAACGGGATTGCTGCTGTGTTGGCCAAACCAAATCTAGTTGAAGATTTCCTGAGAAACTCATCTATGCTGGTGAGGGTGTCATCAATTTCTTCATAATGAGCAAGGAAATTAAATGCCAATGTATAAGCACTTCTGAGGGACACCAAGAAGGTCAATTACAGTTTCCTAAACTTGATCACTATCTGGAAAAAACTTTTTAGTACATCATCTTAAAGAAGTACATAATTTTTTGTCCATTTTACTTGGGAAAATTGAGACATAGAAAGAGAGGGGATCCTGCTTCATGAAGCTAAGCATAGCCAGCATAGTGTCTGGCCCATCGAAGTGCCCTGTAAATGTCTCCAGAGCAAGCTAAACAACAAATGAAGGATTACGTGCTTGAATGCAGAGGTACTTTCTACAAAGAAAACCTTAAATCTTTTTGGCAGGTGTTTATACTCTATTCTGCACCAACAATTAAAGGCCTTTACAATATATATATAAGTAAAAAAATGTATATGTGAGCACAGACAGCTACAACCATATTTGAGGATGGATGATATATTTATGATAAGCACAGCTACTCTATGATTTTTTTTTCTTTACTGAGGACTAACTCTATGTCTGTTTATCATCCCATTTAATTTCCACAGTGATCCTGTTTTGAGGGTACTATTATTATCTCGTATTTTACAGAGAAGTAAACATGTCTTCAAGAGACCAGAGAAGTAAAACATGATGCTCTTCTGCTATATGCATGCAAAGTGATTAATACCTACGGTCTCTTTCAAGTAGGCATAACTTCAGAGTAACTACTGATCTATTTCCCAAACTGTACTTTAAGAAGTGTGCTTCTTACATCCAAAGCATTTCTAGCTAAGATCAAAATGGAACAGGCTGACTCTTCCTGCCTCTCCACACCTCTACACCTATTTGATGGTTCTCTGGTGGCCCAGTGGTTAAGAAGCTGTGCTGCAATCCTGAAAGCACGTGGCTTGAATCCATCAGCTGCTCCACAGGAGAAGGATGGGCAATCTCCTCCCATGTGATTTACTGCCTCTGCAATCCTGCTGGAGGGTCAGCTATGGGTCGGTTCTGACTCAACGGCACACAACAACAGCAACAAGGAGTTAACTCAGAACCAGAATCGGTGAGGTAAGACCTGTCTCCTTTCATGTCCTATCAATTTATGCAGAACCAGAGTGTCTGGGAATAAAGACTTTATATTGATAAGTTAGAGGCACTGTAATTAGGAACTGCAGCCTGGGCAATGTTCCATGTATTGTTTAGCTCAGAAGCAGAAAAACAAAGGACAGATATGGATACAATAAAACCCAACCTGTTGCTCTCGAGTCCATTCTAACTGACAGCAACCTTACAAGACAGAGGAGAACTGTATGCAAGGTTTTGTAGGCAATATATTTTTTAATAGCAGGAGGTGGCCACATTTTTCTCCCAAAGAACAGCTGGTGGCTTAGAATTACTGACTTTTCCTTAACCACTGAGTGCGTAACATTGTATTATCTAGGCTCATAAGAGATGGATGTTGTTGTATCCCATAGGGTTGGAACTGATACATAGCTGACCTTTCAGAGGCAAATGATTTCACTAGAGGAGAGTGGTCATCTTTCTCTAGTGGAACACTTGGTAGATTCAAACCACATAACTTTGTGTTGACAGCACAGTTCCTTACCACTAAGTCATCAGAGCTCCCTAAGAGATGGATAGATATATGACATTCTTTCCTGATTATTCTTGGTTCTGAGGAAAGATCATATTTTGACTTGTAAGGCCAAGGTATGCATTCTGATGGCTAATGGCCTCCCTCAAGGGAAATTTGTAAAGTAATCGCACAGTTTTGGTGACAGCACCACGCATGCAGGTCGACTTAAATTAAGTTCAAAATGGAAATGGTGACTAGAAGGTAAGAAGCTCTGATGCTTCTTGGAACACCCCATCTCTGGTAAGCCCTTCTTCACAGAGTCCGAGTGTTGTGGATGAAGCACTTACATTGATGATAACGGAGAACTTGCCAATTCCAGAAAGAATGTCAAACCAAATTCCTGTAAGACAGAAAGGAAGATTTCTGGCTCACTCCCGCTCCTGGTCCAGTGGAGACATTGCTCAGGATAACATTTTGTAGGCAAGTTACCAGGGGAGGCTTTCACGGCTCCCTAGGAATAGGCTTGTCTGGAACACCTAAGGTCCCCCATGTCTGGAGGTAGGAAAGCCATTTATGGACATTTATAGTGTCCTTGCAAGGCCTCCAGAACCTGAGAATGAGCAACTCAATGGGATCAAAAGGCAAGGACTTTCTGCAACCACAATGATCTCTGACGGTGTGGGGACAGTGGTGAGAGATCAGGTAGGGGAGGCAAGAGGGACGGAGGGAGGGAGGGAAAGAGGGAGGGAGGGAGAAGAGACACAGCTTGAAAGTGGGAGACATACCGATATCTTTGGTTCTCACAGCATCTGGCCTTCTTAGTTCAGTAACAAATTTCTTTGCATCAAGCCGAACTTCGATGACATTGTTGAGGAGGGCAAACACGGGAGCCAGAGGAAAGGAGGCCACAAAGAGGGTGACAAAGCCAAACTGGATGACTAGGAGAGAGAACAAGGTGAGAATCTTCACCCAGGAGAAATGGAACTTAGATCAAGTCGGCCTTAAGCCTCTAGCCTATTTTCTTTTCAAACTCTTCCCTTGTCATCCTCAATAGCTGCACACCCACTGAGAAGATGAACATATAATAAATGCTCAAGAATTGTAGCTATAATTATCATAAATTGCTATTCATCCTCAGATATGGTTATAACTATATACAATTAGGAAACATTTTCTTACCTATATGGTTTTTTCTCAATTTTTTAAATTATATTGGTTTGCATGTAAAATTCATATATAATGTGTTTCACTTAAATACTTCACACATTCTTTCATTCACATTGTGTTTCAGATTATCATTTCCATATGTTGCATTTTATAAAACCAAACATCATTGATCTATGCCCACTATCACTCCATCCTTTCATGTCCCCATTAGATCTTTCCTAACTCCTCCACCCCCTCCCTCTGCCCACCAAGCAGCTCTGTGACCCATGATATCCCCTCTCCCTTTGCCCTCAGCCCCCCTGCTCCCTCTTCTTCCCTCTTTGGACTTTTATACATATATCCTACTACTTATCCTTCTGTTATCACAATCATGGTCTTATGCAGCGTGTCCTTAAGAGACTGAGTTAGTTCACTCAGAAAAATAGTCTCCAGCCTCTTCCATGTTATATCATATTTTTCAAAATAGTATTCCATTCTGTGAATGTACCACAATCTCTCCATCCATTTATTTGTTAATGGGCATTTGGGCTGTTTCCGTTTTGTTGTTATTGCTAATAACACTGCTGTGAACATCGGTGTACAAATACCCATTTATGTCTCAGTTCCCATTTCCTTGGAGTATATTCCTAGCAGTGGAATGGTTGGTTTATATGGTATTTTTAGGTTTAGCTTTTTGAAGAAAGGCCGAACTGAGTTGTACCACTTTTCAATCCCAACAACATCTTTTTCCAATAGGGTAAAAAGAAAACTTACCAATTGTAAAAAATAATATTTGACAGTGACATCTCAGTCAGGGGTTTCATAATGAAAGTTTACAGAATCCTACAGGGCTTCTATAAGAAAAAGACTGATAAGCCAATTACAAAATGGGAAAAAGACATGGAAAGACTTTTTCATAGGGGAAGACATCTAACACATGAAGAAATGCTCAAAATCACTGGTAATAAGAGAGATGCAAAGCAAAACCACAATGAGATACCATCTCACCCCAGTAGCAGTGGTAAAATTTAACAGGACAGCAAGTAATAAATGTTGGAGAGAATGTGGAGAGATTGGCACTCTCATACATCTATATATTTTTAAAGAGTTTTAGTTGCTAGTGCTGAATAAACATGGAAGATATATGAAAAGATAATGAAAAAAAGGCAAAGTTGTGGCTACTTTCTTTCCTTCAGTGTTTATGTTATGGTTCATTTAATTCAAGGCTGGCAAACATTTTAAGTAAAGGACTGGTTAGTTGATATTTTTGGATTTTAAGCCACATGAAATTATTGTTGCAATGATTCAACATTGCCATCATCTAATGAAAGCTGCCATAGATAATATGCAAACAAATAGCCATGGCTAGGTTCCAATAAAATGTTCACACAAACAGGCTGGATTCGGCCTCGCCTGGCTCTAGTTTTCCAACCACTGATCTACCTAAAAACAAAATACTACAAAACAAAAAACAACTACCAAATTTAATCTCTTATTTTTTCATACTCTGGTCACTGACTTTATAGAGAAAGTTTATTCATTCATCACCCTTTTATTGAGAGCTCAATAAATGTCAGTCAATGAATTAACTAATTAAGGACACAAAGATCAGGTCCTACATCCAAGGAGTTGAGTTTTTAGAGGTAAGAAAAGACAGGAAAAGTAAATGGAACAAGGCTTATGTGTGTCAAGAGAGTAAGAAGACTGTGCCAATGACAGGGGAGGACCAAAGGAGGAAGAGCTTCAGTCTGTCTAGGACAAAGACTCGGGCAAACGTTCACATGGAACATCCAATGTGACTGATGTCCTTAAAAAAAGAGAAGTGATATAGAGACACATAGGGATGATGATAATGTGGGGATGCAGGTAAAGACTATAAAAAACACCTACAAACCAAGAAAAACCACCGACTGTGAGGAACCACCAGAAGCTGCAAAGGGCAGAGAAGATCTTCACCTAGAACTTTCAGAGACAAAGACCTACTAATACTCTGATTTTGAACTAGACTCTAGAACGGTGAGACAAAGTCAATGTGTTTGTGGTACTTTACCCTAGAAATTTTAAGAAACAAAAATACCTACTAAATTTTTTTCTCTGTTGGCCCCTTTATGTTTATAAGACAGAATTCGATTCTTTAGAATCAGATGCAAATACTTTAAAGGCTACTCCCAACATGCCTTTCTAGCATCATCTCTCAACATTTCCCCACAACCACTATCCTCTCTGAATTGCTCGCTCTTTTGAGTTTTCCCTTAACACAGTAGGCCTTTCTCTTCTTTTATTCACCAACATTAACTCTTCTGCTACCAAATCTCTACGCATTTTCAAGATCACTTAAGTGTAGCCACCTTGGTGCAGTCTACTACTTTGTTTTCTGAATCTTACCACTCTGTGTCCCTGCCTCTTTTTACAGTGACCTCCCCCAGCTGCTGTGATGGATATATTCACAATCGATCTGGACTCCATTAGAAAGATGGAGCACCATCCATTGTGGATACGCAATACATATTTGCTAATGGAAGCACAGCCTTGAGTCACAGAGAAATCACGGGCTAAAGGAACTGCCCCTGAAGTTACTTCACTTCTCAGTGCCCAAAGTATCTTCAAGTGGAAACTGGTAAATGATGAGCCCATTGCTGTTGACTTGGTTTCAACTCTTAGTGACTCTATAGGATAGAACTGCCTGCACAGGGTTTTTAGGATATAAATCTTTTTAAAAGTACTGCCATGTCTTTCTCCCACACAGCTGTTAGTGAGTTTGAACCACCAACCTTTCAGTTAGCAGCTGAACACAGGCTGAGGAAATAGTCACATTTACGTAATAAAACTGTCAAAAAGTTAAATGATAACACATAATCTCCTCTTGTGAGACTAATTCCCTCTGAAATCCCACTGGAGGGTCAACTATCAGTTCTGACTTGACGGTACTCAACAACATCACCTATTTACATCTTATTTATTCTTACTGGAATAAGCATGCGCAGATATTTGCTGTACATACGGCATACACGCATACTTGCTGTTGTTAGTTTTGGGCAATGCCGTGTACAACTGAATGAGACACTGCCTGGAACTATACCATCCTGTACAGGTTTGTGGATCAGAGCAGGGTGACCTACAGGGGTTTCGTGGGCAGATTTCTAGAAGGAGACTTCAGAACCTTTCTATTAAGTTTTGGTCTGGAAGCTCTGCTGAAATCTGTTCAGCATCATAGGCACATGCTGGCCTCCACTGACAGATGGGTGGTAGCTGTGCCTGAGATGCACTGACTAGTAATTGAATCCAGTTCTCCCACACAGAAGACACAATTGTACGACTAAATCTCCAATACTTCATACACTTAAGAGTCTAAAAAAAAACATATATGAGATGGGAAAGAGAATTAATTGTATTTAAACACTGAATGAGTCTAAATACCTGACTTCTAGCCCTAAATAAGTTTTTACCTAACTAGCTGTATGCCCTGAAGCAATTATCTTTGTTTCACTGGACATCAGCAAGTAACTGGAGGGCTTGGGTGACCTACGTAGGTAAGGAGCTGTGCTGCCAACAGCAGTCATGTGGGAGAAAGATGGGCAATTTCCTCTTTCTGCAACTTACAGTCTCTGAAAACCTGCTGGAGGGTCAGCTACAAGTCCACTAAGACTCACTGATAATAAGCAAGTGAGTGGGTGAATTAGATTTTTAAGGAGCATCAATTGTACAGGAGCGTTGAAGTTCCTTGTGTGGAGCACCAACATCGAAGACTCATCAGAGACATCACTGTGACCTTAATATCCACATCTGGGACATTACCCCACTCTGCCAGCATGGGTCTCAGCAGAATGGTTTAATACCCCATTCAGCCAGGCTGCCACAGGCCTCAACTGAATCTGGCAAAATGATAAGCATATGCATGATTTGCTGTTAGAGGTATAACACTCATCTATTAGTTTGTTGTTTGGAGGAATTATGTGCATATTGCTACTGACTTTCTAGCGTAAGTACTTATACTCTTGCATGTTTATCATTGCTCTTATTAGTATACCACTTGTCTGTCAGTTTGCTGTACTGACGTAGCTTGGGGGTTGCTGGGATGCTGAAAGCTCTGTCACTGGTTTGTCAAATGCCTGAAAGGTAAATTTCCTCCCCTTCAGCTTTAATTATTGGTGCATATATTTGAATAATAGTCACATTAACACGTTTGCCTTGTATGTATATGGATATAATTCTATCACTCACAATACTATACTTTAGGATAGACCTCATCAACCACCTGCACTACACAGATGACACAACCTTGCTTGTTGAAATCAAGGGGAATATGAAGTGCTTGATGCAGATGATCAAAGACTACTGCCTTCAATATATATTGCATCTTAACACCAAGAAGACAAAGGTCCTTACTGCTGGGCCAGTGGACAATGTCATGATAGATGGAGAAAGGATTGAAAATGTTAGTGATTTTATCTTGCCTGGATCCATAATCAATACCCTTAATAGCAGCAGTCAGGTGATCAGGAGACATATTGCTTCGGGCAATTGTGCTGTCAGATATCTCTCCAAAATACTGAGAAGCAGTGATGTCAGTTTGAAGAGTAAGGTGTGCCTGATTCAGGCCAAGGTCTTTTCAATTATTTTCTATGCATCTGAGAATGAGACAGTGAATAAGAATGACAGAAGAATTGTTATCTTTGTGTTGTAGTATTAGGGAACTGAACAGCCCATGGACTGCCAAAAGAATGGATAGGTATGCTTTGGAAAAGGTGCAGCCAGAGTACTCTTTGGAGCCAAGATTGGCAAAGCTTTATCACTCATATTTTGGACATGTGGCTAGGAGAGGTTATTCCTTGGAAAAGGATATCACTCTTGGAAAGGTGGAGTGTCAGAAAAAGAGAGGAAGATCTCCATCAAGATGGATTGACACAGTGACTACAGCAATGAATTCAAGTGTATCAGAAATGGTGAGGAAGGCACAGATTAGGACGGGATTCAGATCTGCTCTTCATAGGGTCGCTATGACTAGTACTCAAGGCCACCTGCACCACCTAACAACAACAACAACAGCAAAATCTGGTCTATAGTAGAAAGATTTGGCAGTTGGATTCTATAAAGGTTTGCTACCTTGAGAAATATATGAACCACTCTCACTCTTTCCTATAAGGTCTCTACATGTGAGCATTGACTCAGCGGCATTCCCTTTAGCTTTGATTTGCTGTGATGCTGAAATTTCACTCTCTTGGACAAACATCAAGATTCTAAGATAGTCAAATAAAGAACAAAAAGAGGAGGGGGAATCCAAACTATAAATAAACACATTTTCACAGAAGGATAAGCCTAACTGCAAAAGTTTCAAGAAAGAGAAAATGGATGGAACTTTACCCAGTACAACTGTTTTCCATTTGGCAGTTTGCTTGGGCCCAGAGTTGCGGGCCACTGCTTTTGTTGATGCAAGCCTGTCCACTGCCATCATCTTTGATGCCCAATGGACTCTCAGCAGGCCCTAGGAGATCCACAGGTGCCAACTGATCACAAAACACTTGCACCTGAAGGCCTGAGGGCAAAGCCCTGTCACGGTTGATTCCCTGAAATGGCCTGCTGACTTGCCGGCTCAAAGGGAAGGGTAAGAAAGGAAGAAGTTCTGAGGGCCAGTTCAAAAGGCAGAGTGTCTATCATATCTTTCAAATGAAGGTGTAATGAGGAATTCACTCTGGAGTTAGGGTTAGTGGAGAGGTGGAGATGAAGAGGGGAGTAGAATTAAGAAGGAAAGCAAAACATATGGAATATGTGTTTTTTAAAACCTGTAGCATGCATGTGTATATTTAAGTATACATATAAATGCATATTTACTTATGGTAACCTAAATTGGTCTTCTTGGTACTAACGAGCACAGTTTTACTGGGAAAATGTATTAAAGTTGTTTCTCTTGGTGCAAAACCAAACTTACTGAGCGAATTCTGACTCATCATGACCCTGTGTTGTTAGGAATCATTGAGTCAAGTACAACTCGTAGCGACCCTAAGAACAACAAATCTGAACCCTGTCCTAACCTGTACCATCCTCACACTTCCTGGCAGTCACTGTGTCAATCCACCTGGTTAAGGGTCCTCCCCTCCTTCACCATCTTTACACTTTTCCAAGCATGATATATCTCTCCAAGAAACAACCTCTCCCAGAAATAAGCCCAAAGTATGTGAGGCAAAGTTTTATCATCTTTGCCTCCACGGAGCACTCTGGCTGCACTCTCTCCAAGACATATGTTTGTTCTTTTGGCAGTCCATGGGATGTTCAGTACTATTCTCAAACACTACAGCTAAGAGGTATCAATTCTTCTGTCATCTTTGATTTTTGTCTAGCTCTTGTATGCATAGCAAGTGACAGGAAAGACCATGGCCTGAATCAGATGCACCTTAGTCCTCAAATTGACATCATTACTCCTCATGAATTTGAAGAGGTTCCTAACTGCAGACTTTCCCTGTGCAATACTACTGTCTCCTGATTTCTTGACTGCTTGTACCAAGGATTTTGATTGTGGATCCCAGTCCGATGAAGTTCTTTCAATCTCTTCTCTCTCTATCCAGTGGTAAAAATCTCTGTTTTCTTGACATTGAGATGCAAACCATATTGAAGGCTATATTCTTTGATCTTCTGTAACAAATGCTTCAAGTCCTACTCATTTTCTGCAAGCATGGTTGTGTCATCTGCATAACACAAGTTATGGATGAATCTTCCTCTGATCTTCTTCAGAGTCAGCTTCTCAAATAATTTGTTCAGCAACCCTATAGAGCAGAGTTAACTGTCCTGCTCAGTCTCTGTGTATATAAATCTTAATGAGAGTAGAATGCCTCATCTTTTCCCTAAGGAGTGCCTGAGAGATCTGAACTACAGACTTTTCAGTCAGTACATCTACTTTTTACCATTACACCATGAGGGCTCCTTCTTCAACCAGAAGAGCTGTGTAAATGTTCCAGGTCCCTCTCTAGGATGAACTTGTTTGTTCTCCTAGCAGTCCATGGTATATTCAATACTTTTCTCCAGCCCCAGAGCTCAACGGCATCAATTCTCTATCACCTTTAGTCATTGTCCAGCTTTCTGATGCATAGCAAGGAATTGAGAAGAGCATGGGTCTGATTCAAGTGCACCTTAGTCTCCAGACTGACATTCCTGCTTTTTAGTACTCTGGAGAGGTCCTTGATAACAGATTTCCCTAATACATTTTGTGTTTTGATTTCTTGGTTGCTGTTACCAAGAGTATTGATTGTATAACTGAGCAAACTGAAGCTGTTAACAATCTCTTCACTGTCTATCATGGCACTGACAATTTGAGAATCTTAGTTTTAGTGATGCTGAACTTCAATCCATATTGAAGGCTGCAGTCTTTGATCTTCTGCAGAAATGTCTCAGGTCCTCCTCAGTTTTGGCAAGCAAACACAGGTTGTTGATGAGTCGTTCTCCAATTCTTATGACACATTCCTCCTCTTAGAGCCCAGACTCCTGGATGATCTATTCCGCATATAGGTTGAAAAGGTATGGAGTTAGGATGCATCCCTGGTGCATCCCTTATTTTGAACCATAGAGTGATTTCTTGCTCTGTTCTAACAACTGAAAATAGAAGTCTTACATTTCCCATTTGTGCATCACAGGGTTATGGTTTCATTACTAAAGCTTCCTATTATCTCCTCTCATGTGATTTGCAGTATCTGAAAACTCACTGGAGGATGAACTATGAGTCAGTTACAACTTAATGGCACTTAACAACAATTTCTGCTTCTTTGACTTAATCCCAGGAAATACTCAAGGTGCCAGGCTCTGGCAAGCAATACCTGCCGTTCTGAGGCATCTGCAGGGAACAGATTCTCTTTGGCTAAGGTGGCCTAGAGTGATAGCAGAGATAGGTCAGGAGTGTTCTCTCACTCTAGGCTTGACATTACTTGCCTTTGCTGAGCCCAATTTCATGAGGTTACACAAGTGAAAAAGAAAAATTTGAGACAATCAATGGGAACTATTACTCTGAATTCTGGAGGACAACTACCTAGCCAGTTGACTGGCAGATATCCCTATTTATTTCCATCCCAAAGAATGATGATCCAACAGACTGTGAAAATTATCAGTTATTGAACAATATCATTAATATCACACACAGGCAAAATCCCACTGCAGATTATCCAAAAACAACTGGAACAATACAGTGACAGAGAACTACCAGAAATACAAGCTGGGTTTAGGAGAGATCGTGGCACTAGAGACATTATCACCATGTCAGATGGATCTTGGCTGAAAGCAAAGAGGAATATTTATCTGTGCTTCATTAACTTTGCAAAGGCATTCGACTATGTGGATCACAACAAATTGTGACTAGCCTTGAGGAGAATAGAAATCCAAGAATACTAGGTGGTGCTCTTGGGAAACTTTGACCAGGAAGTAGACCTTAGAACACGAGAGGGACATCAAGGTTGGAAGGGCGGAGGGACAGGCGAGAGGAAGACCCTGGATGAGATGGATTGACTTACTAACTGGTGTAATAGGTGTTAAGTGTGTCAGAGATAATGAGGTTGGCTAAAGAAAGAGCAGGGTTCAGAGAGTCATAAGGGACTGGACAGCACATAACAATAACAACAACATTTTTAGTCAAAGGTCTTTAATGCTGTATCAGACAGAAATCCTTTTGAGCTTGCTTTTGAGAACACTGTAAAATTGAGCATCACCAAGAGCACGATTTGGAAACTTCTATTAGAGTAACAACATTAAAGTAAGAGCAATATTGGAAATTCTCAGTGTACTATATAATAGACCCCAGCTTACTCTGACCAGGAACATTAAACCCAGTCAACTCAATTAGAGAGGAATCCATAATTTTGATTTTTAAACTAAATCTTCACAAAGCCTGTTGCCCAATGCTCCAGAAATGCCATGATAGAAGCACAAACCCTGGAACCAATCCTCGGCACAAATATAATTTATTTTTCTTCTCAAACTCCAGACCTGGGAGCCCTTATAAAACAGTCATCTTTAAAACAGCTGCCAGGCCAACACTGCCTAGTGCTGTAGACAATTACATCCTGGGCTTGATTACCTGGGTTCAGGTTAAAATAACAAGGGAGGGGGAGGCGTAAACTAAACAAGATGGCATCCCACAAGGACATTCCAAGTTAATCTGCTTAGAGAAGAATCAGCAAGAACAGAAGGGACTGGCCAGGGTGGCTGGGAAGCTCTCGATGCATAGAACACAGATTTATTTCAAATTCGTTAGTGAAATTGCAATCTTCTTCCCATCCCCCACCTTCATCCCCTTATATAATAAATCCCAGATCCTGGGTCCTGTTCAAGTTCCTTTCTGATCTGAGCCTGGTGTATTTTATGGACTGACCTCCACTCTGTCCCAGGCTTGTGCTCAGGGCTGTAGTTCCCTGCTAGACTTGGATTTCAAGTTTTTGAACCATTCCAGAATCACTCTACTTCTCTGAGCTCATCATGCTTTGCCCATTGCTCAGCCTTGAGTATAAAATCAAGGTCTATAATGTCCCTTCTCTCTGCTGGGTGAATGATCATTGTTCAGTCTAACTTCAAATTTAACCTTCCCAATGCAATCTTTCTTCTACCCTCTTCCACCCCCACCCTCTCACCCAGGCTGAACTGGATGCTATGAGTATCTCTCTTCTGCATTTCCATCACACCCTGCAAATGTCACTCTTGCTGTTGTTAGGTGTTGCTGAGTTGATCAATACTCATAATGACCTTAGGAACAATGGCTCAGAACCTTGCCATCCTTAAAGTCTCCTCCATGCTCAAGCTCACTGTTGCAGTCACTGTCAGTCCACCTCGTTAAGGGTCTTCCTCTCTTTCACTGACTTTTTTCACCATGATGTCTTCTTCCAAGGACTGGCACCTCCCGACACTATTCTTCCCAAAGTATACGTACGTTTAACCCTCCTCACTCCAGGGGAAACCCTGGTGTCACTTGTTTGTTTGTTTTGTTTTGGTAGTTTGAATGACTATTCCTGTAGGAAGCTATCTTCTTCTCACTCCCATTATCTTAATAGTTGGTGGGGCCCAATCCTCCTTGTCCTACTGGAATTGAGTAGGCCAGGAGGATGGTAGTTTATTTACTGAGGAGATGAACTGTCCTGACAGGTCCTCGGAAAAGGCTAGCTCCAGGGGAAGTGTCTGGAGGGCATTAAGAGTGGCTGTGTTGTTGTTAGGTGACATCAAGTTAGCTGCACCCTATCGCGAGCCTCTGAACAAAAGATGTGAACTCTGTCCTCTGCTGTCCCATCTTCACTATTACAGACATGCTTACCTCCATTGTTTCAGTCTCTGTGTCAATCTTTCTTGTCAAGGAGCTTCCTTTCTTTCTCTGACCCTCTACCTTTCTCAGCATGAGGTCTCTTTCCAAGGACTGGTCAATCCTGACAACTTGCTCAAAGTACGTGAGATGAAGTTTCATCATCTTTGCCTCTAAAGAGTGCCCTGGTTCTTCTTCCTCCTAGACTGACTTGTGTTCATTTGGCATCTCATGGTCCTGTTCAGATACTCTTCATCAACACCAACAATTCAAAGGCATCCATTTTTCCTCAGTTTTCCTTATTCACTGTTCAACTTTCACATCCATATAAAGCAACTGATAGTACCATGGCACGAGCCAGGTGCACCTCAGTTTTTATCTTGGCTCTTCAGCACTTTAAAGAGGTCCTTGATAGCAGAATTGTTCAATGTAATAGGTCTTTTGTTTTCTTTATTCCTGTTTCCATGGGTATTGATTGTGGATCCACATAAAATGAAATTTTCAGCCTCAATCTTTTCTCCATCTGGTCTTTGTCTGTTTCCAAGATAAGCCCTTTAAGACCAGAAACTATATTTGATGATTTTCTGAGTCTTCACTGTTTTGTATGGTGCCTAACACATGCTCTAGGGGATTCAATGCTCATCTTGTTTAATACACAAGTACTTATTTTTACCAACTGCAAAACCAAAAAAGAAACAAACACAAAAAAGAAGGAAAAAAGAAAATAAAATTGGCAAATTGAAAGTATTATACTTAATGATTGATGGTGAAGAATATGAAGTATTAACACCTCCACATAAGCAGTTGCCATTGCTGTAACTTTCACAGAAGACTTCCAAGGAAATGGTAGTAAAAATTTCCCAAAGAGTCCAATTTTAATGCAAACAATTATATTGTTTGTTGTTGTTCTTTGTTTTAATATCTGTAATAACTGTTAATTTGTTTGACTGTTAACTTAAAGGCTGGAGATTCAAGCCCACCTACATGTACCTCAGAAGAAAGGCCTGGTGATCTGCTTCCACCAAAAAAATGAGCCCCTGAGAACTCTGTGAAGCAAAGTTCTTCCCTGGCACATATGGCATCACCATGATGGTAACCAGTTTGGGTAGTTTAGCATAGCTGAAAGGGATCCTGTTTTTATGGGTAACAGATAAAAAATTTTAGGAAATAACAGAAGACTGGATTGCTGTGACTTTGTCACTCACAAGGAAGTTAATTTAAAGCGGTCAGTTAGAAGCAACCCAGTAATACAAATGCTTATGTCAATGCAGCAAGGGAAGGTCATTGCTGTTCATTTCATCAGCCTATATTTCAAGGCTCTGCTCAGTGATCTCCTCCTCCAACTGGTAAGGGAAGCCAGCTGTTCTCAGCATAGTCTAGAAATTACTTGGAGTAATAAAGCAATTGTGATGACTGGCCATGTAAACAAGATAAGAGCGTGAGAAAAAAGGGCATGAGCTGCATTCTCAGGGTCAGCTTCTGCAGCTTAGGAAAACAGCACAAGGTTTGACCAAACATACCAAGGGCCTCATGCCCACCATTCATCATTTATTCATTCATAAGCATTGATTGGCCATATTTGACATACTCTTCTATATACCATGCTCATTGCTAGGAAGCAAAGATGAATAATAGATGTTGACATCATCTTTGAAAGAAAGTTGAACAGATTACTGCGTCATTGTGTTCCTATGTGTAAACGGAGTGTGGCAGTGCCATGTAGTCAGAACTTACTGAGGACATCAAACGAATGATTGCTAAAGGGTTCTAGTGGCGTGATCCATTAAGTGTCTGTGTGGCTAACCCAAAGGCTGAGCCTCTCTGCCAGTGCAAATGCACCAGTCACTCTGGAAAAAAGAAGGGCAATCTCCTCCCCTGCAGCTTACAGACTCAGAAAACCAGTTGGTGGGTCAGCTATGAGTTGGTTCGGACTGGACAGCAATGAGTACAGAGCTCTGGAGCACAAGTACTTCATTCTCCCCATAGAGCCTCTGCAGGATTCAGGAAATGGATGCCCACTGAGACGGACTTGAACAATGGATTAAAGAGGGTCTGATGTGAAGGACAATGAAAAGAAGTAAATAAAGGTGTACTAAATGGTTGATAGCTAACATCTTTCGAAATGTACAAACTATTTAGGAAATAGAGACAATAAGTGGAATTCCCTTTCAATCTTCATAGAGTCACCTGGGGTTTATACAATAGCTGGGCTCAATTCAGAAATTCTGAGAATTCACAACAGGAAGGAGCAGGTTTGAAGTAATAGCTAAAGCATTAAGTGTAGACTACCTGCAAATCAATGAAACTGGGGACAGATTAGTAAAGGACACATGGTTCTCAATTCCCTTAATATCTTTATGAATAAGAAGATTAAGCCACAAGAGTACATGATGCTTGGACATCAGTGTCCCCGCTTTTGATATCACGAGTAAAACCCCAACTGCTCAGAGGTCATCAAGATTCATCTGACATTTCCTTAGGCACCATGCTGTTTTCCTACAATAATCTCCACCAATAGGTTATATCACACAGGTGCAAAAACTGAGTTTCAGAGACATGAAATTACTTTCTCAAAGTCACGCAGCTAATGGGAATAAATTAAAGTGTCTTTCCACCAAATCAAAAAACAAAAAAGAATCAATCCTTACTTAAACCTATCTTGCTCGTTGCTCTCACATATCTGAAGTTCTTTTTATTGTTGTTGTATTTGAATCTTCTCCATCTTGATCACCAATTTTCTTTTTAGAGAACTAACTCATTTGGATACCACACCACACTGAATTTGTATAGGTTTATTTCCTCCCCAAAGTACCATCATTTACATACACAAGTTCTCTGCAGCTGGTATAGCGCAATAATTCTGCTCTTCTCTATGCCACTGCTTTTGTTTGACCTACGTTTGGGCCATCTCAAAAATCTTACATCACTGGAATTAGCTTGGCTTCTTAAAAATAGAGAGACTGTAGCTGGTGAGAGTTACTAATTCACTTCCTCTTTACAGAGTACAAACCCCAACCTAACCCACTGTCCTGGAGTCAGTTTCAACTCATATCTGATTCTCCATCAGGTTTCGAGGCTGTAAGTCTCTACAGGAGGAGAGTGCTCATCTTTCTCCTACAGAGCTGATGATGGCTTTGAACTCTTACCCTTTTGTTTAGCAGCCTGACACATGTTATGTACTTCCCAGTAAATGTCTATTGAATGAATAAATTAATGAACTGACTCACTCTATCCATCTAAAAGGAGGAATAGGAAGGTCTTTTCATCTATTGATCCAATCAACCATTCATTCATCTTCTATTTACCATTTGAGTTTTGGATTAAAGCTCAACATCAAGTAAACAAAGATTCTCACCACTGGACCAACTGGCAGCATCAGGATGGCTGGTGAAGAGATTGAGATAGTTAACAGTTTCAGTTTGCTTGGCTCCACAGTCAAGACTCTTGGTACCAGCAGCCAGGAAATCAAGAGATGAACTGCATTGAGAAAGTCAGCTGTGAGGAACCACTCCAGAGTATTGAAGAGCAATGATGTCAGGCTGGAGACTAAGGTGTGCCTGATCTGGGCTATAGTCTTCACAACTGCATGCTATTTGGACAGTGACTAGGGATGACAGAAAGAGAATTGATGCCTTTGAGACGTGGTGCTGGAGAAGAGTGTTGAATATACTATGGACTGCTAGGAGAACAAACAGGTTCATTCTGGAGAGGGTGAAGCTGGCCTTCTCCTTGGAGGCAAGGATTCTGAAGCTTCATCTGACATCATTTGAGCATGTTGCAAGGAGGGACCAGTCCTTGGAGAGGGACATCATAGTTTGGAGAGTGGAAAGACAGCGCAGGAGAGGAAGACCCTCGATAAGATGGATCGATTCAGCGACTGGGGTGGTGGGAGTAAGTGTGTTGGAGATAGTGAGGTTGGCACAGGATAGATCAGGGTTTGGGGCTCTTATACATAAGGTCACTATGAGTGGCAAGAGACTTGACGGCACATAACAACAACAATAATACAAAAAGGGAGAGACTCTCATGGCATAATGGCTAAGGAATTAAGTTGCTAACCCAATGTCTGTATTTCTAGTCCATGATCTGCAAGAGAAAGATGAGGTGGTTTGCTTTCATAGAGATTCATAGCCATGGAAATCTAATGGGCAGTACTAGTCTGGCTTATAGAGTAGCTTTGAGTTGAAATGGACTTGAATTTTATATGAAACCAGTCACAACAGGAAAGAATTTCCAAGCAACAAATCATTACTGAAGACCTTTGTTTACTTTATTCTTCTATTGAACACTACTTGTATTTGTACTTCCTAAAACACTGTAAAAAAGGTCCACAAAAATAAAATACAATTGTTGTTGTCAGGTGCTGTTGAGTAGAGTACGTCTCATAGCGACCCTAAGAAAAACAGAGCTGAACCCTGCCCTATCCTGTGCCATCCTCATCATCTCCGACACACTAGCGACCATTGCTGAAGTCACTGTGTCAATCCATGTTGTTGAGGGCGTTCCTTTCCTTTCAGGTCCTCCATCTTTCCATGCATGATGCCCCTTTCCAAGGAATAGCCTCGCCTAGATATCCTACATGTTCAAAGCATGAAAGATGTAGTTTAGCCATCTTTACCTCCAAGGAGAACCCTGACTGTACTTTCCTCAAGACATATCTGTTTGTTCTTTTGATAGTCCATCGGAAATTCAGTACTTGTCTTCAGCACCACAACTTTCAGGCATTAATTCTTCTTCTGCCACTTTTGTTCATTATTTAGCTATCTGATGTGTAGCAGATGATTGAGAAGATTGTGGCCTGAATCAGGTACTCCTTTGTCGTCAAACTGACATCATTGTTTTTCAGCATTTTGGAGAGGTCTCTGACAGTGCATTTGCTCAGTGCAATATACCACATTATTTCCTGACTGCTGGTACTTAGGGTACTAGATTTATAAAGTAATAAAGAGGCGGGGTGGGATAAAGAGCACAGACAGGCTGAGGTGCTGTGAATGAATAAAACACAAATCTAGTCCTTCCCTCTTTTATATTTAGTGAATATTAGGAACTTAGGCAATTCACCCCAGGTGAAAAATATTGATAACTGGGTCATTTAGTAATCTGGATAAAATAGTAATAAAGCTTTATCAAGAGATTCTTCTAGAACTTGCCACTGAATTCTTAAGAGGATTTTAACTTTTATTTTTACAGGGTTTTTATTTCAAATTCTCCTGGGGGCGGGGGGAGGGGGAAGCCAAATAGCTAAAAGTGTCCTGAGAATTTAGTTTGCAATTTTTTAAAGCAACTAAAGAATTTCTTCTCATCAGGCCCTGAGGAAAACCTCTCAATTGGCTGTAAGGAGTCTTCAGCAAAGGTTCTTTGAAGCACCTTTTTGGGGCCTGGGACAGTGATGATTAATGTGTGGCCAGCTTGAGGGCCAGCATTCTTTCTTCCCCTCAGAGAGGGGGAGGAGAGACTATTCTCCAGCCCTTAGTAAGCTCTTCAGGAAAAGGGTTTGATATTGGAGATTCCCTCGAAAGCTTGCTACTCCCCTCACAGGTTCTTCCAGCTTAATCCCTCACTCTCAAGTTTCTCTTTGTCTGAAGCCAGTCCATCCCTACCACCAATCATACCCAGAGGTAGCTTGTTACTCTGAAAACCCCCTCTTTGGGCTGACTTCCAGCTTCCCCCACCCCTCCCCACTCCCAGCTTCCTTTTCACCTTGTGGCCCCTCCCCCATGCCTGCTGGGCCCTGGGCCCTGGTTCCAGCTCAATTTAGAAAAAATGTAAATATAATACATCTCTGCTTGCCACCTTCCCTCAATTGATGACCTGCTCCACCATTGCAACTGACAGGCTCGGAGTGGGCTCAGCACACTTCCTGTCTGCATGGGTGGTCCTGGAGATCACCTAGAAGGAAGCTGACAGCTGAGAGTGGGGCCTGGGATCACCATGTCAGGCACACCAGAGGGAGTGGGCAGCTTTGGTTTCACTGCTCTCATTTTTGTTCAAAGCTCAAGACAAGGGACTTTTCCTTTTGTGAAATTGGGAAGGATAAGAGGGACTGAGGAAACCTCATGTAACCCCACGCCTGCACCCAAGTTCCCCTAGATCCTGATGAAATCCTCTCATGGAATGCTCTGGAGAAGTGCATTAGTTTCAGTAGCTCTAGTGACTTTTGGAGTGACATTAGTCAAGTCACATCCCTTCTGGGGCTCTTTGCACTAAGGTGCATGGTTCAGCCGGCACATGTGAAAAGGTCAGCACTGGGAGGGACCTTGGAGGCCCCCTGGCAGAGTGGTTTAGAAGTACTGCTTTTTCTTTTTTAAAATTTGTGATTTGAAGGTGAGTTTACAAAGCATACTGTTGAGTTTTTCTCCCTATCAATCAGTCATGCACATCCTGTTCCACAACACAAGACACACAATGTCTGATTGTCCGCTTATGTCACATTGTCTTTCCCTTTACCCATCCCAATCAGTAGTCTTTCATTGTTTGATTCTCTACTCTTTCTCTCACTCCCTTCCCAACTGCACTAGACTACTCTCTGCTAGCTGTACTGATAACTCTCTGTCTGTAAACCTTTCTAGCCTTTCATAAGAGTGATCTTACACAGTATTTGTTCTTACAAAACTGATTTTTTTGACTTAGCACAATGTTCTCAAGACTCGACCATGTGGTACAGTGTCTTTGGACCAAATCAATCAACTCAGTAAAACGGCAGCACATAAGATCAATATATAAACATCAATCCACTTCTAATCTTGTTTATGATCAAGACAATCCGTGAAGATTATTATGTGTACCACTCACTTCCATCTGTGCAGTCAGGTCCTGAGGATGCTCAAATCTCTTTTCTCACTCAGAGAAGCATCAAAGAATGTGAGAAAGTAGTAGTGACAGCGACTTTTTTGTTAGTTTGGGTTTTTTTGTTTTGTTTTTTTTTTAAAAAAACCCCCCAACTTTTCATTTAAGAAACACTTTAATAGTGGTAATGCAGTAAAACATTACTACTACAGGGAGCCCTATGGCTTAGTGGTAAAGAGTTGAGCTGTCAATCCCAAGGCACATGTTTTGAATCCACCAGCTGCTCTGTGGAACAAAGATGGGCAATCTCCTCCTGTGCAATTTCCTGTCTCTGAAAACTCACTGGTGAGTCAGCTGTGAGTTGGCTCTGACTCACTGGTACATAACAACAGTGCATTACTGTGGCACAGGGGAATAGCTACTTGAGCTACTCTAATTCCCTAAAGTGTTGAAGAAGGAGAAAGAGACCCAGAGAGATGAAGTGAGTTGCCCAAGTTCATACTGATAGGTAGAGTCAGAACTGGTTGGGCACCATCCTTTGAGACCCAAGGAACTGGCCGGGCACCAGTCTCCTCTGAGACCCGAGGAACTGGCCGGGCACCAGTCTCCTCTGAGACCCGAGGAACTGGGTGGGCACCAGTCTCTGAGACCTGAGGAACACGGGATAGGAAGACTGTGCTCACCCTTGCCGTTCAGTGATCCTGTGGAGGTAAAAGAGGCGGCCAAAAGCAGAAGCTTTTCTGTCAGAGACAGATGCAGAGCAATCAGGTGTAGAAGCACATTTATTATCAAAAAGCCCTAGTTATCTATAAATGAGGATATCAGAAACTATTGTCACTGATATGACTTTGACTTCCTGTGGGCTTCAGGCTTCTCGCCCATCAAGTTATTTCCCAGAATGGTCTATCTGCAAGCAAGAGCTCACATTTGTGCATGGGCTCACGTTTCACCTTCTCCTATTTCCCTGCTCACTGAGTCCACAGAGGACCTAGGATGGGGGATGGGAGAGGGCAACTAAGTGAAGGAGAAGAAGGAGGGGGAGACATGAAAGGTGAAGGAGGCAGAGAAAGACAAACAAGGATAAGCACCACTCTTGATAATCCACTCACCAGATTATCAGTCCATAAATAAATGAGAATCAATGCCAGCGTTACTAGAAAGTGAGATTGTTTGAGCCTAGATCTGAAAGAGCAAGGGACAGATAAGCGGATGCTCTCATACATTCAATTACTTCTTGACAGATTTATCCACTCTGTTTTTAGTGTCCTTGCTGTGGAGGAGACATGCAAACCCTGCAACTCAAGGGAAATCTACCTTCTCGGGAAATTAGGTGCCAACAGACACTATTATCAGCTTGTATAAAATCCTGTGGGGAAGGGAGAGATATGAAGACAGGAGGATGGCTGGTGGTACAAGAGCTGAGTTGAGACATTTGAAAAGAAAGCATAAGACATTCCACGACAAGAGAAATCCACAAAGTAAACCTCAAAGTGGTATAATATAAGGTGTGGGGGAAAAGTCTGGTTCATTTTGTTTAGACTCCAGAGCATGTGAAAGCGACCAGGGTTAAATAAAATGAAAAACCATGGTCCATGATAGATAGCCTTGTTAAAGAGCATGAAAGATGTTGGAGCAATGGAGGGTTAGACCTAGACCATAGCCATAGCTCAGAAAACATAATAGGGTGATGATAAGGTGGTGGTATGCTGTACGTGGCTGTTAGGAGGGTCTAGTAGGATAACCACTAGATACAGTAGTCAGTGTCTCCAGCTAGTGTACCTCACACTCACCCACCACTTGTCTGTCCACAGAGGAGGCTTGTGTGTTGCTATGATGCTGAACAGAGCAGAACATCCAGACTAAGATAAACTAGGAAGAAAAAGCTGGTGATCAATTACTGAAACCGGGTAATTAAAGCCCTGTAGGTCCTAACAGTATCGTCAGTAGCTGCTTGTAGGGAGGGTGTGGGACTGGATGTTGTTTTGTTCCATTATGCATGGAGTTGCCATGAGTTCAGGGTCAACCTGATGGCAGCTAACAAGGATAATGGAATAGACAATGTGAACGGAAAAAGCAGCTTTCAGAGATGTTCCAAAGAGAAAAATCGTAGACATGTAAACCTCCTTAAATGAGGTGGGTTGAGAGAAGAATGAATTAAGATGATACTGGGTTTTGTGAGCTAAGAACCAAGAGAATAGGACATTATTACCACAGTAAAAGACCCAGGAAATCAGTCAAGGGAACCATTGTCCCTAAAGCAGAATAGTTCGGAAGTGTTACTCCTACAATGGATTCTCAGCCTGTCCTTTATTTGACTTGTCTGAAGTCTCAGAACAATCTTAAGGTGATGACTGGGAAATTAGTCTCTTATTTCCAGACTAGAGTTATTCCTCAGTAGGCAGTTTTTTAAAATGTAAGAATATTTGGTGAATGGGCAAGTACATCCCAAAAAAGAAGAAGAGAACGGGCAATTGTCTATAACACATGTAGGCTCACTCACAGGGAAGCTGCTGTGACCTGAACTCTTGGAAGCAAGCACTGGGAGGTGGATGTTGTCTATGAGGGGGCAGTCCTTCCTTTGTGCCTGTTGATTCATCTGTCTCTGTTAGGTGACTCCAGGACTCTGGAGGCTATGGGCATATCTGCTCCTCTGTAACCCCAGCATCAGGACAGGTCCTGACATAGCACTGCTCTTGGTGAGGCCAGAAGAAGGCTAGTGCAGAGAAAAAGACATGAAATTGGAGTTGAGGTTAAATCTGAGTCTAAGGGAAAGCATTCTATTCTGTCTATGTCCACTAATGACTTGATTTCGGAAGGGAAAGAAGGAAATTAAAACCAGAAGTGACTTTTTTTTTTGTTTTTCAGGAGAAACCCTGATAATAAACATGGTTCATTCAGGTCTTGAGAGATGAAAATCACTACGTATAAAGAAACATGTGAGTACAACCATGATGAAGAGGGAGGCCCAGATCTCAGGGACTAAAAAGATTTTTCTTTTTGTCTGGAAAAATCAAAGGGAGTTAAAGAGCCATTCCTTCAGGAGACAATTTCTAGAACTCTTACTATGTGCTTGGGACTGTGTTAAGTGTTATAACTGAAGGGATAAGTAAGGCATCATTTATGGCTCCAAATAAATCGTATTTTAGAAAAGGTCTAGGGTATAGTGAGAGAACAGAGAAGGGCTGAGGGTGGAAGAATCAGAAAATGCTTTTCAAGAGTTGTGTTTGGAATTACACAATGCAGCAAGAGTGTGTGTCACAGGCAGACAGGAGGACACAGTCAGACTTAGAAGTGGGGAAACTGTGGAGGCCCTACAAAACAAGCAGCCAGCTCATGAATGCCTGCGTTCTTACACTAAGGCATTTGCACTTCACCTTAAAGGAAGTCAGTAGTATTGAAGTTAGTAGATTTAAAATCTGAAGAATAATACAGTCTGGTTTGTATTTTAGAAAAGTCATTCTAATAACTGAGAAGAAAAGACAAAAGAAGGCATGAGAAAGGAAGCAAGGAGAGAAGTTACAAGATAAATGGCATAATTCAAGGGAGAAATGATGAAGAGTAAGAACTAGAAACAACAAAGAGATATATCTTGGTGAGGGTGCAGCCCTAGTGCTAGTTGGAGGCAAAGATGGTGAAGCTTCATGTTTCATACTTTGGACATGTAACCATGTGAAGGGCTATTCATTGGGGAGGGGCATCATGGTTGGAAAGATGGGGTCAGCCAAGAAGAGGAAGACCGCCAACAAGATGGACTGACGTGGTGACTTCAGCAATGGGCTTGACTGATGGTGAGGATGGTACATGATAGGGCAGGGTTCAGGTTGGCTGTTCCTAAGTTCACTATGAGTTATACTATATTCTATAACAACTAACAACAACAACAAACAGTAAGTAGGGAGCGCTGGTGGTGCAGTCTGTAGGGAGTTGTGCTATTATTAAGCTGAAAGACACGCCTCCGTGGCAGTCTGAATCTACCAGCAGCTCCACAAAGATGGGAAATCTCCAGTGCAACTCACAGCCTTGGAAACTCAATGGAGATTCAGCTTTGAATTGTTTCAGACTGGATGGCAACAAGGCTTTTAAACCCAGAGGTTGGTGGTTTGACTCTACCCAGTAGGACTCAAGAGGAAAGGCCTGGTGATCTACTTCTGTAAAAACTACAACCAAGCAAACTCTCTGAAACATTACTATTCTGAAATACATGCAGTTTCCATGAGTCAAAATAAATTCAATACTAAGAGATTTGTTTTATTTTTGTGAATACAAATATAAACTTTAAAAAAATACTGATCTTGCTTAGAGTGAGAAAGAACAGAACTCAAGATTGAGAGGGGACATGAGTGTGCAGGACTAAATGTTTACAAGAATCACCATCTGTTTACCCTGAGACCAGCATGAGATGGTACCAGGCAACAGTATCAACCATTCTGTTCCACAGATCTTGTCAAAATGGAAGAAAAATACGGACCAGGATCTCAAATTCTTAAAATGTCCAAGCATTCTGGATCAGTTAAGACTGGAGGAATTCCAAATGCATTTACTCTAAGATATTCTTTAAGCCTTAAAATACCTCCTGAAGTCACCTGTCAGCTAGGTACCTTCTTTTTTTTTATTTTAAAAACCTTATAGTGACATAACTTTTGTTTATTTTTTAATATAACTTTTTAAAAATTTTATACTGGTTTACATACAATGTTCATAAAATACACAGTTTTTTTCATACTGGATTTTTCCCCTTTCATTTACACATCCCTCCCTCCACCCATCAAATTGTGTGATCCTATGATTAAGCAACCCTCTTCCCCTCCTTGGGCCCTCGTACTCATTCTACAATAATGGTCTTATACAGTATTTGTCCTTATAAGACTGAGTTAGTTCACTTATCATAATGCTTTGCAGTTCATCCCATGTTAGGCAGTAATTTACAAAACTGTTTTCCTTTTTAAAAGTAAGCTGTATGAAACAAAACAGTCAACAGTCACATTGAAAGATAGCAAAGGGGCAGGAAATACAGCAAAAATATATTTAAAAAATAATTTTTATGAATTCTGAAGCAAAGCTGAGAGGATAAGTAGGCCAAGAAATCAGGTTTTGGAAATTAAACATCTACAATGGGAATAAGACTGCTGACACAAGTTGAATAATGTAATCGACGTCATCAAATAATGTTATTAGAAACACAGGCATCTTCTTTGCTATATTCAGAAAGTACCATATGATCAAAAGCCAATGGTAATGAAGGAAGATATTCAAGTTGCACTGAAAACCTTCTTAAAAAAATGCCTCAGGAATTGATGGGGGACCAACTGGTATGCTACAAATGACAGACGCAGTTCTGGACATGCTCACCAGTCTATGTCAGGAAATTTAGAGGACAGCTGCCTGGCTATTTGACTGGAAGAAGGCCATATTTGTTCCCATTCCCAAGAGAATGGTCCAACAGAATGGGAAAGTTATTGAACAATATCATTTAGAAACTCCCTATGACCCAACTCTTTGATTACTAGGAATATACTCCAAGGAAATTAGAACTGAAATACAAATGGAAATCTGTACGCCAATGTTCATAGCAGTGTTATTCATCATTGCACAAACATGGAAACAGCCCAAATATCCAAATATAACCAAATGGATTGAGAAATTGTGATACATTCACATGATGGAATACTATGCAGCACTCAGGAGCAGCGATTTAGAAAAACACTACATAACTTGGGAAAGGCTAGAGAGCATTATTCTGAGTGACCTAATGTAGTCTCATAATGACAAAGCGTTAAATCCATTATTTTAAAAATAGAAGGATAACTAATAAAACACGCATGAAAACTCAAGAGGGGCAGGGCTGAGGATTGGTAGGGGTGAAACCACAGGGTTGCACAGTTTGGTAGATGGAGGAGGGGAAGGAAATGGGAAGGATTTGAGAGAAAAGATGGGGTAATGATGGGGAAGATCCAATGGTGGTTAATTTTATAAAACATAATGCATGATAAAGACTGCATGAAACCCAATGTGAATGAAGAACAGTGTGAAACACAATGTATATGAACTTTGTAAGTAAACCAATTAAAAAAAGAAAAGAAGCAGAAAGAGATTATAGAGAATAAGAAAGGACTTATACTAATTCACAGGAGCTCTGTGGGTATGTGGTTAGAGCACTTGACTGCTAACCTTGAAGTCAGTTGTGCAAACCCAGCAGCCACTCTAAGGGAGAAAGAAGAGACAGTCCACTTTGGAAAGGATGTATGGCCTCAGAAACTCCAAGACCCAATTCTGCTCGGCCATACAATGTTGCTATGAGTTGAGATTGACTTCCTGGCAATAGGTTCAGGTTTGAGGTTCGTATGTCAGTTGACACATGCACTTTTCAAAACTAGAGTTCAAACTTAAGATTTTATGATATACCTCAGATCTAAGTGCAAAGGCCCAGTGTCTTTGTCTCTGAGGTAGATACACCCTGTGTATGTTCATGTGGACTAGGACTCTGGTGGTATGATGTGTCATATGTCAGACTAGTAACTGTATCATCACCAGTTTGAATCCAGCAGGCATCCCCTGAGTCGCTTTGAGTCGGAATCCATGGCATAACAGTGGATACTGGGTTTAGTTGCATGCCTTTGCTGACAATCTGTTTTGGTTCACAATGAACTAGGAAAAAATGCCAAAAACTTTATCTGATTTTCACTCTAAATAAATGAAAGTATAAATACAAAATCATCTATGCATTTCCCTTCCTGCTAGGGTATTTTGAGTGGATGTAAGCTCATGACTAAGAAAAATGAGATTTCCTCTAATGACTGTGTAAAGGCAGAAGAAATGAATCTCATCACCCACATTAATGGCCTGAGGGTCCCAAAGCTTGGGCTGTGTTTAAGAAGCTGGCGGAAGGCTCCACGAAGGATAATTGACATCTTGAGGCAGGAAGACAATGGTGATTACTTTTTGGATGACAGAGGAACAAAAGTTTGTGGGTTTTAGATAAATAGATGACAAAAGGAGCCCATTTGAGATTCTAGACTTGTCAAGCAGTGCTGGAGGGGCTCAGCATTCTCTAAATGGACAAACATCTTGGAACACTTATAATTCAGACTCCTGAGTGTGATTCTTAGATTTGCCTTGGAGACAAGTATCCTCATGCTTTAAACATACTTCCCAAACCCACACCAATGGATGACAGAAACTCTTGGGGGTTTAAAGCTGGGTTTAGTAAAAAAAAGTCTAAATTGAGAGGAAGACATTGGACTCCTGACAATAATAGTGGCAGCTGATATCCAGCACCAGGCACTATTTTTTAACTTTTCTATACTCTTCACCTCATCTTCAGACCAATACTGTGAGTGTGATTATTATCAAGCTCAGTGTATAGATGAAGAAATACAGATTAGTTGACTTTAAACATCAAGCCAGAATCACAGCTAGCTTGCAGCAGACCTAGCATTGGAAGGAAGTAGTGTGATTCTGGAGACCATATCTAACTACACTCAGCCTACACTCCTTGATGGAGAGGCCCATTAGCAAGATCTATCACTCAGTCCTTTACAGAACTGGAGACAAATACTCCCCTAAAGGCTGAAAAGAATTATCTAGAGATGATAGGAATGAAAAGAACCTATCTCAGAAATGTGATTCTCTTATTTACATAAAATATGAAATGAAATAAAACATTATCTCAAACTATTGAACATCTTGACAAA
Source organism: Elephantulus edwardii (assembly GCF_000299155.1). Lineage (NCBI taxonomy): Eukaryota > Metazoa > Chordata > Mammalia > Macroscelidea > Macroscelididae > Elephantulus > Elephantulus edwardii. Next base: position 2,891,611 of record NW_006399846.1, on the reverse strand, counting down.
AATGACCTAAAAAATTGTTAGTGAGATTTGTGGACATCACTGTGGAAAAGAGGTATGTGATAAAAGGTTCTTTATCCAGACAAGATGACATCAATGTCAATCTGAATTTTTGAGGAAAACTAGGCAACAGAGCTGGGCTACCTGAACTTCCTTAATGCATGTCTGATAGAAGAAAGGCAGGCTACTTGCCTCACTCCTTGTTTGGTCTAACTATCCCCCATACACATTTATCACTCATATTCATAGGGCAAATAAAGAGTTTACACATACTATAATGAGTAAGTAGAATGCAAAGCTATCTGATCATCAAGTTCCTCCACTGCTGGACAGTGAATAAGGCTGACAGAAGAAGTGATGTCTTTGAGTTGTGGTGCTGGAGGACAGGTCTGAATGTTCCATGGTCAATCAAAAGAACAGATAATGTCTTAGAGAAAGTGCAGCCACAGTACCCCTTCGAGGCACAGATGGTGAAGCTTTGTCTTACATATTTTGGATATGTTGTTAGGTGAGGCTATTTTTTTGAAAAGGACATCAGACTTGGAAAGGTGGAGGGTCAGCAACAGAGAGGATGGCCCGCCTCAATGAGATGTATTGAAACAGCGACTGTGGACATGGTCTCAAGTACGTCAGAGCTGTCAAGGATAAGACAGGTTCAGATCTGTTGTTCAGAAGGTCACTATGAATTGTACTGAATGGCGTCTAACACCACCACCAACCCCTAAACTGACATTTATTTGCTTTTCATTGCTAATAGTTACTCATGGCCATGAGGCTCTTTGTACTTGCCAGTCCTTTTCTTTGGAACATTCTTTCTGTTCTTATCATTAATATATGTTCCCTTAAAATCAGAAGGGATATTGAGGATCACCTAGTACAACTTCCTTCCTAGAGCTAAAAATCTCTTTAGGACATCTTTTACCTCACCCTTCCCATCCCCAACATGCCCCTATCTACCAAACTCTATTTTGAGAATGATCCTTCACTTGCCTCTTAAAGTTCTTACAAGTGTAGTTCAAGGCACACTGAATGCCTGTTGTGGCAAGGAATGTACCAGGCCCTGGAGGACAGGATGATGGATAAACCATTGCGTCTACCCATTTCTTTTTGTCGTTGTTGTTATGTACTATTGAGTCAAAACCTAATCACAGCTATCCTCTAGTGGGTTTTCAGAGTAAATCCTATGGGAGGAGATGACCTTTCTCCAACAAGGTAGCTGCTGGATTACAGAAGCATGCCTTTGGGTTGGCAGAGAAACTCCTTAGAACTAGGCCATTGGCGCTCCCTTCACTTCTCTTTAGGAGCTGACAGACTGCATGTGATGGAGAACAGAAAAATGAGTAGTAGTCATACATTTGGTAAGGTGCATCCTCAGTGTATGCACCAAATTCAGTGCTGGGACAAAAAAGGAAATGATCCAGTATGACTCAAGAAAAGCAGGGGTGTAATCAGTGAAGGATGAGTGGAGAGAAACAAAGCCCAAGGTTTTCTAATGTAAACCCTTTCCCAAACAGAAGGCTAACTCTTGGCAGAAATTTCTTTCTTTCTGAGTGAAAGGATAGCCGATGTAGAAAGGCATTTGAAATATGAGAAATCACCTCTGAAGTAAATATCTAACTTAGCATTGGAGAGGGATTAGAGGTAGCACTTAGCAGAAGGTGGAAGGCTTAAGAGAGCTGTATGTTTCTATAAACAAGGTCTTGATATCTTCTTTGCCTATTACTTCTACAACAGATATAATTGTTTCTTCTCTGGAAAGTTTACTTAGGTTACAAAAGCTCTGGTTTTGTCTACAATTTTAGATTACTTTGGGATTGTATCAGGCCTTCTGGGGCCACCTAATCTAGACACTGTCCATAATTTCATCCCTAACATCACAACTTCTTCTAAACAGAAATAATAATCCATTAGAAAGAATTAGAGGGACGTACTTTCTAATATATCACCTGGGTGCATAGACAGGCACTGGAGAGCCCTTATGGAACGTGATTACCCACATACCTGGGACACAACTGTCAAAGAACAGGCAGATCCAAAAGATGAACAATCACACCTGAAAGGTACTCAGCTCTTGGAATAATCAATCTTACAAGATCACAAAGGTAACACTTGTCCAAGGGTAAAGCTCAGAAGGTAGAAGGAGAGGCCAGAAGGAAAAGAGGACTTTAGGGAAATAGTGTAAAAAATGCTTGTATAATGTAGGGATTATAAGCCACATCATAAAAAAAATATGTAAGAATAGTTGAAAAGAATAAAGATTTGTTATGTATACTTAACACTCAATTTACAATGAAAAAGTAAAAGAAAGTGTAATTAACTAAAAGAAGCAAAGGTCCTTATGCAAACATAATCCCAAGACTAAAGATATTGAGTACTGAATAAAGAATTTAGTGATTCCTTTTTTGGATTTCATGGATGTTTCTCTATGATCTCTTTATTGAGTAAATGTTTAGATGATTTATCTGTCCTCTTCATGAAGAATCTGTATAGCACAGTTGTAAGCACTTTGCTGTTAATTGAAAAGATGTTGGGTTCAAATCCACCAAGAGGAAGATGTGGCAATTTACTTCCACCAGGATTTAAAACACTGGAAGCACTATGGAGGTAGACCTCCTTGGGTCACTATGAGTGAGAATTAATTTTATAGAAATGCCTTTTCTTGGTCTATGGTCCTTTTAACTCATTTGTTCCAAGTCTTAAGAATAATCTCTAAAACATCCATCCATAAAATCAAGGTTATCCACAAGTGGTCAAGAATTCAAAGACAAAGACATTAACTAAGAACTCAAAGTTGGGACACCTCTCCTAAGGGAGAAGTCAACATGCAAACTGAAGTCAAGTATGATACGATTATGTTCTAGCAGCTTGTACTGATGTACATGCTTCTGTTCAGCCTCATCTAAGAACAACTTAAGGCTCTATAATTAAAGCCTTTCCTCTCACCTCTTACATAAAACATTTTGGTTTTGCTTTCTGTTTTCATGACGAGTTGACAACTTATCCAGCTTTACCTGGTCAGAATGAGGACTCCCTTCTATTCCTCATGTCAAAAATATCTACATCTTGACCCAAATTTCACACAGCTACTTTATTATCCAATCATGGGAATTATATTCTTAAGTCTTAAACTTCTCTTTTACCATTCTTTTAGCTTTATTAGTGCTTAAGATAATAAGGGACTGGACAGACTAAACTTTTGATTTCATTGATTAAGAGTATGTCCAAGGATTAAAGAAACACCATCAAGCTGGTGTTTAGGTTGCTCTGGTTCTCATTCCGGGGTTCTTTATGGCCCACTTCAACTGATCATGTTGTACTGAAACTTATGAAGGAGCAAAGGCTGCCTTAGTCATTTGCTCCATTCTCTGCTATACATGCATGAATGAACACACACACGTAGACACATACAGCCCTTGCTTGACTTTTCCCCCAGTGAGAAGAAGGACCATGGTTCTTACTCATTTCCATGTACTCAGGGGTGAGTCCAGTATATGGTTCCAAGCTGTAGTCTAGGTCCCACTGCTCTGGATGTTTTGAGTGGGCAGAGTCAGTTTCTCTAGGCTCAGTTTCATCTTTCAGCTTCCGAAAGAGTTTCTTTAGTTTCCTGGAAAAGAAATTAACTGGTCACTAAAATACACTGGAAAACAGGGTTAGTTTTGCAGAGAAAAAAAGAAGGAAACTATGTTGTTACTCTAAACCTATCTCTAATGCAAAGATAGAGATCACTAAGATTCTTTTTCTCTTCAGGACAACTTAAGACGTCCTTTATCAGGATAAGACTCTATATCCATACACTGTGACTGAAAAGACCATAGCCTGTGTCAGGTGCACTTTAGTCCTCAAACCGACACTACTGCTCCTTAATAACTTGGAGAGGTCCCTGACTACAGGTTTTCCCAGTGCAATACAACTCCTGATCTCCTGACTGCTGGTACCAAATGTATTCTTGGTGGATCTGAGTAAGATGAAGTCACTGACAGTCTCAATCTTTTCTCCATCTGTCATGATGTTGCTTAGTGATCTAGTGGTGAGAATTTTTATCTTCTTGATGTTGATATACAATCCACATTGAAGGCTACAGTGTTTAACCTTTTGCAGAAAGTACTTCTAGTCCTCCTCACTTTCAATAAGCAAGGTTGTTTCATCTACATAATGAAGGTTACAGAGAGCCATCTTCTAATTCTGATGCCACATTTTTCTTCATAGAGTCCAACTTCTCTAATAATTTGCTTAGCATACAGATTAAGTAGGTATGGAGAAAAGATATAACCCTGATGCACACACCTTTCCCAACTTTAAACCATGTAGAGCTCCCTTGCTCTGTAGAACAGCTTCTTGGTCTAGGTATATAGGATTTGCATGAGCACAATTAAATGTTCTGGTAGTCTCATTCTTCTCAATATTAGCCATAATTTGTTATGATCCACACAGCCAAATGCTTTTGCATAATCAGGAAAGCCCAAATAGACATACTGATTCAGGCCATGGTATTTTCAGTCACTTGTTATACATCTGAGAGCTGGACAATTGACAAGGATGACAGGAGAAGAATTAATGCCTTTTAACTGTGGTGTTGGAGAAGAGTAATGAATATCCAATGAACTGCCAAAAGAACAAATATGTCTTGGATAAGGTGGAGTCAGAGTGCTCTTTGGAGGCAAAGATGATGAAGTATCTTGCCTACTTTAAGAATATTGCTAGGAGATGTTATTCCTTGGAGAGGGATATGAGGCTTGAAAAGGTGGAGGGATAGCAAAGGGAAGGAAGATCCAGAGCCAGATGATTTGACACAGTGATCTTCAGCAATAAGCCTCAGTGTGCCAGAGACTGTGAGGATGGCACAGGATAGGACAAGGTTCAGACCTATTGTTTCCAGAGTTACTACAAGTTGTATTCAACTTGATGGTACCTAACAACAACAACTCATGAAGGAACACATTTATTCAAACCCAAAGAGACTCTGGATTCTTTCTGGTGTTAGATAAGCAAAAACAGATCTTTGCCCTCAAATGCTGAGATAGAGCTTATCCTATTTCTTAATAGATGATAGATCTATTCTCTTCAAGGACATGGGAAGGTGTATCAGGAGAGATTTCTCTCCTACTTCTCTTGGGTAAAACATTCACAGGTTTTAATAGCCTAAAAGATTTCTTCTTTGTAACTAAAACCAATCTAAATCTTAACCAACCACAACAGGATTTTGTTAGTTCAGAATGAGATAATGAGGGACCAGTATCTGGAGTTTGTTTGAAGATTACATGAAATAATGGTTATACAAACCTTAGCAGAGTACCTGGACACTATCCATATTCAAATATTTACTATTTTATAACTAAATGATGCTAATATCTGTCTGAACATAAAGTCTTTTCATATCTTCATTGCTACACACTAGAGGCAGATAAAAACAGGTGAAGAGCAAGGTTCCAACTCTGCTAACTGACTGAAGAGGAACCAGCTGTGAAGAGAATGCACTGAAGTAATCACAATCCGAGAAGAACGAATCCAAAGGTGTTGTCTATCCTTCTGTGACAATAATGATGATGATTAAGACACATTTATGAAGTTCTTAACATCCACAAAAGAGTGCTGACAACTTAGTTCACTATGTGTTTGGCTTCTGTGGGATAAAGTTAGGCACTCTTTTCCTATAAAGATTTACAGCCTCAGAAACCAAGGAAGAGTTTCTGTGTGTCAGACTTGATGCTATGGTAGTGGACTTGGTTTGGTTTTGGTTGACATACAAACCTCTAATTTAACATGCTATATAAATAATCTTCTAACTCTATGCCACATAGCTATGAGGGGTTCTAACCACCACCGAGACGTGGCCTTGGGATTAGCAGTGCAATTCCCTATGAACTAGGCATCAGAGTCCCCTTCAACTAGCCCATAGAGTTTGACTAGTCCAAGAGTTTCCATGCAATTTACAGCCTTGAAAAACCTCTGAAGGGTCAGCTCTGAGTCAGATCTAACTTAGTGACAATGAGTGAGTGAGTGACTTAGTGGATGAGTTCAATGAAGTCCCCAAGTAGTGCAATTGGCTAAGCATTCAATTAGTGATATAATGGTGGACAATTCCAACCAATCTAGAGGCATATCAGGAGAAGAGCCTGGTGCTCTACTTCTAAAATTTACACTAAAACAATGGTGAAAGAGAGAAAAGAAAAAAGGTTAAAAATAGTTTGAAACACAATGTAAATGTAGGAATGTGTGAAATGCAGTGTACATGAATGATACAAAATGTTTATTAATTTTGTGTGCAAACTAGTATAAAATAAAGAGGGGGAAAGGAGAACAAATAATATAGAAAAAATAGTTCTAAAAAGTAGAAAATGAGGTGATAAGGAATATGTTGGAAGATGTAGAGTGAATGAAGAAAACAATAAAGCTGTGATGGCTGAATACCAAGTTCTACAGTGAAAGATGGTGGTTAGAAGAAAGCTAAACCATAGTTTAAATTTTCAGAAAATCTAAGGAATCATAGATACCAGGCATCTGCCAAGTCAGGGAACAGTGACTGCTCAAAGTTCTGTGTAAGGAACAGCAGACTCTAATGCATCTGATCACTCAGGTTGCATGGAGAACTATATTTTCCAACTCTAGCGGGATCACAAAGCTTATTCCAACGATGAAATGAGCCAGAGAAACTACCTATCTGAACTAAATGTAACAGAATTTATAGGAAAATAAAGTCAATAACTTACTCTCCACAAAAATAGAACCAACGACAAAGAATGAACAATACAACTATACCAACACTAGGATATCAATCTAGGAATGTCAACACTCAATTGAAAAGAGAGAACAGGGAAATTAGAAGGGGAAAATAATAAAAAAAATTTAAAAGGTGAGGAGAAGAAAGAAAAGGTCTCAGAAGTGAAGGATATGCATTTTCAAACTGGCAGGACTTATTTAGCATAAATATGAGAAAAAGACCTTCATCGAAGAACATTATCATGAAATTTCTGAACTCTTGGGATAATGAAAAGGGTTATAAAACCTTCCAAGTTCAGGATGATAAACATATATCCTCTATCAATTATTTAGAATCAAAAACATACTGTAAAAAAAAAATAAAAAAATAAATACTGTAATTCTCAACATAAGCTCTGACAGTAAGGGACTCCACAGCAGTGCATTTAATATTCTAAAATCAAGTAATTTCAGCATAGAATACCATCTATTCCCAACTATATGTTAGTATGAAGGCAGAGTAAAGACAATGTCAAGTATTGAAGATTTCACATTGAGTTTTTTGTGCATCTTTTCTCAGGGAGTTCTTAGAAAAATAATTTCTCTAAGAGAGAAAATAACATGGAATCCAGTGAAAAAAGAGAATATTGAATCAAATAGCTGTTTCTAGATGTTGTTGTTGTTGTTATGTGCCATTGAATTGCTCGTGACTCATAGTGACATGATGTACAACAGCCCTAAACTTGCCGTATCTTGAGCCAACCTTATTGTCTCTGGCACACCTACCCCGAATCCCCAAGACATCGAGTCAATCCATCTCATCGAACGTCTTCCTCTCTTCCTCTGTCCCTCCACCCTCCCAAGTGTGATTCCCCTCTCTAAGGATTGATCCTAGATAGCTGGATTAAAAAATTGTTCTCATTGGAAATGGACAATGGAGGAATCCCATGGGACTGACTCTAGGGAAAAATAAATGTGACTGATAAAGTATTTCATGTTCTTGATGATGTAGCCTATCTTCAGGGCTCTAAAACAACTGCTACTACCAGTATATAATGAAAATGATGATGAGAGAAGTGTTGGTAATTATGAGAATATAAAATAGAAAAATTGAAGTTGGCCTAAGACAGAAGTATTTCTGGAAGAAAAGACATGTGAGGCCAAAATAAATGATGGAAGAAGACAAAAAATGATGAGGAAAGATAAAGAATGGAGTGAAGGGTGAAGGAGTATTATAGGCAAAGGATTTGTGCAACAGACAAAAGTAAATGTGAAAATTGTTCATATAAGAGGCTGAAGGAGTTAAAAATGCTTGAAGCAATATATTGTGTCTAGGTACCAGAGGAGAAAAGTTGGAAGACTTGGGAGGAAGAATAAGTTCATGCAGGGATCTCTGGTGGCCTAGTAGCAAGAAGCTGCACTGCAATCCCAGGGACACAAAGTTCAAATCTGCCAGATGCTCTGCTGGAGAAGGAGGGGCAATCTCCTCCTGTACCAGTCAGACCCAATTTGACGGTACACACAAAATATAATAAAATAATAATAATAATAATAATAAAGAATACGTTCATGCCATCCGAGGCCTTGTAGTGGACTCAGAAGAAACGATGGTAGCCAAGTCTAGGATGACAACAGGAGATATGAAGAGATATATTCACCATATGCTTGTTGTTGTTAAGTGCCATTGAGTTGACTATGACTCATAGTGACCCTATGCACAATAGCTCTGAACCCTGTTCTATCCTGAGCCAAATTCACTATCTCGACACACTTACCCTCAGTACCCCAGTTACTGTGTCTACCGTTCTCATCCATGGTCTTGCTCTCCTGTGCTGTCCCTCTACTCTTCCAAGCATGATGTCCTTCCCCAAGGACTGGTTCCTCCTCGCAACATGCCCAAAGTATGTCAGAGCTTCAAAATCCTTGCCTCCAAGGAGCAGCTTGGTTTCACCCTCTCCAAGATAGACTTGTTTGTGCTCTTGGCAGTCCATGGTACATCCTAGACTCTTCTCCAGCACCTTAACTCAAAGACATTGATTCTTCTTCTGTCATCCTAGTTACCGCCCAGTTCTCTGACACCTAGCAAGAAATGGTAAAAATCATGGCCTGGATCAGGCACACTTTAGTCTCTAGACTGACACTGTTGCTCTTCAGCACTTTGGAGAGGTCTCTGATAGCAGATTTTTCTAATGTAGGTCACCTTTTGATTTCTTGACTGCTGGTTTCAAAAGTGTTGATTGTAGAATAGAGGAAGCTGAAGTTATAAACAATCTCAATCTCTTAGAAAGCAGAATTTAAGATGCACATGATTGTATGCAAGAGGTAAAGAGTGAATAATCAAGGATAATTCTCAAGGTCTATGGACACAAATGTGGTCTTCTAACATAGAAAATACTAGATAAAAACCTACTTTGGGGATAATAAACAAGAGGAGAAGTTTTGGACATGATGAGGGAGAGGAGCCTATGAGACAATAAATAGGCAGCCGTGTGTCTAAGGCTCTGCAACAAGTCTAGGCTGGAGACCTAAGAGTCATCATGATGCCAGAAATATATGATCATTGAGCAATATCAACTAATGTATAAAAGAGAGAATCGGGAAATATCACTATGAATACTGATAGTTTGTGGATAAGGTTGAAGGGAAAGCTCTTTGAGTGATGCAAATGGTTAATGTACTTGGCTGCTAACCAAAAGGACAGAAGTTCGAGTCACCCTTTCAGGCCACCTCCAAAGGAAGCCCTGTTGATGTACTTTCAAAGAATCATCCATTGACAACCCGACGGAGCACAGCTCTTCTCTGACACATGGAGGATCATCATGATTGGGGTTGACTCAATGACAGTAGTGGGGAAGGAACCTTCAAAGGACAAGGAAGGATCAGTCTTAGGAACAGAAAGTCACCTCTGACACTTTATGTCAAGAAGGTGAGGGAAGAAGGAACATCAGGCCTCTGCAGTCAAGATGTGTGTGATACTGTAACTAGATTTAAAAAGATGGGTTTGTTTTTTTTTTTTTAAGTTACCAATAATTCTTATGAGTCCTTTATTTTCAGAAGTTTCTCTTCTGGAGATCTCAGTGACCATTAAAAAAATTAATAATAAAGAAAATCCCCCCTACCCCCAGACTAGGACTTAACAGAAATGCTGCAAGTTGTGTAACACACAGATGGGCTGTTTGGAAAACTTCAGATTATGATTCCGACTGTCTGATGCACGCACTCGTTAAAATAACTCCTTTGATGTTGTCCCTTGTCCTTTTCATCTGCTATTTTTCCATCCCTTTTTAATGACAAGTCTCAGAAGCTCTCTCTGGCAGACTCCACTTTTCCTCTGTCTGTGTCCCAGAGGCTCCCACCAAGAACATGGTGATTGTCTGTCTCACCTGTGGCCTCACCATTGTAGGAACCTGGTGCCCCAGACAGTTCTCTACAGACCCGGGCGCATTACAGAGAGAAGGCAGGACTACACTATCCCAGGTCAGAGAAGAGGCTCGCATCAACCTCTGAGCTGTGTATTCCTTTCCTTGATACCTGACAAGGTTCCAATTTGTTCCTTAAACTATAGATTCACAGCCAGATTCTATCAGATTGGAAGAATACAGATCTCTTTTGCCTGTGATGGCTTTAAAGAGAGACTGCTTTCTATCATGAAATGCAAAATTTATCTCATTTATGAAAAGGAAGTAGAAAGTTTATGATACTGAGCTGTGCTCAGGGGCCTATTGCAGCTATGTGAGATGTGATCTGGGGTTGCTCTGAGGACGAGTAGTGACAAGAAGACATTTTCCCAGTGGAGGTACTGGTCTATCTGCTCTGTTTCTCCCAAAATATGTCCAGGAGAGAATCTAGAATGTAAAAACGGTGACAATTATACCCTTTCACCAATTATTCAGCTATATGAGTGATAAAATGATCCATTTCTAATTTTGCTGAATAAATAAATAGTGGCACTAAATTTGAGATAAAATGATATGAGGATTTAGGATGTAGTGTAACGTGTTTTAGGGCAGTACAAAATTGGTGTCCAAAGTGTATTTTTCACAAACACCTACAAGATAGGCAGGATAGGCAGGTTATGTGAGGGCTGAGAGCCTCCCTGCCAAGAGAGATTCAGATAATAAAATAACAAATAACATAAAAGCAAACTGGGTCAGCTGTTCATCTTTCCTGAAGTCAACTCTGAAGGAGCTGCCTCCGAGCACTGTTCTGGGGCCATCAGTGTTGACCAGGACACAGCTTCTCTCTGCAAAGTATCTATCACAGCTCTGTCATGCCTCATAAGCCTGAGGTTGCATGAATGGGGCTGGTCCAAAGCCACACTATGCAAGCAAATCTTATCTATTATCATGTCCTCGTTAGTCAAAGGGCTAACTTCAAATATCTTAATGCTTCTAGTTTCACTGCTCCCCTTTGACCCATTCTATTTTTCTGTCTCTAGTCAAAGGTATCATTGGCCAGTTCCAGGGTCTCGGACCTCAACCTAGCAAAAGTGGGGTGTGCTGCTGTCTGTTGGGAGATGACTGAAGAGTGATTGAGGCTTCCATAGTAGCCCTATCTAGGGTTTGCACAATATTTAAAGTAAAGAGAGGTATGAGGGAGTTAGTGAAGTTTATTCAAGGGCCCAAAGGGATGTTAACATCTAATTCCCATGAATAAACTCCCACCTGGCATTGAATATGATATTGACTGCCTGTTGTAACTACAGTATTCTAGGACTATGATGAAAGGTAAGACTTACTCTTATCTTTAGTCTTATCTTAAGTGAACTCAATCCTATCAGACAAATATTGAATAAGAGGGGGGATCAGAGGGCTGAGAAGCAGGGATGTTAACTATAGGGTCACACAATTTAATGAGTAGAGAAGAGGGGTGAATGAAATTGGAAAGATCCGGTATGAAAAACCAATGTATACAAACTTTGTAATTAAACCAGCATAAAATTGAAAAAGACTTAGCAGTTAGGGTAAAATATGTGACATAAAAGGTTTTAAGCCTTATTACGCAGTAACTCAATTTTGAGATGATGGTAGCAAAGGCTACGGTAGTAACAGTTGAGATTTGCTTAGGAGGTAGAATTAAGAAGATGGGGGTAGATTAAAAACAAGTGGTGATCGGCTCTATCCTAGTTTTGTGGAGATCTGTGGGATGAGACAATGATATTCTCTGCACTAATAATTCTCAAATAAAACCTTCTAAAACAGTTCAAATCAATAGGAAGTTTTTACACTTGGCTTGTATATCATCAGGGCACCTGAGGATAAGAATAATTTCTTTTTCTCTCTGAGGTCCTTCTGTTTATAATCAAGTAGAAGAACCCAGTCTGCTGCTGGTATATCTTTAATTACTCCCTAACAGCACACTCTGGTAGCCTAGTGGTAAGAACCTGTGCTGCACTCCCAGAGGCACATGGTTCAAATCCACCAGCTACTCTACGGGAGGAGGATGGGCAATAATCTCTCAGGAGAACCTCTGCCTCTGAACACCTGTTGGAGGATCATCTATGGGGTAGTTCCAACTCGGTGGCAAAACAAGAATTGCACATAACAAGAACAACAATGCTCACATAGGGTGCTCTGGTGGCATAGTACTTACGGAGTGGTAATGCTAACTCTCAACGGTTCTCTGGCAGCTAGAATCTACCAGTGGCTCTGTAGGAAGAAAGTAGGCAATCTCCTCCTGTGTGATATATAGCCTTCCAAAAACCCACTGGCAGGCAGCATGCGTCAGTTCCAAATTGACAACAATGAGCAGTACTTCTTGCATGTCTCCCTTTTTTACAAAGACAGTGCAGATCTTAGGGTAAGAATCTTGAGTAGGCTACTGATTATTTAATAGTGTTTTGTGTTTGTTGAATGCCTCTTTGCCTATTGTTTGCAATTCATGGTAATTGATGCTGTGTGTGGTATAAATGTAAGTAAAAATGACTTGCTATAAGGGAAATCAGTATGCAAATAGCTATTTCATTAGATATGAGGGAAATTAAGAAGTTACTTGACAATGGATGCTGTTTGAGAAGTGATGTTCTAAGGCAAGAAGAGACTGTAGGATTCTCAAGGCAATCAAAGTTGTGGTGTGTGTCCACCACCTACACACACAAACATGTGCACAGATACTAATGAGGATTTTGCACACATAAAGTGATAGGTCTATTATAGCTTAAAGGAGCCCTGGTGGCACAACAGTTAAGTAAGTGCCTGTTAATTAACAGAAATGAGTGGCTCAGATCTACCCAGAGGTTAAGCAGGAGGAAGGTCTAATGATCTGCTTCCGTAAAGGCTACAGCCATGACAACTCTACAGGGCAGTTCTGTTCTGTCATATGAGGTCAACATAAATGAAACACCGACTCAATAGCACTCAACAGCAATAGCATGGATTACTGGTAAAGGACAATTAGACTTTAAAACGAAGTCATTTTCTTTGAAAGAATCTTATAATATTGCATTTAGAGATAGATGAGCCAAAGGTCACCTACCTATTCCTAAGACCTGCTTCTGCTTTCAAAAGTAAAGGTAAAGGATTTGATAGAAACTCTGGAAAGACATAAGAACAATGCTATGAATGAAAAGTCATTGAACCCAAGACAGAAGCAGAACACTGTGTTCTAGACTTGGTTTTTTTCAACCTCTCTCTCTCTGGACTTTCAGCACTGAAAAGTGTCACTTGTAAATAGAAGAAAATTCAGTGGCAATCAGTTTTGCCTACTCAAAACTCTCAGACAAAGGTTCTTTCTTCCTTTATTCAATGTCCATATTTTCTGGATTAAAAAAAAAAATCAAGGGGAGCTCTGGTGGCCTAGTGGCAAGGAGCTACAACTACAATCCCAGAGGCGCACGGTTCGAATCCACCAGATGCTCTGCCGGGGAAGGAGGGAAAATCTCCTCCTGTACCAGTCAGATCTGATTTGACAGTACATGTACACAAAAATAAAAAATTTAAAAAACAAAGAAAAGAAACAAGAAAAAAAATCAAACCCACTGCTTTCAAAGATCCAATTCATATTTCATTGAGTTTCTGAAGCTATAAATCTTTATGAGGGGAGATGGTATCTGTGTCTTGTGGGATAGCTAGGATTCGAACTGATGGCCTAGTGACAAGAATCTGTGCTGAAATTCCAAAGGCATGTGGTTTGAGGCCACCTTCCTCCTGTGCAATTAACTGCCTCTGAAAACTGCTTTGGGATTGCAGCACAGCTTTATACTAGGCCACCTGAATCAAAGTACTAAAGACCACAGAGTCCGAGTTTTATAATTTACATGCATGCTTCTTCACTGTCAGACTCACCTACTATTTTTCTCTTGACTATTGTTGTTATCACTTACTGTCAAGTTGGAATTGACACACAGTTGGCCCTCCAGCAGGTTTTCAGAGGCAATAAATCATATGGGAGGAGATTGCCCATGTTTCCACTGTGGAAGAGCTGGTGGATTCAGAAAGCGTGCCTTTAGGTTGGCAGCTCAACTCCTTAAAAGTAAGCTACCACCAGAGCTCTCTCTCTTGACTATAAAAGACTTAAAAAAATTATTTTATGCATCTCAATTTTGTTCTGTATAAGGAGTTGCCAGGGGTTTGAACTCTGTACTGCGAAGTAACCCTCAGAGTTAATGAGAGTGAGCTCTAAGCATAGAATGAAAAATCCAATAATCATAATCATCATGATTACATGTGATCAAACTAAAAAGACAAACTGTGGAGGCAGAAAGAGTCTTGGAGAGAAAACATCCCAGGATTTGGTAGAATTTTTACTCTTTATCTCTTAGCTTAACTACATAAATATATGTGCCCTTTTACAGACTAGAAAATGAAAGGAAGAAACAGCCTTTGAAATAGAAATCAGTTGTATTTGGAATAGGCAATGACCATCTTCACTCAATAGTTGTTGTTGTTTATTGCCATTGAGTCAATCATGACTCATAGAGACTCTATGACCAAAAGACCTAATGTCTTTCCAAAACTACCACCATTTCTCTAAACTCATAAGAGTTTCTATAGGCATATGATTTAGGAAGTGGATGCCACTCCTGCTTCCAAATCTGTTTTGCAACTGGGAACTCCACCAAACATGCTCTACATTGAAAAACCTGGTATTTGAGAACCCAATGGCATCACAGCAAACCCAGGTTACTCCATGCAGCACGTTGACAAAGACTGATGTACAAAAGTGAAAGAATGTTCATCCAGATATAACAGAACTAGTCTCATTTAGCAGTGGTTAGGTGTTGTCAGGTCGAATAAGACTCATAGTGACCCTTGCACAAAAGACCTGAATTCTGTTCTATAAGTAACATAATTTCTGTATGTTTATAGAGTTTCCAGAGGCATGTAGTTTAGAAAATGGATGCCACTCCTGCTTCCCAACCTGAATCAGTCTGAAAGCTCCTCCATACATTGTACATGATGGGTAACCATTATGGTATTTGACACGACTATGGCACAGTGTTCAGTATCACAGCAACCCAATTTATTCAGTACAAGAAATAGACAAATGATTGCAGTATCACCTATAAAATATTCATCCTAAAATGAATACTCAGCCTCTCACCATGGGATTTTAAAGACACACCCTTAAGCAGGCCTTCACCCTTAGTCAACAGTTCAACTGACACCCGCTTTGGGAGGTGGAGAAGAACAGTAACACACATCAAATACGACCCCAAAACCTTCCCTTACATGATTACCATCAAGATGTGACTGCCATCAAATGCTAGGAGCCAACTCGTAGAGTCTCCAGGCCAGCCCCCAGACTTAGCCCCTCACTACAGGATTTTAAAGACATCCCCTTAAGCAGGCCTCTACCCTTGGTCAACAGCTCAACTGACACCCTCTTTGAGGGGGGGGAAAAACAGTTACACACATCAAACATGACCCCAAAAACTTCCCTTATGTGACCACCATCAGACACTAGGAGCCAACTCATAGGAGATGTTTATGGGCTGCTACAGCTGAAAAGTACCTTCGAGATGATTATAATCTTATCATTTTAAGAGACAAAGACAGTAAGACTTAAAGGGTCTGCCCACAGCTTTATGAATTACTGTGCAATTGCCATCAATTAAAGTGTGGCATATGAAACACACATCAAGCATAAACATGAAAATTTAGCCTTCAAGGCAAACAGCCATGTGTTAGTTTCATCTGTTATGGAGCTGATGGAGTTGATGGGTGGGGAACATGCCAACTGCCAACACACTGTCCAAACATATGCCTGAGTTCTTGCCACTCATACACTTTATAAAAAGCTTTTGAGTCCCGGACGAATGGGATAAATGGTAGACCAGATGTCCAGGGCTGACATAAAAAAAAAATAAATAAAATTTAAAAAAGGGCATCTCAAACCCACAAGCAAATTCCATCCTGAGCAGAAAGCTTGTAGAGTAAGAGTGTTTTGAAAGACAGGTGTCCTTCTCAGATGTTTCAAAGAGAATGAGGACTGTCTTCTTTAGTTTAGAGTACAGGGTCTGGTCTTCCAGCTTCAAAAAGGCCAGATGTGGTTTTGGTACCATCTGTATATTCTCTGGATGTTTGTTTACAGCACATTTTCTAAGATGGTAAGCTTCTAGACAACAGGGGCCATCTGTTTAACTAGCTTTGCTTGACTATCACTGATGACTTATAATCCACAGCAGTTAACAAGGCAGAGTTTCAGAGGGTTGACAGTCTTCCTCTCAAGACTTCTTGGTTTCTTGACTACTGTCCAGACACTGGTTTAAACAGAGATGTTGATCAAAGTACCCAGACACAGTGTTCCTTCTATTTCTCCTCCAGGAAAAGCAGGGGCCACCTGAGATTGCCCCTGTACATGGACAGAAAAACACCCAACATAGTCAATTCAATAAATGATGGATGATGGCAACAACTTTCCTGATGACTAGGTGGTAAGGGCCAAGAGAGAATAGTGTGGATTCTCATTACTTGAAGCAGGGCTCATTAAAAAGAGTTTTTCTAGGTAAATGAAAATCATCTCCATTATAACTTTAAGCCTATAAACAGGCTTCTGAAAAGAATAACCTTTTCAGGGAATATTTCAGGCAGTTAGGAACCCCCCCACTCTCTCAAAAAAAAAAAAAAAAAGAGAAGCAGGTGCTGCTGTTATAACATACATGGAGACCAGAGTTGGATCACATATTTATTCTTTAATGAGTCCATATATCCCAAGAAACTAGCACTCAGTAATCTACTCGGTCAATAGACACAAAGGAATTGTTGCCTTTGCCATGACCTCAACCTTCCCCATGACCTTGATCAAGAAATTGTCATCTCCTTGAGCCTCATACACTCCATCAAAAGCACTTTCAGGGTCATGAGGATCTGCAGTTAAGTCTCCAGGCAGTCTGTTACTTGTTAGAAAAAGTAAATGGTTTCTCTGGACAAAACAATAGACATTTCATTCAATATGACTATGAGTTGAGGCGCGGTTTCTGGAGGGAAAACAAGACTTCCCTGTTCTGACATTCAGGTACTGTGGCCATGAACATTGTGTCTAGCTACATCATGTGGAAAGCTTGGGACTTCTTAATTTCAAGCAGAAGAGGCAGGGTCAAGCCATGGTTCCTGGAAAGAAACAGCCATTCCACTTCAGGGGAACACCCCCCAAAAAGGGGAACGCCAATATACCGGTCCTTCACAAAACATTGCCTTACCTTAGGACATTAAACAGTTACAATCTAACATCTGCTAAGAAAAGACTGACATTTGATATGGCTGTGGCAGCTTCCTTTTAAGATACAAATATACTCTGGGCATGGCGGTGGGGGTGGCGGGGAAGACACCTCTGCTGTATATAGCCTTAACTTCTCCTAAACCTCAGACTTTTATTTATTCTGAGTACTGGCAGAGTTTGAGCCACACAGAGAGCTCCTTATTTCATGAAGTCTATTTTGTCTCTCAAACTAATAATCTAAGCTTTGGGATGACACGGACCATTTTATACACTTTTCTTCTCTATTTAAATTGCAGACAAATCTTGAGCATAAACTTAAAGCAAAGAATCAGAAATTAATTTTGCTAGAACCACAACTTTTCTCAGTATGGTTCTTTGGGTACACTTCTCAGCCTTTAAGACTTGAGTCATCTGAGTCAAAAGGAAAGGGCAGAACTATTCCCTGGCAGCTCCTTGCACCCCTTCACACAACCCCCCCTCAGTGTGCACAGTGTGATTCCTGGTTATGTAGCTTCAGAGTTTAGGTCTCTGGCTTTGGAAGATAATTGTCAGCCATTTAATCTTCTTAAATAAATTCTTTTGCCATTTAAAGAAGTTAGAGTGGATTCTAATGTCTACAAATAAGAACCTTAGACATGATCAAATATAGCTACTAAGAAAAAGATTAACAGATTTCTTTATCTCAGGACTACTTGAAACCATAGTGTATCTTGAAACTCCAAGGGGGAAATGAGTGAGCTCTCTTGGTGTAGTGGTAAGGAGATGTGCTGCCAATCCAAAGACACATGGTGCAAATACACCAGCTGCTCCATGAGAGAAAGATGGGAAATCATCTCTCATGTGATTTATTGCTTCTAAAAACCTACTGGAGGGTCAGCTAGGAACCTGTTCCAAGTTGAAGTCACATGAAATCAACACCACCACCTATCTTTGCCTAACTTTAAGGGCTAAATGCATGCCAGAATGATCAGTCTCATTAGGAGCTTGCAAAGAATCCTACGTCTAGATGAATTTTCACCCTTCGATCCTAATCAGAACTGGTCTAGCCTATAAAGGTTACTCTTGACCTGTTCCCTGACTCTAAGGTACTGCACTGGCCAAATATTTGTCCCTGAAGCAGATTCTTCTTTAAAATTGAAAAGCAAGACAGAGGAGGCTACATTTTCTCCTTAGGCTAATAATAGCACTTCATTCATTCCATTCTTATTTCTTTTAAGCCTTTGCCTGTGAGTCGGTGTTTGTTTTGATTATTATCTCAACACAAAACTTGACGGAAAGAAGTCCTTTTATGAAATGGGGCAGACCATAAGTAGGAAGGACTGAGAGAATCTGCAGGAAAATAGCTCATTCTGTGTTTCACCAACAAGTCATTCTGTCCTTATTGTCTACACTTTATTCTCAGAGACTTTTTTTAAACAATTCCATTATGTTCAAGCTTTCACATTCTCCTATTTACCGCATTGAAAATCTCTCTTGTACCTGTTCATTGGGAGGATAAGGAACATTCAAAATATGTACACCAAGACCAGGGCTATCTGACTCCCAGCTCTGTCAGTTACTAAGTATGCACACTTACATAAGTGATTAATCTTTCTGAGCCTCAAACATCCTTCAGTCAGATCGGTAAACAAGAGCTTCAGGAGGAAGCTTGCTCCATGGGGAAAGTCACTGGCAATTGGCAATTGGACAAAGGGGTGAGTAACCAAGTATTTTAGAAAAGGAGAAGCCATGGAAGTGCTGCCAGAAGTTGGACATTGCCGGTCTAAGTTCTGACACCAAAGAAAGAGATGAAGAGACTTCACTACGTACGGGACTCCAATCTCAAAGATGTTGTTCTGGATCAGCTGCTTCCCCAACATAATGATGCTGAGCTGAATGCAGAGCTCCATTAGGCAGCCCCCTGGAGCACACTGAGGAGAGGAAGAGAAAAAGGAAGGGCTGTTAGACCAAGGGAAGCTCTGATAAGCAAGAGTGTAAATTAAGCATACTAGGATGGAGATAGGGACAGGGAACTCTGCTGGGTGACTGGTAAAAAGCTGCACTCCAATTCCAAAGACACAGAGTTCAAATCCATTAGCTGCTCCATGAGAGAAGGATGGGCAATCTCCTCCTTTGAGATTTACTGCCTCTGAAAACCCACTGGAGAATCAGCTTTGAGTTACTTCTAACTCAATGGCATTCAACAATAATGCAATGGGGCTAAGGAAAGGGGCCAGGAGGGTGCACCTATAAACATCAATGAAACTTCAATGCCTTTACTTGCCTCTTCCATTCGGTAGCCGTCAAACACATAGACATAGCTTCCAGGCCTGCCTACAAACCTGAAACCAAAAAATATGAGCAAAGTTAGGAAAAGAAAGAGAATGTTTAAATACATACATCCTAGATAAATGAGCCACCCAACCATGTCCTCCTCAGCAGTACTGCCTAGTGTGGGTGCCAAATCCCCCAGGGACAGGAGTTCACACCCTTGTATCAGCTAGTAATCACCTATAACACTTGGGATTCACCTCTTTACCTAGTTGAATCCCAGACAACAGGGGTTGAACTGGACAGACTGAAGGTGAGTTTGGTGTGACACTGGGAAGGATACCAGTACATGTGTTTGCATGTGCACACGTGTGTGAATGAATGAACACGCATCACAGGTGTATACCACCTCTGAGCCTAAGCACAAAGAAGCTTGAATTCTCTAGAAACATATTGCTTGTATCTTGTTCTTTCAACCAGTATCAAGAAATGAGTTCTGATTTCCCAGAAATTGACTGGCTAAAGCTGAACATGGTGGATATTTCCTGGGATAAAAAAATGTAAGAAGTTTTGAGCAAGAGGTAAAACCTAATCATGAAATCCGTCAAGCGGTCAGAAGAGCCCTTCCTTCTTGATAGGTCATCTTCTTGCTCACTTCTTGAAATGCGGTCACCCCTTTGAGACTCAGTCTAAACCTCCTCTTCCCCGTGAAATCTTCTTGTTGTAGAGACACTTATAATTAAGTGCTCGCTCAACATTTATTTGCACATCTTATAGCATAGCACATATTGCATATTATAGCATGTTTTTGCCAAGACCATTTCTTCCAACATATCACATGCTTCTCTAAGGGCTGGAATCCCATTTTTCTGCCTGGAAGATCATATGTGCACAATTTATTATTGAAATTCTACTTCAATAGAAATCCTAGTATAGTGTCTAATTGGAAGGTTTTCTTCTGATACTATTTCATTATAGTCAGGGGAGAGGTCCTGGGAATGGGGTTGTGGTTGGATCTCCAACATGAAATTACCATGAATGGACTAGCTAGCCCTTGCTGTAATGTCTGCCCAGTGAGCTTTTCATTTTAAAGAGGCTGGCCTGGCATAATTGATTAATGTCTACTGGAACTGCTCCTTGTAGGTAGCCAACTGGCCATAAAATGTTTGAACTATATATGTGTGTGTGTATGTAAATATATATATATTAATATATATGTATATAAATATACATGTGTGTATATAAATATGTATATGTATATATATGCAGACTATGTATATATAGACACAATCTGATACATACACACCATACATATATGTTGTTGTTATTGTTGTTAAGTGTCATCAAGTTGTAGAAGACTCATAGTGACTCTATGAACAAAAGTCTCGAACATGAAAAAAATTCATCTTTTCCCCAAGTTCGTAGAGTTTCTGGAGGCAAGGTATTTCAGAAGTGGATGCCACTCCTGCTTCCATGCCTGTCTTAATTCGGGAGATCCACCAAGCACTGTCCACCACAGGTAACCATTATCATATCTGACACATCACTGTCACAGTTTTTAGCATCACAGCAACCATGAGTTGCCTTTCTACAGCAAATTGCCAGACCATTGCTGTACTACTTAGAAGAATATTTGACTGAAACAGTAAAAACCACAAAAGCCTTTTTGAAAAGGAGGCCAAATCTAATGCACTTACACTTTTAAGCAGTGGCCACATTCAAGTCTCAAACAAAAGCCAGAAAACAAACCTTAGCAGAATCTGCCTAGCTTCTTCATCAACACAACAATTTGTGTTATGCAGATGACATAACCCTGCTTGCTGCAACTGAGGAGGACCTGAAGCACTTGCTGCAGAAGGTCAAGAACTACAGCTTTCATATGGATTGAAGCTCAACATCAAGAAAACAAAGATTCAAATCACTGGGCCAGTTGGCAGCATCATGATAGATGGTGAAGAGATTGAGATTATTCACAGCTTTAGTTGGTTTAGTTCCACAATTAACACTCTTGATATCAGCAGTCAAGAAATTAAAAGACAAATTGCACTGGAAAAGTCTGCTGTCAGAAACCTCTCCATAACACTGAAGAGCAACAAAGTGAGTCTAGAGACTAAGCTATGACTGATCCAGGCCATAGTCTTTGCAATTACTTGCTATGCACCAGAAAGCTGGACAATGATTAGGGATGATAGAAGAATTGAGGCCTTTGAGCTATGGTGCTGGAGAAGAGTATTGAATATTCCATGGACTGCTAGGAGAATAAACAGGTACATCCTGGAAAAGGTGAAACCAGGTTGCTCCTTGGAGGCAAGGATTCTGAAGATTCATCTGACCTACTTTGGACATGTTGCAAGGAGGAGATAGATAGATAGATAGATAGATAGATAGATAGATAGATAGATAGATAGAT
>NW_006399846.1:2855866-2869499 GCF_000299155.1 Elephantulus edwardii | reverse complement strand
TGTGTGTGTGTGTGTGTGTGTGTGTGTGTGTTTCTAAACAGTTTGGAGGCTCATGTGTGAAGAGGTTGGATTCTGAAAATAGTTTCTCTTGTTTTGGTGAGGGTTGAGTATGGACTGTTTGGATTTTTTGTTTTGTTTTGTTTTTAGTTTACAATCAGGTGTGATCTGATTTGATTTGCTGGATTTAGCTAACAATGAGCTGTGGGCTGGAAGCCTATTGTTTAGAGTCAACTAGGGCCAGGTGGGCAGGTCTTTTATTTAAAAGGTGGTAGGGCCCTGTGGGCAGGTGTTAATTGTGCTTGAGAAGAACATTCTTCTAAGTGGTACAGCATTGGTCTGTCAATTTGCTGTACTGAAGTAACTTGGGACTGCTGTGATGCTGAAAGCTGTGCCATTGGTTTGTCAAATGCCATAATGGTTATCCATCATGGACAGTGTTTGGTGGAGCTTTAAGATTGAGACAGGCTTGCAAGCAGGAGTGGTATCCACGTCCTAAACACATGTCTCTGAGAACTCTATGAACATAGAGAAATGATGATAGTTATAGAACAGGGTTCAGGTTTTTTGTTCATAGGGTCTCTGTGAGTCTTGCTCAACTTGACAGAATTTAACAATAACAACAACAGTATCAAAAGTTGTTTCACACCTAAATATATAAACACCAGGCATGAAATTCCCTCCTGTCTCATCTACAAAACAGAGAGGCACAAATCCTTCTTAGACTTCTTACTCAGATCCCAGAGTCAAATTCCTGCACAGTTTCCCTGATTATCAAAATATGCAGATGCTAATTCAAAATGGTTTTGTGCTAAACCCTTACTGCTGTGAGGCGCCAGCTGAGTATGGTGTTGGGGGAGGGCACCATTCTGTGAGCTGACAATGGAGATGTAGTGACCCTACTTGTCTTGAAAGTAATGAACCTATTTTCAGGGACAGATTAGCCTTCTACATATGATTCTGCGATACTCACCTCCCCTTGAAAAAGGCCACATAGAAGATGGGAGAATAGGCGTTGACAAACTTCAACAAAAAAGCTTTGAGTATCAAGCGTTCTTCAAAAGTCTGTTCCGTTTTGGGAACCTCTGCAAGAGAAGGGTAATGCTAATGAGACTGACAGACTTCTCATCTTTCTAGAGTTTGGACCCTGTGGCATGGGTTACTATTTCTCAGTCTACGCCTTCAAAACAGAAACTAAGAGATCACCTCTGGTCCATTAGAACGGCATTCATCTGGAAGACCTCAAACTATGTTCCAGGTAATATGAGACTACAGAAGGCAAAGACTCCATCTACTATCACCGTCATCCTACCAATTCCCTGCTCCACTTATGAAATGATTTCCCACTGTTTTTCCCAGAGAGCAGCTCTGAGTAGCAGAGTTTGCTACCACCATTCTTGCTTCCACTAGGGGAATTCAAGATTTACTAGTGTAATTTGCTACCAATTCCATTGGATTTTATTTTAACAAAAGTTCTTGACTAAAAAGGTTTTACTTATCATTGAACAAGCCAAGAAGCAGCTAAGAGTATGTAGCAAGACATGCATAACATCCATTTTCTTTCTCTTCTTTGTTTTTGGTGGGAAAACATTCATCCACTGGTGTTCTGGGCAGGCTATGACAGCTTGCTTTTGCTTACTCAAATGCTGAAAAATGGTCAGATGAGATGAGTGGAGCTTTAACATAGCCCAAGCCAACAGCTCAAAGTCTCCACAGGTCTTAGCTCCATGAGTTCTTTCAGGGTTAGTCAGAGGAGTGGGCTGAGGAGCTTAGAAGGAACCTGAGCAGCAACGGAGCAGAGAGCTCTTAGAGGCCATCAGGAAACTAAAGATCCAGGAAAGCGCTAGAGGACCGCTCTGCAGGCTGATTGGGATATAAAGGCCACAAATAAGAACTAACAAGTAAAAAGACACACTCTTCAGGAGAAGGAAATCACCAATCCTGTATTATATGGATCTCAGTAAAGGCTGATAATGTACTGTGCACAGGGACTAAGGGTCAGGGTCTCACTGGGCACAGAATTTGGGGTAGAGATGAGACAGATATGTGGACTTGTCTGATTTGCCCACCCACCTGACTCATGGCTTTTTGGGAGTGGGGACCATCTAAACAGTGGATACTAAGGCTCTGTTCAATTCCCTGTGATATTCTTCCCTGGCTCATAGCCTCATGTTCAAAGCTTTCACATCCTTTAATGTTGTTATTGTGGCTGTGGTCATGTACCATTGAGTCAGGGCCAACTCACAGCTGAACTTCCAGCATGTTTTCAGAGGCAGTAAATCACACAGGAGGAGATTGCCCATATTTCTCCCACAGAGCAGTTAGTGGATTCGAACCTGGTGCTTTTGGGTTGGCAATGCAGCTCCTCACCACTGAGTCAGCAGAACTCACATTTAAAGTCCAGGTTAAATGTTGCCTATCATTTCTTTCCTGATGTTTTTTCTATATGACTTCAGGTATAGGTAGTCTTTTACTTTTTTAAAATACAGTATTTTCTATCTCTCTGTAACAATTACTTTTTATAGGCATATATAACAATAGAGCAATAAAAGCAACTATCACTGACAACCTGGATGTTAGTTTGCCAACCTCCATCCCCAGTCCCTCCAAAGCAGATGTAAGCCAACAATTTCTGAGTAGGTTATATACTTGGGAATTGTTTCTAGGAAGCATGACTATAGTGCAGATTATGAGAAAGAAATGAAGGAAGACAAGACAGCTATGCTCATGACAAGTAAAGCCTGCATAAAACAGGGACTCAGCTCCACTGGGGCCTTCCAGGAGGTCATGGGAAACATACTTCAGAATTACCATCCAAACTCCTAACCCTCACTGACCACAGGTCACTGCCAAGATTAACTTCCTGGTACTTCCAATCAACCCTGTGATGGGACTGAACATGTGATCACAGACAGAGAGATGCAGAGAGTCCTTGATGCAAACAAGAGCTACCTGTAGGTTCTTCCAAAGACAGCGCCTAGATGCTTTACAGAGGACACCACTGCACATGGATGTATATACTGGTTATCTCATCCAATACTAGGAGAGGGGATTATGCTTCACTTTTACAGAAGAAAGGAATTGAGGCCCAGAGAGGTTGGAATAATTATCAAGATCACACAGTTGGTAAATTACAAAGTCAAGATTTGAACCTAGAACTTCTTGTCTATAAGGATACTTTGTACTGTACCACACTTAGAAATTAGAATTTCAGACTGAGTAACATTTGCATCACACATCCTTCTACATCTTACTTCCAGCCTAACACCAGACAGCTAAGAAGTAACAATTGCTGTTCAGTTTACATTCATTGAGTATCTGCTATGTGCTGGCACTATGCCATGATGCACGATGACTTCACCCCTCTCAAGGGACTTTGTTTGCAAGATACCTATGTACAGTTTTTTGCAAACTGCTAAGTCTCTTCCAGATTTAATTTGTAAGCAGCAAAGTATCTCTTCTCTCATCACTGCAGAAGAGGAGCTCAGGGAGAAGAAAGCTGAATTCCCATGACCTAGCTTCCCCCATAGTACAGTGAGCCATCTCTCTATCTCCTTCTCTCTCACATACAAAGGAACTCTGGTGGCCAAGTAGGTAAGGGATTATACTGCCAAGACAGGAAGTTCAAATCTACCAGTTATGACATGGGAGCAAGATGGGCAATATTCCCTCTGTGATTTATCGTCCTTGAAAACCTGCTGAGAAAGTTAGGAAAAGCAATGAATAAGTGATATAAATACAATTTATTTTTTGAAAAACAAAATTTTTATTTTATACTAGTTTCCTTACCAAGTTCATATACATTGTTTTTCACACCAGATCTTTCCCATTTCCTTTGTCCACCCCCTCCCTCTACCCATCAAATTGTGCGACCCTATGATTTCCACCCATCCCCCACTCCCTCCCATTCCCACACCTCTGCTCCCACCTCCCCCTTTCTATCTTCATACATGATTTACTAGTTATCATTCTATTTCTACAATAATGGTCTTATGCAGTATTAATCCTTGGAGGGCAGAGTTAGTTTACTTAGCATAATGCTCTCTAACCCCTCCCAAGTTAGGTAGTGATTTTAAAAATCATCGCTCCTACGTGATGCATAGTATGCCATCGTGTGAATGTACATAATTTCTGAATCCATTCTGTTGTGGTTGGACATTTGGGCTGTTTCATATTCTTGTGATTGTGAATAACACTGCTATGAACATTGGTGTACAAGTCTCCATTTGTGCCTGAGTTCTCATTTTCTCAGGGTATATTCTAAGCAGTGGAATAGTGGGGTCATATGGAATTTCTTGTTCAGCTCTTCGTGGAAACGCCAAACCGCCTTATTAGAAAGTCATTGGCAACAATGGTGTGGTGTAGAACATGAGAATGCAAGTACTGCTTGTGTGAGGCCTGCTAGGTCTTCTGGAAGAAACAGTGAGGAAGAAATTGGCCGGATGCTAATCAAACACATTTCCTCCTCTAGATGCCTAGTTAGAGGAGAAGAGCATGAATCACATGTGAGTGGAAGTGATACCGTATGTCATTTCCAAATCTTGCTCTTAAAATTTCCTATGCCTTCCCTTCTCTATCCTATTCTATGCTAGCGTCACTTTGTCTACTTTCTCCTCTCCCCTTCTTCTGGGGAGATGCAGTCCAGTGCAACATCTCAAGGCCTCAGAGGATAATAGAACCAGAAGCAGGAAGCAGCCCAGATCTCAGAATCACAGAGTAGGAAGTTGAATTGTGACAGGAGCAGGAAGGACATATTTCTTGAGGTTTCTAAAAGTTTTGCTTTATTCTTTCAGTAGAGTTGCTTAAGCTGACTAATGTAGAAGGTGAAGGGACAGGCCACAAAATACCAGTGAAAACATTCCTAAAAAAACCAAAAACAAACAAAAGAGAAAGCCTTTCCCCAGCTTGGACCCGTAGGGTGTAGGAAGAGTAACTCTCAACAGCCAAGGGGTCACTGTGGGAGATGGAGCTGAAAGGCAATGACTGGTGCACCTTTGAAGTCGGTGGTCGACTGCTGGTGGGGAGAAACCTGCATGAGAGAGATGAGATGTGGTGGCTGAGAGTAACACTAACATCCTCTAGTATAAATCACTGGGAAGTCATTCCATGTTCTCAAGCAGAGTACTCTCCTAAAAGGGAAGAAGGAAACCACCTCTGTAGATCTCTTGGAATGATTTAGGGACAGCAATTATTTTTGTTGTGTGCCATCGAGTCCCCTGCATCTCACAGCAACTGTATGTACAACAGCTCTGAAGCCTGTTCTGTTCTGAGCCAGTCTCACTGACTCTAACACACCTATCTACTGCCCTAGTTACTGTTTCAATCCTTCTCATCCCAAGTGTTCCTCTCCTGCATTGTCCCTCCACCCTTCCAAGCATGATGTCCTTCTCCAAGGACTGACTGGTCTCTCCTGGCCACAGAGAACAGTAGCACAATGAAGAAGGAAGACTCTGGAATAAGCTTTGATAGCATCACAGGTGGTCCAAGTGGGAACAGAGGTCTACCAAGGAGAAGGTCATAGGCAGAGGAAGCCCCCTAAGACCTGTGGTCTTGGGAGAAAATTTAAGAATGAAAAAGCTTAGAAATCGCATAGCTACTATTAAGTCCATGAGTGGCACAAATGGTTTGACTTGGACTACTAACCTAAAGGTTGACAGTTTGAACCCACCTAGCATTATCATAAAAGTCTCACCTAGTTTTGTAAGGTAATACCCAAGAAAATGCTGTGGAGAACTTCACTGTAACACATGTATTGCCATGAGGTAGGATCTATTTGATGGCAATTTTGGTCTATTTTCATTCAGTCGTACTACTGCTGTTGTAATCAAGCCTTTAATTATTCCTAAAGGCTTAAAGAGTATAAGGAAATGATAGCTAGTCCTTAGTGAATCCCAAAAATATGGTATCATTCCTGCACAGCCAGCCATAAGAATAATCAGATTTACTCTCAAAATTCCCCCTGTACATCTTTTATTTGATGACAAGACCTCACAACCTTGGTAAACCATGCCAAGTCAATCCTACAGAGCACCCTGGTGCTCTCTGGGTAGCTCATCTGTGTGTTGGGGGGGGGAGTGGTTATTTGCTTGTTTGGATAACTGCAGGTTCAGACTCCAGTATCAGATATCAGAGTTTAAATATAGAACATAAATAGAGGAGTAAATTTATATTAAAGAGGATAATAGTGCTTGCCTTAAAGGATTATCTTGACCGAAGGATGGGAATGCTTAGAGAGCACTCCGTGCAGTACTTGATACTTGGTTATGTTGCTGTTATTTATTGCCATTGAGTCAGCAGCAACTCATAGGTGACTCTGCAGCAGGTTTGTAGAATCAGTAAATCTCCCAAGAGATACTGCCCATCCTACTCTCACAGAGCAGTGGGTGGATTCAGATCATGTACCTGGCAGCACAGCTCCTTATCTGAAACTTAGTGGACCTCAATAAATGGTAACTTTTATTGTTGTTATGTACCCTTGAGTTGCTTGCGACTCATAGTGACCCTATGTACAAGAGCCTTAACCTTGCTCTATCTTGTGCCAACCTCACCATCTCTGACACACTCCCACCACTCCAATCACAGAATTGATCCATCTCATCAAGGGTCTTCCTCTTCTGTGCATTCTTCCACCCTCCCAAACATGATGTCCCTCTCCAAGGAATGGTCCCTCCTTGCAACATGCCCAAAGTATGTCAGATGAAGCTTCAGAATCCTTGCCTCCAAGGAGCAGCCTGGCTTCACCCTCTCCAGGACAAACCTGTTTGTTCTTCTGGCAGTCCATGGTATATTCAACACTCTTCTCTGGCACCACAGCTCAAAGTCATCAATTCTCTTTCTATCATCCCTAGTCACTGTCCAACTCTCTGATGCATAGCACGCAATTGCAAAAACTATAGCCCAGATCAGGTGCACTTGACTCCAGCCTGACATCATTGCTCTTCAGTACTCTGGAGAGGTCCCTGACAGCTGATTTTCCCAGTGCAATTCATCTCTTGATTTCTTGGCTGCTGGTACCAAGAGGAGTCAAGCAAACTAAAATTGTTAACTATTTCAATCTCTTCACCATCCTCATTGATGCTGCCAATTGGCCCAGTGGTGAGAATCTTTGTTTTCTTGATGTTGAGCTTCAATCCATATTGAAGACTGCAGTCCTTGACCTTCTGCAGCAAGTGCTTCAGGTCCTCTTCAGTTTCAGCAAGCAGGGTTGTGTCATCTACATAACGCAAGTTGTTGATGACTCTTCCACCAATCTTGATGCCACATTCCTCCTCGTACAGTCCAGCATCTTGGATGATCTGTTCTGCATATAGATTGAAAAGGTATGGAGACAGAATACATCCCTGGCTGACCAAGCATAGGTTTCTCATGAGCAAGCACAATCAAATGTCCTGGGATTCCCATTCTCAGAGTCAGCCACAGTTTGTTATGATCCACACAGTCAAATATCTAACATTAGCTACAATATCTCTAGTGCCATGACCTCTTCTAAATTCAGCCTGCACATCTGGCAGTTCTCTGTTGACATATTGCTTCAGTTGTTATTGGATATTTTCAGCAGAATCTTGCTTATATGTGTTATTAGTGATACTGTTCAATAATTTCCACACTCTGTCAGATCACCTTTCTTTGGAATGGAAACAAGTATCTATCTCTTCCAATCAGTTAGCAGCTGGCTCTCCTCCAAATTTCTTGGCACAACTTAGTGAGCACATCCAGGGCAGTGTCTGTGGAAATATGTCAATTGGTATGCCATCAACTTCTGGAGCTTTGTTTTCTGCCAATTCTTTCAGAACAACTTGAACTTCCTCCTTCATCACCACAGACTCTTACTCATATGTTATTTCATAAAATTCTTCCATGTCAGCCAATTCATTCTGATACAGTAACTCTGTGTACTCCTTCCATCTTCTTTTAATGCTTTTTGGATCACTTAACATTCTACACAAAGAACAACTTAAGTATTGCCACTTGTGGCTTGAATTTCTTTTTCAACTCCTTCAGCTTAAGAAATGCTAAGCAAGTTTGGCCCTTTTGATTTTCTGACTTCAGTTCTCTGCACATATTGTTATAGTATCTTGCTTTGTCATCCTGAGCTGCCCTTTGAAATTTTCTGTTCAGCTCTTTGACTTCTTGATTTCTTCCTTTAGCTTTGTCTTCTCAGTGATCGAATGCAATATTCAGAGTTTCTTCTGACATCTATCTTGGCCTTTTCTTCCTCTTCAGCCTTTATGGAGGGTAAATGTGGTTTAATGTGCTTTATACTCAGCCAACACTCAGCTCATCTGTCTGTGGGGGCATGAATGCTGCTATGATGCTGAAAAGATTTCTAAAATGGACTAAGAAGAAAAGCTTGCTAAAATTAGTCAAAGAAATCCTCATGGATCACAAATAAGCATGGAGATGATGAAGGATCAGGTAGCATTTTCTTCCATTCTGCATGAGGTCACCCTGAGTCAAAGGCCTACTCATTCAACTAATGATTGTTGTAACATCATCACAGTCATCCCTGAACTCCATTCCAACTACAGATTTGGGCTTTCTGAGGTCAGATGTTGGTGTGTATATCTCAGCCCTGGAGGTTCTGAGCATCATTTCCTTGTTAACTACTGGCCATGCTCTACTAATCCATGGTGAACATGGCTGGTAGGTAACCATGCTGGCATACAGCTCAGGAAGTTTAATCAATACAACACTTGTCCCTACCCCAGAGGAACTCCATAGTATAAGCTTCTTGTGTCATTAAAAGTTATTTTGGCATTAGCACTTCCTGTTAGGGAATCTGGAAACATAATTTTGATTATATGGATAAATCTCCCTCAACGATCTTCCTCAGCTGTCAAACGGTTTTGTGGATTTTCCCTTCTTAACCTGGGGAGAGGTACACAATCTCACGAGACAGAAGATCTTGTCATCCAGAGACAGAGGCAGATTATGGGGTGACCACACTGCTTCTCCAGACAACATTTGGATAATGTTTTGTACTCAGCATGGAGAGATTGTAGCTGGCATTGAAAGGAATGGGACTTCTAGAGCATTCAACTGTTATCAGGCTGAACCTGGACCTGGACCAGGAGGCTGCTGTGCGAACAGAGTAGGGGAACACTGCATGGTAAAATTAAGAATTGAGTGCATCAGGGTTGTATTCTCTCTCCATATCTATTCAATCTGTATGCTGATCAAATTATCCAAGAAGCTGGACTCTATGAAAAGGAGTGTGGCATCAGGATTGGAGGAAGATTAACCAATAACCTTTATTATACAGATGGCAAAACCTTGCTTGCCGAAATGAAAGTGGGGAAGACTTGAAACCCTTGTTGCAGAAGATCAAGGAATGCAGCCTTTGATATGGATTCTATCTCAATGTCAAGAAAATAAAGATTCTTACCACTGGACCAATAGGCAACATCATGATGGATGGAGAGGAGATTGAATCTGTCAATAGCTTCATCTTGCTTGGATCAACAATTAACACCCTTGGTACCAGCAGTCAAGAAATAAGATGCATTGCACTGGGAAAATCTGTAGTTAGGGATCTCTTTACATTGCTGGGGAGTAATAATGTCAGTTTGAGTATTAAAGTGTGTCTGATTCATGTCATAGTCTTTCTGATAACTTGCTATGTATTTGAGAGCTGGACAATGTATAGGGATACCATAAGAAGAATTGACAACTTTGAGCTGTGGTGTTGGAGAAGAGCACTGAACATCCCATGGATGGCCAGGAAAACAAACAGAGTATGTCTTAGAGAGGGCGAAGCAAGAATGATGAGGCTTTGCCTCACATACTTTGGGCATGTTGCTAGGAGGGGCTGTTCCTTAGAGAGGAACATGATGCTGGGAAGGGTGGAGGGCTGACGAATGAGAGGAAGACCCTCAACCAGTTGGATTGACAGGTTGAGTGCTGCAATGGGCTTTTTTGTGTCAGGAACTATGAGGATGGCACAGGATAGAACAGGAGTCAGATCTTTTTTTCAGAGTTGCTCTGCGTCATTCTTGGCTCGACAGCACCTAACAACTTCTCCTTCTCAGCGTTAATAGTTAAGACAACCCCTTCAGTCACTTTTTCTTTGGTTTCTTTATTTATCTTAGCAAAAGGCTCATAGATCTTTACCCTCAAGGGTCTTTCCCCTTCCTATTACAAATCTTGCTCCCACAAAGAAGCCAGTACCTCCCTTTCAGAGTGATTTACACCTGTTGGGCTCTCCCTGGAATGAAGATTTCACAGCCCATTTTTGCACCTTACTTAGTCTTATTCCCTTTGACTAAGCATTACTAAATATCACTCTTTTACTCCACTAAAGGGGAAGAATGTTAAACACTAAAGCGCCCAGAATCAAGCCATGAGATTTTCAATTGCTTCCTACACGTGAAATTTGGACAACAAATATGGATGACAGAAGAATAATTATTGCCTTTGAACTGTGGTACTGGAGAGGAATAGTGAATATACCATGGACTGCCCAAAGAACAAACAAATCTGTCTTAGAGGAAGTGTATTTGAGGTGTTCTTGAAAGTCCCAATGTTAGGACTTTATCTTGCATACTTTGAGCATGCTGTGAGGAAGTGCCAGTCCTTGGAAAAAAGACATCATGTGTGGAAAAGTGGAGGGCCAGCAAAAGAAGAAAGACCCTCAACAAGCTAGACTGACACAGTGACTACCACAATGAGCTTGAACAGGATGAAAACTGTAAGGGTGGTCAAGGAGGGAGACAGTTTTGAACTGTTGCTCAGAGGATTACTGTGAACTGTAGTCAACTTGACAGCACCTAACAAAAAGAAAATGGTATTGAAATCAATGCTTGCTATTGACTTCTTAAAGCTTTTTCTGTTTTAAGATCTCACAACTCTGTCATGTGACTCTGCCCGATGCCTACCTTGTTCCTAGCATGTACAGTATGAGCAGTTATCAGAGTGACATATATTTCAGGTAGGCCACTGATGTTACTAAATGCACAAACTCCCTGTCAGTTTCTGAGGTGGATAAATCCTGAAGAGAGAGACCTTTGTTTCCTGAATAGGATGTTGGGTGTGAAGACACAAGAGAACAATAGCCAAGAGTTCAATTTCCTGACAACAAGGGGTGCTGGAGTTAGAGGCAGAACCCAGAAGAGACTGGAATCATTGAGATGGGGGAAAATGAAGTTAGTATAGCAAAAGAAGAAAATAAATGAAGCAACAGGCATTGGGATGTGTGTCAAGATGCCCAGTGGAATTTTTTTCCAGTATTTTCTGAGTGTTTGGTAGTATGATGCCTGTTTCTGCACTTCTTTATAATTTTTAACAAAGAGTCATTAAAATCTGCTTTTCTTGTCAGCATTCGGTGTGGATCTGGATTTGCTCTTGAAGAATGTTCTGAAAGACTGAGTCCTACTTCAAGATGGACACAGATGCAAGAACTGAATGCCCTGTGTCTGGGTTACAAAGGAGAGAGATTGAAACCATAAAAAGTAGAGAGGAGAGGGAAGAGAGAGGTACAAAAATAAGAACAAGGAAAGAAAGGATGAGGAGGAAGATGGAGGAAGGAAAGAAATAAAGGAAGAAAGAAGGGAAATTTTTTTTTAATAGACATTTGTACAGTGAACCTGGAACATCCAGTTCAGTGTACTTTAACTGCATTTTGTCTGTTATCTTTAAATATCTTTGGGGTATGAATAAAAGCAACAACAACAAATGCCACTCGAATATTCAGTAATCAGGTCTGAATGTCTAAAAATTTGGAGAACTAATCTTGTAAATGTGACTAGAAGGAGATTAAAGATGAGGTATGGAGTGGCATGTGTCTTTGATTTTCTTTTATAATCTCCTTTGAACTGCCTGTGCTCAAGTCTCAGAATTCCTACAGGAATTTCCTCAAAATTCTCTGGAAACAGGATCTAGTCTTTTCAGAGGTCTTTGCTCCAACAGGAAATGAGTGGTTCCCTTCCTCTTAACTGATAAATCACAGACTTGGTTGTTATTTATTAGCTTTACTTCTAAAAACAGCCTTGTGTCCGTGCTTCTGGGGCCATGAACCACTATAAATAATGGGCATTTCCAATAAACAATTCAAATCCACTCAGTGGGTCACTAAATCAGCTGAAGACACTCTTTTAAGCATGATGTGTGTACTCTGTTGAGCCTTCTAGAAAAGAGGACCTCAGGGAACATCTCAGAGTGAGGGGCATATGGGAAGGGGTGAGGGGGTGTCAATTCTAAAGCCCCAGGGCTCCAGCATGATTTTTATAAACTCCGTTAATAGCCAGCCAAAGAACTTCATCTGCCTTGAGCATAGACCATCAGATTGATGAAACAGAACAAGAGCTTTCAGGTTTTCCCAGATTTCACTTGGGCATATAAGTGCACCCAAGATAAACTGGGTAATCTGTATTTCAGATGACTAGATAGGAGGTCCTTACAAGATGTAGACTTCTGAACTGGTCTGAATCTGACCCCCTTGAGACTATAGTTTAAACATGTGCTTCATGAAATTCCATATAAAGTGCCTTTAGATTTCAATGCTTTGGTGGCTTAGTAGTAAGGAGTTGTGTTGCCAACTCAGAGGTACATGGTTTGAATCCACCAGCTGCTCTAACAGGAGAAAGATGGACAACCTCCTGTGTGATTTATTGCCTCTGAAAACCTGCTGAAGGGTCAATTATGAGTCGGTTCCAACTTGATGGTATACAACAACACTGGGATATGAATAGTGTGAACTTGGAGAGACTGTGACTAAGTACACTGGCAACTGCTACCTTACCATTCATATGCTACTGAGATCCCACTCTCCCCAGAAAGCCTCCCCAGATTGGTCAGAGAGCAACTCATGACTTCTCCCATTCTCAATCTCTTGGAACAGTTTTCAATTCAAGGAACATACATACCATCTCAGGTTAGAAAAGGGAATCATGGAGTCCCTACACAGAGCCACTGTCCACTTAACCCCTTTCTTATAAATTTCAAACCTCTGGTGTATTGTGTCATGAAAAAATATGAGCACAACCGACCCCACTGTAAACAGCCTTGGAAAATAATTAGTGTGAAAGCCCCAGCCAGTCCCAGGGGGGCCAGCTGAGGACTCAAAGGCCCTAGAGCTCCATCGTAATCATATGGAAGCTGTGTGACCAGCAAGAGGATGGCAGCTGCAGAACCTGGATTTTGGTGAGGCAGCCATCTGATGTTGGTGTTTTCAACAACCCTGCTGGTAGCTACACAACGGATGACAAGGGAAGATAGGGAGATGTTCAAGTTTGTATTACTGTCAACATTAGCGCTGGGCCTACTCAGGTCAGAAGAGGCAGGGCAGAGGCAGGAGAGGGAGCCTGAACCTGTGTGACTGAGTCAGCAAGCAAAGGTGCCCCTCCCCACCGCTCCCCCAGGGCAGATCAAGTCTTTGCAAATGGCAGTGCTTTCTGACAGCCAACCATCTGTGTGTGTGTGTACGCGCGCGTGCACACGCACACACTTGCGAGGGGCACATCTGCTTTTAATGTGATGTTGCCTTGTTTGTGCCATAGGGAGGGAATCACCAACCAGCTGTATAATTAGGCAGCCAGTGCACTGCTTCCGTAAAGGAATTGGTGATGTATGATTGAGTATTATGGTTAGCACAGGAATCTAGAATTAAGGTTGCATAGAGAAGTGTACTCGGGGTGGGGGG
>NW_006399846.1:2783207-2855700 GCF_000299155.1 Elephantulus edwardii | reverse complement strand
TAAATAAATAAATAAGGGAATTGGTGATTACAGATGGATGTTCTGGAGATGGTAACTTCTGGGGAATGACTCCAAAGGGATCACCAGAAGAGAACCCAGACCCACAGTCGGGAAGATAACTCTTGTCTCCAGAAAAGAATATTTGAATCTTCACTATAGTGAATAATGGCCTAGGCCATGGTGATAATGGCCTGGAACGTCTCATGTGAGAATGTGGGGAGCCTATAAAGGAAGGGATAAGTTGGAGAAGAGAAATTGAGAGTAAAGGAGGAAGAAAAGGACAGAGTGAGAGACAGGGAATGAAAGCATGAGTACTGAGTGCTCTTCAGGATATATTCGCAGGAGGGGCATTGCTGGGCCAAATGGTATTTCAAGTTTCACCTTTTTGAGAACGCGCCAAACTGCCTTCCATAGTGTTTGTATCACTTTACACTCCCACCAGCAGTGAAGAAGGATTCCAATCTCGCCACAACCTTACCAGCATTTATTGTTTGCTACTCTATTGAACTTTGTAATTGTGCTGGGGTAAGATGATATCTCATACCTTATAGAAACCAGAACCTCCATCCAAACAGATGTATACACACTCATGTTTATTGCTGCATTATTTACAATAGCAAAGAGATGTAGCAACCCAAGTGCCCATCAACAAATAAATAATGGGAAAACTGTGGTATATTCACACAATGGAATCCTACAAAGCACTGAAAAACAATGAACTTGTAAACCATTACAAAACATGGGTAACGCTGGAGGACATTATGCTGAGTGACATATCTCAGTCACAAAGGAACAAACACTACATAACACCACTGCTATAAAGCAGACCTGACATGGGGGATTGAGAGGAGAATAGGGAAAGAATTGATAGATAATGAACAGTGTATTGTAAGAGATGAAGTAAATAACTGTTTAAAAGGAATTTATGACTACACATTACTTGTATGACAACAGTCCAAACTAAGAGGTGCATAGCAAAGTGGACTGGGGGAAGGATAGGAGGGGGGAAATTATGCAGCAATAAATGTTTTTTTAAAAAGTGACATGGGGGCAGTAGGGAGGAAAATTTGCAAAAACGAATAAAATCACAATTAAAAAGATTTTTTTTAAAAAGAATATATAATTAGGCATTGTACATATGACAACAGCTCAGAATGAGAGGTACATTGCAAAGAGGGCTGGGTTGGGGGGAGGGAAGTAATTGTACAACAATGAATGGATATTTTAAAAAATGTGTCCTCAGGGAAGGGGAAGGGAAAGAGAACGGGATAAATATAAAACAATGAATGAGTGAAAATCTACCTTTTCTGTAAACTTTCAATAAAATCACATTTAAAATAAAAATTTTATATAAAAAGAAAATTAAGAAGTAATTATGCTGTCTTTCTCTCCTTTCAGTAAATGACAAAGATAAGTCAACAGTGGGAAAAAGAAAAAAAAGAGTACTGATTGCTCAACGAGAAGTCATTTATTAGAAGCCCACAGTCAGTGTTCAATATGTAGCAGGTATTATATATGAATCTGTTAGACAGATTTCTCCATTTATTATTAATGAGAATGTTCTCCCCATGATAAAGATAGAAGAAATGGGAGAGGGCAAATAAATGTGCTTTGACTCTGGCTTCTGCAGCTCCCTGATACCAATGGGTTGCCTAGGTCAGCACACACTCTGAAACTCAATGGAGGGTCTCAATTTAGAATTGCCTCAATGCCAAATGAGGTATTTTTCTCCTCCTTTGAAACCGTAATAGAAGTGCCTCTATCTAACTCCTAATAGTAACTTGAGTGATATTTGTTGAGTTAGTAAAATAGGAGAAGGATAGGAGAGTCAGAGTTAAGAGCATCTCCTTCTGTGTTGTCTTAGAAATGAGGCTGGGAGGGCTCAATTCCTCCTCACTCTCTCATAGTATGTTACTGTTCTCATGTGCCATTGAGTTGCATATGATGTATATCGACCCTATGTACAGCAGCTTTGAACCGTTCTCTGTCCTGAGCCAGTACCACTAACTCCAATACACCAACCCCCATCACCCCAGTTACTATATCAATCCATCTCATCCAGGGTCTTCCTCTCCTGCGCTGTCTCAGAATATTAGTGGATTCAAACTGCTGATCTTTCACTTCATAACTCAAAGTGCCACACACTTATGTCACCAGGGCTAGGATCATTTCAGAGAGTAAAGAGTATTAAAGAAACATGCAGAGAGATATGAGAAGGGGAAGACAAGGGTAGAAGAATTTTCAATGAGAATGGTCACGAGAAGGCTGTGAGGAGATGATTTTTAGCAGGCACCTAAAGGACAAGGCGGAGCCAGAACTAAGAGGAATGAAAGTTCTCCAGATGATGGTGATGACAGTAAGGGTAAAAACCCTGGGACAGAAAAACTCTCCCCTGAAAGGGATGTACATGAGGTTGGTCCAAACAATTGAAGCATTCTGAAGAAGAACTAAAGATTATTTCTATATAGCTGTCTAGCTACTTCTAATTCAGAGTGACTCTATATTACAGAACAGAACATCCAGAGTTTCCAGGGCTGTAAATCTTTATGGTAGCCGACTACCATATATTTCTGCAGTGGAGTGGTGGGTGGGTTCAATCCAATGAGCTTTTAGTTAGCAACTTAGCATTTAATGATTGCACTACTAGTGCTCTTTGAAGAAAAGATTGTTGTTACATGCCCTCAAGTCGAGTATGACTCACAGTGACGTTATGAACGACCCTTACTCCTACTCTGTGTCATCCTCATCACCTCTGACACACTCGAGCCCATTGTTAGCTACAACTAATCACCTCACTGAAGGTCTTCCTCTCCGTCACTGACCCTCCAACTTTCTAACCATGATGTCAAATAATGGCCTCTTCTAACAACATGCCCAAAGTATGTGAGAAGCTTTGCCATTCTCACCTCTAAGGAGCACTCTGGTTGCACTTTCTCTAAGACAGGATTGTTTGTTCTTTTGGCAGTCTGTGGGATATTCAGTACTCTTCTTCAACACTATAACTCAAAGGCTTCTATTCTTCTTCTGTCATCCTTAATTACTCTTCAACTCATAGGTCCATAGCAAGTGATTGAAATTACCATGATTTGAATCAGGTGCACCTTAGTCATGAAACTGACATTGCTCCGTAGCACTTTGAAGAGGTGCCTGGCAGCGCACTTCCCCAATAGAACGTCTTTTTATTTATCTGTTGAAATACCTTTAATTACATTAGTTTAATTAATAAAAGTAGAAAATGTCATTTTAATGTAATTATCCTTTTTAATTAGGATTTTAGTGACTGTTTACAGAAAGGGTGGACTTTCCCTCCCTCCTCCCAATTCATGTTGTAATGCATGTCTTCTTGCAGATTGAAAACTGTCATATAAAAGATGTCTAATCTTACCTTCTTTGTAGTGATCATTATCAATCCATAAATTCCCTGCTCTCCCCTTTCCCGTGTACATCCTATTCTTAAAGCAGTGGTCTGATGCAATAATTGGTTTTGGGACTAAGCTATTTCACTCGCATAATGTCTTCCAGATTTACTAATGTTAATTGGTGATAGGTGCCTCTGAGTTGAATATGACCCACAGCGACTCTATGAACAACACATCTCAACCCTGTCCCAACCTGTGCCATCCTCACTTCCTCACACATTAGAGCCACTGTGTCTGTCACTGTGTCAATCCACCTGGTTGAGCATCTTCCTCTCCTTCACTGACCCTCTGCCTCTCAAAGCATGATGTCCCTCTCCAAGGCGTAGCCTCTTCTAGCAACATGCCCAAAGTATGTAAGGTGAAGCTTTATCATCTTTGTCTCCAAAAAGCACTCTGGCTCTCCAAGACATTTTAGTTTGCTCTTTTAGAAGTCCACTGAATGTTCAGGATTCTTCTCCAACATTATAGCTCAAAGGTGCATCTTCTTCTATCATCTTCTATTATCCTTAATCATTGTTCAACTCTCAGATGCATAGCAAATGATTGGAAATACCATGACCTGAATCAGATGCACCTTAGTGCTCAAACTGACATTTTGGTTTTCAAAAATTTGGAGAGGTCACTGACTGCACACTTTCCCAATGTAATATATCTCCTGATTTCTTGACTACTGGTATCAAGCATGTTGATTGTGGAAGTAAGATAAAGTTGAGAGAGTTTCAATCTTTTCTCCATCTATCATGATCTTGCCTATAGGTTCAGTGGTAAGAATTTTAGTTTTCTTTACATTGAGATGCAATCCATATTGAAGGATGTATTCTTTGATCTTCTGCAACAAGTGCTTCAAGTCCCCCTCACTTTCTACAAGCAAGGTTGTGCCATCCACACAACGCAGGTTAATGATGAATCTTCATTCTTGATGCCACATTCCTCTTCATAGAGTCCAGCTACTCAAAAAATTTATTCAGCATACAGAATGAATAGGAATGAAGAGATATTACAACCCAGAGGCATTCCCTTCTTAATTTTAATCCATGTAGTTTTCCCTTGCTCTGTTCACAAAACAACCTCTTGGTCTAGGTATAGGTTTCATATGAACACAATTAAGTGCTCTGAAATTTCCATTCTTTTCAATGTTGGCCATAACTTGTTATGATCCACACAGTCAAATGCCTTTGCATAGTCAATAAAGCATAGACATTCTTCTAGTATTCTTTACTTTCAACCAGTTTCCATCGAATTGAAATCTGCAATGACATACTTGGTGCCACAACCTTTTTAAATCCTGCTTGAACTTCTGACAGCTCCTGTTATAGCTATTTTATAATGATCTTCAGCAGTGTTTTGCTTTCATGCGATATTAATGTAACTGTTTAATAGTTCATACTTTTTTTTATTATCTGTCTTGGGAATGGGAACAAAAATGTACCTCTTCAAATCCATTGGCTAAGCAGCTGTCCTCCAAATTTCCTGGCATCGACTAATGAGCATATCCAGGGCTACATCTGTTAACTTAAACAAGTCAATTGGCGTCCCAGCGATTCCTGGAGTCTTATTTTATGCAATGCCTTCAGTGCTGCATCAGCTTCCTCCTTCGTTACCACTGGCCCCTGCTCATATGGTACTTCCTGAAATTTTTCCTGAAATTTTTTGTAGTCAGTTATTTTTGGTACAGTGATTCTGTGTATTCTCTCCATCTTCTTTTGATGCTTTCTGGGCTATTCAACATATTGTCCATAGTGTCTTTCAATATTGCGACTCAAGGCTTAAATTTATGTTTCAGTTATCTCAACTTGAGAAATGCAGAGTCAATTTTTCCCTTCTTATTCTCCAATTCTAGCTCTCTGCACATTCCTTTGTAATACATTGTCTTCTCGAGTTGCCCTTTGAAATCTTCTGTTCAGTTCTTTTACTTTGGCATGTTTTCCCTTTGTTTTGGCTTTTTGATACTCTAGTGCAATTTTCAGAGTCTTTTCGGACTTTATTTTTTTTCTTTCTCTTTTGCCTTTGTAATGGCCTTTTTTTCTCTTAACGCATGATATCCTTGATATAATTTTCCTCTTAATGCATGATATCCTTGTCACCAAATCCATACTTTTTACCACTACTATTTCTTCTCCATTGTTTCCAACTTTTGCATTCCAGTCACCAATTACCATTAATGAATCCTGATTGCATGTTTGGTCAATTTTGGACTGCAAGGTCTGTAAAAATTTTCAATTTTTTTCAACTTTGTCTCTAGATTTAGGAATATATATTTAAATAATAGTTGTATTAACAAGTCTTCCTTGTATGAGTATAGATAATATCCTGTCACTCACAACATTGTACTTCAGGACAGAACTTGAAATGGACTTTTTGACTCTGAATGCAACATTATTCTTTTTTTTACTTTTCATTTGATTCAAAGTGGCCAAAGCTAGTCCATCTCATCTCACTAGTGCCTAGAAAGTCAATGTTCATGCAGTCAATTTCATTTTTCATAATTCTTACCTTTCCAACATTCAAACTACATGTTGTTGTTGTTGTTGTTGTTATGTGCCGTCGAGTCATACTTTCTATATTCTAAATTTTAAAGAATTTTTGCCACTATTTCCCCTTATTTCTGTTTCCAATGTGTAATCTACCTCTAATGCTATATAATTATCCATGGTCCTCTACTATTCATAGGTTTTTCAGAGGCCTGTTACTTAAGAAGCGGTTGGCCAATCCTGTTTCCTAGCCTATCTTAATCTGGGAGCTCTACTAAAACTTGTCACCAGGGGTAACCCTTGTGGCATTTGATACACCAGTAGGATAGCTTTCAGCATCACAGCAACCCACAAATTATCTCAGTACAACAAACTTGCAGACAGGGGCTATACCAATTAGAACAAGGTATTCCTCGAACACAACAATAGGACAATTTAATTTGTACCTTTAATTGCTATCAGGCTTTACATCAGGCCCAAACAACGCAGGCCTGAGGGCCCAATCAACTGTTAACCACAATGGCCCACCCATTGGGTCCTTCTTGGTTTAAACAATAGTAATTAATGATATAAAAATATAATGTAAATAAATGACTGTATGAAACACAATGTAAATGAAAGATTGTATAAAACGCAATGTACATGTATTAAACACAATGTAAATTACTATATGCAACCCAATAAAAATGTTAATTAAAAAAAGAAAGAAGGA
The DNA here is from genome assembly GCF_000299155.1 of Elephantulus edwardii. Classification (NCBI taxonomy): domain Eukaryota; kingdom Metazoa; phylum Chordata; class Mammalia; order Macroscelidea; family Macroscelididae; genus Elephantulus; species Elephantulus edwardii. Next base: position 2,849,098 of record NW_006399846.1, on the reverse strand, counting down.
AGGAAAAACAACAATGAAAAAAAAAAAACACCAAGAGGCTTCCATCCCACAACTCACTGTTAACCAAATAAGACCCACCTTTCAGAAGCTGACTGCTTCAAACAAGAGGCTTTCAATGCCCAAATGACAGTTAATCAAATAAAAAAGACCAACCTTCTGGATACCAACTGCTTTAAATTAGAGGTATCCGTGCTCCCACCAACTTTTAATCACAAAGTTAACATGGTTAGCATCCATGCTATGCAGTGTTTTACAAGTTCATTGTATTTCAGTGCTGTGTAATATTCTAGTGTGTAGATGTACCACAGTTCTTCTAACCATTTATTTGTTGGCAGGCACTTAGGCTATGTTCATCACTTCACTATTATGAATGATGCTGCAATAAGTATAGGTGTGTGTGTATATGTTACCATGACAGCTCTAGTTTCTTTAGGATATATTCCCAACAGTGAAATAATTAGGTCAAAGAGTATTTATATTTCCAACTTCTTGAGACTGCATCACACTGCCTTCCATAGTGGTTGTACAATTTTACATTACCATCAGCAATGAATGAGAGTTCTAATTTCTCCACATCCTCACCAACATTTGTTGTTTATTGCCCTGCTCATTTTTGCTGTTGTTGTTGGTTTAATTTGTACCTCTCTAATCGGTAGGGATTTTGAACATTTTTTTCATGTGGTCACTGGACATCTGAATTTCTTCTGATTTCTTGACCCAAATAAAATTAAATCATTGACAATTTCAATCTTCTCCATCTCTCATGATGTTACCTATTTGTCCAGTGGTTAGGATTCTTATTTTCTTGATGTTGAGATGTAATCTATATTAAAGTCTTATTCTATATTGTAGTCTTTGCTCTTCTGCAGTAAGAGTTTCAGTTTTTTGTAGGTTTCTGCAAGGAAAGTTGTTTCATCTGCATAAAGCAGATTTTTAATGAGTCTTCCTTTGATCCTGATGTCACATTCTTCTTCACAAAGCCCAATTTTTCAAATTATTTGTTCAGCATATAGACTAAGTAGGTATGGAGAAAGGATATAGTCCTCATGTATAATTTTCTCAATTTTAAACCATGCAGTGTTCCCTTGCTCTGTTTGGACAACTGCTTCTTGGTCTAGGCATGAACACAATTATATATTTATTATATATTATAGATTATAGATCATAGAATATAGATTATAGATTGTAGGTTTCCCATTGTTCTCAGTGTTTCCCATAACTAGTTATGATTCACAAAGTCAAATGCCTTTGATAGCCAATAAAACACAAACAGACATTCTGCTGATAGTCTCTGCTTTTGGCCATCAGCAGTGACATCCCTGGTGTCATGGTCTCTGCTAAGTCCAGCCCTCCAATCTCCTGCCAGTGACTCCACTTAGCTAGACTCAAACACAAGCTAGAGACAGCCTGTGTGATACAAATGACCAGCTTCGTCAACAGGACCACAAATAAAAGCAAGCAAAGGTGGAGAAGAAATCCACAGAGAGAAGGTTACAAATAACTACTATACTTCTTTTCTTTTTGCGGAAGGCTTTCCTTAGAAAATTCAGAGAGAAGGAGAAAGAGAGAGACGGATAGAGAGAAAGGAAAATGTTGGTTTTCTTGCTAATAGGATTGAGGGGTGCTTCAATGATAACTTGGAAAAATACAAGAGACATGATCATGGTTATGATCCAAATCTAAAAAGCAGTTAACACTAGTTGCATAAAACTAGAATGAACTACTCCACAAACTGAGGCTATAACCATGAGCTTGCCTTTTTATTATTAGTAGTAACAGCATCCCACCATCTTCTCTCTTCTCCAGACATTCAAAATGATTTAAGCAAAAGTCACTGGAAGCAGGGTGTGTTCTCAGACACTGGTAGAATCCATGCCTGCTATACCCTCCTTGGCCCTCATAAATTGGGTAGTCTGAGGAATTCTTCCTTCCCAATTGCCCAAGGCCACCCAGGGAGGCAGGACTTGGAGGCAGAGTCTGGCATACAACCCAGGAGACCTGGCTCTCAGGTCAGGTTTCAATTTACCAGCCCTACAGTCTTCCCACCAAGAAGGCACAGGTCCCACCCAGCCATGGCCAGTTCCACATGTGTCTGCACTCTAGGACACACGTTCCTGATCAGACTCCAGGGGCGGGCCTAGGATTCCCTGGGCCCAGTATTCAGTGTCCAATAAAACCAACACTTTTATTCTCTACTCTAAAAACACACATTGTCCACATTTGATAGAAAATTAGATGCATCCATATAGACTCAAAATGAGATGCAACCATATACACTCAAATATTCCTGAGAACACTTGATGCCCCAGGAGACATGTATGCCTTTGGTACTGATTTTACCCTTCCTTTTTATTTTCTCCATTCTCTTCTCTACCGCAGCCTACCACCACCACACAATTGTTTTATGCACCTCTTTGGAGAGCAAGGATTTTGAGGCTCTGTCCCACATACTTGGGGCATGTTACCAGGAGGGACCAGTCCTTAGAGAAGGACATCATACTTGGAAGAGTGGAGGGTGAGAACAGGAAAGGAAGACCCAGGATGAGATGGATTGACACAGTAACTGAGATAATGGATTTAGGTGGGTCAGAAACAGTGAGACTGGCTCAGGAAAGAGCAGGGTTCAGAGTACACTATGAACTGTAGTTGACTCAATGGCACATAGCAACAATAACTTCACTATCATGTAGTAACAAATTGCCTTTTGCTGAAGATGCTTCATCGAGTTGGCTGTAAAATTGTGGACCTAGGAGATTTGTTGTTGTTGTGTGCCTTAGAGTCAGAACTGACCCAGAGCTGACACTCTAGAGGGTTTTCAGAGGCAGTTAATTACATGGAAAGAAATTGCCCATCCTTCTCCTGCAGAGCAGCTGGTGGCCTCAAACCATCATCTTTGCAATTGCAGCACAGCTGCTCACCACCAGAACTCCCTAGGACTTCTTAGTTACTATAATTTTACTAATAGCATTTCTTTCTTTAATTTAATAATACACTAGGGACTTGGACATGCTTATGTGTTTGCATACATCTAGGTCTACCAGGCAGGTTAAATGCTAATAGGTGTGCTCTGGATTTGCCCCACCCCCCACCTCCTACATCCTTTCTGCTTGGGGGTATCTGGCTCACTTGGTTGTCCCTGTTCTCACAGACACTCATCACTTGTCACTCACATGTGTGGATACATTGCATACCAAATCTTCTAGAGCTTTTACTAAATTTTCTTTTGCTTTCGTAATAAACTGAAACTTTCCTAAGGAAAAGAATAGGTACATGTGATGGGGCAATAGAGCATCTTGCTCTCAGCATGGACACTGAGGTCAGATTGATTCCTTATTAACCTCAAGATTTGGGACTGACACTTGCCTTTCTGTGTTTCAGTCATCTCATCTCTATAATGACAATGTTAAGACCGTCTATCCCACTGGATCTCTTATTATCACTGCATTATTCACAATAGCAAAGAAATAGAATTAGCCCAAGTGCCCATAAAAATGCATTAAAAAAAACACCCCAAAACTGTGGTATACCACACAATGAAATACTATACAGCACTGAAAAATAATGAACTTGTAAAACTCTACACTATGTGGATGAGTTTGGAAGACATTATGCAGAGGGAAATCTCTCAGTCACAAAGGTACAAACAGTGCATAAGCCCCTACTGAAATAATAGGATCAAAATTGTTGAGGGTGGTATTGAAACAAGAAAAAAAAAGAATATTTGATAATGAACACTGCACTGAAATGGGTGAAAAGAAGGGCTATCTGAAAGGAACAGGTAATTCAAAATTATGCATATGACAATTAGTAACCTTGAACAAGACAAACATTATAAAAGGAATTAGGGAAGCGGGCGGCGGGGGGTGGGCGAGGAAAGCATTCATAAATGAATGAATGAATGAATGAAACTAATTTCTTTAAAAAATAAACAAACCAAAACAGCAAATCCATGAAAGCATTGTAATAATAAAGGGGGGAAAAATAAAGTCAGTCACAAAAGGAAAAACTCCCCAACAAAACATTGACACAATGTTCTGAGAACAGTGCTTGGCACAGGGTAAGCAGAGCAACTACGTGTGTGTCCGTACACAGGTACACCATTATTAGCTTTTGCTCAAGTTTCCAAAACTCTTCAGCATTTTCATAAATGAAGAACATTATATCTATTCCCAGTGTAACTATGAAACTTATGTGAGACGACATATGTATAATAACTAACCCTACTGGTGGAATCCCTTGGTAGTACAAGTAGCTAAGACACTTGATTACTAACCAAAATATTATGGGTTCGAGTTCAAAGTATTTGGGAAGACAGGCTTTCTTCTACTGAAAATGCATCCGCTGACAATCCTACGAAACACAGTTCTACTGTGATACATGAGATCACCATAAATGACTTAGTGCTTATGGAGTTTCATTGTCAAACCAAAGGGATATGCTTCGAACTCACCAGTGGCTCCACAAGAGAAATATGAATAATTAACTACCAGGAGATTTACTGCCTACGAAAATCCACTGGAGCTATGAGTAGGTTCTGACTGGATGGTACATAACAACAATGTGAGTTGAAATTAACTGGATAGCAATTAGTTACTGGTGGGCAGTATCTGATACATGGTGGGTACTCCATAAAAACAAAGCCTCTTAACTCGCCCTTCTTTGAGTGTTTTCCTACCCCCACTTCAGCAGTCTCTGGAGCACGGCAACAAGTGGGCTCTCAGCAGTCTAGACAACTCACGCACATAGCCAATTTAATAAGACTTGGTGAATTTGATCCAGTGTGTATTTTATTTTTAAAATAGCTAAAATAACCTTTGAGATAATCAATAAGCCTTTGAACGTGGCGCTGTGGTGCTGGAGAAGAGTATTGAGGGTACCATGGACTGTTAGAAAAACAAACAGATTCATCCTGGAAAGGGTTAAACCAGGCGGCTCCCTGGAGGCAAGAATTCTGAGGCTCCGTCTAACATACTTTGGACATGTTGTAAGGAGGCAGAGGTCCTTGGAGAAGGATATCATGCTTGGGAGGGTGGAGGGACAGCGCAGGAGGAGAAGGCCCTGTATGAGGTGGATTGATTTAGTGACTGAGGTAGTCAGAATGGGTGTGTCAGAGACAGTGCAATTGGCACAGGATAGAGCAGAGTTTAGGGCTGTTGTACATAGGGTCGCTATGAGTCGCAAGCAAGTCAACGGCATATAACAACAACAACAACAAAACAATCTTGACCTTTGGATCAAATGAATAAAAACTGAAGAATGCACAGTTCCATATACTACCCAGCACTTTATACACATGATGTTGAAAGAGGGTGGGAAGAAGAGAAGGTATGGGAAAAGGACCTGGAGAATGATACTGATAAAGGTAAAGGGATGGCATCTAGATTGTTGTTGTGTGCCATCAAGTCAGAACCTACCCATAGCAGACCCTCCGGGGAATTTTCAGAGGCAGTTAATCACACTGTGAGAGACTGTCCATCCTTCTTCTGTGGAGCATTTGGTGGCTTCGAACTACATGCCTTTGGGAATGCAATGCATCTTGACAGTAGGCCATAAGAGCTCCCCAGATTGTTGTTGTTGTATACCATAGAGTTGGAACCAACCCATAGCTGACCCTCAAGAGGGTTTTCAGAGGCAGTTAATTGAACAAGAGGAAACTGCCTATCTTTCTTCCACAGAGCAGCTGGGGGCCTCGAACCATATGCCTTCAGGATTGCAGTGCAGGTTCTTAACACTAGACCACTAGAGCTCCATGAGAGCTCCCTAGATTGCTTGCCCTAAATTTATGTGTCAGTTCTTCTTACTTCACTCTGGGACTGGAAGAATCACCCAAAGCTAGACTATGAATATGTCTCCTCTAGGCAAAGCTTGGCCTGTGCTAAATTTGCTATATATTTTTCAGTTGCACTAGACATCCTGCTTCTAAATTGTGGGCTCAGAAGCTTGTGTTTTCAAAGGCACAGTCTATGCTTGTGTTCTAACCCAAGGATAAGCCATACTTTACAGCGAGCTTGGTTTGCTCGCCGTCTTGCTTTATATCTTTAGCCTCTTTCCAGGAGACCTGAGCTGATTGTCTGGAGTCCTGATACGCCACCCAAGTTTTGCAAGCTTCCTCTCTTAGGGTCTGAATGGTCCCTCTGTAGCTGCCATCTTATTCTCTCAGTTAATGAGCACATCTTTGGAGACTGTGGTTATGAGGTACAGTAGAGTCGGCTCTGATTCACAGCAACCCTATGTACAACAGAACAAAACACTGCCACATCCCACACCAGCCTCTTACTCATTGTTATCATTGAGTGTATTGTTACAGTCACTGTGTCAATCCAGCTCACTGAGGGCCTCCTTTTTCATTGATTCTCTTTTTCTAAGAATGGATCCTTCTTAATAATGTGACCAAAGAGAGACAAAGTTTCACCATCTTTGCTCTTAAGGAACATTTGGCTCTACTTCCTCTAAGACCATTTTGTTATTTTCTCTCACAATGGGTGGATCCTATTGATTTGGTGATTAAGTACTCAGCTGATAACCCAAAAGTCAGTAGTTAGAACCCAATGGCTTCTTCACAGGAGAAAGATACAGCTCCTGTAAGGATTTACAGCCTTAGAAATGCTTTGAGTTAATATTACTCTGCCCAATTAAAGTTGCTAACATTGGAATTGGCTTGGTGGCAATGGTTTTGCATTTGGTTTTTCTGGAAGTCTGTGTGATATGTTCTCTATTTTTCACCAATACCACAATTAAAATGTGTCATTTCATCTCTGGTTGTCCTTTTTCACTGTCAAGCTTCCACAAGCATATGAGTTCAGTGAAAATACTACAACTGGGGTCAGGAGTATCTTAATTACCAAAATATCAAGATGACATTTTTGCTTTTTAAGACTTTGAAATACTTTAGGGTTTAGAAGAGGTGTAGTACTAAAGACATTATTGCCAATGTCAGATGGATCTTGGCTAAAAGCAAGGAGTACCAGAGGAATGTCTATCTGTGTTTCATTGACCATGCAAAGGCATTTGACTGTGTGGATCACAGCATATTGTGGTTGACCTTGAGAAAATGGGAATCCAGAACACTTGAATATGCTCATGTGAACCCTATACCAGGACCAGGAAAGAGTCCTCAGAGCAGACCAAGGAAACACTACATGGTTCAAAATCAGAAAAGGAGTGCATTGGGGATGTGTTCTGTCTCCATACCCTTTCAATCTGCATGCAGAACAGATCATTCAGGAAGATGGGCTTTATGAGAAGGAATGTGGTATAAAGATTGGACTAAGACTCATCAACAACCGATGATATGCAGAAGGCACAACCATCTATGCCAAAACTGAGGAGAACTTGAAGCACTTGCTGTAGAACGTGAAACATTGTAGTCTTCAATATCAACAAAAAGCTCAACATCAAGAAGACAAAGATTCTCACCACTGGGCCAATTGGCAGCACCATGACAATGGAGAAGAGATTGAGGTTTGTTAACAATTTCCGCTTGCTCAGCTCCACAATCGACACTGTTGGCACCAGCAGTCAGGAAATCAAAAGACGAATTGCAATGAGAAAATGTGTAGTCAGGGACCTCTCCAGAGTACTGAGAAGCAATGATGACAGTCTAAAGACTAAGTTGTGCCTGAACCAGGCCATAATCTTCATAATTATTCACTATGCATCAGAGAGCTGGACAATAACTAAGAAATGACAGAAGAAGAATCGATGTCTTTGAGTTGTGGTGCTGGAGAAGAGTCCTGAACATACCATGGACCACCAAGAAAACAAATAGGTCTGCCTTAGAGAGAGTAAAATCAAGTTTCTCCTTGGAGGATAGGATTTTGAAGCTCTGTCTCACATATTTTGGGCACATGGCCAGAGGGATCAGTCCTCGGAGAAGGACGTCATGCTCGGGGGGGTGGAGGGACAGCAGAGGAGAGAAAGACCCTTGATGAGACAAATTGACACAGTAGCTGGGGTAGTGGGGGTAAGTGTGTTGGAGTCAATGAGACTGGTTCACTATAGGGCAGGGTTCAGAGTTAATGTACTTAGGGTCCCTATGAGCTGCAGGCACTCAATGGCACATAACAACAATAGAGTTTTTTTACAGAAGATTTGCCTAATGGGGCAGGACTAAGACAGTCTTTGCTTGGAATATCTACTCCATCAGTTACAGATCAGTTACAGATGCTTGCTGAATCTGGCTATATATTTTATACACTGTGCCTTGGCCTAAAAGACCTCTATCTTTATCTACCACTGCTGAACCACTTACTCTCAAGTTATTTAGCAACTTCTGACTTCTGTATAAACATTTGGAGAAAGGATGGACCTTGGATAGCTCCGATGGTGAGGCCTGTTGGGAAATGGTTCTCAGAAACTGATCTTCCATCACCTATTTATACAGGAAACACTTGGGGACTTTTTAGAGTAGCTTACACCAGCTGCTTGCATTTGGTGAGCAAACCCCATTCTCAGAGCCTCCTCAACGATCAGGAGATAACAGAGGCAGGAAGCCAGATGGGTACTAAACCCTGTGGAAGAATGGCAAAGGAAGCGTCTAAGCCTGGCCAAATCCTCCCACCATTAGGTGGTATTATCATAGTTTATGCTCCCATGGACACTCTGGAGATCCTCAAGTCATACTTCTGCCTGTATACATGCTGATCATCTCAGGCTCCATGTGGTCAGCTTCACTTCAGGCTGCTTGCAACTAAGGAAACCTAAAATTCTAATAATCTCTGTTGCATTTTTCAGTCTTCTCATTATTACTACTTTGCACTTGGCCTTGTTCACCTCAGTGTTGTTGTTGTTGTTATGTGCTGTCGAGTCACTTGCTATTCATAGTGACCCTATGTACAACAGCCCTAAACTCTGCTCTGTCCTGTGCCAATCGCACTGTCTCTGACACACCCATCCCGATTACCCCAGTCACTGAATCAATCTACCTCATAGAGGGTCTTCCCCTCCTGTGTTGTCCCACCACCCTCCCAAGCATGATATCCTTCTCCAAGGACCGGGTTCCTCCTTACAACATGTCCAATGTATGCCAGACGAAGCCCCAGAATCCTTGACTCCAAGGAGCAGCCCAGTTTAACCCTCTCCAGGATGAATCTGTTTGTTTTCTTAGCAGTCCATACATTCAATACTCTTCTCCAGCACCACAGCTCAAAGGCATCAATTCTCCTTCTATCCTCCCTACTCACTGCCCAACTCTCTGATGCATAACAAGTGATTGCAAAGACCATGGCCTGTATCAGACACACCTAGTCTCCAGAGAGACACCATTGCTCTTCAGTACTTTGGAGAGGTCCCTAACAGCAGACTTTCCCATCACAATACATCTTTTAATTTCCTGGCTACTGGTGCCAAGAGTGTTGACTGTGGAGCCAAGCACACTAAAGCTGTGAATAATCTCAATCTCTTCACCATCCACCCTAATGCTGCCAATAGTTTCCTAAATAATTTCGTAGGCAGACAGTTGGAATAATGAACACATAAATGACCACTGTATCCTCTACCAGGGCTGGATCCAGGATGCCTGTGCTAACATTAGTTTTTATGAATCACTCACTCACTCTCATTGCCATCAAGCTGGAACCAACTCATCGCAGACCCTCTAGTAGGTTTTCAGAGACTGTAAATCACATGAGAGGAGAGTGCTCATCTTTCTCCCAAGAAGTAGTGGTGAATTTGAACAGCTTCAATACACTCCTCTATTGTAGACAGCACCAACCATAGAGCAATGTATTTCTTATCCACAGAGAAATTATTTCTTTGATAATTGCATCAAGAATCATGTACTAAAAATTTACTATGAACCAAGTGCTAATCAGAGCAAAAATAGACAGAGTTGCTCTCAAGGACCTTGCAGTCTGGTTAAGTAAGTTGCAGACAGACCTTTCCTGCTCATAATTGTTCATGTATTTTCCAATTTATTTATAATTAGGCTGATTCTAGCCATTGAGCTGTGAGTACAATTGAGGATGGCATTTCCAAACTGAAGCAACTGATATCCTCTAAGAAGCCCTAGCAGTACAGTGGTTTAAAAGGCTAAACTGTTCACTGAAAAATTAATAGTTCAAACCCACCAGCCACCCTATAGGAGTAAGCTGTGGAAGTCTGCTTCTATAAAGATTTCAGCCTTGGCTATCCTGTGGGCCAGTTCCATCCCATCGCACAGGCTCACTATGACTAGGAATTGACTCCAGAGCAATGGCTTTGGCTTGGTGTGGTTTATGAGACTCTCCAATGTTCTTGGAGACTTTATCAGTCTGAGTGACTGAGCAACTGTATGAAGAAAAGACCCTTGCAAATTTACACTCAACACAACATCAGTAAAAAATCAACAACAAAATCCTCACTCTGTGTTTTGTAACTGGGATTTTAAGGTGAGTTTATTACCACAGAACAGTCTAGCCTACTCAAATAGTAAGAAGCACACATTCAATATCAGCAGTAACATGAGACTGTGTCACACACATCCACTCAATACAGACAATACATCCCAAGCTTACTTCCACTTCACAGCTTTGCTGATGCTGTGCTCTCTCCCTAGAGCTCTTTCTCTACTTCTTGATGAGGTTGGTCTTGTTCTATTTTATTATTGAGGCTGCATTATGTCCATCCCAGAAAGGCCTTTTTTGACTCCCTAACTAAGTGCACAAGCCCAAATCACTGTCTTACTACATCACTGCATCCTACTTTCTTACACCCTAAGAAATTATTTTCATTCTTGTTCATCTTTCCCTCATTGAGCTCTGGTGGCCTAGTGGGTAAGCAGTCATGCGGCCACCCCAAAGGCAGGTTGTTCAAATCCTTCAGTTGCTTAGTGGGAGAGAGATGGGCAATCTCTTCCAGTGTCACTAACAGCTTTTTAAAAACCACTGGAGGGTCAGTTATGAGTCAGTTCTGACTCAATAGCAATGATTTGGGGTTTTCCCCCTCATTAGTCTGCAAGGATAAGTGAAAACAGAGGCTGTCATTCTTGTTTACTCTGAGGTTCCTTGAATTGTGACTGGCTCAAAGTAGCCACTCAATAAACATCTGATGGATAAACAAATGAGTGGATTTGTGCTAGGGGGGTTCAGAAATGGAAGAAAAGTCATTGAGGGCTGAGTCCAACCCAGGCCTCGTGAAGGAGGCAAACCTGGAGAGGAGCTTCAAAGAGAGGCCTTCTGAGTGTCGCTTAGCAGCACTCACAGGCCCTGAAGGAGACAGGGAGCTATCAGGTGACTGGGAGCTGACTGGGTCAGCGAGGGTGGAAGAGAACAGCGGGAAGCAGCTGGTCGGGAGCCTCAAATGCTAGTATAGGTCCTACTCTGGGGCAAAGATGAGCGATGTGGCATGTGTCCCATGTAGAAAGAACTAACCACACTGCCCTATTCACCCCACCTCACTGCATTCTCTTGGATGAGAGGAGGAGGAACAGCTAATCTCATTGGTGAGTTTAGAAAAGGAAGTTCAAGTCCATATTATAGATGTCTGTAAATAGGAATGACTTGACAATAATGAGTTTGATCTTTGTCTTATTGCTCTGATGGTTCAGACATCAGGCCAGGAAGATGGGCAATGGCTTTTGTGTACCCCTCTGAACTCCAGTGGGACCATGAACTGCTAGTGAAAGGGGGGAAAAATACCCTTAGTGTAGCACTCAAGGCTTTCTGGTAAGAGACAGGTATTGACCAACTCTTTGAGTTCAGTTTCCCTCCACCCTGTGCCCCGGACATGCAATAGATCTTAGAGCAACCGCCAAGCTGGGTACCTCTGAAGCTTGGACATGCTCTGTAATGCCAAGATCTACCCCGATTCTTCTTCCCATTAATCCGAGCCCAGGCCACCTGTCCTTTCAGTATTCCCTTCATGTTCCCAGTAGATTATCTTTCCCTTCAGTGCCCAGTTATCATTCCTCTCCCAGGAACCATCTCTTCCTGTTTCTACTTCCTCCTCACACAGGTGATTGTCTGACTGCCACTGATGAGATCTCAGTCAGATTAAATGCCTTGACTTCCTAGAAGCCTCACCTGAGCCCCTAATAGTTGGTCTGTAGGGGTGGACTGTATAAAAATGAAAGAATTTTTTTTTTTTAAGAAAAAAATGTACTGGGGAGGGAGGGGCGGCATGGAGGAAAATGTACAACAATGAATGAATGGAAATCCAAGTTCTTTATAAATTTACAATAAAATCTCGATTAAAAACAACTTGTTGTGATCCCACAGTCAAACGCACAGTCAATAAAGCGAAAGATGTGCTCTTGGCTGAGATTCATCTGATAAAAAACAATGAATGTTTTTCTGGATTTTATTTGAATGTCTGATATTCTCTTTTGGTGTATTTTTGAGACCGCTCTAGCATTATCTTCAGGAAATTTTACTTGCATGTGATCTTGATGCTGCTATGAAATAATTTACATATTAAAAAAAAGAGTTGAATTGTCTCCCAAATTGCTTTCATTAAGTTGTTGCTTGGTGCTGCTGAGTCAACTTTGGCCTGTCGTGACCTCCTATAACTGCCCCACAGTCTAGGCTGTAGACTTTATCAAAAGATCTCCAGATCTTCTCTCCCACAGGGTTGCTCATGGGGTTCTGGCTGCCAACCTGCAATTACTAGTTGAGCACTTAACCACGGGGCCACCAAGGCTCCTGAGTGCTCCCCTAGGATCCCCTACATTACTAAACACAATGAATGAAAATTACCTGCTAATATTTTTTTCCAAGTAGCTCTTAGTACTACCCCTAACTAACCTATAAACACATACCCTGAGAGGGCTTCCCCACCTCTACAGACAGGAAGCTGCTTACACAGGCTTTCCTCACCAGCCAAGGGCAGGGAGCGCCTATGAAAAATTCCATAAGACCTAATGGTGTGAAGTGAACCTTTGAAGAGTGGGCAACACCTGTATAAACTCAAAGGTAAAAGCCCATTATAAAGTCCAAGTAAGACTAAAGCTAGGGAAAGACATTGAAAGAATAGTTAGAATTCCTTCCTGGAATACTCTGATCCCCATGGGAAGGCTCTCTTGAGGAAGGGCTTATCCTATCAAGTATCTAAATTTAAGTGGGTTAGTGAATTAAAGATATCACAGCATCAATTCACCCACCCACTCTGTGAGTGGACAGAAATTGGGATTTCTAAGCCTAGGTCTGGAAATGGAAATTTAAAGAGGGAAAGGGGTGCAAAGCAGGCCACCCAGAATATGTGTGATGAAGAAAGGGCCTGGCCTCTCACCCTCCCCCACCTGATACGCATAACTGCCAGAACTGGCGCTTGGGCAACAGCAGGTTGCAGCTCAAATGACAAGTCTGATGACACGTCTGAACACTGAGGCCGCTGCATTTTTCTCACTGGTTTGAAGCTTGGGAAGTCTGATATGCGTCTTTGAAGTCTGCTCAGTGCATGGGGAATGTGTGGATTTTCTGGAGCCTCTGGTAATATGGGGATAGATAAGACCCTTTGGGGCTCATGTGTCAAGAGGCTTTCCTAAACTTTATAAATGCTGCTGGGAAAATGAGCAGAGCTAAAAGGCTGCAATGTTTAACAGGAAGTATTGATTCGGTCTTAAACCCAGGCTAGGCTAAAAAGAGTAGATTCCATGGGTTATTCTTAAGGAATTGTGAGTTGCCTGTCTCTCATGGCAATCAACATGGCCAAGGGGACTACTGAACAAGAACATTGCAGAAAGGACTCCTGCCTGGAAGGGATATTTTTGACAGTTATATAGCTCCAACATACTCTCATTTCTCCAATTAAGATAGGAAAAAGGATCCCTTCTCTCAGTTTGGGTCATCATCAATGGTAATTGGTAAACATCAATGACCTTGCATACACTGAACTGGCCACCTTGTTCTAAGTGCCTAGGATAAATATGGGACTTGGAGGCATAATACCAATTTTGGTGAGCCACTTGGCTACAGCTCCATAGATCTCGTCCAGGATGAGAATGACGACAAGGTTGATGATGACTGCCGTTGCTGTCACGGTCACTCGGACATTAGAGCGAGTGGCCTTGTTGAGAGACAGAGCAGCTTTAGTTGTGATCCGGTATACAATCACCCCAAAGACAATCGAGAAGGTCAGGGCAATCTGCAGAGGAGAGAGGGAAAGAGACACACATCAAACAGGCAATCCTGCAATACCTAGCATGCATTCAGCCAACAGGACTATTTGTGACATCAGGTGTCATGAATCTAGAGACATTAGTGGCAAAAAGAGACCTCAAGCCCCCTGAAATTTTAGTCATCATCCCAAACACAGGCACATTTTCCAGAGGAAGAATGTCTAGTTTCGTTGTTTATTTGTTTGTTTGGGTTTTTTAATCAGATTCCAAATGGTGGACAACTCTGTCTGTCTGTCTCTGTCTCTGTCTCACACACACACAAGAATAAAGATTATTATCATGAAAAATACACCTGATGTGATTCCTAGGGAGCTTTGGGTATAAGATAAACTTCTATTAAACCAAAGTAAACAATACTTAAGAATGTATTATTAAATGCTAAACAGAGAGTATCGTTGGTGAAGGAATGAATACAGTAGGCTGTACTGGGGTGTGAACAGATCTGAGGCGGGCAGGGAACACTCTGTGTTGAAAGCAGGATTGAAATTGGTTTCCTAGTGAGAGCAAATAGGGAGCCACTGAAATTGCTTGAGCTTGTTGTGTTGTTGTGCACCATTGAGTCAGAACCGACCCATAGTTGACCCTCCAGTGGCTTTTCAGAGGCGGTTAATCACACAAGAGGAGATTGCCCGTTAGAAGGTATAAAATCAGAATCTGCTGGGAGAAGACATAGAAAATGGAGAGAGAAATCAGGCGTGAGGTTTTAAAATTCCAGTTCTCGGGATAAACAAAAGATCATTTGGACATTTTTCTACTAAGTTACTTTAAATGATGGACTCAGATTTCTCATTCACTGCAGAAATCTCTTGTTACTCTTTTAAAAAGGGAAGTTTATCAGTCACATGACCTCTAAGGGCCCCTCCATCTCCACTTTTCAGACATTATGGATAATAAGGAGATGTCCCAGACTAGTGCAGTAGTTCTTCCTTTTTCTGAATCTCTTCTCCCTTAAAGGACTATTTCCATGAGGGAAATACAAAGACATGAAAAGACAGTGACCTCAGTAAGTACCTTAAAGGGGGAAAGAGGAGTGAGGGAATTGCTTGGCATACTAGTTGCTCAAAGCGATAATCTAAATGCTTTCAGTCAAGCAAAGTCATTTTCTCTTTGGACCCCTTCAAAAGAGCCTGTGGGAGGTGAGGAACAGCTGAAAAGAGCTTAATGGGAAAAAAATGGGAAGAGAAAACAAAAAACATAACCGAAGCTACTGCCATAGAGTCAATAACTCATGGTGACCCTATTCCAGGGGAGAGCTGAGCTCCTTTTGGTGGGAATCTTTATAGTGCAAATGGTCAAGGTCTCTTCCATAGTGTCCTGGGGTGAGTTTGATCTCCTTTTGGTCAGTAGATTACAAACCACTGTTACCTCCCAGGAGAGAGAAAGGGCAGGTGGAAAAGTTCCTGAGAAGAAGAAAGCAGGGAGAGATGAAATGTGAAAAGGAGGGGGTTGTAGGGGGCCAAGAAGAAAAGGGAAGGTGGCTTGGTTTGAGAGCCTGCTTCCCAAGTGGGAGGGCTGTGAGTGGATTTGAGATGCAAGACTCCTAGGGGGTGACTGTTGATGTGTACTGCAGAGTCGGAACCATCCCATAGCCGACCCTCTGGCGGGTTTGCAGAGGCAGTTAATCATACGGGAGGAGACTGCCCATCCTTCTCCCGCAGGCTGTGACTAGGGAAAATAAAACTTGAGGGTGTCCCAGTGGCAGCCTCAGTGGAGTGTGCTTCACAAACGCTAGCATTTGTTCTGTGGGCTGTCGTGTGAAAAATGAGCGCTCACTCAGGAAGACAGGAAAGAGCTGTCTCCAGTTTCTCTAGGACAGTGTGTAGAACGTGTGTGTACATGTGTAAGTGGTCAGATGGGGAAAGCACCGTATCGGAGGCATCCCTTCTGATGTGGGGTGGGGGAAGGGGCCCACAGAAATGCCAGCCCCCGGGACTCGGGAGGAAAGACTACCATGTAAGTCGGAAAACCTGGATATGACATCACCGCTGTAGACCTTTTCACTTCCCAGTCCTCTGGGATTGTCACGGCCAGACAGTAAGGGCCTGGAAATGTGGTGTGAGATTCTTTCCCCCCAAAATCACTTTTGCAGCAAAGGCCAGTGGTGGATGTATTGATGAGGGGAAGAGGCTAGTGTGTTAATGTGTGTGTGTGTGTGTGTGTGTAAGGATGAGGGAAGGACCGACCGTGTGAAAAATAACAATGGCAAAAACATTCTTTACTTTGGGGTCTTGGGGGCAAGGCATGGAGAGGAGATCAGCCACTCTTTCCTATCTGCAAGAGTCCGAGCTATTACACTGGGGTAAGAACACTCCTATTTGCTACCTAAAGTGTGGTTCAATGACTGGCTCTAGACTCCCTTTCCCCTCCTCCCCTTCCTTTCCCTTTCCTCTCTGAAACCTTTAATTTACCCCTTTCTGCCCCTGTATTATAAATGGCTTGCTCTCAGTTGGCGGTCCAAATCTACCCAGAATAGTTGAGGAAGAAAGAGAGGCTTGGGAGCTTGTTTGAAATGCAGCATCTCAGTCTACATTCTACAACTGCCAACTTGGAATCTGCATTTTTTTTAAAAGTAAAACTTAACTTTATTCACCAAAAATCACATTTTCCCCCCTTTAGAGTAGAAAGTACTATTCCATTTATAGAAGAAACTTTAATTTGGCATCTGCATCTTAACGGATTGCCAGCCAGATTAGAGAAGCACAGCTCCATTCACTTATGAAAACATCCATTCTCTTTTTTTTTTTTCTTGGATCCACTACCATAGACCCCTTTCCAGCTACTCAATGCTGTCTTTGCTCTATAACCATCTCCAGGCCTTCGTCCTCTGAATCACTTAATATGCATCTGAGAGCTGGACAATGACTAAAGATGAAAGAAAAAGAATTGATGGCTTTGAGCTGTGGTGCTGGAGTATTGAATATACCATGGACTGCCAAGAGAACAAACAGGTCTGTCCTGGTAGACCACATTGCTCCTGAGAGGCAAGGATTTTGAAGCTCCAACTCACATACTTTGGACATGCTTCCAGGAGGACTAGTCCTTGGAGAAGGACATCATGTTTGGAAGGGAAGAGGTTCAGCAGAGGAAACGAACTCCCCTAGATGAGATGATTTGACACAGTGATGGTGGCAATGGGGTCAAGCTTGTCAGACACGGTAGAGGTGGCTCAGGTCAGGGCATGGTTCAGAGCCACTGTTCATAAGATCACTATGAGTTGTAGTTGACTTTATGACAAGTGACAATGACAGAGTCTTGATTTGCCCATTTGGGAGATTTATATGGGTATTGCAAATACTCAGTGCACTTGTAATAGAAAGGCTAGAGGTTTAAATCCATCAAGAAGGAAGGACCTCCAAAGAAAGGTCTGATGATTTACTCCTAAATAATCAGTCTCTGAAAACCCTATGGAGCAAGTATGTCATGTATGTCACCATGACTTAGGACTGACTCAATAGCAACTGTTACTGAATGGAAATCAGGTTCTGAATCTCTTCTTTGGTATCAACTACAAGCATCTCAAGCCTCATAAAGTATTCAAGCTGAAAAATAAAACTTCGAAAGCACCAACCCAGAATCATGTTCATTATGCCTATGAGAAAAACAGGCAAAGAAAGATGAAATGGTTTGCTGAAAGTCACAAGATATGGACTATAATCCTAGTTAACTGAATTATGGCAGTAATCTAGGAACTTCACCATTTAAGGGTCATCTATGTTTAGCCTTTGATCTTCCAGTTAAGGAAACAGAAGTCCATGAGGCAACAATGTGATTGGCCCAATGTCTGAAAGGCTGAAGTCTGATGGTGGTAATAATATCAGCATCAACTGTTCATCTATTTGTGCTTTTTCTAAGCTGTACTAATATATATCTTAACTAGTAGTAATAATAACAATCACACAAGACATTCACTTTGTGGATAAGGTTTAGTGACTTCTTAAAGTCACAAAAGAAAAACAACAACAGCAACATAAAAACAAAAACAAGAAAACAACCCAAGTTCTGACTTGTCACAACTCTAGACGACAGAGCACAACTACCATATAAGGTTTTCAAGTTTGTAAGTTTTGAAAAAAGCAAATTGTCTCATTTTTTCCCCCCATGGAATGGACCATGGTGGGTTCCAACTGTGGACCTTCCAGTTAGTAGCCAAGTTGTTACTGCCCAATCAGGGATCGTTTTCTACAGCTGAGCCTTGATGTACTCTGCAGATTTAGGATTTGAACCTGCTCTTGGCTTCTAAATTTGCTATTCCTTATGCTACCATTAAAACCCAGTTGTACAAAATTCAGTACTATTTTATATCCCTTGAGGCTATACTTTTAATTTTGTAATTCAATAAATACTTACTGACCACTTAGTGTGCAAACTATTGAACTAGGTATACTTAGTGTTGTGGCCAGTCTCCTTCTAGTCGGCTAAAAGTTGGGGCTGGTGTTAAACCATGCTATATGGTATTACACCATGCTGTATAGCCATTTGATGACAGGGTCTCATGGAGAACCGGGTCAATGACGATTTCCTGATGCTAACTTCAGGCTCTTCTGCACAGGGTCACATCATCATGATTTCTGTTTCTTTTCATGTTTGAATATTATAGCCTTACTTTTGGAGCATAATCAAATTGGCAACAAAAGCCAGACTGAAAAGCAGAGAGCACTATTTGATATAAGAAATACATATGGCCTGGTCCCCATCCTCCAGGTCTTGAAGAGTGGAGTTCAGAAATTTGTCACACATAGCCAGCAAGGATGAGTTGTCAGTAGGTGGATGGAGCTACAGGCCTTAGTTGTTAGGTTCTGATATGCACTGACCAGGAGCAAGAGAATTAGTTAGGAAAAAGTCCATGGCAAAAATTGTAGGGTGATATTCAGTGGCAAAGGCTTGGAGGATTAAATGGGGAAGAGAAAGACAGTCTTAGGAAAGAGAGAAGGAACAAGATGAAATGCATGAAACAGAAGCAGCCTTTGTAGAAAGAGTGGGATAGAACACAGTACAAGGCATTATACACAGTAGTAGTTCAATTAAAAATCAAAGCAATTAAGCATGTGCTAAAGATTGCCACTGATATACTAAGCTGTTTCTAGCATTTGTTTTATCATTGTATTCTGGAAAGGGTGAAGCCAGGCTGCTCCTTGAAGGTAAGGATTCTGAAGCTTTGTCTGACATACTTTGGACATGTTGCAAGGTGGGTTAAGTCCTTGGAGAGGGATGTCATGCTTGGGAGAGTGGAGGGACAGTGCAGGAGAGAAAGACCCTCAATAAGATGAATTGATTCAGTGACTGGGGAAATGGGGTTAGGTGTGTCAGAGACAATAAGATTGGCACAGGATAGAGCAGGGTTTAGGTCTGTTGTACATAGGGTCGCTATGAGTCACGGGTGACTCGACAGCACATAAAAATAACACAACATTTATAAATTATTTCTCAAGCATCTACTATGCTCAAGTCATGATTCTAGGTATCAGGGAACATCAGTGAATCAAACAAAATTATCATTTTCATGGCATTAATCTTATAGTGGGGAAAGCTACACAATACAGTGATAACACAGGCAAAACATACGTAACATATTGTTAGGTGCCATCAACTCAACTACAACTCATTGGGACCCTTTCTCAACCTTGCTCTATTCATCACCATCATATTCTCTAATATGTTCATGCCAACTGTTACAATCACTGTGCCAATTCATCTTGTTGAGGGTAATCCTTTCTTTTTCTGACCCTCTACCCTTCCCAGCATGACATCTTTTTCTAAGAACTGGTTCTCTCTTGATAACAGGGTTGTTGTTGTTATGTGCCGTCAAGTCGTCTGCAACCCATAGCGACCCCATGTACAGCAGCTCTGAATCCTGCCCTGTCCTGAGCCAGTCTCACTAATTCCAACACACCAACCCCCACGGCCCAAGTTACTCTATCAATCCATCTCATCAAAGGTCTTCCTCTTCTACGCTGTGCCTCCCCCTTCCAAGAATGATGTCCTTCTCCAAGGATTGGACCCTCCTGGCCACATGCCCAAAGTATGTGAGATGGAGCTTAAAAATCCTAGCCTCTAAGGAGAAACTTGGTTTCAACCTCTCCAATATAGACCTATTTATTTTCTTGGTAGTCCATGGTATGTATGTTTAAGACTCTTCTCCAGCACCACAACTCAAAGTCATCAATTCTTCGATCATCCTTAGTTGTAGCTTGCAATTTAAAATAGCATAGCCAGAAAGAGACTGCCAAGAAGGTAACATTTCAGCCGGGAGCTAATGGAAGGGATCAGAGGAAAGAATGTTTCAGGCAGGCAGAACTCCGAAGTGCAAAGGCTAACGTGGCTGATGTAGAATGAGCAAGTGGAGAGCTATAGCTGATGCAGGCACAAAGTTGGGAAGAGATGAGTCAGCCTAGTAGTAAGATACTGGCTTTTCTATCTCATGAGACGGATACCATTAGCAAGCTTTAAGCAGAAGAATGAACTTATATTCTAAAGAGATCATTATGTTGTGATCTGTAGGGTCCAGTGCAAAGTTGAGAGATCAGTTAAGAAACCACAGCAAGAACCCTGTCAAGACCTGATGGTGCCTTGGACCAGGATGAAAGCAATGGAGACAGTAAGGAGTGAGAGGATTCTGAATGAATGTCGAGCGTAGATAGAGTCAACCAGACTTCCTAACACATTGGACTGGACAGGAGCAGGAAGAGAAGATTCTGAAGCGACACCAAGATTTTTGGTCAGAAGACCTGGAAGGATACAGGATACAGTGGCCATTAATGGAGATAGGAAAAACTGTGGAAGTTTAGAGGGACAATCAAGAATTCAGTTTTGTCTATTAGATGTCTATTAGACATTTAACTGTAGAAATGAAGTAGGCCTTTTGTTATAGAAATCTGGAGTGCAGGGGAAGAGTTTAAACTGGAGATACAAACTTAGGAATAATCCAAATATAAATAGCATTTAAATCCATGAGGTTGTATGACATTACCACGGGAATGAGTGTGGATGGGAAATCCATGTGGTCTGAGCATTGAAACTGGCATTATTACCCTGCTTGTAAAACAGAAAGTAGGAATGACCCGAGAGCCAGCCAACTCCAGAGAAGGAGGGAAGGAGCGTTCAGGAATGAAATCCTGCCTCACTTGAGGGTACCTGAGGTCAGATGCGTGGAAACTATCCAGGAACATGGCTTTCTGGCTAGCATGCTCCTTGTCAAAAGCTACATTTAGAACAAAAGCAAATGGGGAAGAATCTTGTAACACAAGAGGATGAAAGGGGAAGGGGCTGAGGATTATATTATTGTTCCATAGGTAAGGTACGGCCTTTAGAATGTGGGAGGTGGGTGATTGGCCACATGAGTGTTTCTTGAGGGTAGGTCCCAACATGCAAGCACAAGTAAGTAAATGTTTGCCTTAGATTTGGGAAATACGAGAAATATTTTTATTTAACCCCAGAGGATAAATATAACTTCTGATAATCTCCTCCTTTACAAAAAGAAAACAAAGTTAAGTTTTTTAAAAAGGGAAGAAACTTTAGCTCAAACACTGAGTTTGAGGGGAAAACCAAAACTCACTGTACTCCAGTCAGAACCAATTCATAGATCACAAGGAGATTTCCACCATTCTCCCTCAGAACCTCTGGGGGATTTGAACCACTAAAGAGAGGCTTACCTTTTGGGTGAGCAGTACAATTCCTTATGGACTACACCACCAGAGCTCCCCTGAGTTGGAGAAAATGTGTTTGAATCTACACTGGCCTCTCTTACCAGTGGGGAAAATGAACACAGCAGTGGGACATTTCTATGCTCTCAGCTCATCTAAAATATCTGCTATGTTTTTTTCAAAAATTTTATTTTTGATCTTTCAAAAATATCTTGATATTTCAAAAATATCTGCAGACCAGTTTCTCCAGAGTCTTCCTAGTATCTTCTTTAGGACCACATAGGTCAAGGTAGCTCAGGTGGCTTAGTGGTAAGGAGTTGTGCTGCCAACTTAAAGGCATGCAGTTCGAATCAACTAGCTGCTCTATGGGAAAAAGATGAGCAGTCTTTTCGCATGCATTTTACTGTCTCTGCAAACCCACTGGAGGGTAAGCTATGGGCTGATTCCAACTTGATGGCACACAATAACAACAAGAAGTCTTCTTCAGCTTAGGATAACAGAGGATGGAGGAGAGAAGGAGATGAGAGAAACATTTTTGTTTCAGTAGGCTCTCTAATCTAAAGATGAAAAAGATTCCCTTAGAATCATCATCTGACACCTTCATCCTATGCTCTACACCTTGCTCAAAGGTAATCTCAAACCCTTAATCTTTAAGAGATTTTTTGAGCTTTGTTTAATGTGGGAGGGGGAAATGGAGAAAGGTAAGTATAATCTAATGATTTTTAACTCTAAGAGGAAGAACGATGATACCATTTTTTGTTCAACTTGGAAAGTTTTGAGTTAAAAAAGGAGGTATAATTAGTTACATAAGATAACACGTTTCAACCAGGAGAGAACGAGAAAACCTAGTCATGTAATCACTCAGAGTGCTCCATTCCGTTCATACCACTTACTCCCAGATTCCAGGTCACACATTTAAGTCCTCAGTACTTCCTGGTTACATTCAGGGCACTCCAGACACAATGAGATATATCAATTATGGGTTTCCCCCCCCCTCATAAAGAATATTACACCATCCAAGAGTTTATCTTTCAAGTCTGGAACTGGATTCACTGAGCTTCCCCCTCTACTCCAATTTTGTTGAGCATTTTTATCAGGAAAGAATGTTGAATTTTGCCAAATGCCTTTTCTCCATCAATTGAGATATTATGTGGGTTTCTTCCCCTGTTTTGGAGAGGGTGAAACCAACTTTCTTTCTGGAGGCAAGGATTTTGAAGCTACAAATTATTGATGTGGTAGATTACACTAATTGTTGTTCTAATGTTAAGCCATCTTTGTATGCTGTTGTTAGGTACCATTGGTAGTGTATGACTTATAGTGATCCTATGAACAACAGATCTGAACCCTGTCCTATCCTTATCATCTCTGATACCCATTGAGCCCATTGCTGCAGTCACTATGTCAATCCATCTCTTTGAGGGTCCTCGCCTCCTCCATTGACCCTCCACCTTTCCAAACATTATATTGTTATATACCATAGCTGACTCTCTGGCAGGTTTTCAGAAGCAGTTAATTACATGGGAAGAGATTGCCCATCCTTTTTCCACGGAGCAGCTGGTAGTCTCAAACCATGTGCCTTTGGTATTGCAGCACAGCTTCTTGTCACTAATGCACCAGACCTCCCTTTCCAAGGAACAGTCTCACTTAATATGCCCAAAGCATGTGAGATGAAGCTTTGTCATCTTTGCCTTCTAGGAACATTCGGGCTACACCTTCTCTAAGACACTATCTGTTTGTTCTTTTGGCAGGCTCTGATATTCAGTATTCATCTCCAACATTACAACTTCTTGCTGTTGTTGTTATGTGCTGTCGAGTCACCTGCGACTCCTAGCGACCCTATGTACAACAGCCCTAAACTCCGCTCTGTCCTGTGCCAATAGCACTGTCTCTGACACTCCCATCCCAATTATCCCAGTCACTGAATCAATCCACCTCATAGAGGGCCTTCCTCTCCTGCGCTGTCCCTCCACCTTCCCAAGCATGATGTCCCTCTCCAAGGACCGGTCTCTCCTCACAACATATCCAAAGTATGTTAGACGGAGCCTCAGAATCTTTGCCTCCAAGGAGCCACCCGGTTTAACCCTTTCCAGGACAAATCTGTTTGTTTTCCTAGCAGTCCATGGTATTCTCAATACTCTTCTCCAGCACCACAGCTCAAAGGCATCAATTCTCCTTCTATCCTCCTTGGTCATTGTCCAACTCTCTGATGCATAACAAGTGATTGGGAAGACCAAAGCCTTATATCATACACACCTTAGTCTCCAGAGAGACACCATTGCTCTTCAGTACTCTGGAGAGGTCCCTAACAGCAGACTTTCCCATGGCAATGTGCCTTTTAATTTCCTGGCTGCTGGTGCCAAGACTGTTGACTACGGAGCCAAGCAAACTAAAGCTGTGTACAATCTCAATCCCTTCACCATCCATCCTGATGCTGCCAATTGGTCCAGTGGTGAGAATCTTTGTCTTCTTGACATTGAGCCTCAATCCATATTGTAGGCTGCAGTCCTTGACACTCTGCAGCGGGTGCTTCAGGTCCTCTTCAGTTTCAGCAAGCAGGGTTGTGTCATCTGCGTAACGCAGGTTGTTGATAAATCGTCCACCAATCTTGACCCCACATTTCTCCTCATAGAGCCCAGCCTCCCGGATAATCTGTTCTGCATATAGGTTGAAAAGGTATGGAGATAGGATGCATCCCTGGCGTACTCCCTTCCCAATTTTGAACCATGCAGTGTTCCCTTGCTCTGTTCTGACAACTGTCTCCTGGTCCAAGTATAAGTTTCGCATTAGAACGATCAAGTGTTCTGGGATTCCCATTCTTCTCAGAGTCAGCCATAGTTTGTTATGATCTACACAGTCAAATGCCTTTGCATAGTCAATGAAACACAGATAGACATTCCTCTGGTATTCCCTGTTTTCAGCCAAGATCCATCTAACATCAGCTACAATATTTCTAGTACCACGACCCCTTCTAAACCCAGCCTGGACTTCTGGTAGTTCTCTGTTGATGTGCTGTTCCAGTCGTTTTTGGATAATCTTCAGTAAAATCTTGCTTGCATGTGAAATCAGTGAGATTGTTCTGTACTTTCCACATTCTGTTGGGTCACCTTTCTTTGGGATAGGAACAAATATCGATCTCTTCCAGTCAGTTGGCCAAGGAAGGGGTAGGCATCTGACAAGCTGAAGGCTGAGCAGCTTAGAGACCCCTCCCATCTCCCCCAGGTAATCAAAGAAGAAAAAACCGCAAGACATTCATTCCGGCTGGCCGCACAGAGGAAGGGGTAGGCATTTGACAAGCTGAAGGCTGGGCAGCTTAGAAACCCCTCCCATCTCCCCCCAGGTAATCAAAGAACCGAGAGACATTACAACTAAAAGGTATTAATTATTCTTCTTCTGTCATCTTATTCATTGTCCAGATGCACAGCTGAGATGGAAAGTGATCTAAGTGATGGAAAAGACCATGGTCTGAATCAGATGTACTGTAGTCTTCAACCTGACATCATTGCTCCTCAATAATTTGGAGGTCAATGACAGAGAACTTGCCCCAAGGGTTTTGTGGATCCAAGTAATATGAAATGATTGACAATTTTAATCCTTTTTTCATTTATCATGATGTTGTTTACCAATCCAGTGGTGAGGATTTTTGTCTTCTTGATGTTGAGATGTAATCTGTGTTCAAGGCTATATGTAGTCTTTGTTCTTCTGCAGTAAGTGCTTCAAGTCCTCCTCACTTTTAGCAATCAAAAGTGTGCGAATTGCATAATGCAGGTCTTAATGAGTCTTCCACCAATCCTAATGCCACATTCTTCTTCATAGAGTCCAGCTTCTCTAAATATCTGCTTTGTATACAGAATGAATAGGTATGGAAAAAGGATACAAACCTGATGCACACCTTTCCTGATGTTTAACCATCCCTTGCTCTGTTTGGATAGCAGCTTCTTGGTATAGGTGTAGGTTTCACATGAGCACAATTATATATGCTGGAATTCCAATTCTTCTCAATGTTAGCCATAGTTTGTTACTATTCACAGTCAAATGCCTTTGCATAGTAAATAAAACACGAATAGGCATGCTTCTAGTATTCTCACCTTTCAGCCAGGATCCAGCTGACATTAGCAGTGATAATTAGGGGCACTCCCCTAAAGAACTGTGCGGCTAAACCAAAGGCATGTGATGTGGTTTTAATAGACCAATTGTCAAATGGGAAAAAGAAAAGCAATCTCCTCCCAAGTGATTACCTGTCTCTGAAAGTCTGCTGGAGGGTCAGCTATGAGTCAGTTCTGGCTTGACGGTACCTAACAACAATAATAACAATCTTTGTGTAGCTAGTATGAATTGCACTTGATCATGATGACTTATTTTTTAATTTGATGTTAGATTCCAGTGGTTAAGATTCCACTGATTCCATTTGGAATCTATGTTCATGAGGACATTTGTCTATAATTTTTGTTGTTAGTGATTTAATTGCCAGGTTTTGGTATCAGGGTTATGCCTACTTCCTAAAATCCATCCCCAAGTAACCCTTTTTATATTCTTAAGTATTTTGAGTAGTACTGATTTCAGCCCTTCTCTGACTGAATTTGGAAAAATTAAATGGTAAAGCCATCTGGACCAGAATGTTTTTGGAGGGGAGAGTTTTCATGACTTGTTCAATTTCTTTTATTTGTGATACGTCTGTTTAAATTTTCTACCTGTGATTGTGTTAGTTTAGATAGACAGGGGATGTCTAATAATTTATCCATTCCCTCCAGGTTTTCAAATTTTTTTGTTGTTAATAGTATAGTTTTTCATAGTACTTTTTAATTATCACTTATATTTCAGCTGGTTCTGTTGTGATGCTACATCTTATTTGAGTTATTTGCTCCTTCCTGTTCTATTTTGTTAAACTTACCAGGGGCTTGCTAATTGTATTAACCCTTTCAAAGAAAATGAACTTATAGTCTTGGTTATTTTTACTTATTTTTTCTCCTGTTTTGATGTCATTTCTTTCTGCTCTTTATTATTTCCTTTCTTCTGGAGACTGTAGGCTTTGCTTGTTGTCCCTTTTCTAATTCTTGAAGACGTGAAGGTAAAATATTGATTTTGGTACTGTTTCTCTGCCAGTTCAAATCCACCAGGAGCTCTGTCGGAGGAAGATGGGCAATCTCCTCTCATCCGATTTACAGACCCTGAAAACCTGTTGGAAGGCTGGTAGGAGTTGGTTCTAACTTGACAGCAATGAGTTTGAGCCTTATTTTTGGATATGTTTATTGCTATAGCCAATCTTACATTTGCATTGCACCAAGAAAACAAAGATTCTCACCACTGGGCCAATTGGCAGCATCAGAATGGATGGTGAAGAGATTGAGATAGTCAACAGTTTTAGTTTGCTTGGCTCTCTAGTCAATACTCTTGGTACTAGAACCCAGGAAATCAGGAGATGAATTGCATTGGGAAAGTCAGCTGTCAGGGACCTCTCAAGAGTACTGAGGAGCAACAACATCAAGCTGGAGCCTAAGGTGCACCTGATCCGGGCTATAGTCTTCACAATTATGTGCTGTGCTTTGGAGGGTTGGAAAGCGACTAGGGATGATAAAGAATTGATGCCTTTGATCTGTGGTGCTGGAGAAGAGTATTGAATATACCATGGTCTGATGGAAGAACAAACAGGTTTGTCCTGGAGAAGGTAAAGCCAGACTGCTCCTTGGAGTCAAGGAATATTTTGGGCATGTAGCAAGGACGGACTGGTCCTTGGAAAGGGACATCATGTTTGGGAAAGTGGAGGGACGGCACCGGAGAGGAAGACCCTCTATGAGATGGATCCATTCTGTGACTGGGGTGGAGGGAGTGAGTGTGTCAGAGATGGTGAGGTTGGCACAGGATTGAGCAGCATTTAGGGCTCTTGTACATAGGGGTCACTATGAGTCACAAGCGGCTCGAAAGCAACAAGAAGATATGCAAATGTATTACCTCATCATAAGTGGAGATAGAAACTCATTTTATGCATTTACTTAGGTATTGTTTGTACATTCCTAGAGAAAAGGGATTATTTTGTTTTCTTTTCTGTGGTAACCTCACTTACATGGAATATTTTCAAGCACAAATTTGGCACTCACTGAATATTTCTCGAATAAATTAGTTAATTCTTCCACTGGTTTTGAGGCAACAATAGACACATGTGGGAGGCACTGAAATGCTAAATCTAAATTAAATTGCGTATCATTCCAGTTTATAACACTGCCATTCACCATATATTCCAGATAAATTCCCCAAGCCTTCCATTTGTTAAACAATAACAAGAAAATAAATTTAGACTTCTAAGCTTTGGCAAGACACCCATCAATCCTACACATCATCTGCAAAATGAGAAGTTGAATTAGATGGTGTCTAAACTTGCTTCCGTTTTTAAATTTCTAAGTCTAAGACACAGTACTTTTACTTAGTGGTCATGATGACAATGATAATTACAACAATAACCTTAGACATCATCCAAAGTTACCTCTGGTAAGTTGCTGTTATTGGTTGCCATCAAGTTGATTGCAATTAATGGTGATCCTACGTGTTAAGAGTATTACTGTTTCATGGAGTTTTCTTGGTTATAATGCTTATGGAAGCAAATCATTAGGCTGCTCTTCTGTGGTACCACTGTGTGGGTCTGAACTACCAACTTTTCTGCTAACAATCTAGTGCAAACCATTTGCATTACCTAAAGAGCTCAGGTAGCATAGTGCATTAGAAGCTACACTGAGAACCAAAAGGTCAGCAATTCAAATCCACCAGCTGCCTGACAGGAGATGGACAGTCTCTTCCCGTAAAGTTTTATAGCCTCAGTAACTTGTGGAAGGTCATCATGAATCAGAGTGAGCTCAATGATAGTGAGTTTGAGGTACTTTCTCAAAGCAGCTCCGGTGGCACAAATGGCTAAGAGCTAGGTTGCCAGATGAAAGGCTGGTAGTTCAAACTCACCTAATGACTTCACAAGAGAAAGACTTGGAAATATGCTTCTGTTGAGACTACAGCCAAGCAAACTCTGTGGGCCAGTTCACCTGTCACATGGGGCCATTGGGAGTCAAATCTTACTCACTGGCACTTAACAACAACAATAGAAACTATGATGATTTCACCCTAACTTTTTTTTTAATTTAGTTTGTTTATTTTTCATTTCAATGAACATCTACAGAGATTTTGGAATTCCATTCATTCATTTTTGCACCCTTCTCCCTGCACAAACCCCTCCTCACCCTAACTTTTTAAATAAGCAACCACAATTAACCTATAGAGTTTTTTAGAAATGCCTACAAAGAACTCATGAAATATTATACAAAATGGGTAACTCTGGAGAACATTATGCTGAGTGAAATATCTCAGTCACAGAAGGACAAATACTGCATAATGCCACTTTTGTAAAATGATACTAACATCAGGGTTGGGGAAACTAAGAAAAGAGGGAATAAATAATGCACAGTGCATTGAAATAGATAAGGGAGAGAACTATTTAAAAGGAATATATGATTAGGTATTATTTTCATGGCAAGAGTCCAGAATAAGAGCTGCATAGTAAAGCGGATTCAGGGTCGCATATGTGTGTGTGTGTGTGTGTTGAATTGTATAACAAGGAAAGATTTTTTTTTTCTTTTCAAAGAGAAAAGCTAACTGGGGGGAAGTTTGGACAGGGAGGAAAATGTGCAACAATGAATGAAAGGAAATCCAAAATCTCTATAACTTTCATTAAAGTTTCAGTTAAAAAAATGAAGAAAAGCCTATTGCCTCTGTGTCTAAGTGTTCTGAGTTGTTTAAAGACACAACTTTTCCTCCTAAAATAGAACTTCCAATATTGAACACTAGGAGTCTTTCCAAAAAGGGTGAGAAATATCTTAGTGACTTTAATCCTGTGCTCTGATTTGCATATTTCCATTTCCTCATTTCCATTACTACTGTCTGTCTCAAACATGCAGTTCCCAAGAACACCTTCCTCTCATTCAATTGTTAATGCTCAGATACGAACCGCAGACACTTCCTTGGTACAAGTTGGAACTGGGCCTTTCAAAACAACTCCTAAATTCTAGAATTCTCAGGAAGAACAGCTGGAACAGGACCTATATGAACATAGTCCCAAGCAGGTAGGACCCCAGGGAAATTACCATGAACAAGATGGAGGCAAAGTTCATCAAGTAGCCTGGGAAACGATCTTTCCAGTCCAGCTTATCTTCATCATCCTGGAAAGAGACAAGAAAGTTGAAGATAATCAGAAGACACAACATACCAGATACTCTTTTTGCTTTCAATGTTGTATCAACTCATACTCAAATTCATTGACGCTGGGTTAATTCCACCCTACAGCAATCCTACATGGGTTTCTGAGGCTGTAAATCTTAGCAGGAGAAAATTGCCCATCTTTCTTTCTTGGAGCCACTGGTAGATTTGAACTACCACTGACTCATGACCTTCTGGTTCCTTCAACCTCAGAGTTCCTTCAACATTGCACACTTACAGCTTTTTTTGGGGGGTGTGTGTCTTTTTTTGTTGTTGTTGTGTTGGTCTTTATTGCTTAACTTTGTACAGCCACATTATCCTTTTAATTTTATGATTATTATATGAGCTGACAGAGTCTGGATAAGCTACACTAAAAAAAGGATAGGAATTGAAGTCACACATACTGAGTTGAAGTTCTAATTCAACCACTTCGCTCTGTAATCTACGGCATATAGTTTAACATTTCTGATGCTCTAGCTATGCTTCATGGAATGGGCACTTTAGTGACTTCTGCCCTAGTTACTGCACAGAATAGGTGGGATTTTGTTTTTCCATTTTATTTTAATGAGAAACGTGTGGGCATAATAAGCCAACAAACAAAAAATATAACCCAATCACAGGGAAAAATCCTATAATCTTTTAAACACACTTTCAACCACTGACTTTGGAGTCTAATAATTATACAAATTACCCATAATTTTTGTTATTAAAGAAACTGCGTATGATATTGTTTCCTGAAAAATTCCTATAATCTTCTCTTCTCATAAAAGCAGATAGTTTGAAGGACAGATTAAGCTGATGCCATTCACTCAGGGGAGAACTCTGTATTTACTCCTCACAGACCAGGTTCAGTTCATCCTCTAGGGCAACCACACACTGACCATAGATTGCCTTCGGCACATGCTGAGGGTTCTCATTTGATAATGTCAACAATATATGACAGTAAAATGTTCTGTGTTGCTTTTAGTCTAGGAACTTGACTTTCCTTAGTCTCAGTTCTGTAAAATTAGGATCTACACAGCTATCCTGCCTACCTCAAAAAGTTACTGTGAAGACCATCAGAAGCTGAGTTCGCAAAGGTAAGGTGAACAGCAGAGCATTCTATTTAAGTAATATATTTCTGTATTTCACAATGATCCTGATTGATGTTCAGCAAGTAGAATCTTCTAGAGCTTCTGCTTTATGTACCCTTCCCTCTTTATCCCTTGTATTTCAGAACACACCTGATTTGGCTCTAGCAACAGTGCCATCTAGCCCCTGAAAGCTTGTACTGTAATCTAGGGGATGGCTTGGCCTAAAAGACTTTCTGAGCAAACATATGTAGACCTGGATACTGGGCACAGTGGGAATTCAGAAGAAAGTCTTATCACTGTCGTTCCAGGGGAGTTCCCAGTTTAGGGAGATGTTACACACATGCCACAAGGCTAAGAAATTTCAAAGTCTTTTGTCTCCCCCTGAAACTCATGGGGAACTTAGGGAAAGGACTGATGTACTTTTCTCACTGCATGCTTAGAACATGGTAGAAGGTTGGGATGGCTTAATAAATGCTGATGGATTTGAGTTTTAAAACGAAAGTAATTCTACACTTTCAGTTACAGATACTATTAGCAAGTGACCTACTCCACTTTATAGTGACTTAGTGGCAGAATCTGATTTCTAGACTCCTAGTCCAGCAGACATTCCATCATGCAATGAGATCAAGATAAACTTTTAATTATAAGCATTTCAAATAGTCGGGAGCATGTAAACATACCTCTACTAGAACTGGAATTAAGATTCATGCCTATTCTTTTAAATTAGGCCAAATATGAAGAGGGAGTAATAGTTCTTTCCTTTTCCTTTAGTATTATTCTTAGTTTCTCTCACACTAGAGATATTTTCCTTGAAGATTCTGATGCGGTAAAGAGGAGATGAGCTGGTGGGCGACTCCAGATAGGGGGGTTTGACCTGTGAGGATTTGTAATGGCACATTTTTGGGGATTACTCTAATTACAGTTAAGGTGTCAAGGTTTCCTGGACCATTTCCCTGCTCTGCGGCTTGGAGATCAGAGATTTAACCTAAAATTCTCATAAATCCAGCGTGTTCTGAAATACTAGTGTTGAACAAAGGAGAGAAGATTGTAGTCATATGTTCAGCGCTATCAATTCATTCCCAATGGGACTGCTTGGCAAGGAATGGGCCAAGGAGAAGTGGAAATATCACATGCTTGGTTTGTGAGAAGAGAGTGGTACAAAATACCAGTCAATAAAAGGTGACACTGTGCTCAAGGTTGGGGTAGAACTGGACAATGCTAGAATGAGACAAAAAGGAAGTATGAGCAGAGGTGCAAGAAACAGCCCGAGATGAAATGAATCCTAGGAAATACATGCAACAGCATTATCAGTAGCCATGTAGTCAACTCCAGCTCATGGCAACCTCGTGTGTGCCAGAGGAGAACTGGGCTCCACAGATTTTTCAATGGCTGATGTTTGAGAACTAGATTTATTTCAGAATGTCTCTGGAAAGATTCAAACAGCCAGCCTTTTAGTTGTCAGTTGATTAGGCCAACATTGTATCACCGAAGGCCTCCATAATTGCACGGGATGACTCATCAACACCTGGAGGAGTCAGGAGTCAGACAACCGTGGACTGAAGTGTCCCACCAGGTCACTGTTTAGATTCAGCCAGCCAGAGAACAAGGAAGGCGGGGGTGGGAGTAAGATCTGTTCAGATCAATCTCTACCCTACAGTGCTGGCTCTGCATTGAGAAATGAAGTTCACTTCCGTCCACTCCAAAGCTGAGCTCCTTGGGTGGGCTGGAGTCCACGTCGGATGCTAGGAACGTGTTGAAGAGAAGATTCTGCCTCGCCCAGAAGGAGCTCCAAGGCCATCACAGAAACACGGGGAGCTCTCTCAGAGGTTAACCTGACAAGGAGATGGCCACTACAATTTGCATAAAAGGTAAGCATATTTTAAAATTAGTGAACTAGGTGTTCCCTCTAGGTACCGATTTTAAGGAAAAATACTCATTTTGATGTCAAATTGCAGTGCTTGTTGAAAAATCACCCTCCTCTAGTGTTTACATCAGTGAGTCCTTTTTTCTGGAAGCCGTAGCTCCCAACATACACACAGTCCTCATGCATCCAGACACTGTCCAAACACAGGAGACCAATGAAGAAAGCAAGATTACAGATTACCTTCCAAGTTTCCAAAGTTATAGTGAAGATGACAGTGAGTAATGTAGTTTCTACTTGTAATAATTTGGCTCTGATTTAAAAGAAGAAAAAAAAATAGAGGGCTCTGGTGGCCTAAAAGTCATAGGGAGTTGTACTGCTAATTTGAAGGTGGTACCTCTCTGCCAGTTTGAATCGATCACCTGCTCCTCAGGAGAAAGACAGCCTCCTCTCAACAATGGAGGGTCAACTAGGAGTCAGTTCCAACTAGGCAACAATGATAATTGAAGCCAATTAAAACTCTCTGCTCACTAGCACGTAAAAAATTAAAATATTATGGCAAAAGCCATTAATGTACTGTGGGTAAAAGTAACATAGCCAGAACATGGGACAGTAGAAAAGGAGGTAGATTTGGAAAAAAAGTATTTAACTCTTAGGTCTAATACTTATGGAGTGGATGATCTAGGGATTCCACCCCCCGACACACACCCCGCCCCCAGAACCTCAGCTTCCTTATCTATAAAATCATGATATTCTTTATATGTAAAATGTTGAAGGAGTTAAAGATTTCAGTTTACTTGCATCCACAATGTCTACAGAAGCAGAACTCAAGAAATCAACAATGTACTGCATTGGGTAATTCTGCTACAGAAGACATCTTTAAAAGCAAAGACGCCACTCTGAGCACTAAGGTAAGCCTGACCCAAGCCAAGGTATTTTCAGTCACCTCCTATGGATGAGGTGGTTCCTTGGAGAGGGACATGATGCTTGGCTTGGTGGAGGGTCAGCGAAAGAGAGAAAGACCCTCAACCAGGTGGATTGACACAGTGACTGCTGCAATGGGCTCTAGTGTGTGAGACACTTTAAGGATGGAGGGGTGGGGGCAGGGGGGGCAGGGTACAGATCTATTGTTCGTAGGGTCCCTATAGGTCGTACTCAACTCAACAGCACCTAACAACAACATATGAACGTAAAAGCTTGGCAATGAATAAAGAAGACCAAAGAAAAATTTATTTCTTTGAATTATATTGGTGAAGAAGAATATAAATATGCTATGAATTTCTAGAAGAACAATCAAATTTATCTTTGAGAAACAGCCAGAACATTCCTTAGAAGGGAGGATGGTGGAATTTTTGCCTAACATACTTGAAATATGTCATCAAGAGGGGTCAGTTCCAGAAGGACACAATGATGGTAGAACAGTGATCTTTACCACTGAGTCAGAACAACTCATAGCTGAACCTCCAATGGGATTTCAGAGATTGTAAATCACATGAGAGGAGACGGTCTACCTTTCTCCTTGAGCAGTTAGTGGATTCAAACCACCTGCCTTTGAGTTGGCAGTACAATTCCTTATCCATTGGGCCACCGCAGCTCCCTAGAGGGTGAGTGAAAAGAAGATCCTCAATGAGATGGACTGACTCACAGTGGCTGCAGCAGCTCGTGCAAGCCCAGCACCGATTGTGAGGAAGCACAGGACTGGACAGGTCTTTGTTCTGCTGTGCACGGGGTCACTGTAATGACTCGAAGGCATCTACCAACAGCAATGAGATGCAAAACAGTTACACCTATCGCACCAAAGTCCAGTTAGAACCAAACAAGCCAATCTATGGAGAACATGGAGAAGGTGAGGCCCACACAGAGGTGCTCAGAATCCTTAATGCCTTCTGCTCTTCAACAAAGATGACAACACTGTCCTAGCTGCCTGACAGAGGCATCATGTGGTCTGCATTAGCTGAGAGCATGTGACAGAGCTTTGTGAACTGTAAGGCATCATACAAGAGTAAGGTCTGACCAGCCTCATTAAAAAATTGATGAGTATGAAGCCCTTAACTAATGTCGCCATTGTTAAGACAATAACCCTATTGTTACCTATGATGTTTCTTTATCTCTGCTGTCTTATGCCAATGTGTCTGTTCTAAGTGTAGTTCAGACTTCTGAGTCAATAGCACGTGATACAAAGTGTTCTGGAAAAGTTTTTGGAAAACTGAAAACTAGAAAATGAGACCACTAAGAATACAAAAGATGAGAGTACTATTTAAAGATCCTGTATTAAAAAGTTAAAGAACTTAGAAAAATAGCCAGTCATTACCAAGTTGTACTGCTTTGTGTCTGTGTATTTTTTATTAAGGTTTAATTTTTATACATTAAAATGTACTCTTATATTGTATAGCTTTGTGAGTTTTTATAAATATACTCAATAGTGTAACCACCACTATAATCAAGATACAAGACTTACCACACTTATACACATACAGAGAGAGACACACACATAAACACAAACACACACACATATATGTATGTGTGTGTGTGTATATATATATATTCTATGCCCAGCTACTGACATAATGTTTTCCATCCCTTTGCTAGAAATGGTATCTAACAACAATAATTAGAATGCTAATACATTGAGCCTTAGTTCTTGCATTTTTTTTAACTTGGTTTCCATACAATCTGATATGCATTGCTTCACATTTTCTTTCATTCACATTTGCCATTGATCTATGTCCACCATTACTCCATCATTTCAGGTTCCCACTGGATCTTTCCCATTTCCTTCACCCCTCCCTATCAAATTCTGTGACTCTGTGATTTCTCCCACCTCTCAACGCCCTGCACTCTCCCCTCCCCCTCCCTTGGACCTTCATACACATTTTACTAGTTATCTTTCTATTTTTATAATAATGTTCATATCTTGATCTATTTTGAAGGCAATATCAAACAACGATGGGTTTGGATTCACAAAACCTGGACTCACTCCTGGCTTCTACGCTTCCTTATTGGTTGAGTGGCTTAACACATGTTGAATTCTGTGTCTTTATCTCTAATAGGACCAGTAAACCTTCCCTACTGAGACTCAGTGAGTAGATCCCTTAAGTACAAATACTTGGAGAAATTACAATGAAGCCTATCTCACAAGATTCTTGCCTTTGACAGGTTACAATCTTACCACTTCCCAAGTGCTTTATCTGTAGAAAATACTTGAGTTTTTCTTCTCTGCTAGGTTTCTATCTTATACCACCTCCAGCTTTTACAGGCTTTACTCTATAAAGTTATGTGTGGCTGCTATTCCTGCTTATATACAAGAAACACCTATTAAACATCAAATGTGTGCCTAGTGTGGTGCTAGAACCAGGTACAGGGCATACAGAGGGGAATAGCTCACACTTGTTGCCCCTGATAAACTCCCTATCTAGCAGAAGAAATTGAATTATATAAATGAAAACTGTGGCAAAATATATGATATAATCTATGTGAGTGTATGAGTATGTGTTGTATGCTGCTAATTAAAAGGTCAGGGATTCTAATCCATGAGCAGCTGTTCCAGGATAAAAAAAAAAAATCAAGTAGTCTCCTCCCAGATATATTGGTAGCCTCAGAAAATATGATGGAGTGTTATCATGAATCAAAATCAACTTGAAAGTCACAGTTGATTGTTACACGTGTGTGTGTGGGGGGGGTGTGTATTCACACGCATGTGTATTTATATACGAAAACCTTAAACTCATTATCTGTTGTGTTGGACTCGACTGATAGCTGACCCTCCAGCACATTTTCTGAGGCTGTAAACATGAAAGGAGATTGCCCATCATTCTACCACCGAGAAGCTGGTGGATTCGAGCTGCCAGAGAGGCGTTCCTACAGATTAGCAGTACAACTCCTTACAGGCTAAGCCGCCAGTGCTCCCCTGACCCTGCATCTCTCACCATCCCCTGACAAACAAAAACAGAACAACATATCTAGGAGGCAGATAATGGGTCATCGTAAGCCAGGCTTTCCAGCGTTTTCGTAGTTGACAGTTGCTGTAGAGTCACCTCCATGGTGACCCTGTGTATAACATAATAAAATGATGCCTCACTCTCATTATGTGTGTGTCTACTGTTGCAGCCATGGCACCGACTCACCTCAGTGAAGAACTCCCTCCTTCCTGTTGATTTTCTACTTCACCAAACATGAAAATCATATATGTGTATGTGTGTATGCCTGTGTTTGTGTGTGTGTGTGTTTATAATATATTGAAGTGTCCTTATAGAATAAATTATTCAGTCTCTTATTTTCCAGATGGGGTAACACCACACAGAACATGGGCTGAGAAGGATTGGTAGAGCTCGTATGGGGTTTTAATGGAAATCATTTGGTAAAGTAAAACCTATTAATCATGTGACAGATGGAGAGCTGATTCCAGACAAGGGTCTCATGGAAGTGTGCGGTTGGGATACTGACTTAAAAGGAACTTATGTGGAAGACTAAATAAAATCCTTCTTCCAAGTGAAATTTGATTTGAGAAGGGATTTTAAAGCAGTAGTTTGAACCTTCACTGTCCATTTCCTATACAGAAGTAACTGGTGGTTGCTGTGATGCTAAACACTATGACACTGATGTGTCAAATGTGATAATGGTTACCCGTGGCGGACAGTGTTTGGTGGAGATCCTCGATTAAAACAAGATTGGAAACAGGAGTGGCATCCACTTCTGAAACAGCTTGCCTCCAGAAACTCTATGAACTTGGAGAAACGATGAAAGGTATACAAATGTTCAAGTCTTTCATTCATAGGGTCGCTACGAGTCATCTACGATTCGATGGCACTTAACAACAACAACAAAGTTGATCCTAGTGTCGACTTCAAGTCCAAGCCCCCAAAGCTGACCATGCCCCACAATGGAGGTTCCCATGTGGGATGTTTCCATAGTGAATCATGTTCTATTGACACAGCTGACGGGGGGGACACAGGAATGTCAGGAAAATTGAGAGGGGGGATTAGTTGAGAATGAGTGGAACAGTGGGAAGAGAGTGGTAAGGAGAAAAAGTGTAGAAGGCTTTTCCACTAGAGGGTTTTTGGGCGATAACTCAGCAGAGTTAAGGAAATTCCAGGAGCTTCTGGGCTCTGGGAACAGGTGACTAACCACAGCTTGGTCTCCTGTGGCTGGAGGTCTCAGGGCTAATTAACTTTATGCATTTCCGTGAACTGGCTCACTCTGGTGTGTAAATACCTGGGTGTGCGAGATACCTTAGCACAATCTCCAATGGTATTAATAACTCAGATTAATTTAAAACTCAAGATTGTCCTTTGACTCCAGCTCACAGTGACCTGCACTGTGTTTCTGAGGCTGTAAATCTTCATGGGAGGAGAGGGCTTATCTTTCTTCTGTGAGCAGCTGGTGGACTTGAACCTTTGAGTCAGCAATCCCAGGGCTCCCTCACAGACCACAAGATAGTGTAAAAACACCGTTTATATGTACTGGAAAACCAAAGAACTTCCCTCAGTTTGCTTTATTGTGGTAGTCCAGAACCAAGCCTGCAGGATCTCTGAGTTATGCCTCTAGTTTTACTGCTTCATCCACTAAGGACTCTGGCCAAAACTAAGACACAATTGTGAACTTCCTTTGTACTCGTGACAAGGAAACTCGGGTTCACTCTGGATATCACCTTCTACCACACAGATCCAGGGACGCCTCTTCCTGCGCTCTGCTTTCTCTCAAACACAGCTGCACCAAGTTCCCTCTGCTAGGTGAGTCTACTCCCACTTTTTACAACACCTCACCAATAGCACTTACCTTGGGAGCAAAGATCCCCACCAATTTCCCCACCACTTTTCCCTCTTTAGTTAACTCTCCTAAATAATGTCTTCCTCCAGGCAGCCTTCAAGGCCTGAGCAGAAGAGTGAGACTAACATTTGTTCTCAAATCTTTCATGGGACTTTTGTCTCCCATGGCTTCTGTTACCATGACCTCAGCACCTCAGCCCCTTGAATGGTTTTGCTCCTCACAGTCCAATCATCTATAGTCTCTCCCAGGCTGAGCCTCCAGGTCCTGTCCACTCATGATTGACCCCTGACCCTTTCAGTGTCAGAAAAGGCCTTTTAGGGACAGTCTCAGTCTAGGTAGAGAATCTTGGAAAAAGAAGCCTGAGGCACTCACATGGCCCAGCACCTAATTCTACAGGCACGTCTGAAGCCCAAGACAGAATGCAGTATAATTTGTGGCTAAAATGGAAAACATTCTTTATTCCTCCCACTGCTTGGTTTTCCAAGTAGACACAGAAAAACAAACTCTGGCTCCCTTTTCTCCCCTCTTGAGGCCCAGCCCCCTTACTCTGCTTCTCTAGGCTCCCAGACAACTTACTGCTCCCTTGTTCTATTTCTCAGTTAATTACCTTGGCTTCAACAGGTTCTAGTACAAACTGAGCTGTCTTGATAACAGTTTTGTGTGCCTTGAGAAGAAAAAAATATCTCAAGACAGCCTTTCTTATTCTCTCCACGAGGTCACTCTTCTACAGAGGTAAAATGAGCTTTAGAAGCTCATGAACTTGCAAAGGGTAAACCTTTCTAGGTCTCCTACTCTACAAAAGAAGGAGTCTAGGCTAAGAACATTGCACACACCTTCAGTACTGTGCACATATATATCACCTGTACATAATTCTGCTTGACTCACCACACAAAGACCTTAAGCTTAATAGGTACAGATTTAGATACATGTAAACACTATGCCATGGCTTCCAAGGCATGATATGATCTGTCTCTGACTTCTCTTAGACTTGATTGATCTCCCACTCTTCTTGCTGTTCTCTGAAAAATACCCAAGGTTTTGCACATTCAAGATTTTGCTCATGTGAAAACTTTGCATAGACCAAGAAGCATGGTTTGAAATCAGAAAAATGTGTGTCAGAGTTGTGTCCTTTTCCTACACCTATTCAATCTGTACGCTGAACAGATAATTTGAGAAGTTTAACTATACAAAGAAGAACGTGACATCAGGAATGCAAGAAGACTCATCAATTTAAACTATGCAGATGGCACAACCTTGCTTGCAGAAAGTGAAGGCAATGTGAAGTATTTATTGCAGAAGATATAAGACAACAAGCATAGGTTACATCTCAACATCAAGGGGGGAAAAAAGTTTAAAAGAAAGAAAAGTCCTCACCACTGGAACAAGAGACAACATCAGGATAGGTGGAGAAAATATTGAAGTTGTCAATAATTTCATTTTACTTGGATCCACAATCAACAGCATGGTATCAATCGTAGAGAAATCAAAAGACTGTTGCACTTGGGAATCTGCTCTGAAGGACCTTCCCAAAGTGTGAGGATGTCAGTTTAATGACTAAAATGTGCTTGATCTAAGTCATGGTTTTTTCCTACCTATGCATCTGAAAGTTGGACAACTATAAGGAAGACTGAAGAAGAATCAAGGACTTTTAACTGTGTTAGTGAAGAGGACTGTCAAAAGAACAAACAAATCTGTCTTCAAGGAAGTACAACCACAGGGCTCCTTAGAAGTATGGATGGTGAAACTCTGACTGACATACTTTGGGCACATTTTCAGGAAGAAATAGTTCTTGGAATGAAACATCATGGACAGTGACTACACCACAATAGGCTCAATATGATCATAGGGTCCTGATGAGATGTAGTTGACTTGACAACACCTAACAACAACACACTATCTTTGTAGGACTCTTTCTCTACATCTTTCTCCAATGAGTCCTTTGTTCGTCCTTTAGATTTCAATTCAAGCCCCTTCCAGTAGGATCTTTTCCAATCCCTGACTTTCACTATTTAATATACCATGGACTTCTGGAAGACTGAACAAATCTGTCTTTACAGTACAGCTAGAATGCTCCTGAGAAGGGAGGACTGTGAGATTCCATTCCAGATACATCGGCTGCATTATCAGGAAGAATTAGTACCAAGATAAGGGTCATGTGTGGTAATATAAAAGGAGAGTGAAAGAGAGGAAGACCCTCACCAAGATGGATTGACCCAGTGGTTACAACAATGAGATCAAACATAGCAACAATTGTAGGACTGGCACAACCAGGCAGTGTTTTGTTCCATTTTACATATATAATTGCTGTGAGCTGGAATTGACTACACAGCACCTAACAATAACACCAAAATTAGCCTATGTATTTATGTCATTATCTCTGCTTCCTTTAGTACAACATAAGTTACGTGAGAGTGTGTGGTCCCTGTATTTTGGCTTAGAACAGCCTGACATTTAGAACTCATTTGCATGTATGGCTTAATGGATGACTACATGATTGGAAACAATCCCCTAGTTTGTTTTAGTAATGCTCAACACTTATAATATTGAGATGGAGTATTTAGTCCCCGAGTGGGCCAAATCTAGTTTCATACAAGGAGAACCTATAAACCAATTTTGAGATCTTGCTAGTATAAATCTCTTACAGAAATGCAGAGAATTGATATGAAAGATAAAAAAAATTCATAGGAACTCTTTAACATGTTAAGAAAAAAGATTTCAAAGGCATGTAACAATGTGACAGTAAGAACAGCTTTTCTCATGGAAAGTGATACACGAAAAGAGTGCTGGCCTGGTAGTGGCACATGGATGTGTTCTGACTTAGTCTCCCAGAGACC
Organism: Elephantulus edwardii; assembly: GCF_000299155.1. Lineage (NCBI taxonomy): Eukaryota > Metazoa > Chordata > Mammalia > Macroscelidea > Macroscelididae > Elephantulus > Elephantulus edwardii. The sequence continues at coordinate 2,807,603 of NW_006399846.1, read as the reverse complement.
ATGAGCCATGCTGGGCTAATGATAAAGATTTCTATAACAGAGGCCCTATAACCAAACTCAGTTCCTCATTCAGGTCATGTATTATTTCTTGGACTGAACTCTAGCCCTCTACAGTTTCATTTGAGACCTTTTTCTTATGTTTTAATAGAAATGTCCTACAGAACATTTGCTTATATACTTGACATTCTGATTTAAATCTCTCCTTATACTTGTCTTCTTCAGTCTCAACACTCCTAATTCCTGTAACTTTTTCCTACTAAGCATAAATGGAAGGAAATCAATGGCTCCATTTGCCTGCCTGTATCTCTTCCTCTTGAAGGATCAAGAATACTAAGAGGCTTCCACACCTCACTGTGCTCAGGGCGAGTAGAAGGATTGCAGAAACAGGAGGCCTAGAGAATGGAACAAAGAGAACTGAGGGTTCAGCATTCCTAGGTGGTCAGATCAGAGAAAAAGGAGGTTGTTGCTGTGTAAGGCTAAGTTTGAAATAGTGTATCCAGAGTAATGTCACTAGTCCCTATATTAGCTGATCTTTCAAATAACTTTAAAAACATACAAATAAATGTGTTGTCCTCAAGTTGATTCCAACTCTTAATGGCACTCTGCTGTTGTTGTTATGTGCCATCGAGTCGCTTGCGACTCATAGTGACCCTATGTACAACGGCCCTAAACTCTGCTCTGTCCTGTGCCAATTGCACTGTCTCTGACACTCCCATCCCTATTATCCCAGTCACTGAATCAATCCACCTCATAGAGGGCCTTCCCCTCCTGCGCTGTCCCTCCACCCTCCCAAGCATGATGTCCTTCTCCAAGGACCGGTCCCAAAATACATGTCCAAAATATGTTAGATGGAGCCTCAGAATCCTTGCCTCCAAGGAGCAGCCTGGTTTGACCTTTTCCAGGATGAATCTGTTTGCTTTCCTGGCAGTCCATAGTGCCCTCAATACCCTTCTCCAGCACCACAGCTCAAAGGCATCAATTCTCCTTCTATCCTCCTTGGTCATTGTCCAATTCTCTGATGCATAACAAGTGATTGTGAAGACCATGACCTGTATCAGATGCACCTTAGTCTCCAGAGAGACACCATTGCTCTTCAGTACTCTGGAGAGGTCCCTAACAGCAGACTCTCCCATGGCAATGCGCCTTTTAATTTCCTGGCTGCTGGTGCCAAGACTGTTGACTGTGGAGCCAAGCAAACTAAAGCTGTGTACAATCTCAATCTCTTCACCATCCATCCTGATGCTGCCAATTGGTCCAGTGGTGTGAATCTTTGTCTTCTTGACATTGAGCCTCAATACATATTGAAGGCTGCATATTGAAGCAGGTGCTTCAGGTCCTCTTCAATTTCAACAAGCAGGGTTGTGTCATCTGCATAACGCAGACTGTTGATAAATTGTCCACCAATCTTGACTCCACATTTCTCCTCATAGAACCCAGCCTCCGGATAATCTGTTCTGCATATAGGTTGAAAAGGTATGGAGACAGGATGCATCCCTGGCATACGCCCTTCCCAATTTTGAACCATGCAGTGTTCCCTTGCTCTGTTCTGACGACTGCCTCCTGCCTCTTGGTCTAAGTATAGTTTCCACATTAGAAAGATCAAGTGTTCTGGGATTCACATTCTTCTAGGACAGAGAAAAACTCCCCCGTATAGAAGCAGATTGCCACCTCTCTCTCCCAAAGCAGCTGGTAGGTTTGCACCACCAGTCTCCCGATGAGCAGTGGAGTGCTTAAACCCTGCACCACCAGAGCTCTTTTCTAATCCCTTGAGAGTCACAAACCCACTGCTGTTGAGTCAGTTCCAACTCCTAACAACCCTCCATCATGTTTCTGAGGCTAAAGTCATAAAAAGAAAGAAAACTGCCTGTCAATCTCCCTCTGAGAAGGTGGATTTAAACCACCAGAGAGGCAAAGCTTTTGGGTTGGCAGCATAACACACCACAGTCCATGCCACCAGACCTCACCCTGGAATTCCTCGGGGGGCTTTAGAGAACTAGACAAACACAGGTCCTGGGCCCAGATCTGTTAGATCAGAATCCTGGGAGTGAAGGATCTATTTTTGATGATGCTTCATAGATGATACTGGAAATCAACTCTCTTTGGAAAACTCAGTTCTTCAGCAGCCATCTTTCCTTGCTGATTTGCTTCAGGGCCTGTATCCCTGGGGCTTGTCTCTGTGTGAACAGATTCTCTGAGCAGAGCTCTCGGTGTGGCAGTAAACTCATGCCCAAAGTGCCAATAAGACTCCCTCACATCAGCAGCATCACTTGCTCAGCCAGCTTGCCAACTGGCTCCCAGCCATGCCCCTTCCTTTCCTAAACCTATGCTCAAGCTGATTATAGGGCTGGAGGAGACACTGATTAAACTCACTCCCGGGAACACTCCCGATTCATGGATTTGCTCAGCGACTAATAGGGAAAGAAGGATGCAGGCTGAAGGTGAGACCGCTGCCTGGTTATCAGCCTCACGAAGAGACTGACCACCAGAACACAATTTGATTTTGAAGCTCTTCCTTTGACATACCAGAGGAGGCCTAGGCATCATCTGATTATTTTGTTTAACAAAATACCTTGTGTTTTATGAATTTAATGGACTTTAAAAATTCTTGACTCTGCCCCAACACTATGATTGGCATCCTATTTAAGTCTCAACCAGTTACCAAAGGATTGATCTTGACTCACAGTTACCCCCTATTGTCAGAGTTGGACTGTGCTTCATAGGGGTTTTATCAGCCAATTTTTTTTTTTTAATGGATCACAAAGTGCTTCTTCTGAGGCACCTCTAGGTAAATTCGAACCTCCAACCTTCTCATTAGCAGTAAAGTATGTTGGCCATTTTCATCATCCAGAGATGCCAATTAGACCCTAGACTGTAAGGGATGGCCAGTCCATTCCATTCAAAAGCTGATGTGGCATGCTTCTCCACTGAAAAAAAAAATAACATTTTAAAATGTGCTGGTAATGTTTACTTAAATGCTGTGCCCTTTGAAATAGATTTCATGTGCAAATGAATAAATAATGACTCTTGCCAACATCCATGTGTTCTAGGCAGAAGAGTAAGGAAACACTCTTCACGGCTTTGTTAACAACATCAATCAGCTCTGGCCTCTCTCACGGACAGAGCAGTCACTGTTGTACCGGGGTGTAGACAACATACATCTAAAAGAGTGTTTGTTTTGAACGAAGACTACTTAAGAAAAAATTTTCAGAAACTTGCAATAACAGTAATCTGGCAAAAAGACATTGCAATGAGTCCTCATCATGGCATTTGGTAACAATGAATGCCCTCAACATGTGGTGTTTGTTTTTAACTAATACAGAATAGTGACTAGTTGTACTGCTTCTCCATTAAAAATAAAAGGCAAAGAGAAATGGGAGGGTGAAGGGAATAAAGAAAGGGTTCTCAAATTAAATTGTGATGATAGTTGTGAACTCTGTAACTTTATAAATTTATGATATGTAAATTATACTTAAAGTCCTTTAAAAACAAAACAAATGGATCAGAATCCCAGCAAGGAACATTAGGGAAGACTTTCCTTAGATCTCTCTCAAATCAGAAAACACAGGTCAACAGAGGAGAGTCTTGATTATATTCCAGAAGATGAGAGCGGTTTTCAAAGTTAGGCCCTTATAATTCCATAGACACACTCAGCGACACCATAGCACAGACTTTTCAGTAACCAGTTCTCAAATTAATAGGTAAAACAACCCATAAAAGGAAGTGATCCCTTCCTGTATGGGTTGAAGGTGATGTGAGACCAAGCCCAGTCCCTCGTGTTTTCTTGAATCTGATTTCTCCATGATGAAGAGTCAGCATCTTGGACAGAGCTGCAGGGCAGGAGCAATAGTCTGTGTCCTTGGCATATTCAGTTCCAGCTGGGCATGGATGTCAGCTCATTAGTTTTGGCACGGAAAGTAAGGCAGAGCTGACAACTGGAAAGAAAATCTAGAAAGAGGAGGAAATGGAAGAGGAAGAGAGAAGATTGCTCTGCAGTTGAATGTGTAGATAGTATCTTTTCCTAGCTTTCTCTTTTCTCATGCTCTCCTCAGAAGGCCCAGAATAAAGCTCTGAACACAGAGGATCAACCAAGAGCATGAAGTAGGGAAGTTCCTAGCCTGGGAGAGGGAAAGGAGTCAATTCTATGGATCTAACTCAGACCCTAACTCTAGCTGCTGTGTAACTGCCCAGCATCCATGTGCCAAGGACAGGAAGGATCTGGGCCAGGGACCACAGAGCCCATGGTGTTGTTGAAGTCCCCAGAACTTGTCTCATCCCTACTATTTATGTGGACTTTGTCATCAGCTCAGTACTTATGGCTGAGTTCAGAAGAATTATTTTTTTACCATGAGAGTTGTTGCTATTGTTGATGATCATTAAGTTAGTCACTGACCCTCAATAACTCCAGACACAAAGGAAGGAAATGCTGCCCAGTCCTGTGCCGTCTCCTTGATCGGTTATGAAACCATCTCATGCAATCCATAGGGTTTTCATGGACTGATTTTCAGAAGTAGATTGCCAGGTCTTTCTTACTAGTCTATCTTAGTTGGAAGATCTCTGGAAACCATCAGCTTGATAGCAACAACACACAAGTGTCCACTGACAGATGGGTGGTGGCTGTGCATGACATGCATTAGCCATGAACTGCATGTAGATAGAGAACAAATTGAGATTATTAACAATTCAGCTTACTCCGTTCCACAATCAACACCCTTGGCACCAGTAGTCAGGAAATAAAAAAACAAATTGCATTGGGAAAATCTGCTGTCAGGACCTCTCCAGAGTGCTAAAAAGCAACAATGTTAGTCAAGAAAATAAAACATGCCTGACCCAGGCCATGGTCTTCACAGTTACTTGCTATGCATCAGAGAGCTGGACAATGACAATGGATGGTAGATGAAAAATTGATGCTTTTGAGTTGTGGTGCTGGAAAACAGTATTGAACATACCATGGACTGCCAAGAGAACAAATAGGTCTGTCATGAAAAGGGAACAACCAAGTTGTTCCTTAGAAGCAAGGATTTTGAAGCTCTATCTCACATACTTTGGATATATTGCCAAGAGGGACTGGTCCTTAGACAAAGACATCATACTTGGAAGCGTGGAAGAACAGTGCAAGAGAGGGGAAGAGATGGATTGACATAGTAACTGAGATAATGAGGGTAGGTGTGCCAGAGTCAGTGAGATTGGCTCAGGAGAGGGCAGGGTTCAGAGTCCATAGGATCGCTATGAGTCACAGTTGACTTGGTGGCACATAACAACAACAACATCCTCAGAAAATAAGAATTCTACCACTGAGCCACCATTGCCTTCATACATGTGTTAAATGCATTAACATCAAATTAATTTCAATTCATACCCAAAGGAAAGGAGAACTTCCCCCAGGGTTTCCAAGGCTGTATGTTTATGGAAGCAGACAGGACCCATGTCTTTCTCCAACAGAGTGGTGACTGGTGGATTTGAATAACCAAACTTTTGAATAGCAGCTGAATGCTTTAACCACTATTAGGACATACGAATAATCTGGCTGGGGTCAAAGTTCTTACATATCAGTTCTTTCTATCTGTAGTCATCACCAGTTAGGACAATTTAGAAGAGGCACTGACAAGTTGTTTTGTAAAGACTGTGCTGAATTTATAAGCATCTACAGTCTTCTAGGAGCTGTAGGCTCCAGGAAAGCTCAATGTCAGGAAACAAAAGAGCAATTCAACAAAGCAAAACAGTTAAGTAATCGCTGTGGTACAGTTGTTCCCTATATGATGGGGATGGCACAAAATAGGACAGGGGTCGGATCTGTTGTTCATAGGGTCACTATGACTTATACTCGACAGGACGTAACAACAGTTGTTCTAGGGTGCTGTGGAAGCACAATGGACTAGTCCCTAACTGTATTTCTTTGGAAAAGATTCAGGAGCAGTCAGACACAAGTGAGTGTGTATGTGTGCACCTGTGTACACACACACACACACACACACACACACACACACACACACTCTGATCCTGTCTCACTGAAGTAGTGGTCTAAGAACTGATTATTCTACCCATTTAATTGTTATACATTCATACATATATCTTCATTATTTGGCCACTATGTTACAGACATCTCTGCATTCTTTATCTATCTGATCTCATTTATTTCTCACAGTTACTAGGACACAGAAGTTGTTAGCTTCATTTTACACATGAAAGTTGATACCTACCAATTGATCTGATCAAGGCTAAACTACTGGCAAGTAGCTGGACTGGGATCATAAACCAGATTTGAATAATTCCAACCGTATGCTTTTGGTTTTATATACTTATTTTTACCTCCTTTGTATTCCCCATAGCATGTCCTCTAGAAAACTAGATATTCAAGGTACTCACAAGTGCTATACACACAGTATCTTTTGCTTAAAAAAACTACATCATACACTAACTAGCATTTTAAAGACTCTGATAAGTCTTGCAGCATTACAGTTTGATCCAACATTCAGACTAATTTGATCCTGAAAGATCTTTGGTAGCCAACTCCCTGGCACACTGGTAGTTTGAGAAAAGTTACTTTATCCTGAAATTTCTCTTAGCTGACATAGAATCTGGTCCCAGAATTCCTCCCTCCTTAGAAAAGTGGGTTGTTGTTTTTTCCTTTAGCCAATAAATGATGGTCTACTTCATACCATTCAATAATCAATCCCCTTGCATTTCAATGTTGCTCTTTTCCTCCAGAGCTTTTCCTCTGTTCTTGCTATAAATGGCCTTGTGTCTTCACAAAGTGTGGAGGGCATGGAGATCATTAGGACCCAGAGAGCTGATGGGCTCAGTCTACTAGTTGGTGTTGAATGGAGACTGGATCTATCTCACCCAGTTTCCTAGCTCTGCATCTGAAACTGTTACTGGCCCAGGATAAGCATGTATCATGGTTATTCTAACTCCACACCATCCACTTCAGCCTCTATCTCTGGTTTGTTAGAACAACTGTCTTGCTGTCTGCATTTAGTTTTTCAATCACTAGCTTCTGCATTAGGAAAGACATCCATCTCTATGTATTTCTCTAGTTTCTTTCTTTTGCTTTCTTATGGCTGTCTTACTGGGAAAAAAAACCATAAAGACAGACAGTCAGGAGCAGCCCTGACATGAACACCTCCATGCCAAGAGGGATTTTGCTTGATGCCCCAGAGTCTAAGTTCTTCCCATTCCCACTTAAGCCAGCAACCAAGAGCAGGATAGTGTGTATTCCCCTGGAGGATCCTTCGCACTCTCCAGTCTGCCCATATCCCACCCTCTCCAGGGAGTCACGGTCTTGCATCTGAGCCCTGACTCACTGCATTGTTGGGGAGTGACGGCCAGGGAATCTGCAGCCTCAGCTGCTCCAACCAGGCTCGCTGCTCTGCACCACAGAGTAGGGAACCACCTCTTCTGTCGCCAGCTGGGAGATTTTTCCAATGAGCTCAAGTCATCCCAAACTCTTGATGACCAGAAGTGGCAAGAGCTGCTTCCCAAAGTATGCACAAAGTACCTCTTTCCTCAGTAAATAAGGGACACTGTGTCAAATAAGAGTGTATATATTCTTAGTCTCTTCACCGTTTACCCATTTCTAGGCCCTGAGCAAAGAGCAGCCAAGTTCCTCTGGGATCCCACTCAAGGCAGATCAGAATGTACAGATGATGTGTTATATTTTGATTGTTTTCTGATCTAGAAATAGAATAGTGCGGATGGAGAATGAGAAACAGAAGGGAAATTTGATTCCCTGGAAGAATAGAGTTAGCTCTGGGATGGAATCCCTTGTGGCATGAACTTAATAACACCAACCTAATCAACAACAAACACAATGAGAGTCCCTAAGGACCTGCGGTAGCCTTGTGGTAAGAAGCTGTGCTGCAATCCTGAAGGCACACAGTTCAAATCCACTAGCTGCTCTGCAGGAGAAGGATAGACAGTCTCCTCCTGTGTGATTTACTGCTTCTGAAAACCCACTGGAGGGTCAGCTATAAGTCAGTACCAATTCAATGGAACACAACAACAGGTAGTACAAATTGTTAACACATATAGCTGCTAATCAAAAGAGCAGCAGTTCAAGTCCACCCAATGACACCTCAGAAGAAAGACCTTGCAGTCTACATGCAAAGCATTAGTCACTGAAAACTCGATGGAACATGGTTTTTCCTCTGATACAAAGGGGCCATCAGGAATCAGAAGCTGATTTGAGAGCAACTGGCCAACCAGACCAGAAAGAAAACCAGTAGGACCACAAATGCCTCAGAAATGAGGAGGCTCCTTTCCCTCCCTCTCACCTCTGTCTGCTTCTTCCCTTCTGTCTTTAGTTACCACACAGTTAGATGTTGATGAGAGAGAAGACAGAGGGAAGGAATGAGAGCTTCAAATCCTGCTTTTCTCAAAGGGGTCTGTGTTCTTTCATTCCTTTTGTCCAAAGAACAAGGAGCCCTGCTGGCACGTAACTAAATCACTTAGCTGCCTAAACAAAAGGCCAGCAGTTTGATTCTACCAACTGCACATTCCATTATGTCATTTTAAAAAAAAATTAAGCAAGATGGGACATCCTGGTGTTGTAAAGATTTACAACCTCAAAAGCCCTAACGGCATTTCTACTTTATCCTATAGGGTTTCTGTGATTTAGGATCTACTCAAAGACAGAAGGTTTGATTTGATTGGTAGAAAAATATTAGAATTTATCAACACTGCCTGTGAATTGGAGACTTAGTTAAGAAAACACTTTCAAAACACAATTCTAGTCCCATCTCTGCAACTGACTTGCTGTATGTTTTTTCATGAGTCAGAAGATAGTTTAAATTGCTGATTATCAGCTTTTCACCTCAAAAATAAAATCAAAAGATCCTCAGAATTTTGCCCGTCACACCTTCCAAAAGCTGACCACTGATAAGTTTTCAATGACGACTCTGATGGTTAATAGTGACTGATGAATATAATCATCAATGTAATCTCTGTTGGTGTGGCCATTCGTAATTTACCAACACCAGTACCAATATGAAGGTGAAACATGATGGCTCAGTGTGTAAAGAGTTGCACTGAAAACTCAGAGACAGAAAGTTCAAGCCCACAAGTCGTTCCAAGGGAGAAAGATGGGAAGTCGCTTTCTGTGTGATTTACAGCCTCTGAAAAACTACAGGAGGACCAGCTATAAGACTCTTTTGACTTGACAGCAATTGAGGTGTAAGGGGTAGCTTCATATGTCAGCGTAGAACTATGCTCCATAGGGTTTCAACGATGGGTGTGTTTTTCCCCCCTCAGAATTAGATATTCCTTTCAAGGTTTCTCTGGGTGGATTCTAACCTACAGTCTTTCAGTAAGCAATTGAGCATGTTAACCATCTGTACGACCTGTTGTTTAATGGTATATTGAGTGGAGTATGATTCATAGAGACCCTATGAACAGCAGATCTGAACCTTGTCCTATCCTGTGCCATCCTCATTATCTCAGACAAACTTGAGTCCTGCAGATACTATGTCAGTCTATCTTGTGGAAAGTCTTCCTCTTCCTCTCCTTTGTTGACCCTCCACCTTTCCAACCATGATGCATCTTTCCAAGGAATAGCCTTACCTAGCTCTATGTTCAAAATATGAAAGATGAAGCCTCACCATCTTTGTCTCTAAGATGCACTCTGGCTTCACTTTCTCCAAGACATATTCATCTGTTCTACTGGCAGCCCAAGGGATATTCAGTATTCTTCTCCAGCACCACAACTCAATGATATCTATTCTTTTTCTGCCATCCCTAATTATTAATCAGCTTGGATGCACACCACCCGAAATGACATTATTTCTCTTAAGTATTTTGAAGAGATCTCTGACTATGGACTTGCCCAATGCAATATGTCTCCTGATCTCTTAACTGCTGGTATCAATGGGGCCTAGGGACTGTTACAATGACCTAACAAGCATTCTTATTTAATTCTAAAACATATATACAAAAATATGCTCAAATCTAGCCATCATCCTTTAGAATCATGTAAAAAAGCAAGCGTAACTTTTCATGGTAACAATATCTGGAAATTTTGAAAATACTTGCTGAAAGTGAAGAGGGTATAAAACTCTTGCTGCAGAAGGTCAAGGACTATAACTTTCAGTACGGATTACATCTTAACATCAAGAAAATAAACGTCCTCACTATAGGGCCAACAGTCAACATTATAACAGATGTAGAAAGAATTGAAGCTGTCAAGGTTTTCATCTTGCTTGGATCAACAATCCACACCCTTGGTTTCATCAGTCAGGACATCAGGAGATAAATTGCATTGGACATAAAATTGGTCCCTGTTGTCAGGGTCCTCCACAAAATACTCAAGATCAATGATGTCAGTTTGAAGACTAAGGTGTACCTAATTCAGGTCTTCTCATTCACTGCAATGTATCAGAGACCTGTTGTTGTTGTTAGGTGCCATCAAGTCAACTGCAACTCATAGTGACCATATGTACAACAGCCCTAAACCCTATTCTATCCTGTGCCAATCTCATTGTTTCTGACACACCTGTCCCCATTACTCCAGTCAGTGAATCAATCTATTTCATGGAGGTTCTTCCTCTCCTGTGCTATCCCTCCACCATCCCAAGCACAACGTCCCTATCCAAGGACTGGTCCCTCCTTGCAACATGTCCGAAGTGTGTCAAAGGAAGCTTCAGAATCCTTGCTTTCAAGCAGCCGCCTGGTCTCACCCTCTCCAGGATAAACCTGTTTGTTCTCTTAGCAGGTTTCAGGTCAGCTGTTCATAGAGTCACTATAAATCATGTCAACTTAAAGGTACCTAACAACAACAAAAATGTAGATATAAATTAAGAGTGAAAGAACTTTCAGCCAAGCATTCCCAGCAATGGTTCATGCTGTTGCAGAATGCTCCTTGATTTCTGCCTTAGTTGATTATTGATACATATTGGTGTCACAGCTCTCCCATCTTCTGCCCACAAAGTAAGTATGCAGCTCAGTAAGTGTGCTTGAACTGAATAGGATTTACAGATAGTAAGCAGTTGTGTCCATGAGTACATAGTTATTACAGGCCCATAAACAGGCTCTCTTTAAACTATGAGTCCATATAAAATTTTACAAGTCTCCTGTTCCTCCCTCAAAAGATAGTTAACTTTAAAAAAAATTTAAAAATCAACATAGTAGCAGTAAAGCACAAAGCCAAGAAGACACGTAGGAACTGGGAGACCTAGGTTCTAGAAGAGCGTCACTTCTTGGTGGTTATATGGCCTTACACACATTGCTCAACCACATACTAAGTCTTATTATCCACAAGACAGAGTGCCACTGGCCACTTCACACATACATAAGGTGTAGTGATCAGAAACCACAGACATTTTCCAAACAGCTAGCATGTGGTTGTGCTTGTTGTTAAGTGCCGTTGAGTTGTAGGCCACTCATATCGACCCTATGAACGAAAGACCTGAACACTTATATAACTTTCATCCTTTCTCCAGGTTCATAGGGTTTCCAGAGGCAAGCTATTTTGGAAGTGGATGCCACTCCTGCTTCCAAGCTTGTTTTAATCGAGGAGCTCCACCAAACATTGTGGATAATGGGTAACCACTATCACATGTGGTAGGGACTAAAAGGCACTCCATGAAGTTGTTTCATTCCATTACATCTTCATATTCTATTGTTGGAAGGGTTAGCAATCTAGAAGAGGAAGTGAGTGAGGCTATAGCTGACACAAGACTGGTCATGATTGATAATTATGTAACTTGGGTGAAGGAACATGAAAGTTCATGATACATTATTTTTTTTTTATTCTGTGTATGTTTGAAATGTTTAATTAAAAACAAAACAAAACACTCAAACTTTAAAAGAATTTTATTGGCCACTATGTTAGGCAGTTCTTGCTGTTGTTGTTCTTAAGTGTCATCAAGTCATAGATGACTCATAGTGACCCTACGAATAAAAGGCTTTAACACTTGCATAACTTTCACCCTTTCTTCAGGTTCATAGGTTTTCGGAAGCAAGCTATTACGGAAGTGGATGCCACTACTACTTTGAAGCTTGTTTTAATTGGGAAGCTCCATCAAACACTGTCCACCATGGGTAACCACTATCACATTTGACACATCAGTGTCACTGTGTTCAGCATCACAGCAACCATGAGTTACCTCTGTACAGCAAAGTACAGGACAGACCAGTGCTATACCACTTAGGAGAATATTTGACCAAAACCAATTAAAAGTAAAGGTAGTTCTTACTAGTCTCAATTAAGTACGGGACACAGAGGTTCCAAACTAAGGACACATGTGGCTTCCACCTGGTATTAGAGGGAGAATTAGGTCAAGAACCCTGCTCTCATAGCTCCATACAATTTCCCATACTTCCAGCTGCCTATCTCTGGCAAGATGCCCTTTGTGCTTGGCTAGTGTCAGCTTACTCTGAACTATTTTAGAAAGCAGCTCTTTGAAGGTCTAGATTTGCTTTCAGAAGAGAGATTATTGCAAGCAACTGTTTAAATGTGGACAAATAGCTTTTCCTTTTCCTTTTTTATCCAGGGACAAATTTCTACTAAATTGTGCTCAAATATGAAGGCTACTCCAAAGTGATTATCATCTGCAAGTATCTGCCGAGTTTCCCATGGGCAGACATTACTGCAGAGGACCACAGTTCTGCCCCTTGGCAATGTTCTCAAAACTGTTTACAATCCTATTTCACTCCCTCCCCTACCTCTGCCTTCTCCAGTCCTCTTTGCAATGTACCTCTTATTCTGGATCATGACCCTACATGTAATACTTAATCATATATTCCTTTTAAACAGTTCTCTCATCTGTTTCAATAAAGTGTTCATTATCTATCTTTTTTCCTAGTCTCCTCCCAAATCCCCATCTTTCCTGCTTCATAACAGTGGTGTTATGCAGTATTTTTCCTTTAGAGACTGAGACTTTTCACTAAGCACAATGTCCTCCCGGGTTACCTATGTTACATAATGTTCTTTGAGTTCACCATTTTTCAGTGCTGCATAGTATTCCATTGTGTGAATACTTTTTCTATTCATTTGTTTGGGGGGTGGGGAGGAAATTGTGCAATAATGAATGAATATTTTTTTTAAAAAATAAAATAAACAAGTGGAGGTGGATGGGAGGGGACGGGAGGGAGGAAAATGTGCAATAATGAATGAATAAAATCCAAATTTTCTATAAAATTTCATTAAAATAACAAAACTAAAATAAAAATTCACAACAAATTGTAGAAAGGGACAAAAAGACCATTAAGGAAATCTTTGCTATGCACTACAGCAAAGGAACAGGTCTACACAACCGTCTTCCAAAGAAAGTAATTTTATATGTGTATAAGAGCATGTGTGCCATGGGATTGTGAGGATGTGCTTAGTAGTGTACATAGGAATGTATGTCAATGCGGACATCCATGTGAGCATGTGTGTAGGAGAGCATGCATGCAAATGTGTGCATCTGTAAAGAGACAAAGAGTGTGCGTCTATGTGTATAAGGGTCGGGGGAAACTGAGCAAAGAGGAACTCACACATCTTCTAGTCACCCTGAGAAATACTCAGTTCTGGAACCCGCTGCAGCTTGCATTTGTTTGGAAGTTCAAATCTAGAGATATATACAATTTCCCCCAAGTACTCTCTTTATAAAGACATACTTAACCATTCTCTTTATAGTGATCATATTTTGCTAAAGGTCTTTTCCAGGAACCCTCTCCCTCTCCACTCTTTTTTCGACTCTAAGTCAGCTTGCTAATTCAGTGTAGGTTACTAATTAGATCCTGTGTCCTCCTCCCCTTTGTTCACTTTATCTCAAGTTCTTGCGGCAACATACTGGTGGGCCAAACCAGAATATACCAAGACCTTGGAAAGCATTGCCCCATCACCTCTTCAACCTCAGAACCTCCCACTGGAGACTGTTGTGTGATATGTCACATCTACACTCATCAATATGAGTGGTGCCCTTGAGTGTTTCATGCTGGCTGTGGGCATGAAGGGATGCCTGTAAATGTTTTGTCAGACATTCAGTTCTATCTTCATCATGAAGTCAATTAACTCTTCAGATTATACCTATAATCTCCACTCTACTGCACTAAACTCCTGGTAGCATTGCAAAGGTTTTCATGAAGCTAAAGATAATCAGAAGAGCAAAAGTTAAACCTATAACCATGTCCCTCATGCTCCAACCCAAGGACACTGGAAAAAAAGAATCAAGCCTGAGATCTATAATTGTGGTCCATTTACAAGGCATGTTGTATTGTCAGTGCATTCTCGGGAAGCTGTTCATGCAGTCATTGGTAAGGACTCTGTTAATGATAACAGAGATCATGTAACTTTCTGCAGTCTGTGTTCTTCTGAACACTTCTAATTTGAAATGTAGAGTCCTTGGAATCTGCGAATTAAATTTTCAAAACAAATGCTAAAAAAAAAAAAATCACTCCAAACCCCAAAGCACAAATGCTGCCTTAAACACTCTTTCAGATTAAGTTTGAGCCCAGATTGGAGAACTCCTGGATGTCAGTTTCTTGGTTTACAGCAGAGTAAGCTTTTATCTCTGTAGGCATATGCGGGCAGAGGTGCCACACACAATGTACGTGCAAGAGTGAGGAAATAGAGAAAACAGTAGAGAACCCATATCTGAAATCTTTGCCCCGTGGTCCAGCACTGAAGAATAACATCTACTTTTATCAAGAGTGTACAATAAATAATTGAAAAGAGTTTGGGAGTGCTTTGATAAATAATGATCAGAAACTTCCAACATTGGACTATTAGAAACCCACTACAGTCAAGTCAATTCTAAGTCATAGCAACCCCACAGGGCAGAAAACTGTCCTGTAGAGTTTCCAAAACTGTCATCTTTATGGACATAGATGACCTCATGTTTCTAAGCCCCTTTTAGTTAGCAGCCCTGCACTCAACCTACTACACCATAAGTGTTCCTTGGTATCTTAGAATAGGTAATGCCAATGTGCTTTCGGTTTGGAAGTGGTATGCAATATTATGTCTGTGTTTCAGCAAGATTTCCTTATGAATTTAGTTTTTAAATACATAATCTTTATGCATGGTCCACAATCAAACCATATTCATGATAAGGAATCTTCTTCCCATCGATGCATTCTTCAACTTCTTAGTTCTTACTCCCACCTTACCAGTTTCCACAGGTAACTACTATTATCAATTGTTTTAAGACCTTTACAGAAGATCTTTATGAACAGAGAAGCAAATAGAGATGCATAAATTTATTCTTATTGTCTCCATTTTGTAACATAGTTCTATTCTGAAAACATGAGGTTGCTATGACTCTTGACACAACAGTTTTGGTTCCATTTAGTCTGCATCTTCAGCAAGACTTTTGAAAAATATCTGTTTTATCCACATGGACAAAGTGGAGAGCTGGGTCTTGATTGTAATGAAGAAGTAGAAGGATGGGAGATCCAAGATGGTGGCAGAGGCAGAGACAGTGTGGTGAGCTGTGGGAGTAGCGAACCACTTAAAGCAGGGCCATTATGGCCTTCCACAGACTTCGGCTTATTGATAATTGAACACTTAAACAGTTGATGACTGGCCCTCAGTGAAGATTGAAGCTCAACAACAGGAATTCAAGGATTCCCAAGGAGAAATGGGCCAAAGAAGATGATTACCTATGCATTGGAAAGGCCAAAGAGGACGATTACCTATGCATTGGAAAGGCCAAAGAGGACAATTACCTATGCATTGGACAGACCAAAGAGGACAATTACCTATGCATTGGACAGACCAAAGAGGACAATTACCTATGCAATGGATTGCTGAAAGTCACTGTGAGTCTGATGACCTTAACAGTGGCAGCATGCACAAGAGGACCGACATCCTAAATGCACCACATATTTTGTTCTGTTGAATGCTTCTGCCAAAAGATCGTTAGACCTGGGGGGAATCTGTTCACAATTCTCAGGTTCCCTTTATCATATATAAAGGGGGAGGGCAGTGATACCTACTTCAAAATATAGTATGACCACTTATTGGGGGGTGAGGGGGGAGTGGCAGTGCTGGAATTGGAAACACTATCCCTGACCACAGAGTCCTCAGTCAGGCAATGGGACCAGACTGGGGTAGGGGCAATTGGAGGGGGAGTATACCAGCCAGCTCCTGGGGGGTGTTGCCCTGCTCAGGATGGGCTGCCCTCGGCCCCCGGCTCAGGGCGAGCTGTCACGGCCCTCAGGGTGAGCTCCTCAGTCCCCAGATTGTGCCATCTGACCCCTGGGTGGGGAAGGAGAAGGAAAAAAAAAGAATGCCTAGGGTATCCAGAGAATGTTACCTAGGCCACCTTCTGCCACCCTCCCCCGCCCCCAGTAAACCTGAAAGCAACACCCTCAAAGCCCTTCTATTTGTAACTCACAAGTTTGTTCTCTCTAGGTTTGCTCCCTTTCCTATAGGTAACCTTAACTCTGAGTTTTACTCCATAATTGACCCCGAACCCAGTGCCAGTGACAAAAAGGAAATACAACTGACAGCTAAGGAAGCAAAGGAGGATGGAGCCTCTGGGTTCAACCAGCCATCCCCACTGGACCCACCTGGGAAAACACTTTGCAGTCCAGAGGGGAGCAAATGACAGGAAAATATCTTCTAACAGAGCAAGAAGGCAAGCAGCTGTAACCCAAGACCACCAGTAAAGTGATAAAGTGTCCTCCCTTCCCCCCTTTACATCTACACCCCTGTTCAGCATGAAGAAGCCAGAGAGTCGGCATCCAATTCCCAAATCAATAAGACAGTTGGTTTAATTACTATTGGAAAATGCTTGTCATTCCTCTGTAGCATCTGGTCCCCACTGGACCCTCATCATTTCCTTCACCTGCTCCCCCCACCGACCAAATTGTGCAGCTCTGCAACTGCATCCTGGCCCATCCTCACCCTTCTGCCCTCAACTCTCACCTCCTTGTACCCCCAATATGTTTTTCCCAATAAAAAAAAATTAAAAAAATAAAAGAACAACAACAAAGTAAGCAAAAGTACAATTGGGCTAAAAAGGAACACAATAATAAATAGAGAAAAGATTGAAAAAAAAAAAGAAGTAGAAGGATGGCTAGTTTGCTGTAGAACTAGAGATGAAGTAGAATTGTCTTGGTATCCCCCGCCCCCGCAGGTCCTTCCCATTCTATTGTCCTGTATCCTGGATCAATTGCTTGCCCACGAGAGGGAGTATTTCTCAAGTACTGGCAGGGTTTTCAAAAGCAGTTTATCCCTGTAAGTAGTTGAAAATCTCCCCTGGCAATCTTGCACACCCCATTCATTTGCTTAGTAAAATTCGTGCTTGTAGATCATGCAAAGGTAAACTCTAGAGTAAATGACTAAATGACCAAACTATGCAAAAACCCCAGCCCAGTGCTTGGCACACATTAGCCACTTCATAAAATAAATATTATTTGACTCTGAATGACCACTAAATTCCAGTTTAATGGAGCATGGATTAAAGAGATTAATGGTTTAAGGAAAGAAAGAAAGAAAATGTGGTCCATTTTCAGAGCTGGTCTAACAATGTTTTACTTTAGTAGCACAAGTCATTTTAAACCACTGGTCACTTCCTACTCTCCCAAAAGATAAACAAATAATTTCGTTGTTATTCAATATTACTTTTGTAGGCTCTTCTAGTATATATGTATGTATGTATGTGTATACACACACACCCCTCAGGGAAATTCCTATTCATTCCCCATCCCCCCACCATGTGACAGAACAGAAATGTTTCAAAGAGTTTTCAGTGGTTAATTTTCTACAAGTAAATTGCCAGGACTTTCTTCTGAGATGTCCTTGCGAATCTTCCAACTTTTTAGTCAGCAGCTGAGCCATATTAATCAAGGGCTCCTTAACAGTTATCTGCTGACAATATTTAGCAGAGCTGAGCTGGAACAACTAGCAGTGTGAAGATCCTGACCACTTATGCCAGAGGAAAAGTCTGGGGAAGAAAGGAGACATTTTCTGTTGGAGCTGAACTCACTGTAAGTCCCCTGTCTTCTGTAAGAACATCTGTCTTCCTCTCTTCACCCCTGAGTAGTCCTTATCAACCAGAGCTGCTCTGCTCTGTGAACAGACCAGTTGAAAGGAAGTCACATCACTGCTACCTGAAAGATTGGTGGTTTGCACCCACTAGCTGCTCTAGAGGAGAAAGATGTGGCAGTGAGTAAACATTACAGGTTTGAAAATCCTATGGAACATTTTTAGTGTATCTTATGAGGTCATTGTGAACCAAAATAAACTCAACCACAAAGGATGTTTGTGGGAATTCATTGTTTTAGATAGACTGCCACTTTTCACTTATTAGAAAAAATTGTACATATACTGTAGCTATTGGGCAAAGAAGAGGCGAGTGAAACAAAACTGCCATTTCCTGACTACTTTCTGAATTTCTCTGGAAGGTATGCTTCTTTTACAGGGCAGGAGAGAACTTCAGTCCAAGTACCTAAACTGTGGAATGGACTCTTTCATGGTAATCTCTCCTTGGGGAGACAACACGGTCATTATTTCCATATAAATGTATCAAACATCTCCACACTTAATCTTGGGATATCTTGTACAGCCAGCTATGATGGACAGAACATAACAACTTCTGAAAAACAGCAAGTAGCAAGTGTCCAGTACAGAAAATGATTGGTATGATGCTCTCTCCTGAAGTTACAGTCATTTGTTGTCCAAGGTAGTTACCTAGAAGAAGCCTTCTCTGGGAAGAGTGCAGACTTCTTTTGAGACATGGAGCCTCCCCACTTGCCAGCTGTTTCCATCACATTTTGGGGAGGCCACCTTGACCACTTATGAGTTTTGGGCTTGAATACTGAGACTGCGGCTCATAACTTCAGTTTTCTATAAAATAGAAATAATAACAACACCTGTCTTCTGGGGTAGTTATGAGGAATAAATGAAATTATTTTTGCAATATGTTTAGTATTGTAACATGCCTTTTTCAGATGCTTAGTACTAGCTATTTTTCATTTACTTTATCATCATCATTATTATGAGTCTGTTTCCTCCTTTCACGTATTTAGAAATCTTTCATTAAACTCTCATCCCAATCACAACTACTATCTACTGCACTGGGCTTGAACTCTATTTACCGGCTTTTCATTCTCTGTCTCCAGACTTTCTCTTCATGTATTCCCAACCTATGTCCCACCATTCCAACCAGACATCTTCCATTTTCAGATACCAGTGAATGTCAGCCTTTCATCCCCTAATAATATTTTTTTTTCCAGAATAGCAAAAGTGGTTGAGATGACCTGAAAGTTTGTTTACCTATGTCAAGTGCTATAAAGGCTTTATAAATACAATTCCATAAAATTATTTTCATGTTTATCTCAGTTATAACAAATATGTGAAGCACTTCAGCTTTAAAGATAAGAAGGTCACACAGATCCTTACCAGTATTTAAGTACTATGAGAGAATAGGTTTTTTTGTTGAATCCGCTAAAGTATTCTGCCTAGTGTATCAGTGTTGTATACTTTTTCCATACTTATTTAATCTGTATGCTGAACAAATTATTCAAGAAGCTGGACTCTATGAAGAAGAATGTGGCATGAGGATTAGAGAAAGACTCATCAATAACTATCAGAATGCAGATGACACAACCTTGCTTGCTGAAAGTGAGAAGGACTTGAAGCATTTGCTGCATAAGGTTAAACACAGCAGTCTCCAGTATGGAATGTATCTCAATGTCAAGAAAGCAAAATTTGAGACACTTTCCCAGAGTCAGTACTTTCAAGTACAGGTGAGAGAAGGGCCTGAAAATCCCCTGGAGAAAGGTTCCTCCTTTTGGGGATACTGTGGAGCCATCCCAGGGACCAAAGAAGACAATAGAGATTGAGGGAGGGAACTACAAGCAGAGTAAAGACTCACTTTCATAGCTTGCACACTGAGGTGCCAGAAGAGAGCTACCTTCAAAGCTCCCTGGACAGAAACTGCTAAGTGGAGCACCTGATCTCGCACCACTCTGCCACTCTGCAGACAGAGGAGGAAAATTAAGTTTTCAGATCAGAGAGCCCTGAAGGACCTCAGAAAAGACAAGCTTTCCCAAAAAGGACTTTGAGTAAAGTGAGTGGCACACCCCACAGATTGAAGTTTTTAAGCTGGCAACTAATCAATGACATCATAAAGATAAAAACCATCAACAACTTATGAAGACACAATATAAACGGACTAGAACTTACCAAGAAAAACTTCACATAATGTCAAGAAAGCAGCAGGCATCTTCAAATATTGTGAATAAAACAAATTAAGCTTTCTTTTAAAAAAAAATCAGTGCATACTTCAGACTCAATGAATACTCCAGAGTCAGGAAAGCAGAAGATATATATTGATATGGAGTCATTCAAACAGCTGTGGAAGAATGTACAAATGATGGAAGAAACACTAGAAGCCAGAAATAAAGTGAATACTCCAGACAGATAACTACAGAAAAAATAAATGGATATGGAATTATTTGAAAAATCTAAAGAAGAAGGTCCAAATAATGTGAGAAACTATGGAAGCCAATAAGAAAGCCAGAAGAAATATATCAGAGTAGAAGCCCAACTACAGAAGAAAATGTAAGAGGTGAAAGAAAGCATTAAAACTATAAAGAGGCATAAAAATCATCACAAGACAGAGAGTATACCACCACAGTACTGGAAAGAGCAGAAGTACATGGATATGCAATCCAGAATATTAAGAGGCTAATGGCAGAAATGTTCAATTCACTGGAAGGACAAAAATGTAGAACAGAAGAGAAGAAAATGAATCAGTGAGCAGCAAGACAAGAACCTTAATGGAAACATAGTAGAAGAAATATCAGAGATGAGACATACAGAAAATGAAGAAAACATTAGAATCATGTGGGATGACATCAAAAGGAACAACATACGTATGATTGGAATTCCAGAACACGAGAGGGACAAGGAATCACTGAGAAAACTGTGGAAGAGATTCTAAAAGGAAATGTCATAGGTATTATGAAGAATGGAGAAATCGACATTCAAGAAGCTCAGTGAGCACCAAATATACTAGATCCAAGAAGAAAAAAAAAATCAAGACATATCATAGCCAAATTCTCCAAAATAAGTGCATCACAAGAAAAAACAAAGCATCTCTTGCAAAGGAGAAACAATTAAGTTCTGATTTCTCAGCAGAAACCATGTGAGCAAGAAGGCAATGGGATGGCATATACCAAAAGTTGAAAGAAAATAATTACCAGCTGTGAATTCTGTACCCAGTAAAGCTGTCCATCAAATAAGAAAGAGAAATTAGGTTATTTGCACAAAAGCAGGAACTTAAGAAATTTGTGAAAATAAGACCAACTATATAAGAAATTCTGAGGGAATTTGCTCATAGACACACCAAGGAAAGTGAATAGACCATAATAACCAGAAACAACAGAAAAGAAAACACAGACAAAAGGCAGTGATAAAACCTGGCCTATCATTAATCATAGTCAATGTGAATGGACTAAATGCACCAAATAAGAGAAAAAAAGTGGCAGAATGGAAACACATCTAAGAAATGAGGAGAAAATATAGACTCAAAACAAAGGTGGGGGGAGGAATAAACCAAGAAAATGGCATGCACAAAAAAGCAGGAGTGACAGTACTTATCTCTGATAAAATAGATTTCAGGATGAAAACCACCTTAAAAGATACAGAAGGGTACTAGATCATGATTAAAGGCAAAACAGATCAAGAAGACATAACCTTGGTAAACATCTATGCTCCAAATTATAGACCTGAAAAATACATAAAACAATGGTTAATAGAATTGAAGAAAGAAATAGACAGCACCAGAATAGTGGTTGTTGCTGTCATTATTATAATGTGTCATTAAGTCACCTGTGACTCATAGTGACTCTATATACAATAACTCTGAACCCTGTCCTATCCTGAGCCAGTCTGACTCCCACATACCTACCATTATTAACCCAATTACTATGTCAATCCATCTCATCCAGGGTCTTCCTCTCTTGAGCTGTCCCTCCACTCTTCCAACCATGATGTCCATCTACAAGGATTGGCCCTTCTTGGTCATGTGCCCAAAGTACATGAGATTAAGCTTCAAAATCCTTGCCTCCAAGGAGAAACTTGGCTTCACCCTCTCTAAGATAGGCTTGTTTGTTCTCTTGGCACTTCATAGTATGTTCAATACTCTTCCCCAGAACCACAGTTCCAAGGTATGGATTCTTCTTCTGTCATCCTCAGTCATTGCCCAGATCTCTGATGCAGAGTACGTAATTGCAAAGACTATGACTTGGATAAGGTGCACTTTAGTTTCTACACTTACATTATTATTTTTTAGGACTTTGGAGAGGTTTCTGACAGCAGATTACCCCAGTGCAATTTGTCCTTTGATTTCCTGACTGCCAGTGCCCAGAATATTGATTATGAAGCCAAGCAAGTTGAACTTGTTAACCTTAATCTCCTCTCCATCTATCATGGTGCTGCCAATTGACCCAATGGTGAGAATCTTTGTCTTGACATTGAGCTTCAATCCATATTGAAGAATACTGTCTTTGATCTTCTGCCCTGAGTGGTAGGAGACTTATACACACCACTCTAACAAAAGGATAGGTCAACTCAAAAGAAACTTAACAAAGATGCAATCAGCCAACCTGGCCTTGTGGATGTATTCCGGGAACTGCACCAAACTAAAAGGCAATTTACTTTCTTCTCAAATGTACATGGTACATGCTCCAAAATTGATCATCTATTAGGACACAAAGTAAGCCTCAACAAATTAAAAAACATTGAAATAACACAAAGTATCTTCTCAGACCACAATGCCATAAAACTAGAAATTAATGTCAAGAGGATAAAACTTATAAAATCACCCAGATGAAATAAAATTAATTGTGTGCTGCTAGAGCACAACTGGGTTACAGAAGAAATAAAGAATGGGAAAAAAATTCCTTGAAACAAATGAAAATACAATTTACCAAAACTTCTGAAGACCTGGGCCTGATGGCTTGATGGCTTAATTTTACCAAACATTCAGAGAAGATCTAATACCAATTGTACTAAAATTATTTAAAAAAAAATAGAAAGAGAAGAAACATTCTCAGAGTCATTCTATGAAGCAAGTACAATCCTAGTACCAAAACCAGGCATAGATTACCAAAAAAGAAAACTACAGATCAGTATCTCTCATGTATATAGATGCAAAAGTCCTTAACAAAGTCCTGGCCAATAGAATCTAACAGCACATTAAAAAAAAAAAAATTCATCACGACAAGTGGGCTTCATAACAGGTATGCCAAGATGCTTCACCATAAAAAACCCATTAACATAATTCATTACATTAACAAGGAAAAATAAAAATCACGCCATCCTAGGATTAATGCACAAAAGACCTTTGACAAAATCCAATACCTCTTCCTGATTAAAACACTCAGCAAAATTGGAATAGAAGGGAATTTCCTGAATATAGAAAAAAAGTATATAAACAAAACCATGAGCCAATATCATCCTCAGTAGAGAAAGACTAGAAGCATTTTCCTTGAGAACAGCACCCGGACAAGGATGCCCATTTCACCATTCCAATTAAATGTATTGTAAGTACTAGCTAGGGCATTAAGACAAGAGAAAGAAATAAGAGACATTCAGATGAGCAAAGAGGTGGTGAAGCTGTCACTATATGCAGATGATATTACAGTGTACACAGAAAACCCTTAGGGCTCAATTGTTATGGCTGGTAGACCAATTTAGTAGAGTGGCAGGATACAAGATCAATATACAAAAATCAGCTCTCTGAGGAAGATGTGGTTGCTGCTGCAGGTATGCTTTGCTTGCCTGATCCTGCACTTGCGCCTACTCCGACTCATTGCTGTTCACTGTCTGCAGAGAACAGGTTGGTCAGAAAGCCATGCCACAGCAATGGCTTTTAAGGAACCAGAATCATGCCTATGGAACCAGAGATGATCATTCACAGGATTAGAATTACTCTAACCAGACACAACATAAAATCCCTTGAAAAAGTGTGTGCTGACTTGATCAGAGAAGCAAAGAAGAACCTCAAGGTGAAGGGACCAGTTAGGATACCTACCAAGACTCTGAGAATCACTATAAGGAATCTTCCAAGGAAGGTTTCAAGACCTGGGATCCTATCCAGACGTGAATCCATAAGTGACTCATTGATTTGCATAGCCCTTCTGAGATTGTCAAGCAGATCACCTTGGATCATTGAGCCTGGAGTAGAGGTTGAAGTCACCATTATAGATGACTAAATCAACTATTTTAATAAATTTACTATCTGTTAGTAAAAAAAAGATCAGTGGGATTTATCTACAGTAACAAAGAAAACACAGAAAAGGAAACCAAGAAAACAGTGGCATTTACAATAGCCAACCACAAATTGAGATACTTAGAAATAAGCCTAACTAGAGCAAGAGCCTATGGTGATGAAGGAGGAAGTTCAAATTGCTCTGAAGGAATTGGCAAAAAACAAGGCTGCAAGAGTTGACAGCATACCAATTGAA
>NW_006399846.1:2737389-2780672 GCF_000299155.1 Elephantulus edwardii | reverse complement strand
GAGACAGAGTTTCAAAATCCTTGCCTCCAAGGAGAATCTTGGTTTCATCCAAAGCAGACCTGTTTGTTCTCATGGTGCTCCCTGTTATGTTCAATTCTCTTCTCCAGCACCTTAACTCTGAGGTATTGATTGTTCTTCTGTCATCATTAGTCATTGTCCAAATTCACAAGTAATTGTGAAGACCATGGTCTGGAAACACACTGACTGGGAAAAAACATTGGGCAATACTAGCTCAGACAAAGGTCTCATTATAAAAGATTAAAGAGTACTACAAGGCCTCCAAAAGAAAAAGACTGATAACCCAATTTACAAAATGGGCAACAGACATGGAAAGACTTTTCACGGAGGAAGACATTCATATGGCAAACATACACATAAAGCAATGCTCAAAATTACTGACAGTAAGAGAGATGCAAATAAAAATCACAATGAAATACCACCTCACTCGTTACAGTGGCAAAGTTTAACAGGAAAGCAAGAAGTAAATGTTGGAGAGAATGTAGAGAGATTGGAACTCTCCCACACTGTTGATGGGATTGTAAAATGGTACAACCATTTTGGAAGGCATTTCCTCAAAAAGTTGAATATAGAAATTTCATATGACTCAGATTTTCTACTTGTAGGAGTATACCCCAAAGATGTTAAAACTGAGAATCAAAGATTTGTACACCAATGTACATAGCAGTGTTATTCACAACTGAAGAAACAGAGAAACAGCCCAAATGTCCAATTAAAATAGAGCAGATTGAGAAATTGTGGTGCATTCACATGACAAAATACTATTCAGAACTCAGTAGCAATGATTTCAAGAAATATTACAAAGGGACTGGATAGCATTATTCTCATTGAACTAACTCAGTCTCAAAAGTATAAATATTGCATAAGACCAATATTTTAAAAAAAACGATAGCAAAAACAATTGGCTGATACAGAATAATTTCATGAAACCACATATGATCAGGAGCATATGGTGTTGAAGGAGGTAGTTCAATTTGCTTTGAAGGAATTGGAAAAAAAACCAAACAACCCACTCCAGGAATTGATGGCATACCAATTGACATATTTCAACTAACAGATTTTGCCCTGAATGAGCTCACCAACTTGGGCCAAAAAAATCTGGAGGGCAATTGAATGGAAGAGATCCATATTTGTTCCTATTCCAAAAATAAAGTGACCTGACAGGGTGTGGAAATTATCTAACAGTACCATTAACATCACCTGCAAGCAAGAGCCTGTAAAAAATTACTCAAAAGGTAAAAAAAAAAATTACACAAAAATAACAGAGAACTGCTAGACGTGCAGGCTGGGTTTAGAAGAAGCTGCGGCACTATGGATATTACAGCCAATGTTAGATAGATGTTAGCTGAAAGCAGAGAAATGCCTATCTGTGTTTCATTGACTGTTCAAAGGCATTTGACTGTGAAAAATGAAATCTCGAATAATTGATTCTGCTTGGACCAGAATGCAGTTGTCAGAGTAGAGCAAAGATAGTTCAAAATCAGGAAAGGTGTACATCAAGGATGCATCCTATTTCCATAACTTTTTAATCTATATATGGAACAGATCACTGGAGGACTGGGCTCCCTAAGGAGGAATGTGGCATCAGGATTGGTTGAAGACTTATCAATAACCTGCATTATGCAGAGGACACAAGCTTGCTTACTGAAACTAAGTGGGACCTGTGGCATTTATTGCAGAAGGTCAAGTGCTGTAGTCTTCAAGATGGACTGAAGCTCAGCATCAAGAAAATAAAGATTCTTACCACTGGGCCAATAGGCAGCATCATGATAGACAGTGAAAAGATTGAGATTGTTAATGGCTTTAGCTTGCTTGACTCCACAACCAACACTCTTTGTAGCACCAGCCAGGAAATTAAAAGAGGAATTGCATTAGGAAAATATGCTACCAGGACCTCTCCAAAGTAGTGAAAAGCAATGATGCCAGTCTAGAAACTGATCCAGGCTATGGTCTTTGCAATTACTATGCACAGAGAGCTCAACAATGACTAAGGATAATAGAATTGATGCCTTTGAGTTGTGGTGCAGGAGAAGAGTAATGACTATAACATGGACTGCTAGAAGAACAAGTAGGTTTGTTCCGGAAAGGTTGAAACCAAGCTGCTCCTTGGAGGCAAGGATTCTGGTTCTTCATTTGACATACTTTGGGCATGTTGCAAGAAAGGACTAGTCCTTAGGGAGGGACATCATGCTTGGAAGGATATGGGGATAGTGCATGAGAGGAAGACCCTCAATGAGATAGACTGACTGACTCAGTGACTAGAGTAATAGGATAGCTGTGTAAAAGACAATGACATTGGCTCAAGTTAGAGGCAGGGTAAAGCGCTGTTGTACATAGGGTCTCTATGAGTCATAAGCAACTTGACGGCACACAACAACAACTAGTAAAATGTGTATGGAGGCCCAAGGGGGAAAGTGGTGAGAGCAGAGGTGTGAGGATGGGCACGGAGGAAATCACAGGGTCACGCAATCTGGTGAGTGGAGGGAGAGGGTAAAGGAAAGGGAAAGGATCTGCTGGGGACCTGAAGAGTCCAGGTAAAAGTAGGCATAGTTCAATGGAGATTAATTTTATGTAATACCTATGTATGGGAATGATTGTATGAAACACAATGTGAATGAAGGAAAGTGTGACAAATATGAAAAATATGAATTTTGTATGCAAACCAATATGAAATATCTTTTTTGAAAAACAAACAAACAAAAATCCTCATCACTGGATCAATAGACAATATCATGAGACATGCACAAAAATTGAGACTGTCAACTACTTCATCTTACCTGGATAATCAATCAATATACTTGGTACCAGCAGTCAGGGAATCAGAAGACACTGGGAAAGTATGCAGTCAGGGACCTCTCCAAATTACTGAGAAGGAATCACGTCAGTTTGAGGACTTAAGATGTGCCTGACCCAGGCCACGGTCTTTTCAATCATGCATCTATGCCTCTGAAAGCTGGACAATCAATAAGGATGGCCAAAGAAGACCTGATGTCTTTGAGCTATGGTGTTGGAGAAGAGTACTAAAAATCATATGGACTACCAAAAGCACAAATAAGTCTTGGAGAAGGTGCAGCAAGAATGCTCCTTGGAGGCAAACATTATGATACTTCATCTTACATACTTTAGGTGAGGGGAGAGGCTGTGCCTTGTAGATGGACATCATGATTTGTAAGGTAAGGGGCAGTGAAGGAGAGAAAGACCCTCAACCAGGTGGTTGGACAGTGACCAAATCAATGGGCTTGAGTGTGTCAGAGATTGTGAGAATGGCACAGGATATGACAGAGTTCAGATCTGTTGTTGTCAGGGTTGCTACGAGTCCTGTTCAAATTTACAGCACTGAAAAACACAACAGAGAGTTCCTAGAATTCCAAGGTGGTGTGTACAGAGAACCTATTAAACAGTTAAAATATTCATCTGCTAACTGTAAGTCTAGCTGTTTGAGTCCCCTCAGAAGTGCCTTGGAAGAAAAATTTGACAACCTACTTACAAAAATCAAGCCATTGAAAAACCTATTGGGGTATTCAATTGAGAAGCTGGAATCAGAGCCTGCTGTTGTTTTTAGATGCTAATGAGTTATGTATAACTCATAGTGACCCTATGAACAACAGATCTGAACCCTGTCCTATCCTGTGCCATCCTCATACTTCCTGGCACACTAGAGCCCACTGTGGCAGTCACTGCAACAATCCACCCGGTTGAGTGTTGTCTTCTCTTTTGCCAACCCTCTCCTCTATCTTTTAGAGCATCATGTCCCTCTCTAAGGAATAGCTCCTCCTAGCAACATGCCTGAAGTATGTGGGGCAGAACCTCACTATCTCCGCCTCCAAAGAGCTTTCTGACTGCACTCTTTCCAAGACATTTTGTTTGTTCTTTTGGCGGCCTATTGTGCTCTTCTCCAACACCATAGCTCAAAGACATCAAGTCTTCTTTTGTAATCCCTATTCATTGTCCAGATCTCAGATTCATACCAAGTGATTAAAAAGACCATGGCCTGAATCAGATGCACCTTAGTCCTCAGACTGACATCATTAGTCCTCAATAATTTGGAGAGATCCCTAACTGTAGACTTTCTCAGTTCAATATGTCTCCTTATTTCCTGATTACTGGTATTAATGGTGTTAATTGTGGATGCAAGCAGGATGAAATTGTTGACAGTTTCAAACTTTGCTCCATCAATCATTATGTTGCCTATTGGTCCAATGATAAGAATATTTGTTTTCTTGACATGGAGATACAATTCATATTGAAGGCTGTATTCCTTGATCTTCTGCAGTAAGTACTTCATATCTTCCTAACTTCCAGCAAGCAATTTTGTCATATGCATAACACAGGTAATTGATATGTCTCCTTATCAATCCTGATGGCACATCTCTCTTCATAGAGTCTAGCTCCTTGAACAATTTGCTCAGCATACAGATTGAATAGGTGTGGAGAGAGAATACAACCCTGATGGACTAACTCCCTTCTTAAGTTTAAACCATGCGGTGTTATCTGGATTTTGAACCATGCAGGGTTTCTTTGCTTGGTTCTGATGATTTCTTCCTGGTCCAAGCATATGTTTGCATAAGCACAATCAAATGTTCTGAGATTCCCATTCTTCTCAGAGTTAGCCACAGTTTGTCATGATCCACACAATCAAACACCTTTGTATAGTCAATGAAACACAGATAGACATTCCTCTGGTACTCTCTGCTTTCAGACCAGGAGGCAGTCGTCAGAACAGTGTAAGAAAATATTGTATGGTGCAAAATCAGGAAGAGTGTATGCCAGGGATATGGCCTATCTCCATACCTTTTCAATCTATATGCAGAACAAATCATCCAGGAGGCTGGGCTCTATGAGGAGGAATGTGGCATCAGGATTGGAGGAAGACACATCAACAACTTGTGTTATGAAGATGATACAACTGGGCTGCTGAAACTGAAGAGAACCTGAAGTTCTGCTGCAGAAGGTCAAGGACTGCAGCTTTCAACATGGATTGAACTCAATATCAAGAAAACAAAGATTCTCACCACTGGTCCATTTGGCAGCATTATGACAGATGATGAAGAGATTAAGATTGTTAACAGCTTTGGTCTGCTTGGCTCCACAATCAACACTCTTGGTACTAAGAGCCAGGAAATCAAAAGACTAATTGTATTGGAAAAATCTGCTGTCAGGAACTTCTCCAGAGTACTAATGAGCAATGATGTCAGTCTGGAGACTAAGGTGCATCTGATACAAACCATAGTCTTTGCAATTGCTTGCTGTGCATCAGAAAGCTAGACAATGACTAGGGATGATAGAAAGAGAGTTGGTGTCTTTGAGCTGTGGTGCTGGAGAAGAGTATTGAATAGATACCATCGACTGCCAGGAGAACAAACAGATTCATCCTGGAGACAGTGAAACCAGGCTACATATTTAAGCAAGGATCCTTAGACTTCGTCTGACATACTTTGGGCATGTTACAAGGAAGGACCAGTCTTTGGAGAGGGACGTCATGCTTAGAAGGGTGGAGGGGCAGCTCAAGAAAGGAAAACCCTTGATGAGATGGATTAATTCAGTGACAGGATAATGAGGATAAGGGTGTCAAAACCAGTAAGGTTGGCATAGGATGGAGCAAGTTTCAGGGCTATTGTACATAGGGTTACTGTGAGTCATGAGTGACTCGATGGCACATAACAATAACAACAACAAACAACAGCAACAGTGCAATCCCTTGCTCTGTTTGCACAACAGCCTCGAATCAGAGTCTCGATCATGGTTAACTCCATGGCCACATGCAACTCTCTCTCTCTCTGCTACCTTTTAGACATATAAATTCTATCTAACATTTTTACCACAACTTCCTCCAAAAATTTTCTGCCAGCTGCAGTTCATTATAACCCAACTTCTTCCTTTCCGCTTCCATAACATGCAAAGTCTCCACGACATAAATTAACAGTTAATTAGGTCTTCAACTGCCTGAAGGCCGGGACCACATTCTAGCTGTAAACTTCTTGGTCTTAGTCTCAACTTGAACAAGGCATGTTAGAAACAATTTCTAGTTGACTGACTTCTTTTAGGGGAAGAGTATCTGTCGCTCACCTAGCTCTCCATGCCCTTGGCATTAATCTTTCCTATAGGAAAATGGAATAGAGTGAATCCTTACTCCTATTTATCAAGAGTCCATGTTCTTCATTAAGCACCTAGCCCAGTCCCTCATCACCCTGTGTGATCTGCTCTTGGACTGGAGCAGTAACTCAGTCCTGAGGGTGCTGATCCCAAGTCCCAGCTTGCTTTTTCTTGCTGTAAAAATTCTTCACTCTGGGATTCAGTTTTCCTGCCTATAAAATAAAGATATTGCCGACCTCTACATTCTCATCTTCCTCTGATATTCCTGCCATTTCAAGTCATGTCCTTTCCCTATCCTGAAGGAAATGGAGAAGAGGACATATCACCTTCCAGTTGAGCAATCTTCTAAAGGCTAGGAGTCTGTCCCATCTCACTTTCCTTTCTTCCTTATGTTATCCTGAGATTTTTCTCCATTTTCATCCTGGATAGAGACCTTTGGAGCCTAGAGCTGCATCCTATCTTCCATCACGGCACATCTGTGCTCTCTATTGCTTTTCTTTTGTGTCTCTGTCTTTTCTCAAAAGATCAGATATACTGTCCTTCACAGACAGAAGAGCAAAAGGGGAAAAAATGAACAGAGTTCTTAGCAAGAACCACTAGCAACCTCTCCAGAAGGAGAAGGTGATATCTGAACACATGGTTATCACAGTAGGAAGTAAAGTCTGGAAAGGTGTCAGCCACAGAAAGACAATCTTATGAACAAATGGAAAGAAATGAAAAGCCAGGACTTAACTAAGAACTCAACATGGTGGACACGAGCTTCTTGCAGACAGAAAAACAACAAATGAACACTTGGTTTTGTTTCAGAAGGTACATGCCAAAAAAGCAAAGCAGAGCATGGCTCACAGTAATTAGTGAGTGAAAAGCTTAGGTCGCAAAATGTATAGCACATTATGCTTTATTTATTTATACAAAGATACACAAACACACATGGAGATTAGAAGGAAATATATCAAAATGTCCACTGTAATAAGATCATGAATGATTGGTTCTTTGCTTTTATAGAGGTATCTGTAACTTCAAGTTCTTTTGAAACAAACATATATTATTTTCCAAAGAGAAAAATAAAAAGGAAAAAGAATAACATCGTTCTTTTTAAGTGTGTTTTATCCTGAGATTTTGAAAATAAGAAGGCTCAAAAGAAAAAAGATTTTCCCTTTCAAAATCAATTACAAAAGTGGCATTAAATGAAAATGAAGGAGACATTATGAGCTGCAGCACAAGAATGGATGGCTCTTAAGATTGAGGAGTGGGGTGAGGTGGACAAAGGAGGAGGTTCCAGGAGACAGGGAACAGCGGAGTAGTCACAGAAAGGACAGTAAGACAGGGAGAATGGATAGCCGTTCACACAGAGGGCACACCCACAAGAGACAAAATGGGCAATACAAGTAGATTTGTCCCAGAAGGCAACAGTGCCAAGATGCTCAGTGTTTCCAAATATAAGCAAAGAGAAACACTACCTTACCCATTTGAGGCTAAAAGTTCAAAGAGATACATAAATGCTATTAACCACACGGGATTGAGATCTTCTTTAAGGAAGATGAAATTGCATAGCATCCCTTCCCATCCTTCTCCAGCCCTCCTCCTCTTCCCCTCCAGCACGGACAGCACTGCAGGAAGGGGAGTAATAGATGTCCTGATTCTGGGGCTGCTAAATGCCATAAGTGAGTTGGGGAACTTCTTTTGTTTCCTCCACCGAAGAACAGAGTCAGCAGAGTCCCACTCAATTCACCCCTCAGCTCATTTCTGAATCACCCAGATAATCCTATGGAAGACTCTCTTGTAGCACCTGAAACTGGGAAGTTTCAGCTGCTCTTAACCAAAGACAATGACCACCAGTGAGAATTTACACTGTCCACCAGGCTTTACATTCTTGGGAAGGATTAAAAGAACCATCACTCCATCATTTCTTTAATGGAGGCTCCCCTCAAGTTGGCAGCAATAACCCTTGATGGTTTCAAATCTCCCACGGTCCTCTTGGAATTGAGGGTGACCATCACAGAAAATGGAGTGTTAATTACAGCATGATGAAGAGGAAGGTTGTGAAAGCAAATTCACAGAGTCTGGACGTGATGTGAAGAAAGTAAGATCAGAGAGAGGGAGGAGGAAAAGCCCACCCCTGGGAAACAGTGAGAATGTACACACGCTGCTTCCCTCCCCTCAGCAATCAAAGCCCTTGAGCCCTGATGGGGACCCCACTCCTTTCTGAGAAGCTTCATTTTTCAGTTCCGAGGTAGTGGCTGCCTGGATAATTAAAGTTGGCAGATTTTGACATGTAGTTTCCTGGAGTGGCCTTGAAGATGTCCTGATGCTAATTTAGAAAGACTCTCAGTTTGGAACATTAGCTGCATAGCTTGATCCCTATACCTCCACCCTCCACCAGATGTGACAGCATAATTTATGTTAGGAATTTTGAAGGGCTGTCCAGCCAAAGCTCTGGATGGGTGCCTAGAAGTTGGCTCCAGGCCTGCCCATGCTTCAGCCCATATAGTCAGGGACCAACTGGGTGGTAGTGGGTATCTCTGGCCTCTAGGTCAGGAAGCCACATCAGCAGCCTCCTGTGTGCCAAAGAAAAAAGGTGACACATCTGGGCAATGTGGACCACAGTCTCCATGCAAAAAGACATCTCAAGGCAAACAATGGAGACTGTGGTTAGAATTTTCCACAGGATTTACTAGAACACATTGCTGAGGTGGGCTGAACACCATCTTTCAAGTCGGGATCTTTTCTACTACATGGAATTAGATGGACTTACAATAAATTGAACAAATATGTCCAAAGAATGTTGATTTCATTAAACAATTAAGGAAGGTTTCTGATAGTTGGCCACAGGTTACTGTCTTTTCCCTTTCTCTAATCAATATTTTATTGACGATATGGATAAAGACTAGAAAGGTAAGCTTGTAAAATTTGCAGATATAACTAACTTGGGAAGAACAGGAAACACACTTGTTGGTAATAGGAGTTCCAGTAAGATTTAATTGTCTATCAAGACTGACTGACAAACAAAGTGAATTTGAGTCACATAACTATAAGGACATAGATTTATGTTCAGAAAAGCATGTAGGGGTGAGAATAGCCCAGAGTAATAGTGATCTTGTCTCTTTGAAGTGGCTCAGCGAGATGTGCCAGGACCCATTAGTGGAAATTGAGGATTACTGTTAAAAGGGGGGATTGTAAAGCAGTGAAGCAATTCTTCATTCCTGGGCTCATTCAAGTACAGCTTAAATGACCACCCAGGAAAGATATGGTAGAAGTATTACAAGAGCCCTTCTAAATCTGACACTCTGGTGATTCAGGGTAAAGTACTAGTGAAAGAATAGAGCTCAGGGGGTGATCCCTGGTAGGGAAGCAGAGCTGATGAGCTACTAGAATTCTGGTCATCCTGGACTGATGGAAAGTGACTCACAGGTGATCTCAGGGGAAAGGAGAGGGTCAAAGTCAATCTATTCTAAGCGTGGAGTTGTGTCTCCTCTCTTGAATTATAGGGTTAAGTTGATAGAAGCAAATAAGAAAGCTCATGACAGCAAGACACAGAACGCAGAATGACAGAAACGCTTGGCAAGAATGAACAGAAGATATTTTGGCCTAAGGCTCACAACAAAGACAAGCCTGGAAGAGAGGAGGACCTATAGAAGTTGTCCCTTTCAAAGGTGCTGGTGGCACTGCAATCTTCTCCGATTCTCTGACTAGTATGTGTCACAGAACTTTCCCAGGTGACTCTGCCTTGCACCAGGGATCTTGCCTTGTGCTCTGTGTGGAAAAGTGATTGCTAAACAGGAAAGACTTCGAATAAATCCATAGTCACATGCAGATCTCAGTCAAAAGCCCTGGGATGGAACCACCTGTGAGCCATATGACTTTAAGGACATCAAATGCTCCAACTGACCCTCACATATAGAGTGTAAGGAGGACTAGTAACGAGCGAGGTTGGTTCCTTATAGCTCACATTTTCTATGGGTTTTATGAATTTTGTAACTTTTATCTCAGTGACATCAAAGTCACTGGAGCGAAGAATGAGAGTGACGCACAGTGCCCCAAAGGTAGTCAATTTCTCACAAAGACCAAATCAGAGAGTTTCCACAGAAAAGTTTCTTAAGGACAGTGTTTGGTGTTGGGATCAGGCCTAGAGGAAACGGAATGGCCGAGAAGTCTGGACCCCATTGGTTTTCCCACTCATATCCTGGGAATAATGCTCAAAGTCCAAGTCCCACGGAAAGTTAATGAACAAATGCCCTAATGCTGCAGGGGTCATTTCCACTTGGGAGGAAATATATGCTTATCCTCTAACCTTTTCCTTCCTTATTCAACTTCATATCCCTTTTCTACTCCCTGGAGTACACTACTACATGTAGGTCATGATAGCTAGAGGTTTGTTTTTTGGTTTTGTTTTGTTGGTGTTTTTTTGTTTGTTTGTGTTTTTGTTGGTTTTTTTTTTTTTGTTTTTTAGTCAATAGACTATTTATTAAGTTCTTAAGTCTACTCCTTAACATTTTTTCTTTCTTCTAATTTAACTATTTGGTACACAAACTTACCCTTCCCAAAAAACAAACAAACAAAAAAAAACTTACCCTTCCCTTTAACAAAGCCCCCAAGAGAGCAGAAAGGTTAATACTGGAAGGTTGTCTTTATGGAGCCATAGAGTAAAAATAGAAAATAAAGCGATGGAAAGGAAATGAAGAAAATGATAGAAAAAGAGGTTCCTTTCTGATTAACTTACTTAAAAAATAGCTTTAGTTCCTCCTGGCTAATAAAGTTTGCTTTGGTCCAAGGGAGAAAATAGATACACAAGACAAGTTTAGATGAATAGTTCTTTAATTTCCTTATCCTAGTACCTCTCTTCTCATCTAGAATTTTTATTTCATAGCTTTAGATTCACAAAATTTCCCAAATTCTGTATTTAGCAAAAGGGAACTGTGGTTGCCTAGCAGGTAGGGGGATGTGCTGCATGTAACCCAAAGGTAGCTACTCTCCAGCAGTTCAAATCTACCACTAGTAGAAGAAGGGGTACCCTCCTCCTAAGCGATTTACAGCACAAAACAGAGTACGTACAATCTATGGAATGGACAACTGATTTCCTTTAGAAACCTTAACCCCAATCTCATAGGCAGATACATAAAACAAACAAACAAACAAACAAAAACAAATGCACAACAACAGCAATCAGGTGGCCGTGTTTATTGTTGAGTGAAGAAAGGCCATCCATATACACTAGACTTTCCAAGATAACCTCAATGTTAACATTTAGTCTCACTGTTAGATCACATGTTCTGATTTTCAGTATACAAATTGAACTCATCATAATTGTACATCAAAGAATTAACAAGGGCCATAAGTAAAAAAGAACTCTGAGGAGGTAGAGGTCAGTGGTCATGGAGGGTCCAAGAGGGTTCTTTTGAAGAGACTATGGTAGAATCTCAAAGGAGAGGAACAGTAAACACATTGGCCTCGTCTGTTTGTCTGGTTTCTCTCAGGCAAAGTCCTCCAGCTATCTACCTCCACTTCTACTTCTATCACTTCTCTCAAGCCCTTTCCACCTAGGACTTTCTCTGCCCGTGTGGCATAGTGTGCCAACATCTATAATTCACTATGGCAGATGTGAGCAGGAGGGAGTGGAAAGAGAAAACTGTAAACAACTTCCCTACTCCCAAGCCTGGTCACACTCAAACAGCAGGCAGGCTCCAACTTTGCCCTGGGGTCCTTCATGACAGATGTGTTACCCATTAAACTCTGGGGCTCTTCAGGTTATGATGAGGCTCCAAGATCTGGCGGCAAGCAGCTCCAAGAGACACCAGCTGCTGTGGTTTTCAGCAACCTGGGCCACTGTCACTGTTCCTCTGAGAGATCAGAGCAGCAAGTCAACATATTGCTAGTTAGTTTCTACCATTGGTGATACAATAATGAAAGAGATAAAGTCTTGGCCATTGAGGAGTTGACAATCTAGTAGGGGAAACAGATGGGGAGGCAGGCAAAAGTGTACAAATGCTGGACACTGTGCATGGAGTTGCCACTCTCTAGGGGTCATGGGGGGGGGGCAAGTGGTCTTGGTTGAAAGTAAGTTAACTTCCACCCTGGGAATGTCATTTCTTTATGGAGCACAAGTTTTTCCTAACAGCTCTAACTAAAACAGAATCAAAGCAACTGCTATTGAGTTGGTTTCAATTTATAATGACTCCACTGGACGGTGTAGAGCTGGCCTGCAGGGTTTCTAAGGCAAGAAGCTCTAAGACAGTGGACTGTCTCATCTTCTTCCCATGGGGTGGCTAGTGAATGTGACGCGGCAAACTCCTGGTCAGCATCAGAACACTTTAACTACAGCCCCACCAGAACTCTGATCAAGAACTCTGTTGCTTGCTGTTGTCACTGAGTTGGCTCCAACTCATAGCAACAGAACAAAATCCGACCAAACCTGCACCATCCTCACAACTCTTATGTCTAATGTTAGGTTTGTTTCTTGCATTGGAATCGACTCATGGCTGGCTCTCCAGTGGGTTTTCAGAGGCTTTAAAATGCATGGAAGGAGACTGTCCATCTTTCTAAACCAGTCTCCAAAGTCTTTATAAAAAAAAAAGAAAATTACTTCTAGAAGCGACGCTAAATAATCACACCCCACTCTAATCTCCTATACCCATCAGAACAAGTGGGACAGGATACCACCACAAACATCCACAAATGCCTCTGCTGTCTCCTTCCCTTCTAGCTATTCCAATGACCAGTCAGAATATTATTTGCTTGAGAAATTAAAAAACAAACATTCACTCCTCAAAACAAAAACGAAAAACCAACAACCCTAACTTCGATCAAGTTGATTCTATCTCACAGTGACAGCCTTGGGCTTCTGAAGCTGTAAATCTTAGTGAGAGCAAAATACCCATATTTCTTCTTTGCAGCAACTTGTGGATTCAAACTGCCAAAGGCATGTGGTCTATGGGTTAGCAATGTGACACGTTAAGAACTACTACACAAGAGTTCCTCATTGAAGAAATGTTGTTGCTATTGCTATGTACCGTGGAGTCAGAACTAAATCATAGCTGGGCTCTAGTGGGCTTTCAGAGACAATAGGAGACACAGGAGGAGGCTGCCCATCTTTTTCCAGCGGCACTGCTGGTGGATTCAAACTACATGCATTCAGGTTGGCAATGCAGTTCCTTAGCACTAGGCCACCTGAGCCCATAAGATTTACTTATTTGTATCTGTACTATGAAGTTCAGAGAAGTTGGTGTTGAAAGAGTCTTTCAAAGTATAGACTCAGGAGTCAGGAGGCCCTAGGTGCAAATTGTAGATGCAGGGAATTTAGGCAAATTATTTTGAAGCATCCCATCCCTTACTCTTATAAAATGTATTAATTTATATCCTGGAAAAGATGTAAAGGCAATTATCTGAGAGAACAAAAATCAAACATCTAGTTCTTGATACAGCATATAGCCAGTTTTCAAGAAATCACAAACAAGTATATACAGCAGGGACCTGGAGTGACCAGGTGCATACCTGTGCATACCTAGGCCTGATTATGAGGAATAAGCCTAGAACTTCCAAGAGGAAGGAGAAGATCTGCTAGGCCACCCTGGTCTCAGAGCTGTGAGACTCAGGGGCTGTTCTCTAACTTGGACCTTCAGCAATGGGAAACTTGGGGGAACCATAAGGCATCTGCAGAACTGCTGCTATGGTCCCAATGGTCTTTATGACCTTGGGGGTGAATGGGAGAAATAACACCCAGTGACAGCATGCCCCTCTTGTCAGATTAAATCCTTTCTGTCACTTCTGTCCCCTCAATAGTCCACCTTTCAAAAAGAGGGGCCAGGAACCAGACTCAGGGAAGATTCCACATCAAGACAGCTGATGACAGAGGAGCAGTAGCTGAAAGGGACATGGATGCCCTCTCTAGAACGTGAACCTTTAGCTTTCCAAATTCTGAGTGAGAAGCTCTGGGGTTGATTTGCAGCCTCAGAAACCAGATGGAGGGTCACTATGAGTCAGAACTGAATCAGCGCTGTGACTTTTTTTAAATTATAAGAAAATACGTTATTACGTGTTAATAAAAAAAAGAAGAGAGGCCACAAGGTAGCGCTGAGGGCTCGGCAGGACCATTGCCTTGACAGATATACCCAGTTACATCTCTCTTTTAGACGGTTCTCTCCCTCCTCTGTTTCAGTGCAGTATACATTATTGGCCCAGGAGCGGCTGACAGCAGGCTTCCTTTGCTAGCCTGGATCTTTAGAAGTAGCTGCTCTGCCCACAGAGGATTTAGGCACTTCCCCGAGCCATCAGCTGGAGCAGCACCCCCCTCAAGTGGCAGAAGAGATAATTCTGCTGAGATTGGGTTTTTTTCCCTCCTGAAAAGGGCAGCTTTGATATCAGGCAGCAGATGGGAGTGGCTCCCAGGCTGAGGTGGGGCCATCCACATTTCACACAGCAAGCAGGTTTGGGGGCTCCCTGGGAGGGCAAGACAGCACTACTCCCTGACCTTCCAGAAAATTCAACCGCCTTCCCCACGTCACCTCAGAAATGGAAAGCAAAACCGTGATCTTATAGGCCATCAGTGACATTAGTTGGCCCCTGCAGAACTACTACCTATATTACTTTCATATACATATGTATAAAACTTCATAAATGCCCAACTCCTTGTCAGGCTAAATAGCAATCACAGACTTCCTCTCCTGGACTCTAGCATATAAAATTCCTTTACTTCTTCCTTCCTTTGCAAACTTCCCCACACCCCCCATTTTAGTGAGAGTAAAGCTAAATGATTTTGCAAAATTGGGTGCCCAGTTAACAACTATTAAGTACTTACTATGTATAGATTTCTAGTGACCTAGTATCCAGGAGCTGTTCTGCCAACCCAAATGCAGGCAGTTCAAATCCTTCAGCTGCTCTTTGGGAGAATATAGACAATTTCCTCTCATATTTTTCAGCCTTTGAAAAATCCACTGGAGGGTCAGGTATGAGTAGGTTCTGACTCAACTGCACATAGTAACAGCAGCAACATACTAAGTATAGGGGAAGCTGCCTTGGTGGCTCTGTGATTAAGCAATTAGTTGCTAACCAAAAGGTTAGTCTGAATCTACAAGTAGCTCCTCAGAAGGCAAAGGTGGCGATCTGATTCCATAAGAGGACCTACCGCCTTGGAAACCCGATGGTCTTGTTCTACTTTATTCTATGCTGTTGCTATGAGTCAGAATTGAGTCAGCATTATCAGGGTTTTTGTTTTATAATTTTGTTTATGTACAGGATTAATGGGGAGACAAAGGTAAATTAAACATAGTTCCTTCACTCAAAGAATTGTCAAGAAGGAAAACTGACTCATACCTTTAAATAGTGACACAAACTGTGGTCAGCTGTAGCTAGCAATAAATAGAAGCACATTTTAGTGCGGAAGCACCGCCAAACACCAAACTCAACCCATTGCTGTAGAGTCACTTATGACTCATAACTGACCCTCCGTTGGGTTTGTAGGCTGTAAATCTTTAAAGGAGGAAACTGCCCATGGTTCTCCCACAGAGCTGGTGGTGGGTTCAAACCTTTTCTGGCTAGCAGCACCACATATAACACCATGCTGCTACGGAAGTATAAATGGAAAGTAAATATCTTGAAAGACTAGAGACAGGGTTTTTTTAAAAAAATTATAGTCTAACTACAAGTTTTCAGAACAAATTCATTTTCCATCCAACGATTTAGACACATCTTGTTTCCTGACATTAGTTGTAAGTCTCCCAATGTAACAGCACTCTTTCCATTTCTCCCCTGGCTTCCTCATTTCCATTTTCCCTCTTTCCTGCCTCTTCCTGTATTTTACGCTTTGTTTTTGGCACAATGCTGCCCTTTTGTTCTGACCTTTTAAGGGAAAGTTGGGATCTTCAGGCCTGAGGGGCCACCCCAACCCATCCTCAGGTCCTGAGGCCCCTTATCTCATGACAGCTCCAATTCTGAGAAGCTAGCGGGTGGCACCAAAGCCTGCCAGTGAGCAGCCCAACCAGGAGTGCCAGCTGCCCGACATCCTGCAGCTTGAGTCACTATCAGTGGTAGGAACACAATTTTCCTGAGGGTTTATTTATTCAATGAATTGTTTTGTTTTTTTTCTTGTACAGATACTGAAAATATAAGTCCATCTTTTTTTTTTTTTTTAATCTAAACTAGATCCATTGAGTCTCATTTAGTATTTCTGGAAATTTTTATGTTCTACAAAGATACTAATTTTTGTGGTTTTTGTTTATTGTTGTAGATACATGAATAACAGAGTTTCTGCCATTTTATCATTCTTCTCATGTCCAGTTTAACGACATTAAAGTATTCTTGACATGAGGAAGATCCAGGAAGTGGAAAGTTTGAAGAAAGTTTGTGCAAACCCTTCAAATATGGGGAAGGAAAGGATAATGGATATACAGTTGCTGAAAGCAGAAAGTGGAAAAAGAAAAAAAAAATTCTTAGGAAAAAAAGGGAAAAATTATTTTAAACAATTGGGTAAAGTATCTGGCATGTCTTGGACTGAAAATAGTTGAGAAATCCTATTTTATTGAGCTAAGCCAGGTCTCTAAATGATTTCACAAAGCACTGCCTTCATCAATTATGAACAATCCTTCTTAAGGAAAATAAAACAAACAAACACACAAACACAGAAAATCCCTTATGGCTGTCAAGTCAACTTTGACTCATAAGACTCCTGGTGGGATAGAGTAGAAGGGTCCCATTGGATTTTCTTCACTGTACTATTCATGCAAGATTGTCAGACATTTCTTCCATAGTAACCACAAGGTGACTTCAAATTTTCAACCTTTATGTTACCAGATGAATAAAACTGATATGCACTACCTAGAGATCTTCAAATTCTTAGACAATTAGTTGCCTTTTCATTAGCTCTCAGCTCTATAAATAATTTTTCTATTGATCATCTAATCTTGAGCCTGACTAAGAATACTTACTCAACAAACAGAATGAATGGCCTTCAGTTTCTTCATCCCATTGGATATGAAACAAAAGGAAATGAGAGGAATTAGTTCCGTTTAACAGTGAGAATACTTCCTTACTTGTGCAATTTCCTTGCATAAGAAACTCCATGGATAGAGTTGGCATCCATCAGTCTGGCTGGTCAGGTAGGATTCTAGGTGGAGGCCAAGGACATTCAGTCACCTTTGTAGTAGGGATCTTGTGGCTCTCAGCCAAATGCTAGCAGCCTGCAAGGTGACCTTTGCAAGAGATGCATTTTCCAAGAACTTGGTTGTTGTTGTTAGGTGCCATCAGGTTGAATATGACTCATAGCGACCCGATGAACAAAAGATCTGAAACCTGTTCTATCCTGCACCATCCTCACCCTCCCACTACTATAACTACCCTCTTCTTTAGTGGGTTTTCATAGGGTTTTCAAAGTTCTGTTCTTTAGGAAGTAGATGACACACCCTTCTTCCTACTCTTAGTCAGGGAGCTCCACCAAAATCTGTCTACTACAGGTACCCGAATGGTATTTGACACACCAGTGGTAAAAATTTCAGTCTTGGAGCAACCACAAGTCAGTACAACAAATTGACAGACAAGGGTTGTACCACTTAGAACAATGTTCTCCTCAAACACAATAAGCACCAGGACTGTGTGCCCAAATGACTTGTAAATATAAAGGCCCTCCCACCAAGTCCTGCTTGTTTAAACAAGAAGCTTTCAACTCACAGCTGATTGTTAACAAAATCAGAAATAGCCAATCATCTTATACTTGGTTGATAACCAAATAAAAAGGCCCAAACAGTTTACACCCAGCTTCCAAGTAAATAAAAAAAAATACTGTGTGCTCTACAAATACCCTCCATCTGTGAACATGCATAGGATCTTCATAAGGAATTCCTCCTTGAGGGAATTTAACATATTCACAGACATAATGTCATTTATCTTCTCATTCCCTCTGAGGCAGGGAGGGGATCAGTATGATTACTTCTATGAAAAATATGGGAAAACAAGGCACAGAGAAGGAGAAAAACTTTCCCAAGGTGACACAATAAAAATGGGACTGCTCAACAGGACTGGATCTCAGGAGCCAGTGCTGGATCTCAGGAGCCTAATGTCCCCCATAGGTTTCTTCCCCTGACTGCCTCCACATTATTTGAGGGCTCGAAGCATTACCTGAATGCATTTATTATGAGTTCCAGTAAGAGCTGACAAGAATACTAAGAAATAGTATTAATCCTCACTCTAAGCTCTCATCTTCTCCCAGGCTTCTACTTCAGTAGTAGAATCTTGTTGAGGAAGCTGAAGTAAAGGATAAAATGGAACTCAGAAAGAACAAGTGCAGTGGAAAAGATGTCTGAACTCTTCCCCAATCAGAGCCTGAGCAGTGGGGCTGAGCCTGCCAGTTCCCCTGGGAGCAGGGATGCTTTGGATTGCACATATTCTAGGAAACTAGGAAGGGCAGGAAGAGAGCTCAGGGCCTGGAAGAAGGCTCACAAAGCAGAGACCAGCTCAGAGTCACAGGAGTCCTGGAACAAGGATGGACAATCTTCACAAGGATGACCAGACCAGTCAGTATTCTCTTCACTAATCAGTGGGCTCTCTTAATT
This sequence comes from Elephantulus edwardii, assembly GCF_000299155.1. NCBI lineage: Eukaryota > Metazoa > Chordata > Mammalia > Macroscelidea > Macroscelididae > Elephantulus > Elephantulus edwardii. The sequence continues at coordinate 2,762,025 of NW_006399846.1, read as the reverse complement.
AACCCAAAGCCTGACTATAATCATCACAAAGGATTTTCTTCCATTGATCCATAAAGCCCCAGCTGCCTCAAAGATTTAACTCGAGTATTCTCTTTTGAAGGTGGCTTAAAACACTGACTAATCTCATCTGCACCCACTGAAATCTTTGGGAAGCTGGATCTAAACCCAAAAGGTGAAAATCTTAATTAGGCATGCTGCTTGATCCAAACCCAAGAGACAATGGCACACAGCTTAATCCAGATTCGCTTATTACTCGGCAAACAGGTCAAAGGATCATAGAGCGTGGGTTGCACAGAGTTCATCCAAGGCCTCATGCCTCTTTTCAGGCTTCTTTGTTCCAGTACTGTGAAGAGTGAGTATTACTCTCTTGTTAGGGCTGTTCAGGTGCCAAGAAACACTCTTAGCCTCCCACTGAGCACGTTTTGGGATGAGCAGCCCATCAGTCTCCTGACGCCTATCCTGCTGCTCTGCACAAGTAGTAGCAGTCCTCTTTAGGCCCTCATAGAGGTGGTTCTATCTTGCTAGATGTGAAACAGAGAGGTATGGAGGCCCAGAGAGTGAAGGCCACAGAATGTATTGATTAGAAAGACAAACAATGGTCTGCAGAGAGATCAGGTCCAGAAGATTTGAGCAAGCAAACAGGGTTATGTAAAAAGCAAATGGGATATAAGAAAACCAAGGTAGGAAATGAATTCATTTCAACAACTCCAAGGTAGGATCTGGAATCCATTATTTTAAATGCAGTCTGAGGGAAACCTACAGGACCTATGTCCCTGGCTCATCACTGGTGGCTGAAATTCTATTTCTAAACTCTCAGTAATCTGTCTGGCCAAACTCATGGCTGGCTTTTACCCGTCCTTCCAAACTCACCTAGAATCTCTTCATTTGTTGGCCCACTCATGTATGAGACCTATTCCCCTTCAATTTCAGGGTAACACAGAACATGTGCATTCAAACTCCTGCAGCATGTATCTGTGGTGATCGACAGGTTCAAAGATAGACACAAGCACCAACATATTCTTTTGTCTTCCTTGTGGCCTATGTTAGAACATGACCTTGCTGAGGCCCAGCACAGTGTCTGGCATGCAGGAAACACTCATGATAATTACTGAACTCAAACATGCTTTTTACTTTTCTTCTCTTCTTTCAGTCTTCTAAAGATAAATGATTTCCCCCAAAGAAAGACAACTAAGATGCTTTTTATATGAGATACTGGCAAAAGACAGATTCCTACCACGACTACTCAGCTTGGGCACTGCCTAAATCTAACTGTGACATGTTTCAGCCTCCTCACACCACTTGCAGAAATCAGCTTTGCATGGATCCCGTACAGCCAGACCCAGCAGGGACAAAGTCAATACTAAAGCTACTCACTGCAGTTAAATGGATTTTCCCCCATCTGAGAATCAATTGACATGCTAGATTTAATGATGGAGTCACTTTTTAATAGAGATTCTTCTCAACGGAACTCATGGGATTGAGAAAGACAATAAGATACGAAGGAGAAGGTGACAGGAGCAGGGCCACAAAATCTCTCAGAAACTAGTTCCCAAGTCAAGGTCAAACCCATGGCCTTAGAATGGCCTGGTCTTCGGCCATACTATATTTTCAACTAGGATTCTCCTAAAAGAACATTTAAGGAGTCCTCAACTTATTACAGGGTTCTGTTTCAATCAGTCTTTTTAGTCAATTCTTATATAACATCATTTTTTAAATTTTGCATTATTATTACCTGCCTTTTATTGTCAATACATGTTATGGATCATAACACAGGACGCCTATGAGTGAACATCTGAGGATGATATCTGCAAATTACAAGCTACAACAATAAGACTCACTTTCAAAAAACTGTCACAAATGTGGTTTGTTGTAATTTGAGTATGTCAGAAGTCAAGAACTACCTGTATGTACTCTTTAAAAGCCAGAGCCAAGCAGAACGGGTGCTGTGAAAATGAGGAAGCCTCTGTTGCTACTGCTGTTGGATCTCCAGCAGGAAAAGCAGCCAGCCAAAGCTCTTGGCCAGCTTTGCGTTAACATAACTTGGCTAGCTCTCTGGATTCCAGAAAGTCTACATCCTCAACAGGGTGAAATTCTCTTTTCCTCTGTGCCGGACCTCTAATAGCTTAAACTGGGGTAGGAGCCAAGTCATCCTAGGGCAGGAGTCTCATATAATGGCTGTCTTGGGACCTCTCATTTCTCAGGTAGACTTCTGGCAACCCAAGTATCATCTCTCCTTGTGGCATTGAATGGTGAGGTCACACACTGGAAGTGGACATGGGCACATTTCATGACTCCTGAGGAAAGAAGGCCTTCACTTGAGGCTTCCAATAACTCAAAGGCTCATACAGAATCGCCTCCTTTTACAGACTTAGAACCCCAATCTGGACAGGCTAGAAACCCAATGAAAATCAAGAAGTAGACCTAAAATAAATTTTGATAGGCTCAGCTTGTTGTTCAGTGAGCAGATATTCATGAAACATACTAAAGAGTACCCTATGGTCCAGACGTAGAGCAGAAAGTAGCGACAAGTCTGACAGGGTCTTTGTTTTTAAAGGAGCGTATACACTAGAGGGAGTAGACAGCAACGAGGTAAGCAGATAAATCAAATCATCTCAAACAATTGCTGTAGAGGAAATGACAAAGGCTAAGGCAGAAAGGCAACAGAACCAGTACTGGGAAATCTCTAAATCTGATCTGAGAACAGAATGAAGACACACAGCAGCCAAAGAGAAAAGGAAGAAAGAACATCAGAAGAAGAACACCAAGTCAAAGACTCTGGGATGGAAGTGAAATACTATATGATAGATGAAAAGAAGAAAACAGCTCAAAAGAGGTTTGTTGTCATTGTTATGTGCCATCGAGTTGCTTGCAAATCATAGTGACCCTATGTACAAGAGCCAAATGCCGTTCTATCCCGCGCCAACATCACCATCTCAAACACACTCATTCCCACCACCCCACTCACAGAATCGATCCATTTCATCAAAGGTCTTCCTCTTGGGCACCATCCCTCCACTCTTCCAAACATGATGTCCCTTTTCAAGGACCAGTCCCTCCTTGCAACATGTCCAAAGTATTTCAGAATGTAAGATGAAGCTTTCGAATCCTTGACTCTAAGGAGCATTCTGGCTTCACCCTCTCAAGGACAAACCTACTTGTTCTCCTAGCAGTCCATGGTATATTCAACACTCTTCTCCAGCGCCACAGATCAAAGTCATCAATTCTCCTTCTATCATCCCTATTCACTGTCCAACTCTGATGCATAGCACATAATTGCGAAGACTATAGACTGGATTAGGCACACCTTAGTCTCTAGCCTGATGTCGTTGCTCTTCAATACTCTTGAGAGGTCCCTGATAGCTGACGTTCCCAGTGCAATTCATCTCTTGATTTCCTGGCTGCTGCTACTAAGAGTGTTGACTGTGGAACCAAGCAAACTAAAACTGTTAACTATCTCAATCTCTTCACCATCTTTACTGATACTGCCAATTGGCCCAGTGGTGAGAATCTTTGTTTTCCTGACATTGAGCCTCAATCCATATTGGAGGTTGCAGTACTTGACCTTCTGCAGCAAGCGCTTCAGGCCCTCCTCAGTTTCAGCAAGGAGGGTTGTGTAATCTGCATAACACAGGTTGTTGATGATTCTTAAAGCAATCCTGAGGCCAATTCCTCCATGAACAGCCCAATGTCTCAGATGATCTGTTCTGCAGACAAAATACATCCCTGACAAACCCCCTTTTTGATTTTGAACCATGTAGTGTCTCCTTGCTCTGTTCTGATGACTGTCTCTTGGTCCAAGTTTAGGTTTCACATAAGCACAATCAAATGTTCTGGGATTCCCATTCTTCTCAGAGTCAGCCATAGCTTGTTGTGATCGACACAGTCAAAAGAGGTTAATGAGAGGAAACATAGTGATAGGGAGGGAAAGAGAGAGAGGGCATGCGAGAGCATGCGAGAGAGAGCAGAATCTTATAGATTAAGCCTGAAGGAAGTTTCTAGAACATTTTATGTACTGTGGGTGAATAACATTTTATTTACATGTCAGAAAGCTCACCAGTCTTCTGTGTGGAGAGTATACTGTAAGGGAAGGAGGTTCCGAGACCGAGCAGACAGGTGGCTCTTGCGGTCGTCTGACAAAGACATGCTGGGGTTTGGACCATGTTTGTGTTAGCCCAGTTGAGACTGTGATAGGACTTGGTCCCAGCTACCCTTCTTGTCTTCATCTCCAATCACTTCCTCTCTTAAGAACTCTAGTGTGGCCATACTGACCTCTTTCCTGTCCCTTGAATGCAATTATTTTGCACACTTCAGAGGGCTTTTCCATCTGTTGTCTCCTCTGCTTGGAATCTTTTTATCTTACAGCTTCCTGGCTTGCTCCTTCATCTGAATCTAGTTTCTGAATAAAAGTTCCTGAGAGCCATTGTTGGTCTCCTCTTTACTTTCTATTATCTTTTTCTTTAAACCACATATTGTCAATGAACATATTATACTTTTACTTGTTTATACACATATTTTAGTTTCTTTCTATTGTTATTATGTGCTTTCAAGTCAGAACCAACTCATAGCTGACCATCCAGTGAGTCCCCAGGGGCTGTAAGTCACACACAGGAGGAGAATGCCTACCTTTATAGTGTGGCGCACTCATGGACTCGAAATGATGCCTTTGGGTTGGCAGCACCCTAAGCCACCAGAGCTCCCCAGTGCTGTTAAGTGCTATCAAGTGGCTCTAACACCCTATTCATACAAAACAGTTGAAAAATATTATGGCTTGGGCAGGTGCACTGTAATCTTTGAACTGAAATTCTTGCCTTATAGTATTTTATAGAGGTCTTTGGCAGCAGATTTTCCCAAACACAATATACCATTTGAATTCTTGACTACTGTATCATTAGGTGTTGATTTGGGAAATCCTTGACAATTTCAATATTTCTTTATCATAGTAAGCAACATCATACGCATACTGGAAAGCTGTTGATGAGTCTTCCACTAATCCTAATGTCACGTTCTTCTTCATACTGCCCAACTTCTCAAATTATTTGCTCAACTTACACAGTGAATGCTGTTGTTGTTATTGTTATGTACAGCCAAGTTGGAAATGACACATAGCTGACCCTCTTCTGCATTTTCAGAGCCAGGAAGGATATGGTCCATCTTTCTCCAATGGAAGAGCTGGGGGTTTTGAACCATGTGCCTTTGGGTTGGCAGCACGACTCCTTACCACCAAGCCACCAGGACGCCCTACCAGCAGAAAAGGCATGGTAAAAAGATATAACCCTGATACACACCTTTTCTGAATTTAAACTACGGATGCTGCCCTGGATGTGCTCACCAAGTTGTGCCAAGAAATCTGGAGAACAACCACTTGGCCAACTGACTGGAAGAGATCTATATTTGTTCCCATTCCAAAGAAAGGTGACCCAACTGAGGGCGGAAACTACAGAACAATATCATTGATTTCACATGCAAGCAAGATTCTATTGAAGATTATCCAAAAATGACCGGAACAACACATCAGCATAGAACTGCCAGAAATCCAGTCTGGGTTTTAGAAGGGGTCGTGGTACCAGGGATATTGTAGCTGATGTTAGATGGATCTTAGCTGAAAGCAGGGAACACCAGAAGAATGGCTATCTGTGTTTCATTGATTATGCAAAGGCATTTGACTGTGTGGATCATAACAAACTGTGGCTGACTCTGAGAAGAATGGGAATCCCAAAACATTTAATTGTGCTAATGTGAAACTTATACTTGGGCCAAGAGGCAGTCATCAGAACTGAGCAGGGCAACACTGCACAGTTCAAAATTGGGAAGGTGTATGCCAGGGGGTGTGTCCTATCTCCATACCTTTTCAACCTGTATGCAGAGCAGATTATCCAAGAGGCTAGGCTCTATGAGGAGAAGTGTGGTGTCAGGATTGGTGGAAGATCTATTAACAATCTGCGTTATGCAGATGACACAACCCTGCTTGCTGAAACTGAGGAGGACCTCATGCACTTGCTGCGAAGAGTCAAGGACTGCAGCCTTCAGTATGGACTGAGGCTCAATGTCCAGAAGACAAAGATTTTCACCACTGGACCAATCGGTAGCATCAGGATGGATGGCGAAAAGATTGAGATTGTTCACAGCTTCAGTTTGCTCGGCTCCACAGTCAACACTCTTGGCACCAGCAGCCAGGAAATCAAAAAACGTATTGTGATGGGAAAGTCTGCTGTTAGGGACCTCTCTAAAGTACTCAGGAGCAACAGTGTCTCTCTGGAGACTAACTTGGGCCTGATACAGGCCATCGTCTTTGCAATCACCTGTTATGCGTCAGAGACTTGGATAATGACTAGGGAGGATAGAAGGAGGATTGATGCCTTTGAGCTGTGGTGCTGGAGAAGAGCATTAAATGTACCTTGGACTGCCAAGAAAACAAACAGATTCATCCTGGAGAGGGTTAAACCAGGTGGCTCCTTGGAGGCAAGAATTCTGAGGCTCCATCTAACATACTTTGGACATGTTGTAAGGAGAGACAGGTCCTTGGAGAGGGACACAATGCTTGGTAGGGTGGAGGGACGGCACAGGAGGGGAAGACCCCTCTATGAGGTGGATTGATTCAGTGATTGGGGTAATTGGGATGGGTGTGTCAGAGGCAAAGCAATTGGCACAGGATAGAGGAGGGTTTAGGGCTGTTGTACACAGGGTCACTAAGAGTTGCAAACGACTCAATGGCACATAACAACAACAACAACAGTATTCTCTTGGTCTATTCTAATGACTGCTTCTTGGTCCATGTCCAAGTTTCACAGGAGTGTAAGCCAATGTTCTGAAATTCTCATTATTCTCAATCTTATTAGTAATTTATTATGATCTGCTTGGCTAACTATCTTTACATTGTCAATAAACATAAATAAATATATATACTCCTGGTACTCTTTGCTTTCATCCAAGATCCATATGATGTTTGTAGTAATAGTGCGTGTTCAATATGAATCCATGTTGAATTTATGGCAGTTTCTTGTGACTGTACATCTTCAGCCATTTTTTTTTAACAATTATCAACAAAATTTTACTTGCATGTAATATTAATGGTACTATTTGGTAACTTCTGCATTTGATTGGACCACCTTCCCTACCCACCTCACTCCTCCCCACCCCGAAATGGGCACAAATATAGAACTTTTCAAATACATTGGCCAAGTAGCTGTCTTCCAAATCTCCTCCCCTTACCAGACTATGAGTCCCTTCAAGGTAGGTATTTTTGTCTCTTTAGTCACTTTTGCATCTTACATTACATTACATTACATTACATTACATTACATTACATTACATTACATTACAGCTTAGATCTGACATTAAAAAGGGCTGTGATTTAAAAAAAAAAGTCGTGGTAGAGTGATTATGGAACAGTCACAATACATACTAGTTTCCATTTAATGCACCTAATTATTGGCACAGGATAGAGCAGAGTTTAGGGCTGTTGTACATCGGGTCGCTATGAGTCGCAAACGACTCGATGGCACATAACAACAACAACAACAATGTTGTTATTGTTGTTGTTGTTGTTGTTAGGTGCCATCAAGTTGAGTAGGACTCTTAGTGACTCTATGATCAATGGATGAGAACATATCCTATACCACGCCATCCTTACAATCTCCAACACGCTCAAGCCTATTACTGCAGTCACTGTGGCAATCTACCAGGTGGAGGGTCTCCCTCTCTTTAGCCACCCTCCACCTTTCAAGCATGATGTTCTTCTCTAAGGCTCATAATGTTACTGAAACAAAAGAAAAATTAGTTTTATCAGGTTGATTCTTCCCTATGACCACAGAGCAAAAATGTACTCTAGAAGGTTCTGAATAGGTCATTTTCAGAAGTAGATTACTGAACCTTACTTCTGAGGCATCTATAATTTAGTTCTTTTTTGCCAACCAGGGACACCTACAAAGTAGGTATAACTTCTTTTTTTTATAAACTAGTAAAATGAGAGGATGACCTTGTGTTTTGGATGATATCCTTGATATCATTCCACAATAACTTATCTGGCTTTCCATCATTAATGTCCAATGTATAAAATCCATTCTTAAGATGATTTCAAATTCAGTTAGGATACATCCAAGGTCACATTTTGTTTCTAATGGACTTGTTTGACTTTTTCCAACTACATTTGAACTTGCATATGGTTAGATGATGATCTGTTTGGCAGTCAAATCCTGGCCTAGATTTGACTGCTGATATTAAGCTTCTTCAAAATCTCTTTCCATAGATATATATGGTTCCTATGTGTCAATCAGGTGAAGTCCGCATGTATAGTCAACATTTACATTTTTTTTTAAAAAATGAACTTTTCTCCTTTTGTTTTCTACATTTGAGACGGATTAAAAAAAATTGTAGCATGAGGGATTTCATTGCTGATGCCAGATGGATCTTGTCTGAAAGCAGAGAATACCAAAAAGATATTTACTTGTGTTTTATTATTTATGCAAAGGTATTTGACTATGAATCATATCAAATCTTGGTTGGCATTGAGAAGAACGGGAATCCTAGGACACTTAATTTCTGTCATGCAAAACCTATACAGAGACCAAGAAGCAATTGTCTTTACAGAACAACAGAATTCTACATGGTTTAAAATCAGGAAAGGTGTATGTCAAGGTTGTATCCTTTCTCCATACCTATTCAATCTGTATGCTGAGCAAATAATTTAAGAAACCAAAGTACATAAAGAATGTGGCGTGCATCTAAATTCCAAAATCAATCTCCATAATAGTCTATGTGTTTTCTACTGCTAAAGGGGCCCTTTAGAGTAGTGAGAGAAGATCTTCACCCTGAAACCCACAGCGTCCCTTTTCAGCAGGAAGTAGCTAAGCGAATATGCCATCCCCTTTTCCTTATGAATCAGGGTGAAGTCTCTCTCAGGGAGGAGTGATAGGGAATGGCAAAGGACACACTGACAAAGGAGATTAATCAGAACTGGCTTTGACAAGCACTGTGACAATTGGACAATTAAAACAGACATTCGGGGGAGGGGGGAGAAGAATGAACTGGGGAGGAGGGTAGAGAAAACAGTGCAACAATGAATGAATGAGAACCCAAAATCTCTGTAAATGTTCATTAAAACTAATAAAATTTAATAATAATTAAAAAAAAGAAGAATGTGGCATCAGGTTTGGAAGAGGACTCATCAACAACCTGTGTTATGCAGATGACACAACCTTACTTACAGAAAGTGAAGAAGGCTTCAAGTAGCTGCTGAAGAAAAGCCAAAGGCTATAGCCTTCAATATGGATTATATTTCAACATCACAAAACCAAAAATCCTTACCACTAGACCAATAGGAAATATCATGATACAAGGAGAAATGATTAAAGGTGTCAATGGTTTCATTTTTCTTGAATCCTAAATCAATATCCTGGGTAGCAGCAGTCAAGAAACCAAAAGTTGTGTTGCATTGGAGAAATCTACTATCAAGGACCTATCCAAAGTTCTACAAGCAAAGAAATCCGTTTAAAGACTAGCATACATCTGATCTAAGACTTAGCTTATGAAAGTTGAATAATAAATAAGGAAGATTGAAGAAGAATTGATGCCTTTGAATTGTGATGTTGGCAAAGAGTAATGAATATACCACAAACTGCCAAAAGCACAAACAAATCTGCCTTGAAGGAAGGTAAAACTTTATCTCACTTACTTACACATATTTTCAAGATGAATTAGTCCTTAGAGAAAGATATCACACTCAGAAAAGTAAGAGGGTCTGTGGCAGAGAGGAGAGAGACAGATGCAGTGGCTCCCACAGTGGACTTGAGAATGACAATTGATCTCGAGGATGGCACAGGATAGGGAAAAGCTCAGATCTGCTGTTCATAGGGTCACTATGAGTCATAGTCAATTTGATGGCGGATAACAATAACAATATGAGAGGGTTAAGACATAGCTCAATGTGACAAAGCTAATGGTGGCAGAACTGACATTTGAACTAGCTCTATTTTCTTCTAATATGTTCTCAATACAAAATAATATGTTCCAAAAGCCACCAACAATCTCCAAAGCTTCCAGGATCCCTGTTTTGATTCCTTAGTATGGAGACACAAAAGAGCAACAAATTGATGCTGAGAGAAAAAGAAAATTCTAGAATTGCCAACAAAAGTCATCTCTAAGGCTTCTTCTGAGAAACAGTGAGCTCGTCAAGGCCGTAGCAGATTGGTGAGCTAGGCTTCCCACAGCAATGTTAAAGTGCATGAGCAATACAACTTAGCAATCAGTAAGATTCCCTCCATATGAATGAACAAGTAAAATCTGGCCCCAGTTCCTATCTATAACATAAAAAAGTCACCTGGCAGTATTTTTTAAAACTGACTACACAGCAGAATAAACATGGAGCCAATTTAAGAGTATAGATGTCAACACTTTATCCCCGGAGAATGGCTGCTTCTGGAAGCCTGTGGTGAGGAAATAGGTCTTTTTAACAAAAAATTTAACAAAGTTAAAGTGGGAGTCAACACTATGGAATGGTTGAAAGCACAGTCTCAGGGGTCATAAAGAACTGATTTCAATCCTGACTCTACAACTTACTGTTTGTGAGACTTTGGAATTTACTCCCTCTATGTCCCAGATTCCTCTTCTAAGAAATGGGCCTAATAATGCTAACTCTGCCAAGGATTGGGTGAAAATGATGAGAACTGGTAATCGTAAAACACTTAAGAGTTATGCATGATACATACTGAAGTGCTATGTAAGTGTTTGTTAAATAATGAGACAGACAAGTAGGCTGCTGTTAGCTTGTGGGTGACCACGAATGAATTTTTCTGGTTTTGATTCTGCGTGAGTTTTGTTCCACTGCTTTCCAGAAGAACAAGGGAGCACAGTCCTCATTAAAGGCTTGTCACAGAGAGCACTGCAAACACCACTCCTGACTCACCATTGCATCTGTCTCAACGTGAATTAGGCCCTTTCAACTTTGACTTTGAACAACATGTCAGATCAGGCAGGGTTATTTGACATTGACATCAAATCACTGAATTGCTAAATCAAAAGAAATTTGAAAGATCACTGGTCAGCTTTATTTTTCAAGCATACATGGAATTTTTGCAATAAAAGTAACCAGATTCTAGGTTACAAAGCAAATCTTAAAAGACCCCCAAAAGAATTAGTATTATATATACCACATTCTTGAAACAAAATACAAGTAAACAAGAATTAACCAGGATTATCAAACACCCCACTCCCATGTCAATGGAAATGTAAAACACACTCACGAATAATTCATGGAATAAAGAATTTGTAACAGAGTTAACATTGTAGAAAGGCAGAATCAATTTTTAATTGTTAAATTTTTTTCCTTCACTATTGAATCCATAAAAACTAGAAGATCATAACTGGAGAATTAAGGAATGAATAAATAAATTAACAAGCTTAATGAAAAGACACTCAGATGTTTTTATTGAAAAAGAAATAAATGAGATTAATGAGTAAAACATCCAAATATATATATATATATATATATATATATGAACAATGCAATAAGCCCAGAAATATGAGGAGGAAGGAAGTGATAAATCGAACAGCAGGAATGAATGAAATAGAAGACAAAGAAACAATAGAGGGACTAAATAATGCCAAAAATCCCCTCTTTAAGAAATGTCAATAAAATAGATAAACATCTGGAATACTGATTGTTTTGTGCCTTTGAGTCACATAGTGACCCTATGTGCAAAATCCCTAAACCCTGCTCTATCTCTTGCCAGTCTTGTTTCTGACACACCTATTCCCATTACCCCAGTGACTGAATCATTCCATCTTCCTCTCCTGTGCTATCCCTCCACCCTCCCAAGCATGACGTCCCTCTCCAAGGACTGATCCCGCCTTGCAACATGTCCAAAGTATATCAGACGGAGCTTCAGAATACGGATTAGATTTTTAAAAAGAAAGATGCAATAAATATTTGTTTTTACAAAGGCAATCCATCTAAAGACAGTAGAAAGATTACTAATATCAAAACACAATTCTATGAAGAACTTCATACCAAGAATTTTGAAAACACATGCTAAATGGCCATTTTTCTATGATATTATAATTTAATAATATAGATTCAAGGTAAAAATAAAAATTTGAGTAGAACAAAGTCCATGATATATTCAATACTATTCTTCAACACACTAGCTCAAAGGCATCAATTCTGCTATCATCCCTAATCATTGTCCAGCTCTCCAATGCATAGCAAGTGATTACAAAGACCATGGCCTGTATCAGGCACACCTTAGTCTCCCCACTCATATCATTGTTCTTCAGTACTTTGGAGAGGTTCACTGACAGCAGACTTTCCTAATGTAATACGTCTTCTAATTTCTTGGCTGCTGTAGCCAAGAGTGTTGATTGTGGAGCCAAGCAGACTAAAGCTGTCTCAATCTCTTCACCATCTAGCATGATGCTTCCAATTGGCCCAGTGGTGAGAATCTTTGTTTTCTTTATGTTGAGCTTCAATCCATATTGAAGGTTGCAGTCTTTGACCTTCTTCAGCAAGGGCTTAGGTCCTCCTCAGTTTCAGTAAGCAGGTTTGTGTCATCTGCATAATGCAGGTTGTGGATGAGTCTTCCTCCAATCCTGATGACACATTTCTCCTCATAGAGCCCAGCCTCCCGGATAATCTGTTCTGCATATAGATTTGAAAAGGTATGGAGATAGGACACATCCCTGGCATACACTCTTCCCAATTTTGAAACATGTTGTATTTCCTTGCTCTGTCCTGACGACTGCTTCCTGGTCCAATCATAGGTTTTGCATAAGCATGATCAAGTGTTCTGAGATTTCCATTCTTCTCAGAGTTAGCCACAGTTTGTTGTGGTCCACACAGTCAAATACCTTTGCATAGTCAATGAAACACAGCTATACATTCCTCTAGTACTCCCTGCTTTCAGCCAAGATTTCATCTAACATTAGCTACAAAATGCCTAGTAGCATGACCTCTTCTAAAACCAGCCTGCACTTCTGGTAGTTCTCTGTTGATGTGCTGTTCCAGTTGTTTTTGGATAACATTCAGCAGAATCTTGCTTGCATGTGATGTTGTTGTTGTTGTTGTTGTTGTTATGTGCCATCGAGTCGCTTGCAACTCATAGTGACCCTATGTACAAGAGCCCTAAATGCCGTTCTATATTGTGCCAACCTTGCCGTCTCAAACACACTCATTCCCACCACTCAACTCACAGACTCAATCCATCTCATCAAGAGTCTTCCTCTCCTGCACCGTCCGTCCACTCTCCCAACATGATGTCCCTCTCCAAGGACCAGTCCCTCCTTGCAACACGTCCAAAGTATGTCAGACAAAGCTTCAGAATCCTTGACTCCAAGAAGCATTCTCGCTTCACTTTCTCCAGGACAAACCTGTTTGTTCTCCGAGCAGTCCATGGTATATTCAACACTTTTCTCCAGCACCACAGCTCAAAGGCATCTTTCTTTTTTTTTTAATTTTTTTTTCAAAGGCATCTTTCTATCATCCCTATTCACTGTCCAACTCTCTGATGCATAGCACATAATTGCAAAGACTATAGCCTGGATTAGGCACACCTTAGTCTCCAGCCTGATGTCGTTGCTCTTCAGTACTCTTGAGAGGTCCCTCACAGCTGACTTTCCCAATGCAATTCGTCTCCTGATTTCCTGGATGCTGTTACCAGGAGTGTTGACTGTGGAGCCAAATAAACAAAAACTGTTAACAATCTCAATCTCTTCACCATCCATACTGATGCTGCCAATTGGCCCAGTGGTGAGAATCTTTGTTTTCCTGATGCTGAGCTTCAATCCATATTGGAGGCTGCAGTCCTTGACCTTCTGCAGCAAGCGCTCCAGGTCCTCCTCGGTTTCAGCAAGCAGGGTTGTGTCATCTGCATAACGCAGGTTGTTGATGACTCTTCCACCAATCCTGAGGCCACATTCCTCCTCCTACAGCCCAGCATCTCAGATGATCTGTTCTGCATACAGACTGAAAATGTATGGAGAAAAAAATACATCCCTGATGGACGCTCTTCTTGATTTTGAACCATCCAGTGTCTCCCTGCTCTCTTCTGATGACTGCCTCTTGGTCCAAGTATAGGTTTCACATTAGCACAATCAAATGTTCTGGGATTCCCATTCTTCTCAGAGTCAGCTATAGCTTGTTGTTATCCACACAGTCAAAAGCCTTTGCATAGTCAATGAAGCACAGATAGACATTCTTCTGGTATTTTCTGCTTTCTGCCAAGATCCATTTAATATTAGCTGTAATATCCCTAGTACCATGACGTCTTCTAAATCCAGCCTGCACATCTGGCAGTTCTCTGTTGACATATCGTTCCAAATATCTTTGGATAATTTTCAGCAGACTCTTGCTTGCATGTGATATCAATGATATTGTTTGATAATTCCCGCACTCAACAGAGTTGGATCTCCTTTCTTTGGAATGGGAACAAATATCGATCTCTTCCAGTCAGCTGGGTGTCCTTCAAATTTCTTGACACAACTTAGTGAGCACATTCAGAGCAGTGTCTGTTTGTTGAAATATGTCAATTGGTATGCTGTCAACTCCTGAAGACTTGTTTTTTGCTAATTCCTTCAGAACAACTTAAACTTCCTCTTTCATCACCATAGGATCTTGTTCATATGTTATTTCATTAAATTCCTCTGTGTCAGCCAATTCCTTCTGATACAGTGACTCTGTGTACTCCTTCCATCTTCTCTTGATACTTCCTGGATCATTTAACATTCTACCCAAAGTATCTTTCTTTAAGTATTGCCACCCATGGCTTGAATTTGTTTTTCAACTCCTTCAGCTTAAGAAACGCTGAGCTAATTCAGCCCTTTTGATTTTCTGATTCCAGCTCTCTGTACATTTCATTATAGTATCTTGCTTTGTCATCCCGGGCTGCCTTATTATTCAATAATTTCCTCACTCTGTGGTATTGGACAGGAGTATTGAATATACCATAGACTGCTAAGAGAACAAACAGATTTGTCCTGGAGAGGGTGAAATCAGGCTGCTCCTTGGAGGCAAGGATTTTGAGGCTTCGTCTGACATACTTTGGACATGTTGCAAGGAGGGACTAGTCCTTGGAGAAGGATGTTATGCTTGGGAAGGTGGAGGGACAGTGCTGGAGATTGATGGATTGATTCAGTGACTGGGATAATGGAGGTAGGTGTGTCAGAGACAGTGAAATTGGCACAGGTTAGGATGTTCATAGAGTCACTATGAGTCACAGGTGACTTGATGTCACTTAACAATAACAACAACAGAACAAAGTCACTAATCAAATCTAAAATGAAATATCTACCCACCAAAAAGCCAACCCAGCAGTAGGTTCAGATATTTTAAAAGTGAGTTCAATTCAACTTCTGCAAAACAATCCAACCCTTCTCTAATGCATCATAGAGAACACACAATTTATGCCACAAGGTACACTCAGTCTTCAAACAAAAATCAGAAACACAATATAAGAAAGGAAAATGTAAATCTGAAGATAACTCAGCAAATAGAAGTGTCTAGCCTGGTTGATGGGGACTTACAAGCCTCTATAAGCTCATGAGTCTTTAAGAAATCAATATTGTTAGGTGCTGTCAAGTCGAATACGACTCATAAGCGACCCTATGAGAAAAAGATCTGATTCCTGTTCTATCCTGAGCCATCCTCACACTTCCTGACACACAAGAGCCCATTGCAGCAGTTACTGTATCAATCCACTTGGTTGAGGGTCTTCCTCTCCTTTGCTGACCCTCCACCCTTCCCTACATCATATCCTTCTCCAAGGAACAGCACCTCCTAGCAACATGCCCAAAGTATCTGAGGCAAAGCCTCATAATTCTTGCCTCCAAAGAGCACTCTGGCTACACCATCTCCAAGACATATCTGTTCATTCTCTTGGCTATCCGTAGGATGTTCAGTGCTCTTTTCTGATACCACAGTTCAAAGGTGTCAATTCTTTTTCTGTCATGCTTATTCATTGTACAACTCTCAGACGCATAGCAAGTAATCAGAAAGACTATGGTTTAGATCAGACACACCTTAGTCTTCAAATTGGCATCACTACTCCTCAATAATTTGGAAAGGTCCCTAACTGCAGATTTTACTTCTTTATATATACAGATTTATTTTTATCTCTTCTCTCTCTCTCTCTCTCTCTCTCTCTATCTATCTATCTATCTATATATATATATATATATAATCTTTTACCTTTATATATATAAATAATCCTCACTATTTTTCCAGGTAAATCAACCTAAAGTAGAAACTATAAAGAACAGATATCTTAGCCTATAGGATGTCCCAGCCTATAATCATTGCATAAGATTGCATGAGTAGATGATCAGGTCTTTTCTCCTGTGGGCTTGAACCACTGACCTTATAGGTAGCATCTGAATGGTTATCTATTGCACCATCAGTGCTCCTTTCATGCTTACTAGTCATCCAGAAAATACAAATTAAATCATACAGTAAATGATAAAATTTTATCCCTACTGTGCTTCATATACAAAAATAAATTCTAGAAAGTTATAATCTAAATGTAAACAAGTAATCTTTTAAAAATGTAGAGGAAAAATTGAGAATATTTTAATGATCTTGGAAGCTGAAAGAGATACATAAATAAAAAGGGTTGATTCCCTTCAACAACATGGTGACCAGACAACTGAGTTATAACAAGCAATGTTCTAATGATGTTGGATTCCTACCTAATACCATGTATAAAAATTATTTCAAAATTAATCAAAGAGCTAATGATAAGAGTTTAAAAAAGATAAAACACTGAAAACATAAAGTGCAACAATAACTGAATGGAAATCCAAAGTCTCTGTAAATTTTTACTGAAATTAATAATAAATTTAAATAAAAGAAAAAAAAACTCTGAAAACAAAGCACATTAAATCTGGTCATTTTTACAGTTTTAGAAAGCAAGGACATGGTAAACCTTCATAACTTTCATGACTCTGAATTCATAGCTATTACATCAAAAACACAAACAACTAAGAAAAAAAAACAAAACACCACTACCAGAATTGGACCATAAATAAAAACACATATGCTTCCAGCCAATATCTAGGTGAAAAATGACCTACAAAGCTGGATAAAATATTTGAAAATTACATATCTGATAAGGATTTACAGGATAAGGATATAAGGATTTATATCTAGAATATAAAAACCCTAAATTTTAGAAAGTAGACAACAATCCAAAGAATATATATAAATGTTCATCCATTAAACACACACACACAAATTTTCACTTGCTGCAAAAGGTCAAGGAGTATAGTTTCAATATGGTTTTAAGCTCAACATCAAGAAGACAAAAATTCTGACCACTGGGCCAACTGGCAGCACCAGGAGAGAAAAAAGACTGAGATTGTCAGCAATTTCAATTTGTTCGGCTCCACAATCAACACTCTTGGTACCAGCAGTAAAGATATGAAGATGAATTGCACTGTGGAAATTTGCTGTCAGGGACCTCTCCAAAATGCTAAAGCAATAATGTCAGTCTAGAGACTAAGGTGCACCTGCTCTAGGCCATGGTCTTTGCAGCGTATCAGAAAGCTAAATAATGACTAAGGATGATAGAAGAAGAATTGACCCTTTTGAATTCTAGTGCTGGAAAAGAGTACTGAACATACTACAGAATGCCAAGAGAACAAACAGGCCTATCTTGCAAAGGCTATTCCTTAGAGGCAAGGATTTTGAGGCTTCTTCTCACAAACTTTGGGCACGTGGCCAGGAGGGACAAGTCCTTGGAGAAGATATAACACTTGGAAGGATGGAAGGACAGCTCAGCAGAGATCCTAGATGAGATGGATTGACACAGTTACTGGGGTGATAGGGGTAGGAGTGTCAGAGTCAGTGAGACTGGCTCAGAACAGGGCAGGGTTCAGAGCTGCTCTTCATAAGGTCGGTATGAGTTGCCTGAAATGGCACATAACAATAACAAAAACAATCTACTGCTGGTGGAAACAAAACAGCCTTGTCACTGAGAGAGACAGTTTCACAGCTCTTCAAAATTTACCATTAAAAAGGTAATTCTTCTAAAGAAATACCACATGAGTTTGCAATTCCGTTCCTATGTATATGTCCAAAAGTACTGAAGGCAGAGACTCAGATATTTGTATACAATATTTAAAATAGCCAAAAGTTGGAAAAGACTCAAGTATTCATCAACAAATCAAAGGATAAACAAAGTATGGCACACAGTGGAAAATTGTTTGCCTTAAAAAGAATGATGTTCTACTATATTTTACATAATAGATGGACTTTGAATTTATACTAAGTGAAATAGGCTATATATACAAAGACAAATATTGTAGTATTTCACAGATACTAAATATCTATAGCAGGCAAACTCATAGAGGTAGAAGGTAAGTTAGGGTTTGAACCACAGTCTTGGGGAACATGAAGGTCAACTGATCAACCATAAAGACAATGTCCTACAACTTACTTTGGTGAGGAGTGACTAGGGTCCTGAAAGCTTGCAGGCAGTCTATGAAAGTAAGACTACTGATTCCCGCCCCCCCCCCCCGCCCCCGTCTGAAACAAGAGTAGAGAGAAGCAGAGGTTTGTAGAAGCAATTATTCCAAAGGACATGAATGAAATTCCAAGTGGAAGAACTTTATGACAGTTCTTAAGCCATAGATGGCCTGGTTACCATCTATTACCACATTCAAACAGATTACAGCAGCAGATTCTGGGCAGAATTGGGATATATGTGGCACAAGAGTTAAAAATATTAAAAAGGCCAGGTTTTGTTCTGCATCAGTGGAAAATGCTGGCCCATGCAGTGTGGGTGGGACACTGGGGAGCCTCTACTAAGGGGTTCTGTGAGGGCTCTCCTCTGCATTCTGTGGTGCACCTCCTCAGGATTGCCCAGTACCGTAGTACTGTTTGTGCTGCACTAGGAGGCCTGGGTGGTGAAGTAAATGGGCCAATTCCACCAGATCCTGGAGCCTGGCTTGAACATCCTCGTCCCTGTGGTAGATGGGATCGGATATGTGCAGAGTCTCAAGGAACTTGTCATCAACATGCCTGGGCAGTCAGCTGTAACTCTTGACAGTGTGACTCTGCAGATTGATGGAGTCCTTTACTTATGCATCATGGACCCTTACAAGGTAAGCTATGGCATGGAAAACCCCAAGTCTGGTGTCACCCAGCTAGCACAGACAACCATGAGAACTTGGCAAACTCTCCCTGGAAAGTCTTTCAGGAGTGGAGTCCCTGAATGCCAGCATTGTGGATGCTATCAACCAGGCTGCCAACTGCTGGGACATTTGGTGCCTCCATTATGGAATCAAGGATATCCATATGTCACACTGCATGAAAGAGTCAATGCAGATGCAGGTGGAGGCAGAGCTGCGGAAAGGGGCCACAGTTCTAAAATCTGAGGGGATTCAAGAATTGGCCATTAATGTGGCAAAGGCAAAGAAGCAAGCCCAGATCCCAGCTTCCAAAGCAGAAAAAGCTGAGCAGATAAAACAAGCAGCAGGGGAGGCCAGTGCCATTCTGGCCAAGGCCAAGGCTAAGGCTGAAGCATCTTGGTTGCAGCTCTGACACATGACAGAGATGCAGCAGCCTCACTTAATGTCACTGAGCAGTATGTCAATGCCTTCTCCAAACTGGCTAAGGACTCCAACACCCTGCTGCCTTCCAATCCTGGAGATGTTATCAATATGGGTGTTTACAAACACTAACCAAGGCACCAGGGGCCCAGGATCCAGTTTCCAGTGGAAGCAGAGATGCCCAGCAAACAGATGCAAGGAGTTTGATGGAGTCAAGCTGAGTTAATGGAGCTGGACTTGGCCAAGGAGGTTGGGGACCAAGAAGTGACACTCGGACTTTGGCTTTGGCCTCCTAGCTGATATTTTAGTTTTTTGTTGTTTTGGGGGGGGGTGTTTTGTGTTTGGTTTTTTCTTTTCCCCCAATATGAACTTTGATCATGTAATAATGATGCCATCACATACACACACACAAGGCCAGGTTTCTATTGTTAATTTAGAGCACTAAAAGGGAAGATCTGCCCTGGAGATAAACTTGTTAGAATCTGATAGTAGGTGTTGGGACTTGTTTGAGGGGAAAAATTTAGAACTACCCAGTACTCTGAGGAGATTTACATTTGAATAGATTTGTGGACCCACCTTAGACTTTTTAATAAAGAGATTCACATTCAAAGGAAAGGGAAGTTTGCCACTGCTGCTGGAATGAGATAATGTCTCACTGTGGTTTTGATTTGCATCTCTCTTACTGCCAATGATTTTGAGCATTTCTTCATGTCTGTTGGCCATTCTAATATCTTCCTCTGTGATCAGTCTTCCCATGTCTTTTGCCTATTTTGTAATTGTGTTAATTGTCTTTTTTCATGTGGACATCCTATAGGATTCTGTAAACTTTTGATACGAGACCTTTGTCTTAAATGGTATTATCAATGGTGTTTTTCCCCAATCAGTAAGTTTTCTTTTCACTCTATTGGAAAAGGTTTTTCATTCACACAGGGATTTAATCTTTAGAAGGTCCTATTCATCAATTTTATCGTTTCCAGAGTGTACATATCTGGCTGTATTTGGCAGTAACTTTATACCATAGACTAAGTTGTCTTAAGTTTGATCCCAGTTTGTCTCTGGTGAACTTTATGATTTGTAGAGAGATTGGAACTCTTATACACTGTTGGTGGGATTATATAATGTACAATCACTGTGAAAGGCAGTTTGATGTCTCATCAGAAAGCTGAACATAGAAATTTCATATGCCCCAGCCATTCCATGGCTTGAAATATACCCCAAGAAAATGAGACCTGAGACACAAACGAAAACTTGTATAACAATGTTCATAGCAGCATTATTCACCTTTGCAAGAACATGGAAACAGCCCAAATGTACAACCACAATAGAATGGATTTAGAAACAATGGCACATTCATACAGTGGAATACTACCAGCAGACAAGAGCAATGATTTTCTAAATCACTACCTATCTTGGAGAGTGAAGTACACTAAGTGAACTACTTAATCCCATAAAGACAAATACAGTATAAGACCATTATTTTAGAATTAGAAAGATAACTAGTAAAACGCGCATGAGGATCTAAGGGGGAAGGGTGGGGATAAAGAGATGAGGATGGGTGGAGGGCGGTAATCATGTTGTTGTTGTTGTTGTTGTTGTTATGTGCCATCGAGTCCTTTGCAACTCATAACGACCCTATGCACAACAGCCCCAAACCCTGCTCTATCCTGTGCCAATCTCATTTCATTGCCTCTGACACACCCATCCCGATTACCCCAGTCACTGAATCAATCCATCTCATAGAGGATCTTCCCCTCCTGCGCTGCCCCTCCACCCTCCCAAGCATGATGTCCCTCTCCAAGGACCCGTCCCTCCTGGCAACATGTCCAAAGTATGTCAGACGAAGCCCCAGAATCCTTGCCTCCAAGGAGTAGCTTGGTTTAATCCTCTCCAAGATGAATCTGTTTGTTTTCCTGGAAGTCCATGGTACATTCAGCACTCTTCACCAGCACCACAGCTCAAAAGCATCCTCTCTCCTTCTGTCCTCCCTAGTGATTGTCCAACTCTCTGATGCATAACAAGCGATTGCAAAGACCATGGCCTGTATCAGGTGCACCTTAGTCTCCAGAGAGACACCATTGCTCCTGAGTACTTTAGAGAGGTCCCTAACAGCAGACTTTCCCATCGCGATATGCTTTTTTATTTCCTGACTGCTGGTGCCAAGAGTGTAGACTGTGGAGCTGAGCAAACTCATAGGGTCGCATAATCTGATGGGTGGAGGGAGGGGTATGTAAAGGAAATGGGAAAGATCCTGTGTAAAAAACAATGTATATAAATTTTTTAAGTAAATCAGTATAAAATAAAAATTTTATGTAAAAAAAGGGGGGGAGCTGAAAAGGAGAGAAGGAAGAAGCAGAAAGAACAAGACTATTTTAAAAACTGGAACAAGTTGTTTGACTTCTGAGGCAGTACAAAGTTGGTATCCATTTTCCAGTACTTGAGGTTGGAGTATGCTCACTCAGAAATCTCCTGGATCCACAGGAGTGGAAGTGGAAAGAGCACAAGGGATAAATGGGCTGAGCTTGCACAAGTTCCTTCAGTGCTTCCTTGCCCACCTAGCATACAAAGACACGTTGTTGAGCAGAAAAGGCTTGTTGGTTTGAAGAGCAGGGAATCCTGAGGACCTCTGGCTTGTTGACTTGACTTGGTCTCACATGAATTTAACGCTGGGAGAGGAGACCAACAGGTCAGAAATGTAAGGAGAAGAGTGGACTTCTGAGCCTGCAGCTGAAGCCCATTTGAACCGAGCCAGGAATGACTGAGGATGAGTTGACCAGAATCCAACCAGATGAAGAGAAGATGGTCCACACGGGGAACTGGGGCAGATAGCTGCAACCTGATGTCTTGCTCTGGATTGGACTTTGCATATGGATGCAGATACTCAAAAGTTTCCAAGTTGAATAGAGGATACCTCAGAGTTCTGGTTTGATGCTGTGTTGCTATGTACCACTGAGTTGGAACTGAACTGTAGCTGACCCTCCAGCGGGTTTTCAGAGGCAGTTAAACTCAGAAAGACTGCCTATCCTTCTCAAGCAGAGCAGAGCAGCTGGTGGGTTCAAACGTCATATCATCAAGATTATAGAACAGCCTCTTAACACTAGGCTACAGAGCTCCCAATGGTTTGATAGGGATGGGCAAATCAGCAATTGACTATCTAAAAAGGGGGATACTGAGGCATAAGACATGAAGTTTGCATGCTTTCACAACAGTTGGTGGTGGTTGGATGATTGTAAGGCAGGGGGAATCAAACCCCACAATAAAAATGAACAGAACATAATATAAATGAAAAGCTGTATGGAATATAATGTACATGTATGAAACATAATGTATATATGAATGATAAAAATATTCATTTAAAAAGGCCAGGTTTAGTGGTTCAGGAAAGACTGGTGGAATCCTCAAGCTATGGCCTTTATTCACCATTCAAAGTTGGAACAAAATTCACTTTTTTCAGGCAAACAATAGACAGACTTATAAAGTGTTCAATAACACCAGAGAAGCACTCACTGACAATAATCAACCATATAAAATCAGAAGAGCAACACCTGTCAAGGATAAAGCCCAGGTAGCAGGAAGGAATACAGAAACAAGGATAAAAGGGTAGAGGTAGGAAATGTGCAATTACATTGTGGGTATTATAATTAGTGTTATAAAACAAAGTATGTATTTATGATTGAATGAAAAACAATCTGCTTTGTAAACTCTCATTCAAATCACAAGAAAGATAGATGTGTGAGAGAGCGAGATGATAGATGGATAGGTGAGGGGTTACTAGAAGCTAGTAAGAATAGAGTTTCTACTCAAGGAATTCAGAGCTTCTGTTTAGGGTGATGAAAAGTTTTAGAAATAGTAGTGAAGATCAATGCTGGAAATATAATTAACATAACTGCTGCTGTGCTGTCAACCCAAATGCATGCGGTTCAAATCCACTAGCTGCTTCATGGGAGAAACTTTACTGTCTCCCACAGGAGACTCAGTTATAAGTCAGTTCTGATTCAATGATGGTACATAACAGCAGCAACAATATTGTAATTTAAAACTATTAAAATGTGTAATCATAATAAAATTTTCAAAAATAGAAGATTGATATATTTGCTTACATTCAAGGTAAAAAATAAAAGGGAATACCATTTCATAATCTCTGATAAGAAAAAATTAAATTTTGATATTATAAAAATAAGGTAGGGATATGAGACAACAAGAATTTTCAGAGTATTTTTAGGAGGATAAATGTATTTCATTATTTTAGGGGGGGAAGGCTACTTACACCCTATAAAGATGTGTATCAAGAAATTATATTATGAAATGATTTCTTACATAAATGTTCCAAAATACTGCTGTTGTTGTTAGGTGACATCAATTCCAGTACAAATCACAGTGACCCTATAAAGGCTGAACTCTGTCTATCCAATCTCATTCTTATTATCTCTGGAACTAAAGTCCATTGCTGAAATCATTGTGTCCATGCATGTGGTTGAGTGTCTTCCTCTCCTTCACTGACCCTCCATCTTTCCAAGCATGATGTTCCTTTCCAAGGAATAGCCTCGCCTACCTATATATCTAAAGTATGAGAGATGAAGTTGTACCATCTTTGCCTCCAAAGAGCATTCTGGTTGCACTTTTTCAAAGACTTACCTGTTTGTTTTTATGATAGTCCATGGAATACTCAGCTCCACTCTGCCACCTCAACTCAAAGGTATCAACTCTTCTTCTGTCATTCCGACTTATTGTTCAGCTCTCTGCTGTGGAGCGGGTGACTGAGAGGACAACAGCCTGAGTCAGGCACACCTTAGTCTTCAAATTTACATCATTGCTCTAAAGTATGTTGTTGTTGTTGTTGTTATGTGCCGTCGAGTCGCTTGCGACTCATAGTGTTGTTGTTGTTGTTGTTATGTGCCGTCGAGTCGCTTGCGACTCATAGTGACCCTGTGTACAGCAGCCATAAACTCTGCTCTGTCCTGTGCCAATCACACTGTCTCTGACACTCCCATCCGGATTATCCCAGTCACTGAATCAATCCACCTCATAGAGGGCATTCCCCTATAGTATGATATAATTTGATAAAGTTAACAAACATGCAAAAATACTATACAGTATTTATGGAAA
>NW_006399846.1:2729681-2735900 GCF_000299155.1 Elephantulus edwardii | reverse complement strand
GGAGCTGCATAGAAGATTTCAAAGGGTTGCTCGAGAAGAGAAAGCAAAATATTATAATAAAATGTGCAAGGAGCTGGAGTCAGACTATCAAAAGGGCCGAACTTTCTCAACATTTCTCAAGCTTAAGGAACTAAAGAACAAATTCAAGCCATGAGTTGCAATACTTAAAGTTGGTATGGGAAGAATGAATGACTCAGGAAGCATTGAAAGAAGATACATACATGAATATACAGATGAGTATACAAGAAAGATTATACAGAGTCACAGTACCAACAAGAATTGGATTACACAGAAGTTCATGAAACAACATATGATCAAGAGGCAATGGTGATGAAAGAAGAAGCGCAGGCTGCTGCTGAAGGATGCGCAAAAAATAAGGTCACAGGGATTGACAGAATACCAACTAGCATATTTCAACAAATAGATGCTGCCCTGGATGTGCTCACCATGTTCTGCCAAGAAATCTGGAGGACAATTAACTGGCCAACTGACTGGAAGAGATCCACATTTAAAAAAACAAAAACAAGACACCATTCCAAAAAGAAAGGTGACTCAGCAGAATGTGGAAATTATCAAACAATATCTCTAATATCACATGCAAGCAAAATCCTGAAGATTATACAAAAATGAATGGAACAGTACATTGACAGAGAGGTCATGGCCCTAGAGACATTATCGCTGATGTAAGAGGGATCTTTGCAGAAAGCAAAGAGTACCAGAGGCACTGTGTTTCATTGACTATAAAAAGGCATTTGACTGTGTGGATCACAACAAATTGTGGCTAACCTTTAAGGGAATGGGAATCCCAGAACACTTGATTGTGCTATGAACATAGGTGTACAAATATCCATTCCTGTCTCAGTTTTAAATTCATTGTGATATATTCCTAGGAATGTATTAGTTGGCTCATTTGGGATATTTCTGTTGAGCTTTTTGAGGAAACAAACACTAAACTACCTTCCAGAATGGTTGTACCATTTTACAATCCCCCCAGCAGTGCATGAGAGTACCAATCTCTCCACATCCTCACCAATATTTATTACTTACTGTCCTGTTAAACTTTGCTACTGCTACTGGGGTAAGATGTATCTCATTGCGATTTTGAGTCACATCTCAATGATTTTGAGCATTTCTTTGAGTGCTTGTTAGGTATATTAATGTCTTCCTTTATGAAAGGTCTTTTCATGTTTATTGACCATTTTGTTATTGGATTATCAGTCTTTTTCTTGTGGATATCTTGCAGTATTCTCTAAAATTTTATTATGAGAACAATGTCAAGAAGACAAAAGATTCTCACCACTGGGACAATTGGCAGCATCAGGATAGATGGTGAAGAGATTGAGATTGTTCACAGCTTTAGTTTGCTAGGCTCCACAGTCAACACTCTTGGCACCAGTCGCCAGGAAATTAAAAGGTGTATTGCCATGGGAAAGTCTGCTTTTAGGGACCTCTCCAAAGTACTGAAGAGCAATGGTGTTTCTCTGGAGACTAAGGTGCGTCTGATATAGGCTATGGTCTTTGCTATCACTTGTTATGCACATCAGAGAGTTGGACAATGACCAATGAGGATAGAAGGAGAATTGATGCCTTTGAGCTGTGGTGCTGGAGAGAATATTGACAATACCATGGACTGCTAGGAAAACAAACAGATTCATCCTGGAAAGGGTTAAACCGGGCGGGTCCTTGGAGACAAGGATTCTGAGGCTCTGTCCAACATACTTTGGACATGTTATAAGGAGGGATCAGTCCTTGGAGAGGGACATCATGCTTGGGAGGGTGGAGGGACAGCGCAGGAGGGAAGGCCCTCTATGAGGTGGATTGATTCAGTGACTGGGGTAATCGGGATGGGTGTGTCAGAGACAGTGCGATTGGTACAGGACAGAGCAGAGTTTAGGGCTGTTGTACATAGGGTCGCTGTGAGTCACAAGCGACTCGATGGCACATAAGAACAAACAACAACAACAACAGTCTGAGACAGCATTGTCAAATGTGGGGGTTTTTTTCCGCATTCAGTAGATTTTCTTTTTTTTTCTTATTGGTAAAAAGTTTTTGTTGCAAACAGGAACTTGATTTTTAGAAAGTACTATTCATTGATTCTGTCCTTTTCTATTGTGCACTTTTGGACATTGTGTACCCTTGAGTCACAGGTGATCCATAGCTGACCTTCTGTTGGGTTCATCCCATAGGTCAGGGCTTTTAAATTTTGTCCAATGTTGTCTCTTATAATGCTTATGGTTTGGGGCTTTACTCCCAGGTCTCTGATCCACATTGAGTTGATTCTTGTGTATGGTGTGAGTTCTGGATCCTGTCTCAGTGTTCTGCAGGTAGATATCCAGTTTTGCCAGCACCATCTCTTGAAGAGGTTGTCAGTTGCTCACTTAATAGGTTTTAATTCCTTGTCAAACATCATTTGACCACAGATAGATGGGTTGATTTCCAGATTTTTATTATTCCTTTGGTCTATGTCATTGAATCAATACCATGAAGCTTTGTTATTTGTTGGTATGCTATTTAAAGATAAATTACCAGTATGCAAACCAATAGATAAAAAAATAAAATGGAAAATAATTACTTGAAGCAAAAATAGCATAAAGTCCTTTATGACAAAATTGTATCATGATTACATCACCATTCACTGCATTACTAGCTGGATCTGTGTAGTCAAACCATTTTACATTTTTGAATGCCCATTCTCAGTTTCCACCATCAAGATAGATACGTAAGTCCAAAGTAGAAACCTCTCACTTAATGCTTTTGGTAATAGCTGTTAGCTTCTACTTGATCACTTCCCGAAGTGGAGAGCTTATCACAAGAAATCTTTTATTCTGAATTCCTAGCATCTGACCTGAATAAGAGCAATACTCCATTTCTGAGGTTTTGTTGTTTTTGTTACTATTGTTGTTTTTCAGCGGAACGTCTAAAAGAGCACAAGGATTTTTAAATATGAGAGAAGGAAAGAAGACTCTTTAGCGTATAAAACAATTGAACATTTCAAAGCATTTGCTACTTGCCAACATATATATAACACCTACATTATGATCGAAACTGCCATACTTAACTATTTCAATCTATGTCCCTGACCATGTAGCTTCTGTGACATTACCAGCCCATCATTCACAACTCAGCAGAGTACACTTTCACATGTTCCATAAGAGCAATTCCTTCTGTAGTTCTTACAATAGCATGGTTTTTAAATGGGTGGGCATAAAAGAATGCTCTTTTTATAACAACCCTGTCTTTGGAAGCTTCTAGGATTTACAAAGTCCTGGAACAAAGAAAAACAAAACAAAGCAGCCTTTTACTGAACTTTGTGATGCAGCCAATTCTGTTGTTGGGCAGATTTGACAGTTAAAAAAGTTCTCTAAAGAATCTGAAATCTGTCTTCGCTGCATCTTCTACCACTTGGACCTGATTCTGCCCTCAGGAAGCCCAGAATGAAATTCTCTAGCAAGAATAAATGCACTGGTGTGGGTATGTGTATGTATTTATATGTGTGTACTTTAATGTACTGTACTTGATGCAAATAATGCACACATTATAGTTTTTATAGCCTGCACAAATCTCTTACATACTAGTTTCCTATGAGTACTGTGTACATTATATAGGTACATATTGTTTGATGGGTGTGCTGCATGAAAAAATAGGGTATACATACGCGATATATTTACAGTTGTGTTTTATGCTTTCCATTCTGTTAGAGGAGATCTTTTAACCTCAATCTGCCAAGATTCAGATGTAAAAGATTCATAGGCAATGAAACATGAGATTATAACAAGAATTATTAGGGGGAAATGCATAGATCTTAAGGTGGTTACATTTTGAAACTTAGCTACTTAAAATAATTGGGATATCAATTGTCTGTCAATTCTGGAAAAAGCATACGTTTAGTAAGAAGCATAATTTGACTAACAGATTGTACATCATTATGGGTTTTATACAGTTAGAATCCAACAATGTTTCATTGAAAAAAAATCATGACACTTTATTTTCTTAAAAGCTGGTGATTGATAAGGTCCTCTTTGTAGACATAAAGGATCTATTTTCTTGGGAATAGAGATGTCCTGACGATATTTTCGTCTATAAGTGTGCGACATGTGGAACGTTGCCTACTGAACAATAATAAATTTCACAGACAGCAAGAAAAATATAAATCAATGTCCTGCTCACTGTAAGAGAATAAAAGAACAGAAAGAGAAGGAAGAACAGAGGGCAGAGGAAAAAGAGAAAATTGGACCCCCAGTTAACAAACAGTAAAGATTTGAGGGTACCAGAGTTTCAATTCTGGGCTCCCTAGCCAAAGGGCACCTTGCTTCTCCTCCTCACCCACTGCCATCACATGACCTGTCCACACAAAGGTAGAGCAAGGCAGACCATCAGGTATAGGTATTATTACAAAGGAGCTGGTCCTCCAGCGGCACAGCATCATCTGGGTCCCCAGTTCATGCACCACTACGTCTCTTAATCCTTAAACCTATAAACAACTATGAATTCTTGCAAATTCTGACCCTATTGTTTTTGGCCACTCTGTGGTTTCTTAAACAGATTTTAATAGAATTCCCTTCAAGCTGTCATAACCGTTGATTTTTCCTCTTCAGTCCTGAGGTTAGGCTCCTCTCATCCAGCTCTAATCAGAGAAGATAGCTATGCTTAATTTATATCAGACTCTGCTGCCCAGACTTAACTGCGATGGGCTGTTCCAGCTCTTCTTTCTACCTATTTAAGATCACAAACTCTGTGGTGATTTCCAAGTCAAGCACTGCCAGGTCAGTGAGGGTTATAAAGCCCTTTGACGTGGAAAGGATGGAATGTTTCTGACTTTGCTTAAGGGTTCAACTTTGTCCCAGACTGACTGACAGTTCACCCTATGCCTTCTGGAGGAAGATCTAGGAAACCATGGAGGAAAAAATGACCTGGCGTGGTTGTTGTGTTTCAGTCTAGTTCTGTAACCTCTTAACCAGCTACCTGAATCTGAAAATATTCTTTAATTTTCCAGTTCCCTAGCAGTACTAATGCCATATTTACTAGTAAAAAAAAAAAAATTAAAAAAAAAGCAAAAACTCTACCAATATAACAAATACTAGCACTTAATATCTCTGGCCAATGGCCAATCAGAAATTCAAAGTCCTTTGTCCTGATAACAAGACCCTGCATTATCTGGTCTATAACAATCTCAATCTCTTGAACGTCATCCCCTTTCTCTCCTGCTGCTGTTCTTTCTGCCCTTGTCATGCTACTTACCCTCTGCGCTGTAAACCAAACACATCAAGTGGATTCTGGCTTCATGGCCTGAACTACTCTCTGTTCCCTACACACTTCCTCCAGATAGCTACACTGCTTGCACTCTTATTTCACGATGGTATCTGATTTGATATTATCTTAGCAGATTGATTTCTATGTTACTCCTACTTAACAAATAATATCTTTCCCTCCATATTCAAACACATTTCTCACTCTACCTTTCCTGCTTTGTCTTTCTTCAGTGTACTGACCAGTTTCTGACATGTTACATATTTATTTTTTTCATTGTAACATCTTCCAAATATTTAATCCTCACCATGTGCTCTCAACCCAAAGGCATTTGGTTCAAATCCACCAACTTTTCTGTGGAAGAAAGATGGGCAATCTCCTCTTGCGCCATTTACAACCTCATAAGTTGTAAATCATCTAGGAGTTGATTTTGCCTTGACAGCTCAGAACAACAAAAATGACGACAACAGAAACAGAGAGCTATCAAATCCTGTGCCAGACTCATGCTTTTAGGCAAACTATGAGGGGTCTAGGCCTCTTCCTCAGCATCCTCTCACATTAGGCTTAACCCAGCTTCATTAGTAAATAAATAACCTCAGCTATCTCGGATAATAGCAAAGAGGCATCTTTCAGGTACCCAGGAAAAACCGGCGGTAAAATGTGCTCCTGGGCAGAAGGGAAGCCAGGAAGCTGCGCTCTGGGGAAGGTCACCTCGGATAATAGCAAAGAGGCATCTTTCAGGTACCCAGGGAAAACGTGCTCCTGGGCGGAAGGGAAGCCGGGAAGCTGCGCACTGGGGAAGGTCACCTCGGATAATAGCAAAGAGGCATCTTTCAGGTACCCAGGAAAAACCGGCGGGAAAACGTGCTCCTGGGCAGAAGGGAAGCCGGGAAGGTGCGCACTGGGGGAAGTCACCTCACACAATAGTGAAGAGGCAGAAAGGAAAACATAATCTACACAGGAGTTCTACAG
>NW_006399846.1:2724457-2725424 GCF_000299155.1 Elephantulus edwardii | reverse complement strand
GTCACTTCAGTCTCTAAACTGATATCCTTACTCATTTGCATCTTAAGGAGATCTTTGACAGAGGATTTGCCCAGTGCAGTATGTTGTTTGACTTCTTCACTGTTGCCTCCATCGGTGTTGATTATGGACAAATAGTGACCAGAAAGCTGGGTGTGAGGTTGGCAAGTGAAGGTATTAAGAAGGGTTGAGAAGTTGAAAGTAAGAGTATAAAAAAAAAAAAAAGAAAGTGAGAGTATTATGATTATGGGTTCTTTCCTGCAAAGCAGGAAGACCTCCTTAAAAGTTCAACGTTATAAAGACTTTGCTTCTAGAAATTTTGACTAATTGGTAACAGGTGATTGCTATAGAGAGGTTCCTGAAAGAGCTTCTTAGGGAAACTAATTGTGAAAGTCTGGGAGTTAACTCCCCAGAAAGAAGGCAGCCTGGCACTTGAGTTTATCCTCTGTCCACAATGGGGGGCAGAGACGACTGAGAAAACTCAGGCCTTCTGTAAATAATTTGCTGAGCATTAAAAATTAATTTGCATTTTCTATTTTCTGAAATAATAACTTAATTTTATATGTTCTTTCACATAAACAGATTTGTTAAAGTAACTTGGGTGGGAAGGCCTCAAAGGAGGAGGTAACGGTTAAACAGAAACTGAAAGTCTGTTGCCAAATTATTTTCATATTCTCTTTCTATAATTAAAATTTTATAGACAATATAAGGATCTTTTCTCTAAAGTACTATGAAATCTTCAAAGTGTGGCTTTACTTACTCAGACATTTTGCGTATATTAGCACACATGCAACAACTCAATTCATTGGCATGAAATTTTTTACCTATTCTAGCTGACCCCCAACTGACTGGAAGAGGTCTATATTTGTTCCCATTCCAAAGAACGGTGACCCAACTGAGTGTGGAAACTACAGAACAGTGTCATTGATTTCACATGCAAGCAAGATTCTACTGAAGATTATCCAAAAAC
>NW_006399846.1:2708071-2723342 GCF_000299155.1 Elephantulus edwardii | reverse complement strand
GTGTGTCAGAGGCAGTGCAATTGGCACAGGACAGAACAGGTTTTAGGGCTGTTGTACATAGGGTCGCTATGAGCTGCAAGTGACTCGACTGCACATAACAACAACAACATCCTAGCTGACATTCCAGCAGGTTTTCAGGGGCGATAAACTGTCCAGGAGGAGACTGCCCATCTTTCCCCATGAGAGCAGCTAGTAGATTCAAACCACTTACCTTCGGATTGGCAGCACCACTCCCTACCCACTCGGCCATCAGAGCTACTACCATAGATTAGCTACATTACTCATTTAAAGACTGACTGGCAGATGACAGCCATGATTCCTAGGGAAAATTCCAAACACAAGTAGATGGAGAAGGTAAAGCATCCTCTTATCAACTCTGTTTAAAGAAAAGCAAAACAAAACTAAGGACCAGAGAAGAAAAGAAAATTAAAGTTGAAAGTCTTCTAAATGCAAGATACTTTAATTTACTGACTGATTCCCCAAGAACTGCTCCTCCTCTGAAAAAAAGCTCTTATTTGGAAAATGAAGAATGTAGGCAATGCCAGTACATGCTCAAAGATGTGAAACTTCTTTTCTCTCCAGTTATTTAGCAACTTAAAAAAAAAATGCCTGTAATAAGAAGACAATACACGTCAGAATATAGATTAACTTGCTTGGATCACTCCTACAGTATAGAATATTCCAATTCCATGCTGTCCTTTGGATATTTTTTTTTAAATCAATTATGTGATGATGTCTAAAATATACCTTTGGGTCTACTGAAAGCACAGAAACAGGTTCCTGGAGTGAGTTTGTTGTTGTTGCTGCTAGGTGCTGTCCAGTCTAGTATGACCCAATGAACAAAAGATCTGAACCCTATTTTATCCTACCATTTTCACACTTTCTGACGTACAAGAGCTCATTGCAGCAGTCACCATTGTCGATCCACCTGGTTGAGGGTCTTCCTCTCCTTTGCTGACTCTCCACCCTTTCCAGTAACATGTCCTTCTCCAAGGAACACCTCCTTCTAGCAACATGCCCAAAATAGGTGAAGTGAAGCCTCATCATTCTTGCCTCAAGAGAGAACTCTGACTACACCTTCTCCAAGATAAAACTGTTTGTTCACTTGCCTGACCATGGGATGTTCAGTGATCTTCTCCAACACCACAGCCTAAAAGCATCAGTTCTGTTTCTGTCATCCTTATTCATTGCCCAGCTCTCAGATGCACAGAAAGTAATCAGAAAGACCATGGCCTGAATCAGACACACCTTAGTTCTCAAACTGACATCACTGCTCCTCAATAATTTGGAAAGGTCCCTAACTGCAGATTTTTCCAGTGCAATGCATCTCCTTATTTCCTGACTGCTGGTATCAAGAGTGTTAACTGTGAATCCAACCAAGATAAAACTGTTGACAGTTTCAATCTCCTCTCCATCCATCATGATGCTGACTATTGGTCCAGTTAGGATATCCAAAACTCAAGCAGCCCATTTGTTTCCAAGCACAACTCAAGTAGAAATAATGAAAATCAGTCATTTGAAACTCTGTGGAGCACAGTTGTATTCTAACACACATGAAGCTGCCATAAGATGGAATGAACAGAACCTGGTTTTTAATAATCCTTAAGTTGTCATTTCTTATGCTTAATGAAAATGTCTTGCTGAGATAAAGGTAAGCCTTGTGCTAGAGGCCAAAGATAAAAGATCAGACAAGACCGAAGACCTTCCCTCCAAGAGACTTCACCTTGAGTGAGAAGATAGGAATATCAGTGAATGCCTAAAAAGAACTATGGAAAATCTCCTGCCAAAAGAAATATATAGGGGCCCACAGAGTCATCCAAAAGAACAAACAGATATGTCCTTGGAAGGGTGTGGCCAGAGTGCTCCTTGGATGCAAGGATGATGAAGCTTCATCTTCCATACTTTGGTCATGTAGCTAGGGAGGCTATTCCTTGGGAGGGACATCATGCTTGGATGGAAGGTCAGGTAAGGAGAGGAAGACCCCGAACGAGATAGATTGACACTGTGACTTTAGCAATGGGTTCTAGTGTCTCAGAGATGGCTGGCAAAGGATAGGGCAAGTTTCAGGTTGGCTGTTCATAGGGTCACAATGAGTCGTACTCGACTCAAAGGCACCTAACAACAATAATAACACAGAGGCAGCGGATAAAGCAATTTAAGAAGTGAAATACCTTCCCACAGAGATGATATTAACCTTAAATTTTTTTAGGACAAGAAGAAGTGTGTTAGATAAAAAGGGTGAAGCATATTCTAGACCAAGAAACTAGCATTTACAGAGCCACTGAATTATGGCACAGCAAGAACTATTTTTAAGTAGTTAGGAAATGTTTAGAAGAAAGATTTCACATGAGGGTGTGGAAATGAGGTTGGAGAGGTTGGTCACATAAGGCTGTGGGTAAAGCCAACAGTTTGAAAATAATTCCACTCTGGAGAGCACAAGAGGATTTGAGCAAGGGAGTTTCATCATGCGATTTGCATTCTGGATGGATCCCTTTCAATGAGTCAATGAGCTAGAGAACAGCCAGACAAAAGCAAGGAGGTCAGATAAGAGGTCACTGATGTAGTCCAAGCAAGAGGTAAAGAGGGCCTTAGCACAGAGGATAAAGAAAGAGAGAGAAGAAGAAGTGATATTAAGAAGGTAGACTCTAAAGGACACAGAGCTAATCAAATGTAGAGCGTGAAGAACAGAACAGTTTAGGATGACTTTCAACTTTCTAGATTGGACAACTGGGTCTTCAAAGGTG
This sequence comes from Elephantulus edwardii, assembly GCF_000299155.1. Taxonomy (NCBI): domain Eukaryota; kingdom Metazoa; phylum Chordata; class Mammalia; order Macroscelidea; family Macroscelididae; genus Elephantulus; species Elephantulus edwardii. The sequence continues at coordinate 2,720,598 of NW_006399846.1, read as the reverse complement.
ATGTCATTTAAAATGAGAGAATGAAACATATATATTTATTCTTCTTTTACTCTTATCTTCACATTTCTTCAACCCAAGGATAATGATGTTAGATAAAGCTCAGTGTTTGAGATCTTAAAATGCTTTAAACATTCCCATCCAAAGAGCAGAAGGTCAAGATTTCCCATTTGGGAAAATTTTTGGCAGGTGACTAAGGAGAATGTGAAAATCTCAGCCCTCTGCACCAATATTATTATCGATTGTGACAACACATGAATTAAATAGCTTGGAAGGGAAAGGATAAAGAAAAAGGATTTATGGAGCTTCCTAAAAGAAAGATGGAAAATGACATGTGGGGGGCTCTAGGGAGTTGGGAACTCCCAGCTTGTTTATGGAACTCTTGTTACCAAGCCCCTTATGATGTGACTCACACTGGCAGTTCAACAGCCTTCTTAATTTCGAGTCACCAAAATCCTGTGCTGAATCCAGAACATGGGAAGCTCACATTGAATTTTTAATTCTTCTTCCACCTTCAACTCTCCACTATATAGACTGAAAAATTGGGAGAAGGGGACGGGATGTTCCTATCTTCATCCTGCTCCACAGGGCTTGGCTAGCTCACAGATATTCATCTCATTTTCTGTGGGACCCACCTAGGCCCCACTTTGTGTCTTCCAACTGCCTAGTTCTGCCAGAGAAAAGAGAGAGAGGAAGATGTCAAAATTGGAAGAAACAAGATCCAATATCAGGATTTGGCCCAGTGCCTACTGACTTTGAGCAACCTCCCTGCTTCTCTTAAGGCTTTTCGATAGTCTCTAAATACTGCCAATTGTTTAAACTTCTGGCCTATTCTTTTCACGGTCCAACATGAAGATTATAGACCACTCCACCAGATCACTCTAGAGTGACCTTTATTTGGCAAAGCCTCCAAAGATACATTTTAATAAAATTCATACTAATTCTGAAACTCTGCTTATATGTACAATCTGAGTCAAAAAGAGGTCAAGGAGACTCGATGTAAGACTCATTCCACTTGTTCTATTATTGATTTAAGAAGGATGGAGAACATAAAGACCTAGCTCCACAGCCTATGGCCAGAGACAAAGCCATAGAAGAGTATAAGCCACGTCCAAGAAACACCACTAAGCACCAAAACCTGCAGGTGCTACTGCAATCTTTGTTTTCTTCTTGTGCCTTCAGAGACCTAGGAATAGCTTAGAACATTACATTTATGGGATCAAGGCTGAAAACCAGTTACAAGTACAGTTATAATGTAGTGTTCACTGTTGTCTGTTGTTAAGTGTCATCAAGAACAACTCATAGTGACCCCAAGAACAGTAGATTTGAACCCTGTCTTGTCCTGTGCCATCTGTATCCTTCCCGACACACTTGAGCCTATTACTGCAGACACTATATCAATCCATCTCATCAAGGGTCTTGCTCTTGCTTGCTGACTTTCCACCTTTCTAAGTATGATGTGTCTTTCCAAGCAATATTATCTTCTAGTAACTTGCCCAAAGTATGTGAGACAAAGCTTCACCGTACTTGCTTCCAAGAGCCATTCTTGTGGCGCTATCTTTAAGATATATCTGCTTGTTCTTTTGGCAGTCAGTCCATGGGATATTTAGTACTCCTCTCCAACATCACAACACAAAAGTCTTCATTCTTTTCCTGTCATCCTTATTAACTGTCCAGCTCTCAGATGCTTAACAGGTGATTAGAAAGACTATGGCTTAAATCAGATATACTGTAGTCTTCAAACTGGTATCACTGCTTTTCAGGGATTTGGAGGGGTTTCTGACAGCAGACTTTAACAATAATATATAACTCCAGATCTACTAATTGCTAATACCAAAAGTAGTGCTGTATATTCAAGTAAGATGAAATAATTGACAACTTCAAACTTTTATCTATCATGACATTGCCTACTGACTCGGTGGTGAGGATTATTGTTTTCTTGATGTTTAAATATAACCCATTTTTTTTATGCTCAAACTAAGATATTTAATTATAGGCTTTACATCTTAAATAATATCCTGGTTCCTAAATAAATATAACCCATTTTGAAGGTGGTAGTCCTTGATCCTCTGCAGCAAATGCCTCAAGTCCTTCCAGCTTTCAGCAAGTAAGGTTGTGTCATTTGCATAACAGAGGTTATTGGTGAGCCCCCCTCCAAAGCTTGATGTCACACTCTTCTTCATAAAGTCTAGATTCTCTAGTGATTTGTTCAGCATTCATATTGAATAGGTATTGAGAAAGGAAACCACCCTGACACGTATCTTTCCTGATTTTATGCCATGCAGTGTTCCCTTGCTCTATCCAGACAACAGCTTCTAGGTCTAGGTCTAAGTCTTGTATAAGCATAACTAAGTTTTCTGGAATTCCCGTTCTTCTCAATGTTAGCCATAGTTTATTATGATGATCCACACAGTCATCTTTGTACAGTCAATGAACCACTCTAAAAATGTTCATTCTTAGTAAGAGGTAAAGCCAGTGTTGTAGTTATGTACTGTCAATTTAGAACTGACTTAGACTTTATTAATAGCAAACATCTTTTTAAAGAAGCACAATTGGTGATTATATACATGGATTTCATATACTAGACTGCACAGAAATCAGACTGACTACATCCATGGAAAGAATTGTTGGAGAAGCTCAATATCAGTAATCAAAACCAGGCAAGGTGCTGACTGTGGAATGGACATCAATTACTCCTGCGTACATTCAAATTAAAGTTGAAGACAATTAAAACAAGCCCTCAAGAATCAAATATAACCTCAAGAATCAAATATAACCTTGAGTCTATCCTATCTAAATTAAAAAATTCTCTCAAGAATAGGTGGAGGCGTTGAACACTAATTATCAAAGACCAGATAAGTTGTGGGATGACACCAAAGATACCATCCATGAAGAGAGCAAAAGAACATTACAAAGACAGAGGAGAAAGATAAAACCAAAATGGGTATCAGAAGAGAATCTGAAAATTTCATTATAGCACCAAGAAGCCAAGCAAAAGGAAGAAATGTGGAAGTAAAAGATGAACAGAAGGTTTCAAAGGGCAGCTGGAGAAGACAAAGCAAAGTATTATAATGGAATGCACAATAAGTTGGAGAATAAAAAAGGAAGAATTTGATTGGCATTTCTCAAGTTGAAAGAGCTGGGAAAAAACCTCAAGCCTCAAGTTGCAATACTGAGAGTTTGTTGTTGTTGTTGTTATGTGCCATCAAGTCACCTATGATTCATAGTAACAATAATACAATAATAGCTCTGAATCCTGCTCTGTCCAACTTTACTATCTACAACACACCTACACTCATTACCCCAGTCACTGAGTCAATCAATCTCATTGAGGACCTTCCTCTCTTGCACTGTCCCTCCACCTTCCTAAGTACAACTTCCCTCCCCAATGACCAGTCCTTCCTAGCAACATGCCCAAAGTACATTAGATGAAGAGCTTCAGAATTCTTATCTCCAAGGAGCAGCTTGGTTTCACTTTCTCCAGAATAAACCTGTTTGCTTTCCTAATAGTCCATGGTATATTCACTACTCTTCTCCAGCACCACAACTAAAAGGTATAAATTCTCCTCCTATCATCCTTAGTCATTGTTCAGCTCTCTGATGCATAGCACGTAATTGTGAAGACTATGCTCTGAATCAGGTGCACCTTAGTCTCCAGGCTGATATTGTTGGTATTCAGTACTCTGGAGAGGTCCCTGACATCAGACTTTCCTAATGCAATTTGTCTTTTGATTTCCTGGCTCCTGGTGCCAAAAATGTTGACTGTGGAGCCAAGCAAACTAAAGCTGTGAACAATCTCAATCTCTTCACCATCTATCATGATGCTGCCAACCAGCACAGTGGTACTGAGAGGTATTAAAGCAAAAATCCTGAATGTCCCAGGAAGTATAAAAATAATATTTGGAGTCATTGTGGAAAAAAAATAATAATAATCCACTGATATATATGAATATTACTAATTATTTTTATTCTTATTATTTCTCTTCCTCATCTTCTTAGTTTTTCCTGTTGTCCTTTTTCTACTTATCTTTTTAGTGAGGTCTACTTGCTCTAAGGAGTAAGTAAGTGGTAAGGAGTTGTATGTCAACAAAGGCAGGCAGTTTTAATTCAGTAGACATTCCACAAAAGAAAGATGAGCATTCTCCTCCCATGCATTTATAGCCTCTGAAAATCTGTGAGAGGTTTTCAGTTCTGACTCAACAACACTTGCTCCAGCTCTGATTATGAATGAACATTTTCAGAATTTTAACGGTGCCATGTTTAGAATAATAATATAATTAGGAGTAACTATCATAAAGCTGCACTGAAGGCACTGGCAAAAAAAAAGGCTCTAGGAATCAATGGGATACCAATTGACTTGTTTCAATTAACAGATGCAGCCCTGGAAGCGCTCACCAGTCTATGCTAGGAGTTTGGAGGACAGCTGTCTGGTCAATGGATAGGAAGAAGGCTGTATTTGTTCCCTTTCCCAAGAAAGATGATCCAGTAGAATGTGGGAACTATTGAACTATATTGTTAATTTCACAAGCAAGTCAAATTCTGCTAAAGATAATTAAAAATGGCTGAAACAACAGTACATAGATAGGGAACTGCCAGAAGTTCCAGCAGAATTTAGAGGAAGGCGTTATAATTACTGATGTCAGATGGATTGGCCTGAAAGTAAAGAATACCAGAAGAATGTCTATTCTTTATTGACTATGCATAAGTATTTGACTGTGTGGGTCACAACACATTATGTTTAACACTGACAAGAATGGGAATCCCAGAGGTCTTAGTAGTGCACCTGTGAAACCTATACCTGAACCAGGAGGCAATTGTGCAAGCAGAGCAAGCAAAACCGACATGGTTTAAAATTAACAAAAGAGTGTCAGGGTTGTATTCTCTCTCCATACCTATTCAATCTAACTGCTGAGCAAATACTTCCTGAAGCTAGACTCAATGACGAGGAATGTGCTTTCAGTATTAGAGAAAGACTCATCAATAACCTGCATTATTCAAATGATACAATCTTGCTTGCTGAAACACTTGTTGCAGAATACAATCTTGTTTAAAACACTTGTTGCAGAAGATAAGAGAATACAGTCTTCAATATGAATTGCATCTCAATGTCAAGAAAATCACCACCAGACTGATAGGCAATATCTTGATAGATGGAGAAAAGGCTGAAACTGTCAACAACTTCATCTTACTCAAATACACAATTTTCACCCTTATACCAGCAGTCAGGAAATCAGGAGACATATTGCACTTGGAAAGTCTGCAGTTACGGACTTCTCCAAATTGTTGAGGAGTAACAATGTCAGTTTGTCTGATCCAGACCATGGTCTTTCCGATCATTTGCAAAGCATCTGAGAGCTGGACTATGAATAAGGATGCCAGAAGAAGAACTGATGCCTTTGAGTTGTGGTGCTGGAGAAGAGTACTAACTATCCCATGGACTTCCAAAAGAACAAACAAAAATGTCTTGGGAAAAGTGTAGCCAAAGTGCTTTTTGGAGGCAAAGACAGTAAAGCTTTGCCTCACGTACTTTGGGCATGTTACTATGAAGGGTTATTCCTCAGAGAGGAAACATATTGCTTGGAAGGGGAGAGGGCCAGCGAAGGAAAGGAAGACCCTCAAACAATTGGATTGGCACAGTGACTGCTACCTGGCTCTAGTTTGTCAGAAGATATGAGGATGGCACAAGATAGGACAGGCTTCAGATCTGTTGTTCATTAAGTCACTATGGGTCATATGTGGCTCGATGGCACCTAACAACAACAACAACAACAACAACAACAACAACAACAATCATAAACTATATATGGCTGAATAAATAAGGATAAGGAAAAGCAGAAAATGTATTTCAAATTCAAACATCCCTATTAAATCTGTTGTGGAGAAAAGTAAATACTGTAATTTCATGAAGCATCAAAGGGGTGTGAAAGTATCCAGGATACTATGGAGAGATAAAGTAATTACCAATGGAGAATTGACATTCAAGTGATAATTGCTACTAAGTAGAAAACATAATATGTCATATATTCATCTGTGGGTTGATACGTTCCACAGGAGAACACTGTTTATGTGGAAACATTTTATAAAGTTGAAAAAATCTCTACAAAAAGAAAACTTTTCTCTTTCTCAGAAGTCAGACTGATCCTACATTCCCTAAAAATCGTTTCAGAAAACTAAAGCTATCATAGGGGGGAATGTCAAAAGCTTTTGGTTGATCATTCACCAACTGGGACACATTTCTTCTCTGAGCTGAAAGAGCTTACAACTTGTTCCATTGATTGTCCAGCCTAAACCTGGTCTTAGCTCAACTGATAAAATTTCTCTAGAGAGGCATTTATGATTGACTTACTGCCTCAAAGATTTTTCCACATTAGTAATGAAGATGGAAGGTGTAGATCACTCCAGGGTTTGATACAAGTAATCCAGTCATTCTGAGGAAGAGGTAAATGGCTCCCTGGATATAGATAACTGAACTGCTCCAATAACCATCCATTTATTCTACAGAACATCTGTTCTTCCCATCATAGATGCAGGCAGAGCAAAGGCATCCGGGGCACTCAAGTTAGTGAAGAGTTCTCGTACAGATGAAGTGACTTGACCTTTAGCTACACTTTCAGAGTGAGCAGCTGAATAGCAGCAAATGAGAAAATTAAACTGGAACTATGTGCCCTCACAATGATACTATTTTTAATGCAGTTCCTGCACCAAGCACAAAAGAATGTGCTATTACAACAACAGCTAAATAAAGAGAAGTTCCATTAACACACTGAACTACTAACTTAAAGTTGGAGGTGGGAGCTCACCCAGCGAGGCCATTCTGAAAATCCTCTAGAGCACAAATCTATTCTAACCAGTATGGGGCTGCCATCAGTCAACTGAATAGCAACTGCTCTAAACGAGATTGAGATCTTGAGCTTTCAGCAAGACATACTACAGAAAACCACGGCAAACTCATCATCACTGAGTCTATTCCAACTCAGGGTGACCCTGTAGGACACTGAAAAACTTTCTCATAGAGTTTTCAATACTGGAGTCTTTAGGGACACAGACTGCCACATCTCTCTCCCATGGGGTGGCTGCTGGTCTCCAACCACTGATCTTTGAATTGACAGCTGAGCACTTTAATCGCTGGGCCCCCAAGGTACCTATCCCATACAGGCAACCTAAAATTCATTTAAAAATTGTGTAAATTATATGTAAAACCATTGGGGAAGGCTGAAAAAGAACACATTCCTATGATGAAACATTATGCATATTAAAAAGTTGCTCATAAATGGTATCATATTAAGACTAAGAACTCCTTATGCTCTAAGGCAAAGTGAAAAAGCAGGATACAAAATTAAATAAACAATTTACACAACAATTAATATGTACTAAAAAGGGGTTCCTGGGTGATTAAATAGGGAATATTTCTTCTAGCTACTTTACTGCTCTTTTTAGTACAGTTCATAGAGAGTTGCACTGCTCACCTAAATGCTGTTTCTCTCTGTGGTTCGAATGCACTCAAGGATCCATGGGAGAAAGATGGGCAATCTGATTTAGAGCCTCTTAAAAACCCACTATAAGGTCAGCTATGAGTTTGTTTCGACTCAACCACATTGAGTTTGAGACTTTAGCATATATTACTTTTATAGTTTGAATAAAAAGTAATGAAAGTTCGTTACCTTGGTTAAATTATTGTTTTGGGGGCTAGGGATGAAGACATTTGAAGAAAGACATGCATTCAAAAGGTGGCTGCACAACTGCTGAGTTTTTGTGCTGAGCCCCATCCTGACTGTCAAAGCACTGGAGGGCAAGTAGTCAAGAATGGTCCCAGCTTCCCCACGGGCCCTGCAGTTCAAGCTCTGGTTATAAGCATGCTCTTTCATGACTCACTGTAGTCCCTGGGCTGGTCACTTCATATTTGACCCTTAAATTATTCCAGTTGGCAAAGAGCACACAGTGGTGTTGGAAAAATTCATTCATTCATGTTTATAGACAATCTCACTGAAATTCTTGGAAATGAGCCAATTCATGTTTAAGGAGTGCAAATATTCATCTGAGTGTACTTCCAGGGAACACCTCCTGGCACAAATTCTCTAAACTCAATGCAAAAATGCCCACTTTCTGGATAAAAGGTATGTAAGCTGGCTGGTAGACTGTGTACCATTATAGTGAAAATTAACTGAATTTCAACTGCCCAGAGCTAGCTGACCATCACCATGCCTGGACTTCTCAAAGAATCATGATGCTGTGTCCAACAGGTCCTGAGGGAGACAAACTCTAGGCCTATGTATGATTGTCCAGCCCTAGGTGGATATTAACCATTCTAATCTTATGACAAGAAGCAAATGGGGGGAAAAAATAAAGGCCTCACTCAGGAATGGATGGAATAGTAACTGGCATAGTTCAACAAATTGATACAGCCCTGGATGTGTTCACCAGGTTGTGCCAAGAAATCTAAAAAACAGCTACCTGGCCAACTGACTGGAAGAGACCCATATTTATTCCCATCACCGCCCCCAAAGAGGTGATTCAACAGAGTGTGACAATTATCAACTAACATCATTAATGTCACATGCCAGTAAAATCCTTCTAAAGATTATCTAAACACAACTAGGACAATAGTACATTGAAAGAAAACTTACGGAAATTCAAGTTGAGTTTAGAAGAGGCTGTAGCACTAGGGATATCATTGCTGATGTCAAATGTATATTGGCTGCAAGTAGAGAGTACCAGAATAATGTCCATTTGTTTTATTGACTATGCAAATGCATTTTGCTGTGTGAATCACAACAAACTGGCTAATAATGAGAAGAGTGGGAATCTCAGAACATTTAATTGTGCTCAAGCAAAACTTATACCTAGACCAAGAAGCTGTTGTCTGTACAAAGCAAGGGAATACTGCATCATTCAAAGTCAAAGAGTGCCTCAGAGATATACCCTTTTTAGTCTTTTTAGTCTACAAGCTGATCAGGAGACAGCAATTTATGAAGAAAAATGTGCTGGACATATGGTCATTGATTTTAGAAGATGCAGTATATGGGAATGATCCTATGAAACATGACATGAATGAGGGAATGTGTGAAACACAAGTAATACAAATTTTTTTTAAAACCTTGGAAAAAAAGGAGGAAGGTAGCATTAGGATTGGAGAAAGACTCATAACAGCCTGTGTTATACAGATGACACAACCTTGCTTGCTGAAATTGAGGACTTGAAGCATTTGCTGCAGAAGGTCAAGGACTGCAGCTTTCAATATGGATTGAAGCTCAACATAAAGAAAACAAAAATTCTCCCCATCACACCAATAAGAAGCACCTTGATAGATGGAGAAAAGATTGAGGTTCTTAATTATTTCATCTTGTTCAGATCCACAATCAACACTTTTGGCACCAGCAACCAGGAAATCAAAAGATACATAACATTGGGAAAAATCTGCTGTCAAGTATCTCACTAGAATGGCAAAGAGTAACCATGTCATTCTAGAGACTAAGGTGCACTGTATCCAAGCCATATTCTTTGTGACTGCTTGCTATTCATCTGAGAGCAGCACCATGAGTAAGAATGACAGAAAAAGAAATCAATGCCATTGAGTTGTGGTGCTGGAGAAATATTGAACATACTATGGACAGCCAAAAGAACAAACAGGCCTCTCCTGGAGACGGTAAAGCCAGGTTGCTCTTTGGAGGCAAGGATTCTGAAGCTCCATCTTCTATACTTTGGGCAAGTTGTCACGAACGACTAGTCCTTGGAGAAGTACATCATGCTTGGAAGGGCAGGGAGTTAGAAAAGAAGAGGAAGATTCTATATGAGATGAATTGACACAGTGACTTTGGCTTTGGGATTAGGCATGTTAGAGATAGTGAGGTTGGTTCAAGATTGGGCAAGGGTTCAAAGCCACTGTTCATAGATTCACTATGAGCTGTAGTCTACTTTATGGCACATAACAGCCACAGACATGTTTTTTAAGGAGATTTGAGAAGATGAATAAGATAAAACACTAAAAGCATAGGGAAGTGTCTTACAGAGAGCCCAAAGTTAGTATGGATGTAGAGTGTTATTTTTAGTAATGTTAATATTTGAGTTCATGGAATAGATAGAAGCCAAACATGTATGTTGTTGTTAGGTGCCATTGAATTAAACATAACACATAGCAACCCTATGAATTAATTATCTGAATCCTGTTCTATCCTGTATCATCTTCACACTTCCTGACACACAAGAGACCACTGCAGCAGTCACCGTGTCAATCCACTTAGTCTAGGGTCCTCCTCTCCTTCACTGAGCCTCCACCCTTCCCAGCATCATGTCCTCCTCTAAGGAAAAGCCCCTTCTAACAACCTGCCCAAAGTGTGTGAAGCAAAGCCACATCATTCCTACCTCCAAAGAACACTCGGCTACACCCTCTCCAAGACATATCTATTCATTTCCTTGGCTGTCCATGGGATGATCAGAGCTCTTCAACACCACAGCTAAAAGAGGTCACTTCTGTTTCTGTCATCCTTATTCACTGTCCAGCTCTTAGATGCATAGCAAGTAATTGGAAAAACCAAGGCCTGAATCAGACACAGCTTAGTCTTCAAACTGACATCACTATTCCTCAATAATTTGAAAAGTTCCTTAACTTCAGGTTTTCCCAGTGCAATGTGTCTCCTTATTTCCCAACTGCTGGTACCAAGGGTGTTAACCATAGAGCCAAACAAGATGAAGCTGTTGACAGTTTCAATCTCCTCTTGCATCCATCATGACACTGCCTATCAGTCCAGAGGTAAGAATCTTTGTTTTCCTGACACTGAGATGCAATCCAAACCAAAGCCTGCATCCTTTGATCTTCTGTAATAATCACTTTCAGCAAGCATGGTTGTGTTAACACAGGTTATTGATGAGTCTCCCTCCAATCCTATGCCACTCTCCTCACATAATTCAGCTTCTCAAATAATTTGCTGAGCCTACAGACTGATTAGGTATGGAGAGAGAATACAAGCCTGGTTCACTCCTTTCCCAATTCCAAACCATGCAGTGCTCCCCTGCTCCGTTCACACAATAGCCTCCTGGTCCAGGTATAGGTTCCACAATGAGCACAATCAAGTGCTCTGGGATTCCCATTCTTCTCAATATTAACTACAACTTGTCAGGATTCACGCAAACACCTTTGCATAGTCAATAAAACACAAGTAGACATTTTTCTGGTATTCCTTACTTTCAACCAGGATCCATCTGATACCAGAAATTATATCCCTGATGTCATGATCTCTTCTAAATCCTACTTGAATTTCTGGCAGTTCCCTATTTATGTACTGTTGTAGCCATTTTTAAAAAAAATTTATTTTATTAATTTTAATGAACATTTGCAGAGATTTTGGATTTTCATTCATTCATTGTTGCACTTTTTTCTTTACCCCCCTCCCCACAGTTTGCTCCTCTCTTCGAAAAGCAAAAGATAAAATCTAGTCACATGGCCAATCCCCATATAAATAGGGCATACAAGTAAAACTCCCGTAACCACCTTAAGGCTGAATACTAGAGCTACTGAGTATTTGTGGAGCAAAACATGTCAAATACTACCAGCATTTCAATTCATAGCTGTGGAGGTGGAACTCATAGCTGATTCCCAGAGGGTTTTCAGGAGGGTACAAACCACATGGGAGGAACATATTTATCCTTCTCTTCTATTGAGGCCATCGGATTCACACCGCTGGAGAGGTGTGCGTGCAAGCCTGAAATATTTTCTCTTGCCCAGATTCCTGACTTTTAATATTCAAACCTGTGTATTTCCTTGTTTCCCAGAGGCCTCAATTTCAGACTTTGACAATGTTAATCTTTCTCATTGATATGTTTTAAAGAGCTTTCACTTGCCGGTTTAGTCTCATTCAGCCCTTCAGTCATTCATCATGAGGAGAGGCATTTTATCAGTGATTCCTTTTCTATAAGCAGGAAGGATATAGCTTTGGTCTAGCTGCTGTCCTATACCTCAGTATTCTTGCCTGGCATCAGCATCTTTTCTACCTTTTTATTTCTTAAGTGAATTTACTAGACCTTTATATTAGGATTCTGAATCAATATTCAATATTCCTAAGTGTTAGAAATCCACCCTAAATACTAACCAGCTAGAGTGGATCTTAAATATCTTCTTAAAACTTGACCCACTCCTATGCCTACATCCCCTGGGCTAACTTAATATTTCCTTAGTCACTCTGTTAAAGGGTTCAGCTCTCTGAAAATTGCCTCTGCTGATAATTCTCCAGGGAACTCTGATGACCTAATGGTAAAGAGTTGCACTGCCAACACTCTGGTTTCAAATCGACTAGCCACTCGGTGGGAGAAAAAATGGGCAATCTTCTTCCATACAAGTTATTGCTTCTGAAAACTTGCTGGGGGTTCATCTGTCTATACGTTGACTCTGACTCCACAATGTATAACAACAGCAACAGAGTCGCCAATAATATACTTGCTATATGCCAGATAATATATTTTTGTGTTTGTCATATTTTGATTAAGGTAAGATCATTAGAAGTGGGATTAAACGTGAAGAAATAAAAATCCTATTTCTG
>NW_006399846.1:2675293-2707806 GCF_000299155.1 Elephantulus edwardii | reverse complement strand
GTTTTTCAATGCAGCATAGTATTCCATTGTGTGAATATACCACAGCTTCTCTATCCATTCATTTGTTGATAGGCACTTAGGTTGTTTCCAACTCTTAGCTATTGTGAACAAAGCTGTGATGAACATGGGTGTGCATATATCTGCCTGGATGTCAGTTATGGTTTCTTTAAGATATATTTCCAATAGTGGAATTGCTGGGTCAAATGGTATCTCTATTTGCAACTTTTTGAGAAAGTGCCACACCACTTTCCACAATGGTTGCACCATTTTACACTCCCACCAACAATGAATAAGGGTTCCAGTTTCTCCACAATCTCGCCAGCATTTGTTGCTTGCTGTTCTGTTAAATTTTGCTATTCTTATTGGAGTGAGATGATATCTTATAGTTGTTTTGATTTGCATCTCTCTCTGAGCTAGGGATTTTGAACCTTTCTTCATGTGTTTGTTGGCCATCTGAATGTCTTCTTTGGTGACGTGTTTGTTCATATTCTGTGCCCATTTTTCAATTGAATTATTTACCTTCATCCTGCTGTGGTTCTCAATTATTTTATAAATTCTAGATATAAGTCCCTTATCTGACATGTCATTACCAAATACTTTTTCCCAGTCAGTGGCTTCCCTTTTTGCCCTTCTGGAGAAGTTTTTGGATGTGCATAGGGACTTGATTCTTAGAAGGTCCCATTCATCTATTTTATCTTCTCCTGGTTGTAGATTTTTCAGTATATTTGGAAGACTGTTTATATTGTGGATTAGGACTACTAGGGTTCGTCCGAGTTTTTCTTTAATGAAGCTTATAGTCCTTGGTTTTAGTCTAGGTCCATGATCTACCTTGAGCTGGTTTTTATATATGGAGTGAGGTGTGGATCTTGCTTGAGTCTTCTGCAGTTATTTTTCCAATTTTGCTAACACCATTTGTTAAAAATCTGTCATTTCCCCACTTAACTGATTTCATCTCCTTGTCAAAAATCAGTTGACCATACATAGATGGGCTGATTTCTGGGTTTTCAATTCTATTCAATTGACCTATATGTCTGTCATTGTACCAGTACAGCAGTGTAGTAGGACTTGAAATCGGGGAGTGAGATGCCTCCTACCTTTTTTTCTGTTTTTAAGGAATGCTTTGATTATTCGGGGCTTCTTTCTATTCCAAATGAAACTAGAGATTACCTCTTCCATCTCATTGAAAAATGGGATTGGTATTTATATTGAGATGGCATTGAACGTGTAAACTGCCTTTGGTAGTATTGCCATTTTAACAATATTGAGTCTTCCTGTCCATGAGCAAGGGATATTCTTCCACTTCTCCAGTTCTTTTTTTGTTTCTTGTAGTAAGGTTTTGTAATTTTCTTTGAATAGATCCTTTGTGCTTCTGATTAGATTTACTCCCAAGTATTTAATCTTGTTATTAGTTATTATGAAAGGTATTATTTTTCTTAGCTCCAGCTCTGTATTCTCTTTGTCACTGTACAGAAATCCAACTTATTTTTGTATGTTGATCTTGTATCCTGCTACTTTGCTGAATTAGTCAACTATGTCCAATAGTTTTCTTACTGAGTCTCTAGGGTTTTCTAAGTATACTATCATATCATCTGCATAGAGAGTGTTGCAGCCATTTTTAAATCATCTTTCAGCACTATTTTGCCTGCACGGGATATTAATGATATTTTTCAATTATTTCCTCATTCAGTTGGATCACCTTTCTTAGGAATGGGAACAAATATGGACCTCTCCCACTCTGTTGCCAGACAGCTCTCCTCCAAATTTCCTGTCATAGACTGGTGAGTGCATCCAAGGCAGCATCTGTTAATTGAAACAAGTCAACTGGTATCCCATCGATTCCTGGGGTCTTATTTTTTGCCAAAGCCTTTGATACAGCTTCTATTTCCTCCTTCATTACCATTGGTTCCTGGTACTTCCTAATATTTTTCAGTGTCAATCAATCCTTTCTGGTACAGTGACTCTGTATATTCCCTCCATCTTCTTTTGATACTTTCTGGGTCATTCAACATATTGCCTATAGCATCTTTCAGTATTGCAACATGAGGCTTAAATTGGTTTTTCAATTCTTTCAGCTTAGAGAAATGCAGAGTTCTCCAATTCCAGCTCTCTGCATATTCCATTATAATGCTTTGCTTTGTCCTCCTGAGCTGCCCTTTGAAATTGTTCAGCTCTTTTATTTCTACATGTTTTCCTTTTTGTTTTGTCTTCTCAATGCTTCAGTGCAATCTTTAGAGTCTCTTCTGACATCCCTATCAATTTTTTTTCTTTCTCCTCTGTTTTTGTAATGATTTAATTTTGCCTTCTTCATGGATGATATCCTTGATATCATACTACAACTCATCTGGTCTTTGATCAATAGTGTTCAATGCCTTAAACCTATTTAATGTCTCAAACTTATTCTTAAGATGATAATGATATTCAGATGGAATTGATTCAAGGTCATATTTTGGTTCCTGTGGACTTATTTTCACTTTCTTTGGCCTCAATTTGAATTTGCTTGTGAGTAATTAATAATCTGACTCACAGTCTGCCCTTAGACTAGATTTGACTGCCGATATTGAGCTTTTCCAATGATTTCTTCCACAAATGTAGTGAATTGGATTCCTATGCAGTCCATCAGAAGAGATCTACATGCAAAGTCATCATTTGTGACTTTTAAAAAAAGGTATTTGTGATGAATAAATCATTATAAATACAAAATTCAATCATTCCCATATTTTCCAACTTCTATTCCTTCTTTACTGTTTCCTACTTTTTGCATTCCAGTCACCAATTATCATAAGTAGCAAAATACTGGGAGCAGAAAACAAGTATACCCCAGGTTCTGAAACTTTCTCTTGGAAATGTTAGCAAGTCTACCTCCAAGTTTAAGGCAAATAAATACTAAACCACCACCCATCAGTGTCTGGCAAGCTCAATAAGTGGAAAATGGTCAAAAGATATGTTGAAGATGTGGTGTTTCCTCAGTGACCTCACACATATGAGGCAAAGTATTGAAGTCCTTGAGCTACTGAACAGAGGAGGAAAGCGCAAGACACAGAACAGCCTGTAAGATAACTTCATAAAAGGATAACAAGGAAGAGAAGTATGTTCCCAATCCTTTTGCCCAATCGTTTTCAAAATATGCTGCTGTTGTTGTTAACAGCCATGAAGTGCACCCCTCACTAGCAGTGACATCTCACTGGGGAAAGCATATCTACAGGTGTTTCTTTCACAAATAGTCCATCTAAATTCCTTAGATATTCCCAGAATCTGCTCTGTAGATGTCAAACCCATGGATAGCCATGCAGTAGAAAGAGCTACAGTATTGGAGGTGGAAGGCATGTGGGTTTTCAAGTAAGTAAAGGATTATAACTATTAAAACTTGCATTTCAGTTCCTTTCCTGTTTTCTCTCAGATATGCCTCATCCTTTATATATGAAGTGGGAGGTTGATATCTGAAGATATATTTTTCAGGCTACTTGACAACTGGCTTATGGCTGGGTTGAATCAATGAAATGTACTGGTAGGAGATTGCTAGGTAGGAAGAAAGGAGAATCCAGAGTGTTTTCCTACCTCTATCTCAGTATTTCCTCCTGGCTGCGTTCTCTTGTTGGCGTTAGCTTCTGCTATGGTTGCAATTCCCATCAGCTGGTCCTGGCTTTGAATTCTGGTAACATTACCTACTGCTTTGGTCCTCCAGCTGGGGAGATGGTAGCTGCTAATCCCTAATGATTTCACCATACCTATATAACTTTTCTAGGAGCCCTGGAGGCATAGTCTGTAGCAAATTGTGCTGCTAACCAAAAGGTCATGTGCCTTTTGAAGAAACAGCAAACTACCTTCCAGAGAGGTTGAACATAGAAATTCCATATGACTCAGCTATTTCACTGCTAGAAATATACCTCAAGGAAATTTGAACTGAGACACAAATGGAGATATGTACACCGATGATAATAGCAGTGTTATTCACAATTTCAAGAATATTCTAACAGCCCAAATGTCCAACGAAAACTGAACAGATTGAGAAATTGTGGTACATTCAAATGGAATACTACACAACACTCAGGAGCAACAATTTAGAAAAATACTACATAACTTGGGAGAGACTAGAGAGTATTATACTAAGTAAATGAACTCAATCTGGTAAAAATAAATACTGCATAAGACCATTACTGTAAAAATCAAAGGTTAACCAGTAAAACATGTATAGAGGTCCAAGGGGGTAAGGAGTGGGAGCAAAGGGGTGAGGATGGGCAGGAGGGGAGTCACGGGGTCACACAATTTGGTAGGTGGAAGTAGGTAGTACAGGAAATGGGAAAGATTAGGTGGGGACCTAAAAGGATAAGGTAATATTGGGCATAGTTCAATGGTGATTAATTTTCTAAAATACAATGCATAAGAATAATTGTATGAAACACAATGTGAATGAAGGAAAATGTGAAACCAAATATATACAGATTGTGTATGCAAACCAATATAAAATAATAATAATAAAGGCCATTTTCTTCTCATGATTCAAATCTACCAGTGGTTCCAAGGGGGAAAGATGGACAGTCTTCTCTCATGAAGACTTAGAGCCTCAGAAACCCTATGCACGGTTGCTATGAGTCAAAACTGACTTGATACCGTGAGAGTGAGTTAGTTTGTGTTAATATAGCTCTCCAGCTCTATCTAGAACCACAATGGCACAATGTGTTAAGTTTTGGGCTGCTAACCAGGAGGTTGATTATTCAAGTCCACAGTCATTCTGTAGGATAAAAGAGGAAGTAGTCTGTTCTCATAAGGATTTAAATCTTTAGAACCCTAAGTGGGCAGTTCTATGCTATCTTAGAGAGTTCTGAGTTAGAATTGACACCAGGGTAGTGGATTAGGTTTGAGTGAGCTGAGCTTGACAGGTCTTCCAATACCTTTCTAACTAGCTCCCTAACACATGGTTAATCACTACCACATGGTTAATGTGCTTGATCACTAAAAGAGGTAACAAAAGTTTGGTTATTTCAGTCTACCCAAAGATGTCCCAGAATAAAGGTTTGCGCTCTGGTGGCCTGGTGATAAGAAGCTGTGCTGCAATCCAAAAGGCATGCAATTTGAATCCACCAGCTGCTCCAATGGGAGAAGGATGGTAAATGACCTCCTCCGGTGCTATTAACTGCCTCTGAAAACCCACTGAAGGGTCAGCTATGGGTCAGTTCTGACTCTACAGTACCAACCACAAAGACAACAATCTACTTGCAAAATACCAGCCACTGAAAACTGCTTGGAACACAGCTGTACTCTAATACACAAGCTTGCAATAAGTCAAAGCCAACACAGTGGAAACTAGAATTACTAGAACTCTCTTGACTGATGAACTTTTAGGATTTAGGGCACCATCTTCTTAGACCTTAACGTTATACTATCAAGATCCAACTCCAAGTACCAGCGTGGTTCTTTTTGGTGGCCTGAGCTTTCTCTACTGACATGCATGTTCAAAACAAAACAAAAAAATGCATAGGAGAATTTATTTTCTCTCTCTCCCCACACACACACACTTGAAGCAGTCAATAAAGAATAAATGATAAAAGCTAGTATCTAAATTTTGTATGCAAACAGTTATAAAATAAAAACTAAAAAAGAAGCTAGTGTAGTGTATACCCAGCTCTCTTTTCTCAGGCAAGTAAATTCTCTAGTACTTGACCAAAAATCCAGAATTCCCTAGTGATTGAAGGTCTAGTTCCCTTTCTTCCCCTTCACTGATTTACTTCCTCAAACCTCTACTCCCCTCACTGCTGTCTCTGAGCATCTCCTCCCAAATAAATTCTTATTTTTGAATCATGGGCTTAGAGTCTACTTTGGGGGAATATAAACTATATAGCAAGGTGCATTTTTCCTTTTCTCCCTGAGTTTTCATTGTGAAAACTAAGAAAGCAATATTCAGAGATATACTGGCAGTTTATGCAGTGCCTGGGCAGCAGGAATAAATGGAGAAGAGGTTCTTATAACCTTTTTGAGTTTGGACAAGGATTGTCAGAGGATACAGTCTAGAATTTTCTGTTTCTCCATCCACACAAGGTTAATCCTTCATGTTTGGTTTGAAAGTGCCAAGTGACCATCAAATCAAGAGAATCATTAAGTAGATTAATACCTAACCTAAATATAAAAGCAATAACCATCCCGAGTTGTGCAGGCAGTTTTTGAAAGGATTCTTTCTGCTTTTCCAGATCTGCAATCAAGTGCTTTGGTTATTGGGGGTGGGTGGGGGGTAATCACAGGCACTAGAGCACCTTTTGCCTTAGGCAGCTTTTAAATGAGCACTTTTTAAACTTCTGGCACATTAAGAGCAAAAAACAAAGGAATCTGATGGGTTTGTGTATGCTTCCAGTGGATTCTAGGGACATGAAATAATGGCCTGGCCCAGACAGCAAAAGACAAATTTAATTTACATGCTTTAAACCAAATATGGAAAAATCATTTAAACTAAGAAAAGTCCAAACTGAAAATCAATAGTGGCAAACATCACACATCCCAATGGTATGTGCTGGCCTCTATCAGCAATGCTGCTGTTCCAACATTTCCAATCACTGCGTGTATTTGGGTCCTGAGTTTTCTTACAATCAGTGAAAGTCTAACCTGAAATACCATCCTGAATTTGCCTAGCCCTAGCTCTGAGGCTATCTGCCTCATTCTTCACAGTAATTTTATTTCACAGACTGTCCTGCCTCTCTCTTGAGTTTTTCTGCCCTGACTCTGATCTCGGGGTTCTCTTTATTTGTGACTTTTATATTTATATCCAGGCCAGAGGAAATGTATATGGTGAGTTAAGGAGAAAGGCTTAACTTAGCCAGCCTGTGATGCTGAGAACAGGCTGTCAGATGAAGAGGGCCAGAGGCCCCTGTTTGATGACCCAGGCCACCCGAGTGTGTCTTCACTTGGGATGAATAATTCCTGTGCTCTGTGCCAAGAGATGTTTATGAACACATTCTATGCTTCTCTCGGCATCCTTCTCCATGAAGCCCAAACTACCTTGGAGAGTGTATGTAAAGGAATGTCTCCTGAGTTAGAAGTCTTATTTTTTAACTATAAAGTACTTAAAAGTTTTTCCATAATCAGAAACTCTCAGCCCTCTACACACACACACATACACACACACACACACACACACACGGTTGCATGCACAAACACGCACGTGGCATGCACAAGCAGGGAAAGACAGTGAAAGAGAATAAATGAATAGATGCATCTTTGGATACATTTACTTTAGGATTCAAAAGAGAACTTGCTGTGAAAGCAAAAAACAAGTGTCCAGGAAACTCGCCCACATGGCACAGTTCTAGCCTACAGGGTGCCACAGACTGTTGTCACCCCTAACAAATCCCTGAAACTTTCAAATTATCACAAGAAATCTTTTAAAATTGTGCTGCTCTTGGCTGCCTGTAGAACTTAAAGAGTTCTTCATGCAAAAGTTTAAAAGATTTCTTGGTTCATGGCACCTTCAACATCTCAATTTTCACACAATACTCATAGACCAAAAAAAACAGTCAACAGTCTCAACTATTAAGTTGGTTTTTTGTGCCCTTTAGTCAACTGCGACTCAGTGTGACCCTATGTACAACAGCTTTGTCTCTGACACACCTATCCCTATTACCCCAGTCACTGAGTCAATCTGTCTCATCAAGAGTCTTCCTCTTGTGCTGTTCCTCCACCCTTCCAAGCATGATGTTCCTTTCAGAGGACTGGTCCCTTCTTGCAACAAGCCCAAAGTATGTAAGATGGTGCTTCAGAATCCTTGTCTCCAAGAAGCAACTTGGTTTCACTTTCTCCAGCATGGACCACTTAGTAGTCCATGATATATTCAATACTCTTCTCTAGCACCACAACTCAAAGGCATTGATTCTTCTTCTATCATCCTTAGTTAATATCCAGTTCTTTTTTGGGTGAATCTAAATAATTTTATATGTACTTATGTTGTAACAACTTGACAGCCATTCTGAAAACATGCATAAACTGAAAAACAATAATTTTTATTTCATTCTTTAATGACATAAATTCAGGCCGTTCGTTCATAGGGTCGCTATGAGTCGTCTATGACTCGACTGCACCAAACAACAATAACAACGACAATGACGAAGAGAGAGCTACGTTGGCCTAGTGGAAAGTAAGTTATGCTACCAAGCTGAAGGTGGGTGATATTCATCTGCGGCCCTTGGCCAGGTTAAAATTGTTTTCCTGTCAAACATTCTTCTAGGTGGTATAGCACTGGTCTGTGTGTTGCTGTACAGAGGTAACTCGTGGTTGCTGTGATGCTGAAGACTGTGACAGTGATGTGCCAATCATGGTAATGGGTACCCATGGTGGACAGTGTTGCCTGGAGCTTCCCGACTAAAACAAGCCTGGAAGCAGGAGCAGCATCTACTTCCGAAATGGCTTGCTTCCGGAAACTCTATGTATGAACAGTGCTCAGGCTGTTCGTTCATAGGGTCGCTATGAGTCGTCTATGACTCGACGGCACCAAACAACAACAATGATGACATAAATTACCATCAGAATCTGCACTCCTATTGGGCATTATACAACTTCTGAAACATTGGACTGATTCATAGCTGACCCTCAGTGGGTTTTCATAGGCAGTTAATCACACAGGAGGAGAGCCCATCTTTCTCCCGTGGTGCAGCTGGAAGAGTCAAACTGCACACCTTTGAGTGCAGGTTAAAGGACCAATTACAGGACACCACAATTCTCATTTTTTGTTCCTCCAACTTTTTCTTTTGTGTAGCACTTGTACTACAAATGATGAAAACTCAGTATCCCAATATGTGATATTGAAAGGCATCTAGAACAATCTATGCTGAAACTGTTGAGGTAGTAGTTTGTGTGGCATATGACAATTATTAAGTAATGCGCTTTCCTCAACTTTTTAAAACTTGCATAGCATCTCTCTGAGCTTTCTGTGGCACCCTAGGGCGGGTGCATTGGGGTATAATTTGCGCACTTAGGTCATAGGCTTTCTCTCCAAGATTAAACCATTTTTCCATGATTGTCTCCTTTGTATATGTGTGCATGTGTATGGAAATGTAAATAAACCCACAACCAAAGCAAATGTGAGTTCTTAAACAAATAAAACTTCATGATAAAAGATCTGGAATGATATGAACCAACCCAGTCTCTGTGGTTACCTCTAGGGAGACAAATAGCTTTGGAAGAAGATGGGTTGAAGGGGTACGTACGCTTTATCCATGTTGTTAAAATTATCCTTGAGGAGAAAGTTTTCATGTATAATTTATGTAACTAAACTTTTAAAAATTACAATTGTAATGCACTCATATAGAAAAATTTTACCACTTAAAACTCATTGAGTCATACTCACTCATGACTGACCCACTAGTGGCTTTTTTTGGAGGCCATAAATCCCATAGTAGGAGACTGCCCATCTTTCTCCCTTGAAGTAGGTGACAGAGTGGAACCACATGCCTTTGAAATGGCATCACAACTCCCTATCCCCAGGTCACGGTAAGTTCTATTCAGGAAAAGTCAGTTCTAAATTCCAATGAATGGCACATATTTATT
Organism: Elephantulus edwardii; assembly: GCF_000299155.1. NCBI lineage: Eukaryota > Metazoa > Chordata > Mammalia > Macroscelidea > Macroscelididae > Elephantulus > Elephantulus edwardii. The sequence goes on along the minus strand of NW_006399846.1, from coordinate 2,698,281 downwards.
AAAGTAGGCCAAGAGATGAGTGTTTCTCATTCACTTCTTCCTCACCACATTTTCCTTTTTAATAATCTTCCTTCTCCTAACTTCTTGTGACAGAGATTCTCAAGAGACCAGTGGCAGCTGCTGTCAAGCTGACTCTGACTCATTGTGACTTCATGTGTGTCACAGTTGGACTGTGCTCCACAGACTTCTTAATGGCAAATTTCCCAGAAATAGATCTACCGGCTTCTTTTCCAAAGTGCCTCTGAGGGGCTTGAACCTTCCAATCTTGCAGTTAGCAGTCAAGCCTGTTGATTGTACCACCTGGAATTACCAAGGCTTTTCCAAACTAAGCCTTTCCCACCACCTGACCAGATTATAACTGCTCACATTCCGCCCGCATCACACTCTGATGCTGTGGCAGAGTTGGTTGAGTGTCCACTAGACTCTACTCACTCTGGTCTGGAGCTGCTGCCTGGAAGGTGCTAGTCAAGAGTTGCCTTTCTCATCCTTCTCCTCAACCAGGTAGAGCCAGCCATACAGGATCCTACCAGTGAATGAAAGTGAAGCAGAACCCAATTCTAACTATAAGTCCTATGAAGCCATTCCCATCCTATAGTCAAGCATGACTGACCACCTCAGCTCTCTTTCTACTCATTTGTTGGCTCCTTTGTTCCTCATTTCCCCAGGTTGAAATAGAGCTGGAAGAATGGAAGAAAGATAAGAAACAAGCTATTCCATGTGAGAGAGAGGGAAGAGCAGAACGGACAGCAGTGTTGTGTTAAGAGCCACTGAGTTGACGATGACTCCTAGTGACCCTGTGAATAGATCTGAACCTTGCCCTGTGTGCGTCATCCTCACCATGTCTGTTATGCTCGAGTCCATTGGTATAGTCACTGCACTTCACTACGGGTTTCTTTCTCTGACACTTCTACCTTTCCCAGCATGAGGTCCGGTCCCTCCTGACAATGTATGCAAAGTCTGTGAGATGAAGTTTTACAATCTACTTTATATGATATGCTTCAGCCAGGAAACCACATTGTAGATAATGGTTTATGAATTGTCTTTACTGACAAATATATGAAACCTAAGGCGAGCAAGGATAAATGACATAGAACAATAGAATTTCAGGGCAGAATCATCCCTCTGCCTGTGAGTCATCAGACAGGCTAAGGGACTGATTGGTCTAAGGGCCTAATGACTTTTCAAATGTCCATCAGCTTAGCATCTTGCCCAGGTCTCCTCTCACCCTCTGTTTTCATAGTAATAGATGTTATAACATGCCTTCAAGTCAGAACCAACTTACAGCTGACCCTCCAATGGGTTTTCAAAGGCTGTAAACCACATGGAAGGAGCTGCCTATCTTTTTCTTGTGGAAGAACTGGTGGAGTCAACTTGTGTTCCTTTGGGCTGGCAGCACATGTCTTTACCATCAGGCCACTAGAGTTCTCATCTCACAGTAGAGGAGGAGAGAATAAAGGTCAAAAAATATGCCAAAGAACTCAGAACCCAGCCCTTAATAGTGAATGTCCAAGAAATACTAGATAATAAAGATGCTTAGCTCAGTCAGGAGAAGGATAGGCAATCTCTTCCCATGCGATTAACTGCCTCTGAAAACCTGCTGGAGGGTCAGCTATGGGTCTACTCTGACTCTGTGTTACACAACAAGAGAGCTCCAAAGCTCTAACACAAATAATATCATAATATTCCAGAAATTAAACTAGCTTCTTCTCACTTATTATGTAAGTCTCTGGCAATTCAGTTGCCTTCCTTTGCCTGTTCTCCCCTTTGCTTAAAGAGGAATTTTCTCAATCCCTAAGAAAGAGTCCAAGAGAATTATTTAGATTCTTTATCTATATTTTTTCCTTTCAAATGGTTTTTAACTTAATGCCTCTAAAAGAGGGTCTAAGGGACCTTTTACTCAGTTCCCAGGACATTCTGATAAATCACCAGAGGCTTTAATGGGAAGCAAGGACTGTGTCCTCCTTGGCCTAGAATGAGAGATCCAGACAGAATCCTTGTCTCCTCTGTTGGGCCTCCCTCTCTCCTGCTCTCTGTGACAGTCTCCCGGCTTCCTGTTGCTGTTGTCTCTGCCTTGTCAAAGGCATACAATTATGCATAATTTATTCCATATGTTTGTTTGTTGCGCCTGCCAGAGGCATCTGCCGTAAATGTTTCAATGCTTTAACTTTAGATGAGTTTTCTTTTGAAATAATTGTCCCCAGGGTAGTGCACTGAACAGTAAATTAACACCCATCTATCCACAGGCCTCCTTTTGGCAAAAGTTCTCCTAGCTTCAATGTTCACCATAAAATATTCATTAAATGGAGCCTCACGGCAGTGCCAGGCAGTGACAGGAGGACAGGTGCCTGCATCCACACTGGATAAATATTTGGATGACAACAAGTCCAACGAGGTAAACTCCTGGGACTAGTTCAATCACATTTTGTTTCAAACTCCTCTTGGTGGTGATGTTTTATAGAGGAAGATTCTCTTAGGACACACACATGCTATTTCTTCAGCTTGTTATATGCGTCTTGCTCCTCAACACAAAAATATGTTTTCCATTCTCTTTGAAGCCTTTGGTTATCTGGTTTTACCTGTGTCAATCCAATGTACCACCACGGACTCGTACTTTCTGTATCTCACACACTCTTTCATACACATGCTCACATACATTAACATACTCACGTGTATCCTTATGTTTTGAGATGGTCACCTATTTATTCAGTTAGTTAGTAATGAGCATAAGTATACCTTTTGTCCAATATTTATCTCTATAGTTCATAGCTGAGTCTTCCATAGATTTCTAATGATCTTCTGTAGGTTTCCAAAGGTATAAACTGCACCGGAAGAGATGGCCCATCTTTGTCTTGAAGAGTCACTGGTGGATTTGAGCCACCAGAGGTGTGGCTTCTGGATTAGAAAGCCCAGCTACCTATGGGCTAGCCCACCAGAGCTCGCTATGTTCTGCTAAGGAGTCATTATACACTTGGCTGCTATCTGTAAAGGTAGTCGTTTGAACCTAACTAGTGACTATATGGGAGAAAGATCTGTTAATCTCTTCCTGTAAAAACACTCACACCCAGGAACAAACCCTGCCACAAGGGTTACCATGCGCTGGAACAGGCATGAAGGCACACAATAAAAACAACAAAAATCTTCAATAGGGATTTGTATGGGGGTTTTCTTGGGGGACAGGGGCGAACTAGCACTGGCTTTTTTTTTTAATTTTACATTAGTTTGCATACAAAGTTCATATATATTATTTCATACTATCTTTAATTCACATTGTATTTCATACAATCATTCCTACTCACTGTTTTCTAAAATCAGTCACCATTAAGCCATGCCCCAATCATCCTTCAGCTTCTCAGAGTGAACACCCAGCTTGCAAAGTGCTCCAGGTCACTGGATTCTGAAGTTGTTTTGACTTAGTGACTGCAATTTCTTGCCAGTCATTTTTCAGTTGCTCTGTTTGTTTGCAAACTGCTCCATCCCCAGCAGAAGTTCTTTTCGTTAACATGTGACTCACTTTTTTTTTTTTTAAACAGTAACATTCCCCTCTTTAGCTCAATGTCCAAGGTGGGAAAATATACTTCCTGGCATCACTTATCAAATTATTTGGGGAGGGGGAGGGAGAAACTTACACAACAATGATTTTTTTTAAGTGAAATGGGGCAGGTAGGAAGGAAAATGTGCAGCAATGAATGAATGAAAATCCAATTTTTATGTAAACTTTCATTAAAATCACAAAAAGATTGGAGGGGGAAGCAAGTAATTTTTGGTTAAGTTGGATCACTAAGAGGCAACAGTAGGAGTCTGGAGAGAGGAAAGTAGACAGCTAGCCAGGATATCACCCCCCCCACACACACACACACACTCCCCAAGGTTCCTATAGTCCTAATCGTGTGCTGTTGCTAATTTCTGGGTAGTCTCATCATCCTGTTTGCTTTTTCTTCTCATGGAATATCTTTTTAACTTTATCTCTGAACTGTATTCTCTCTATTGAACTATCAGGTATGAGCCCTTTTTTTCTGATTTTACCCTAAAAATGCAAATACACACACACAAACACATTTAAATATCTAAAAAAAACCAAACAAAACACAACAACAACAACAAAACAAACATGGATTGGAATTGGAATAGACTGAGTCAAAGATTAGAGAGCTAAGAGGCAAAGACCCAGGCTGTTTCCTGACAACTTAAGAGTTTTATCATCCACTGAGAATTTATAGAAAAGATAATACCAACAAAGACATAAACTGTTCCAGGGGCAAAACCCCTAAAAATAACAAACCCTTAAACAACCCCAGCCTATATTTCATTATATGTTCCAGATTCCATACTCTTCCTTAGAAATACAATTTATAACTGTATTTATATTTATTCATTTTCCCTACTGTCTACTGAAACTCTTACTGTAAACTGAGCCAATTCAAACCACTGTTGTCGTCAGTGTAAATAGAGCATCACTCCACCAAAATTTATACAAAAGCCACCAAATAAAAAGTAGGGTAGAATTTTTGTCTCTTACCCGTCTTTCCAGCAAATACCACAGTTCTCCCCACCTCTAGTAAAGGAAATAAAAACCTACCATGACTTTTTAAGAGTCTTAGAAAATCAACTGAGGGAAAGCATTAGGGAGCCTGGGCGTCTCCTTTGGTCATGAGCCTGATCTCATGAATTACAGCTGGGCTCTGCCACATCTTAGCTGTACACTTAAGCAAGTTACTCAACTCTCTGAGTCTTCATTTCCTCATGCACAAATTGAGAAGAAGAATATCTTGAAGCTTAAAAGAATACCTGTATACACCTGTATGCACCTAGAAAATACTCCATATTTGTTACCTATAATTTCACCATTATCAGTATCCCTATCTCTGGTGTTCTTCTCCCATGGAACAGCTGGTGGATTTGAACCATGTGTCATTAGACTGGCAGCACAACTCCTTACCACCAAGTCACCAGAGATCCCTAGATAAATAAAGGATAGTTAAAGACCCAACCCTTAAAGAAAATAGCTTATGATAAACATTATCTCTTCAGTTCTAGGCATATTGTTGTTGTTAAGTACCATCAAGTCTTAGATGACTCATAGCAACCCTAAGAAGGAAAGACCTGAACACTTATATAACTTTCATTGTTTTCTCCAAGTTCATAAAGGTTTTGGAGTCAAGTCATTTCAGAAGCGGATTCCACTCCTGCTTCCAAGCTTGTTTAAATCAGGGAGCTCCACCAAACACTGTCCACCATGGGTAACCATTATGGCATTTAACACATCAATGTCACAGTGTTTAGCATCACAGCAACCATGAGTTACCTCTGTACAGCAAATGGACAGACTAGGGCTATACCACTTAGAAGAATGTTTGACCAAAACCCATTAAAACCAGGCCTGAGGGCCACAGATTAAAAATCACCAACTTTCAGAACTGCAGAGGAAGCTGAGGCAACAAAGACCAAAAAAAAACTCCAAAACAAAACAAAGCCCCAAACAAACATAATAGCATCAAGGTTCCAACTCCTAACGTGTCACCTTTAGGCCTTGTCACATTGTCCGTCCCTGATACGGATGTACTGTAGCATACAACAAAATGCACATTTGATCAGCATCATTGAATTATTCTCCAGGAAGCTTTATAGAGTTAAAATGCACAGCTTTTTCACTGTCATTAAACAGATCACAGTTAACATACTTCATGGCAGTACACTACATGTTTTCCCCCCCTAAGATCAAGAACAAGAAAAAGATATCTGCCCTTTCCATTTCTAGTCATCACTGTACAAGAGGATCTAGTCAGGCCAGTTAGGCATCCAAACGGAAAGGAAGAAATAAAGCTCTATTTGCAAAAGACACCATTTCATATAAAGAAAATCTTAAGGAAGCCACTAAAAAAACTATTAGTAGCAATAAGTGAATTCAATAAAGTTACAAGATATAATATTTTTATAAAAATAAACTATTTCTGTAGCAGTTTTCTACATTATTGTATTTCTCTACCAATTTAACTAGCAATATTTTTCCTCCAAATTTCCAAAGATGAAATTGAGAAAATATTTACATTAAAATAGCATTAAAAGAATACTTTAAAAAAAAAACAACTAGAAAGAAAAACTTGTAACTTTTAAAACCACGAGATCTAACTAAATATAAAGATATACCATGGTCATGGATCACAGCAGTTAATATTATTAAAATGACAACACTCCCTGAATCAGATTTAATTCTTTATTAAAAATCTTAACTTTCCCCCCTCTTTTGTAGAAATTGACAGCTAGTTATAAAATTCATATGGAAATGAAAGGAACTAAAATAGTCTAAACAGCTCTGAAGAAGAAACACAAAGCCAGCAGACTCTTCCCCCAGATTTAAAACGTACTACACAATTGCTGCAACCAATAAAGTGAGATACTGGCATGGGAATTGAGATATAGGTTACGACAACTAAATATAGGGGAAAGAGCCAACAACAAATGATGATGGGACAACTGGATTTTCATATACAGAAAAATGACACTTTCCTTTAACTCAAAATGGATCATAGGTCTAAATGTAAGAACTAAAATAATAAAAATCTTAAAAGGAAACATAGAACCAGCAGAGATTTGAAAAGACAGGGGAATGGTGGGCACAGTCCAATAGTGTTTAATTTTATAAAACACAATGTATGGGAACGATTATAAGAAACCTAGTGTCATTGAAGGAAAGTGTGAAACACACACACACAGCCACTGTGTACGTGAATGAAACACAAAGTATATAAATAATTATATGAACACCAATAAAAATACTGAGGTGGGGAGGAAGAAAACAAAGGAGTACATATTTTACAATATTAGATTATGCAATGGTTTTTCTTCTGTGCACATGGGCAAAAGAAAAGCCAGATAAAGTGAACTATATCAATATTAAAAGCTTTTGTTCTTAAATGATATCTTCAACAAAGTAAAAACATAATGAACAGAATTGGAGAAACCATTTGCAAATTATGGGGAAAAAATATAGATCAATAAAAAGACAATTTCACTTTTAAATGTATTCAAAGGTTTTGAATAAGTGTCTCTAATAAGACACATAAATGTCCCGAAATCACATAAAGAGTTAAGCATTATTAGTCCTTGCAGTTATCGTTGTCGTTGTTGTTAGGTGTCATCGAGTCAAGCATGACTCATAGTGACCCCATGAACAAAAAACCTGAACCCTGTTCTATCCTGCACCATCCTTACACTTCCTGACACACCAGAGCCAATTGCAGCAGTCTCTCAACCCTTGCCAACATCATTTCCCTTTCCAAGGAATAGCCCCTCCTAGCAATATGTCCCAAGTATGTGAAGTGAATGAAAGCTTATCATTCATGCCTCCAAAGAGCACTCTGAATGCACCCTCACCAAGACATATCTGTTTGTTCTCTTGGCTGTCCATGGGATGTTCAGTGCTCTTCTCCAACACAATAGTTCAAAGATGTCAGTTCTTTTTCTGTCATCCTTATTCATTGTTCAGATCTCAGATGCATAGCTAGTAATCAGAAATACTATAGCTGTGGGTGGGAGCTGATTAACTGTCTCTGATTTAGCTTACAATCAGCTGTGGAGGGGGAAGCCTCTTGTGTGGGCAAGCAGGATCTAGTGGGCAGGTCTTTGTATTTAAAAATCAGTTGGGAAAAAATTACTGTTTGGAGAGAGCACTGTTCTAAATGGTGCAGCACGTGTCTGTCAGTTTACTATACTGAGATTACTTGAGGTTGCTGTGATACTGAAATCTGTGCTACTGGGTGTCAAATGCCAAAAGAGTTTCCCATTGTGGATAGGTTTTTGTGGAGCTCCCTGATTAAAACAGACTGTTGTTGTTGTTATGTGCCGTCGAGTCATTTGTGACTCATAGTGACCCTATGCACAACAGCCCTAAACCCTGCTCTATCCTGTGCCAATCGCACTGCCTCCGACACACCCATCTCGATTACCCCACTCACCGAATCAATCCATCTCATAGAGGGTCTTCCCCTCCTGCGCCATCCCTCCACCCTCCCAAGCATGACGTCCCTCTCCAAGACCCGTCCCTCCTGGCAACATACCCAAAGTATGTCAGACGAAGCCCCAGAATCCTTGCCTCCAAGGAGTTGCTTGGTTTAATCCTCTCCAGGATGAATCTGTTTGTTTTCCTGGCAGTCCATGGTACATTCAATACTCTTCTCTAGCACCACAGCTCAAAAGCATCCACTCTCCTTCTGTCCTTCCTAGTCATTGTCCAACTCTCTGATGTATAACAAGTGATTGCAAAGACCATGGCCTGTATCAGGTGGACCTTAGTCTCCAGAGAGACACCGTTGCTCTTGAGTACTTTAGAGAGGTCAGTAACAGCAGACTTTCCCATCGCAATACGCTTTTTCATTTCCTGACTGCTGGTGCCAAGAGTGTTGACTGTGGAGCGGAGCAAACTGAAGCTGTGAACAATTTCAATCTCTTTGCCATCCATCCTGATGCTACTAATTGGTCCAGACTAGGAAGCCAAAATAACTAAATAACATAGGCTTTTGAAAACTCTATGAACACTACACAAAGAAGATAGTGATAATTCATTAGTATATGAAAATTAAAACCAAAATGAAATACCTCTTCATAATCACTCGCCCCAAGTTCACGGTTGTCATGAATCAATTCTAATCATAGTTACCTTATAGGACAGAGGTTTTCAAGGTTATAAATCTCTGTGGAAGCAGATTGCTACACCTTCTTCCCATGGAGCAACTGGATTATCTGAACCGGTGACTTTTGGTTAGCAGCAAAATGATTTAAGCACTGTGCAACTAGAATTCCTTCAAACCCAGTTGTAGCAACCCTATGAAGAACAAATCTGAATCTTGCTCTTCCCTGCACCATCCTAGTGATATGCTTGAACTCATTGTTACAATCACTGTGTCAATCCACCTGGTTGAGGTTCTCCTCTCTTTCTCTGACCCTCCACCTTCCCTAGCAGGATATATTTTTCTAAATAATAACTCTTCCTGATAACATGTCCAAAGTATGTAAGATGAAGTTTAACCACCTTTTCTTCTAAGGAACACCCTAGTTGTACTTATTCCCAGACAGTTCTTTCTGAAGTCCATGGGATATTCAGCACTCTTCTGCAACATCATAATTCAAAGAATCGATATAGTCAAAAGGATAGATTGTAAAAAATGTTGAAGAGAATAAAGAGAAATTAGGACCCTTATACATTGCTGGTGGAAATGTAAAATGATATACTGCCTTTAGGGAAAAGTATGGCAGTTCTACAAATGTTAAACACAGAGCCACTATGATTTTGTTGTTACTATATGTACCAGCAGTCAGGAAATCAAAAAAACGTATTGTGATGGGAAAGTCTGCTGTTAGGGACCTCTCTAAAGTACTCAAGAGCAACAGTGTCTCTCTGGAGACTAAGGTGCGCCTGATACAGGCCATGGTCTTTGCAATCACTTGTTATGCATCAGAGAGTTGGATAATGACTAGGGAGGACAGAAGGAGAATTGATGCCTTTGAGCTGTGGTGCTGGAGAAGAGTATTGACTGTACCATGGACTGCCAAGAAAACAAACAGATTCATCCTGGAAAGGGTCAAACCAAGTTACTCCTTGGAGGCAAGGATTCTAGGGCTTCGTCTGACATACTTTGGACATGTTGCAAGGAGGGTGGAGGGACGGTGCAGGAGGGGAAGACCCTCTATGAGGTGGATTGATTCAGTGACTGGGGTAATCGGGATGAGTGTGTCGGAGACAGTGAGATTGGCACAGGATAGAGCAGGGTTTAGGGCTGTTGTACATAGGGTCACTATGAGTTGCAAACAACTCAACGGCACATAACAACAACAACAACAACATATGATTCAACCATCTTTAGAAAAGAGTATAACAATTCTACAAACTTTAAGCACAAAGTTATCATGTTTTGTTATTAATATAGGTCCCACTTTTATGTACACACTCAGTGCTGTTGCTGCTGTTTACCATTAAGTCAGAACTGATTTACAGCTGACACTCCAGCAGATTTTCAGAGGTAGCAAACCACAGGGAAAGAAATTACCCATCTTCCCAATATATTTGAACTCTGTGCCATTGGGTTACTAGTACAGCTCCTTACCACTAATCCACCAGAGCTCCCTATACACTCAGAAGAAACCAAAATATAACTCTACACAAAATCTTAAATGAATGCTTATAATAGCATTATTGACAGTAGTCACAAAGAGGAAATAACTCAAGTGTTCATCACTAGATTAAGGAGTAAAAAAAAAAAAAATTGAGATCTGGTAGTGTGACATGTTGTGTCTTGTACAGCAAACTGAAAGGTTGATGGTTTGTACCAACCAGGACACCACAGGAGATAAACGGGCCATCTTTTCCCTTTAATACTTACAGCCTGAGAAACCCAAAGAAGAGTCACTAGGAATAAGAAATAGCAGTGGATTTGATTGGGATTTTTTATACACAGAATAAGACAGTATATGACAGGTAAACAGAAATTCCAATATATGCCACAACATGGATAAATCTTAAAAACATTATTCTCAGTGAAAGAAGCTAGTTACCAAAAAAGCCACATAAATATGATTCCATAGATATGAAATGTCAAGAATAGACAAGTCAATACAGACAGTGGTGACACAGGGCTCTAGAGCCGGAGGTGGGACATAGGAAGACGAGGTGCTTAACAGGATTTCTTTGCAGAATGAAAGAGAGAAAAAAATGAGTTTGTGGGAGCTACTGCAAAAGTCTATAAATAAAATAAACTGTTGAATGATGCACTTTAAATGAATGATAATTTTTTTGTATGAACGCTGTTTCTCAATAAATGTGTTTTTGTTTTAAAGGATTCAGTAGCTTTAAAATGAAAAAAAAATTAAAAAGATACAATGGGCCTTGGGGATTAGGCAGAGCTGGGTTTTGATTGCCAGTTCCACCACATTTGGTCTTGGGCAAGTTCCTGTTACTAATCTACGCCTCAATAAGTGGGAGCTCCACATCACAACAGCACAGAAAGAAATCAGTTGGCCTAGTAGACAGAAAGTGATGCTCCCAAGCCAAAGGTGGGTGACTTTAATCCACAGCCCTCAGGCTTGTTTTTAATTGTTTTTGGTGAAAAATTCTTCTAGGTTGTATTAACCCTGGTATGTCCACTTGCTGTTCAGTGGTAACTCATGGTTGCTGTGAAGCTGAACACTGTGACACTGAAGTGTCAAATGCAACAATGGTTACCCATAATGAACAGTGTTTGGTGGAGCTTCCCAATTAAAACAAGCCTGGAAGCAGGAGTGATATCCACTTCCGAAATAGCTTGCCTCCGGAAAAATCTATGAACTTGAAGAAAGGATGAAAGTTATACAAGTGCCCAGGTCTTTTGCTCATATGGTCGCTATGGGTTGCCTACAACTTGATGGCATTTAACAACAACAACACCTCATTCAACCAGAAGGAAAGTAAGGAGAGATACTAGCCTTAGGGTGCAGTGAAGGCAGAACCAAAATAATCCTCTGGGATGAAAGAACACCCAAGACCACCAGCTGGACTTAATTATTGTGGATTCCTCAGGAGAAGGTCCCTTTCCTAATTATCACATCCATAATGGTGCCACAGGGAGTACCGCATTATACAGCTCCTCAAAGCCATGTGGTGGACCTCTTCCCACAGCCAAGAGCAATATCCCTCCCACTAGACAACGGTACAACTCCATCCTTTGTCTCCTGCCTATGCTTGATTTACAGAAAAAAGCAAAAAAAAAAAAAAAAAACCCCAAAAAGCAGGTATAACACTAATGAAGCTGAAGATATATAACAAGGATGCTGACAATCAAATTTCAGGCCATTTTGATCTTACTCTGTTCTTCTGAGTAGGTCATTTCCTCCTAGTACTCACAGGCATTAGATGCTTTGTGTTTTGCATTCTCTACAGTGTAATGAAAATAGATGTTGAATGCTAAAACATAAACATATGTATCATTCATAATGCATTCAGATGTTTTTTAATTATTGATGGTTCCAGAAAGTTATTTGACTTATCATGCATATAGAGCCAAGTAATGTTTATATTAGAACCACAGCCTCAATGGACACAATTCCAGCTCCTGGGCATTCCCGTCTGTGGAATTAAAATTAAATGAGTCAGTGGTCAATAAAAGTTACATGTGATTTCCATAAAATCATCCATTGTCTATTGCTCTAGAGTGGAGAAAGAGGGCTGCATGGAGTGGCTGAAGCTGACAGTACATGCAACGCCTGCTTCCTGATGAGGGGGGTGGGGATGATTAGTGTTTCCTAAGAATGAATTGATTATTTCCCTGAATAACTGGTGGTCTTGGATTTGCTCTTTGTCTAGGAAAAAAATAACTCCGGAGGCCACCCTTCTTCTCCTTCTCTTCAGTTTAAGACCTGTTTAAAATAAAATGCCAGTATTCTGGGCTCAAAAACACCACATTCTTCTGTTTTGGTGCTTGCATAAATTTGCATGTTAACATGAAAGGTTCCAACTTAATGTAAAATGAAATGAAATTTGAATTCAAATCCAAGATTGAGAAAAGACACATGTAGAAACAACAGATTTTCAATCTTATTGATTTTTTTTTTCTGGAATGAGATTAGGAAAGATACAAACACATGCACACTTAGGTTTCAAAGAGTAGCATTCAGAGACAAAGATGGCCAAAGAAAGTCCTTCATAATAGCAAAGAAAGTACACACACACACACACACACACACACACACACACACACACACACGTATCACCACACCAAAGAAAGTGCACACACACATACATACACAGTATTTACAGATCCCATCATGTTAAAGTTTTGTTTCAATATCTGAATGAGATCATGAGCTCAGAAAAATAATGCTGAAGTTCACTGTCACATTCCTATGTTCAGAAGCCCAGGGATGAATGTGACTCTGCCAACCCTTAGATCTCTTTCTTGCTTTCTCCTTTAGCTTCCCTGTTGCACTTCAAAGCAGTATAGGTGCACAGACACTAGTAAACAGACTCGGGTTAGTATTCCAAATCCATCCACCATTTACTACTGGCTGTGTTACCTCTGGCAAATGATTTAATTTCTGGATAAAACTTTTCATGGCTTCAGTGTAAATAACAATAGTGCTGACCTTTTTGATTTATTGTGATGACTGAACGCAATAGTCTAATTCACTTTGCACAGTGCCTAGCACAGAAGCAACCTTTGATAAGACTTAGCTGCTATTGTGGTACTAGATACAGCTGTTGTTGTTGGGCACATAGGTGATGGAGTCTGGAGAAACTAGTCCTGAATTCTCTTTTTAATATGCCATCCTATTTCATTCAGACAGTGCCACGATGATAAGTCATGACCTATCACCCATGAGCTCTGCTGGTAGGAAAATGGGATACGTCATTCTCTCATTCTGTTTTGTCCAATATCAACTTCTTCTTACAGCCTGACCATCTATTCACAGGGGCATCCAGATACAAAGAGAACAGGGTCTTTAAAATAAAGAGAACAAAGTGCAAAGGCACCAGCATCTTACCTCATCATCACTCTCCGTCCTGTCTGTTTCCAACTTCTGGACAACTGACTTGTCACTTTGATTTAGCATTTTCTCTCGAACCCTGGTTTCATATTCAGGCCTGGAGTGCTCCTGAAACCCAGAGTCCAAGAGTGGTTAGTAAGCTGGAGAAGAGTAACCAGGGCCTACAGATGATACCAGAAGTCACACGCACATTGAATTCAGGGTTTAGGATCAGGTGCTATGGACATGAATTGTCACACCACACACAATTACATGGAGTCTAGACCAGTAATACAATGTGACAGGGAGAGAAGGGACACACGAGACTTGCTATCACACTGAAGACCAAACCTTGGCACGCTCCTGGGGACAGCGCCGATGTTGAGAAAGAGAGAGGAAATGTTAACTGCACAGCTTAAACAAAGAGAAGCCACATGCTTTGCACAGAAGTTTGACCAAAGGCAGGAAGGTACATCTGGTCAGCCCACCCAAATGTGCTCACATCCCAAAGTTTCAATGAGCAAAATCACAGCCAGAGAAACAGATACAGCCCATATCTGAAAGTTGGGGCATGGGCAAAACCTCTTCCTTGCACGATTAACCTACAAGCAAAATGGTGCCCAGTAAACATCATCAAAGTCCAAAGTGGCCTTGGGGAATCTTTAAACTCACTTGTCTAAACCTGTTTCCCATATAGCCTTGATGAGTAACTCATTGGCAAGTGCACTAATGCTCAGGAGACATCACTGGGCCATTTCACAATACAAACCTGAAGAGTGAGTCATGGGCCGGGGAAGAGCACCTAAACTCATCAAAAAATCCAGCGCGTCAAATCAGTGCAGATGTGGGGATAGGAAGGTCCATGACTCACTTCAAACAGAATTTAACAGTGTACACCTGGCCTCATTGGCAGGTTTTCCCTGCAGCTTCCAGCTCAAGGCTGGATATCTACTGGGGTGAGAACTTCCTGTTTCTGCATCATTTACTGATAACTCCTAGGTTCAATGCTGGTTCTCAGTGGACTCCACTGTTCCTCTGAAATGAAAACATTCATTTTCTTATCACTGGCCTCATTTCAGAGCCCCCAAAGGCTTGCAAACTAAGCCAAAGTGATTGGACAGGAGGGGCCATGAAAGCAATGATAAGCATAACCAACATAACGTGGTGATAGTATCCAAGCTTTTAAAGTCATCACCTTAATCTCCACAAGAACATTCACCCACACTTCCAGGAAACCATCTGTGAGTTTTTTAGTATAAATCTTGGGGAGAGTGACAGGAAAGCTTCTTTGCTCTTGGAATTCCTAGAATTTGTAAGCTTATGCCACACATTCTAGCTTAAAATTACTAATGTTATTATGTCCTCTTGTGGTTGCTGTTTACTTGTTGGGGAGCTTCAATGCATGGCAACATTACGGGAAAGAACAAAGCATTGCCTAGCTCTTCACATCTGCGGCAATTGTGGCTTCCGATTAGAAACTCATCTTTCAACCCTGTAATGGGCAACATTTTGTTGTGACTTCTAATGTTTTCATTGACAAAATTTCAGGAATAAATCACGAGACCTTTCTTATTAGTATGTCTTTGTGTAGAAGTTCCAGGGGAACTTGGCCACCACAGACAGGTGACCGTTCTGGTATTTGAAACATCAGTGGTACAGCTTTTAGCCGCACAGTAACAAGCAAGTCGTCATCGTGCAACAGAATGACAGATGTAAGAAGTGGTGGTGGACTGTTTTCTTGCTGTTTTATTTGTTCTTTTATTTGTAGTTACCCAGTCTCTGTTACTTTACACTTGTAGTAGTAATTATCACCATATCAAGTACAAAGAAATCTCTAATGTTTGTAAAATTAACTTCATTTTTGTCTTTTGCCTTCATCTGTTTTCTAATAGTATTTCTTAAGGTGTCTGGCAAGAAATTTTCAGCTAAAAATACAAGTTTCAGAGTCTAAAATAAAGGGAACTATCACATATCAGCTCTATGAGTCATAATGTGCACACTAAAAGCTCTAAAAAGAGTCTTATTGTAAAGATACTTGCTTAATGTTCTTAAACACCCTCCTTGCCCACAGAATACTGTCCTGCAGGGATATTGCACTTAGAAGGTTTCTTTCATGGCTTATAGCTTCTGTACTTTTGGTTGTTTTTCCTTTACCATGTTGTTGTTGTTGTGTTCCATCGAATAGGAACCAACCCATAGGTGCCTCTCAAGTGGGTTTTCAGAGGCAGTTAATCACATGGGAGGAGATTTCCCACACTTCTCCAGCAGAGCAGCTAGTGGCCTCGGACCATGTGCCTTCAGGATTGCAGCACAGCTTCTTGTCACTAGGCCACCAGAGCTCTGTCTAACAGAAATCTCAACAATCTTCTGTTAGAGAGGGTGTCTCCACTCTCTTAGCCTACAAAATGCGGGAAAGAGATTTTTTTTGGCTGACTGGCAGGGTGCCCTTAATCAGCCTCTCGTATTCTAAAGGCATGCCATGAGGTCACACAGAGACATTTCCTCACAACCTGTCCTTGTAGCTGTGACCCACCTCTCCCACACTGGGCCCCAGTTTAGATTCTCCTCATCTGTTTAGAACAAGCCTGGTTCTCTTGGAACACAAACAGGAAACCAGGATAGTCAACGCAGAGCCTTAGGCTGCTCTGAACTCTGGCTGAAGTAAATAAAAACGAGAACCTTCCCATCCAGCCAAGCAGATTGGGTGAGGCCACAGAATTCCTAAAAGGTAACTAAACTCCTGTGCAGAGCAGAATCTAGACTCTGCGAGCGTTGCCCAGCATGCCCAGCCGTGAGCACGACAGTCTTATTTCTGATGTCCCCAGATACTGTGAGGGATTGCTCACTCCTTTCCTAACCTTGTAAGAAATGGGTCTCCAGTCCTTTATCAGCATCTCCCTGGTTTCAACCTGAACTTGAGACACTTGCTTATCTCCCTTCCCCTGGGATGTTATTTTTATTGTTGAGTGCCTTCAAGTAAATTTTGGCTCAAAGTAGCCCCATGGGACAGAACTGAACTTCCTAAAACAGATCTTTCTTTTCTCTTATTTTCTACTGTGCAGCTGCTGAGTCAGTGTGAACCTTTCAGTCAGCAGTCAGGAGCTTAACTATTGTGCCACCAGGACAATCCCTCTTAAGACAGCCTGCAAGTCAGGGGACCTCTCAGGTAGAAGAGATGGAGGGTGAGTGAGCTTGGGTCTAGCTAGAAGCAGAACCTTCCTTCAATTCAAAGAGGTGAGGGTCACATGGGAGAATAATGTACTGGGCTACAGAGAGCTAACCTCTGATCTCAGGAGTATTCCTGGAAAAGAAGTTTGGTCAAAATAGAACAAAGGTCAGTCATAACCTTCAAGGATCCCTGCCTTTTTCTTCCTAATATGCAAGTAACATTTATAATTTTTGTCCCTCAATTTAAGAATATAAAACTTCGCACAACGTCTTATGTAGGTCATAGAACTCTTACCCAAGTCAGTTATGCCTTCCCATGCATGACCTACAGGAACCTAGACTGGCAATCAGTACCCTCCCAAACCTGGCCACTAGCCTATATGTATTGCTTTGTCTTGCAGTCCATCTCAATTCTTGTTCCTGGCCACAAACTGGACTTTCTGGACTTTTCTCATTTACATCCTGGTCTTGCCCAGCCTAAGGTTTTTATTGACCGCTTCTTCCTGGAGGTCCATTTTTTCTTTTCATTTTTTTAAATTTTATTTTCTATTGGTTTACATACAAAGTTCATCAAGTTCATGTACATTGTTTTTTCACACCTGATCTTTCACTTGGGGTTTTACTTGGGGTCCCTTTTTGCCCATTAATTCCCACTGAAATTTATGTAACGTCTGTGATTTTAAAATATTAGTTTCCTCTTCCTATATTGGCCAGAGACTTTTTCTCCCATATTCTCTATTATTTTGTCAATATTTAATGACCAAACAGCATTCTTGTGGAATTTAACCCTCAAGGTCAGTGACAATGTCTTAATAAGTACAATATTGACCACATTTAACCAAGCCAAACCAAGCAAACAAAAAACTCATCCAGCTGCACTCCTAGTGGCCCCATGTGCTTCGCAGGAGAATTGCTCCATAGAGATGTTATGACTGTGATCTTTTTTTGGAAGCAGATTGCCAAGCCTTTTCTCTGAGGCACCTATAGTAGTATAGAGCTCATCACCACCACCAGCACCTGCCCCTCCCTTGGGCTCTCCTCCTCCAAAATATCTGGCACACAGTAGTTCCTTAATGAACATGTTCAGAATGGAAGTGAATTCCAAGTGAACCTAAGAGCTAAGTCTGGAATCTACATGCATAGAAGAAAAATAGATGGCTAGCCACTTTTCTTGTCAATCAGCCTTGTCCTGGGCAGGGCATAGACCAGGTTACAACTACTGTATAGAATCGTCAGGCCTTGCAAGAATTTTCCCCTAGAGTCTATCAGTAATGTCGCCTTGAGCCATAGGTAAGTTCAATCTTGGCCAGGCTTTCTCAGTCCACACTTCCTCCAAGCGTGTACTTCTGAAGAGGTTACCATGGTTCATTGAGTTAAACAGAAAACAGGAAATCTGGCTACAAAATTAGAAATTAATCTCATTCCTGCACCTGAGATTTCAAGGGTATTGAGTCATAACTGAAGCCATTATGTATGTGTGTTTACACTTCTCTGAAACAGAGACTTGCTGGCTTTCTCAACTCTACTCAGCAGACACACTTAGCTTGTCTCTGGCCCCACGGAGGCTTGGATGCTAGGATGTTTCTTCTTGTCCTCTGTGGAAACATCCTTGCCCCCACTTTAGGAGAGTAGGAACTTCACTTCCTCTCCAGCCTTCCCGCACTAAGCCAAAAACGCCTTTCCGTCTGTCTCTCTCTGATATATCCTAGCTAAATCAAGTAAGATCAGTGGGGCAAAGATGTTGTAGCTACATCACCTGCTCTTACTATCACAAGTGATAATTTAAACATTATTCCCTAAAAAAAAAAAAGAAAGAAATTGCCTTTATCTCTCTCTATTGTTCATCTTAATAATTAATTTTCATTATCTCAGAAAGTAGAATCCTTTTTTACCTTCTCTAAGTTGTCACAAAATCCTTGATGGCATAGGTTTTAAGATATATGATCAAAACACAGTAATAGAATAGAGTGGGAACATGCATTCATCATGCAGTAATATAATTTGGTGGGATGGGATGGAATCGTATAAAGGTAGGATGAAGCCACACTGCTTTGAGGCAAGGTAATTTGGATTGGCAAGACTCCATTTCATGAGGCTGCTTTGCAGACAAGGCTGCTTCTCAGACCCTCTGTTCAAAGATAAGCTGACCCACTAGCAGATTAAAAGGACAAAAATGAGGTCACAATAGACGTGGAAAATTGCAAAAGCTAAGAAAAAAGACTACTGTATTTTATGCAAAGAACATGTGCAAACTATCCAACCCCATAGTATTATTATTCATTTCCTACATGTGCTATGTGTGCTATGTGGGTGCATTTTTTTTGTAGAACTACAGTAAATTTGGAGTATTGCTTGCTTGGACATAAAACTTGAGTTCCAAAAGGTCAACGGTCCTGAGTTCAAGCCAATTAAGAGTAAGAAAAAAGTCCATGCATCCACCATGATGCCGGTGGTCAGTCTTTGCAAGAGAGACTCATACAACTGAGTCCTTTTAGACTCTCTCTTCAATGCCCATTTACAAAGATTAGCTGGTAGAGGTACCTACTCTACCTTCAAATTTGCTGTTCAGTCAGTGATGACATACTGTGTCAATAGACCTTAGAAGTTTTAATAGTCAAAAATAGTGAGCTTCTTGAGATTGGAAGTCAAAGGATTAGAAGGCTGAGTGAAAGTGAGACTGTTTTCTGAAAAAGGAGGAGTTACATAGAAATGGGGAACCATGAGAAACCATGCACAATCAACTCACTGATCTCAAAAGGGCTCTGAGGAAAGTTGGTTTCCTTTCTGTAAAACTATAGTCCAAAGAGCTTACTCTTTCCTTTAGGTAACACTCCAGTTGCACACAGTACATTGGCTAACATCGCAGGCAGTTTAATAGTCTTTGCTGTTCTTCTGGTGTCAAAGGCAACCAATATCTGGCTCTCATGCTTCTACAACTTTATCCCCCAGTAAGGTCACAAAGGCATTTTGACATATATGTCCCCTGGGTCATACTAGAGTTATTCTTATTTTTTAATTCCATACTCATCAAGATGAATGATATGGGAAGTAAATGCATATTGAGTTAAATCTCAAAGCTGCTACAAAGGCTTGTTGCCTCTTGTATCACTTGTTTTCCTAGGACAGGATACTGGAACATCAAACTATCCCTTGGGCCAAATGTCTTACATTCAAGGAAGAGAGAGGATAGGAATGCCTTGCCTCAGTGCAAAACAAATCAATTAACACTGAGTTCATGGAGTCAATCTTATTTCTTAAAACAACAAAAACAACAAATCAGCCACATGGATATCTAGCACGTTGACTGGCTTATGTGACAGCAAACACATGTGACTCTCTCACACATCAAAACAGACCCTTTCAAGGATTAAGGTAAAGCAAGGACCAGGGAAGTATGTATGAGAACTCACTTCTTCCTCTTCTATACCCGTCAGGTCCCAGAAGTAGCCCAGTCGCATCTGTAATCTCTTCCAATTCTCCAGAAACATGGTAGCTTTTGAAAAGAAAGTAAAGAAGTTATGTTAAAAGAGGGGATAAATAATGGACAAGGCATGGAAACAGATGAGGGAGAGAACTGTTGTTGTTATGTGCCGTCGAGTCGTTTCCGACTCATAGCGACACTATGCACAACAGCCCTAAACCCTGCTCTATCCTGCGCCAACCGCACCGCCTCTGACACGCCCATCCCGATTACCCCAGTCACCGAATCAATCCATCTCATAGAGGGTCTTCCCCTCCTGCGTTGTCCCTCAACCCTCCCAAGCATGATGTCCCTCTCCAAGGCCCCATCCCTCCTGGCAACATGTCCAAAGTATGTCAGACGAAGCCCCAGAATCCTTGCCTCCAAGGAGTAGCTTGGTTTAATCCTCTCCAAGACAAATCCGTTTGTCTTCCTGGCAGTCCAGGATACATTCAGTACTCTTCTCCAGTACCACAGCTCAAAAGCATCCACTCTCCTTTTGTCCTCCCTAGTCATTGTCCGACTCTCTGATGCATAACAAGCGACTGCAAATATCATGGCCTGTATCAGGCGCACCTTAGTCTCCAGAGAGACATTGTTGCTCCTGAGTACTTTAGAGAGGTCCCTAACAGCAGACTTTCCCATCGCGATACGCTTTTTGATTTCCTGACTGCTGGTGCCAAGAGTGTTGACTGTGGAGCCGAGCAAACTGAAGCTGTGAACAATCTCAATCTCTTCGCCATCCATCCTGACGCTGCCAATTGGTCCAGTGGTGAGAATCTTTGTCTTCTTGACATTGAGCCTCAGTCCATACTGAAGGCTGCAGTCCTTGACCCTTCGCAGCAAGTGCATGAGGTCCTCCTCAGTTTCAGCAAGCAGGGTTGTGTCATCTGCATAATGCAGATTGTTAATAGATCTTCCACCAATCCTGATGCCACAATTCTCCTCATAGAGCCCAGCCTCTCGGATAATCTGCTCTGCATACATGTTGAAAAGGTATGGAGACAGGATGCTTCCCTGGCGCACACCCTTCCCAATTTTGAACCATGCAGTATGGTTAGGTATCATTTACATGACAAGAGTCCAGAATAAGAGCTGCATAGTAAAGTGGACTTGGGGAGGGGGGGTGTTTATATAACAATGAAAGAATTTTTTTTTCCAAAGAGAAAAGTGAATGGGGGTGGGGGGGGCAGGGAAGAAAATGTGCAACAATGAATGAATGGGAATCCAAGTCCTTATAATCTTTCATTTAAATCTCAATAAAATAAAAAAGAAAAGGAAAAAAAAAATAGAAGTTCTGTTATTTCTGGAAGAGTAGATTCTGAATATGTTTTGGATTCACCAAAGGAAACAGAAGATAAATTTATATAGTTCAAATTCAAGGTCTCTCTTTAAAGCATTTATTCTCTTCCTTCTACTTCTAGTTCAAACACTAAAACATTTCACATCCTTAAAAGGTAATAAGCATGTTAATATTTTGTAATTAGAAATTAATAAAAATGTTAAAAATTGTATTCTCTCTCTCACATATACACACACACACCCCCACACACACGCACACGCACACACACACAGAGCCTTTTTCCTACTTATTTGCAAGAAAAAGGTTATCACAGAGTCCAAGAAATAAAAGAAGGATGAAAAAAGAAAAAAACAATAACAGGAGACTTAGAAAGGTTTGGGGGTTTTTAATCTTTCTTTTACTTCATCTTGCCTTTACATAGATTCTTTATGTCTTAAGTACTACTTACGCTTTCTGGACATGAACCATGTCATTGTGGAATATATAAAAGTCTTCTAATAATTCTACCCAACTCCAGAGTCTCAGCCTTTTAGCCTAGCTCTGTATGCAGCTGATACAACAATCTCCCTTAAGTAGCATCCATTTTTCTATATTCTGGAAATATTTATGGAAACTATACCATTCCTATACATTAGCCATTTCACTTTCCCTAAGCACATCTAACATTAAGAGGAAGCTCAACACGCTCCAGAGGACCTAACACCATCTCCTGCCCCCAGCCATGACTTACTATACTAGAGTGAGCACCAGATCCGGGACCTGCTACCAGAGGACCAGACAAATTCTCTCTTTTTAAAAGAAGAGATAAGAGAAGTCATGCAACAGTACAAAGGAGATATGAGAGAGTTTTGGTTTCTGAAAGCCCCTCCAGAACCAGATCCCAAGAGGCATACTTATATTTAATTTCTGACATTTAGGAGTCTGTCTTTTGCTTTCTTATAATTTGAGCTTTCCCATTTGAGTAAATTGGAGTGAATTTGTAATCCAGACAAAAATAAACCCCAACTAAGACATCTACAATGCACAAAACACTCTTTATGTAGAGTGGGGGAAATTGGATAAATCTTCTGTGTATTTTGCTCTCAAGTGGTTTACAGTCTACAAGGAGGGATTATAAATAACTACAGTACACGGAATAAAGTCATCAGGAATAAAAAGCTGTGGGCATGTGGAGAACAGAGTACTAGCTGCCAGAGAAGGTTTTGACCTGAATGCTAAAAACAATGGACGTTGGGGAATGGAGAATGACCACACTTATCTGCCTTAACTTTCAAAAGTTCTGGTGGTCTAGTGGGTAAAGAGTTATACTTCCCTACAACCAGGAGAAGATAAAGTAGTTGAATGGGATCTTCTAAGAATCAAATCCCTATGCACATGCAAAAACTTCTCCAACAGGGTAAAAAGGGAAGCCCCTGACTGGGAAAAAGTATTTGGTAATGGCATATCAGGTAAAGGACTTACATCCAGAATTTATTAAATACTTGAGCACCACAACAAGATAAAAGTAAATAATCCAATAGAAAAATGGGCACAGGATATGGACAGACACTTCACCAAAGAAGACATTCA
>NW_006399846.1:2664589-2675064 GCF_000299155.1 Elephantulus edwardii | reverse complement strand
ATTTGACCCAGCAATTCCACTACTGGGATATACCCTAAAGAGACCATAACTGCCACCCAAGCAGATATATGCATACCCATGTTTATCATGGCTTTGTTCACAATAGCAAGGAGTTGGAAACAACCTAAGTGCCCATCAACAAACGAATGGATAGAGAAGCTGTTGTATATTCAAACAATGAAATACTATGCTGCATTGAAAAACAAGGAACTCATGCAATATTATTCAAAATGGGTGACTCTGGAGGACATGCTGAGTGAAGTATCTCAGTGACAAAAGGATAAATACTGCATGGTGTCACTGTTGTAAAACAGGACTGACCTTGGGGTTGGGGAGGGACTGAGAAAGAAGGGTTCAATAATGTATACTGCATTGAAACAGATGAGAGAGAAAACTGTTTAAAAGGGATATGTGATGAGGTATTTTTGTCATGACAGGAGTCTAGAGCGAAGGCTACATGGTAGGGTGGACCTGGGGGAGGGTTTGTAAAACAATGAAAGAATTTTACTTTTCCAAGAGGGTAGTGTACTAGGGGGGAAGGTTAGGAGGGGAGAAAAGTGAACAACAATGAATGAATGGAAATCCAGTCTCCGTAAATTTTTACTGAAATTAATAATCAATTTAAATAAAAAATAAAAATAATAAAAAAATTTAAAAAAGAGTTATACTGCCAACCCAAAGGCAGGCAGTTTGAATCCACTAGTTGCTCTGCAGGAGAAAGATGCACACTCCTGCCAGGTGATTTAGAACCACTGGAGAGTCAGCTATGAATTGGTTAAGTTAGATTCCAAGTTCTTCTTGTTGGATATCGAGACCGTTCCTCTCTGACCTGACTCACCTATGCAAATCTACTCTCATTTCCCCCCCCACCCAATTCACACTCCACACTTGCTTTGCTGTTGAGATAACCTCCTCCCTATCATCTTCATACTCAGCTTTTGCAATTGCTCTCCTCCCCTATCCCATTCATCAATTGCTACCTGAATCTTTTCCGGTTTCAGTTTAAGTCTCACTTCTTTGTCAAAAGTGAACCTCTACGATGAGATGGATTGACATGCTATGCCAGAGATACGGTGCCAGAGAAGATGAGGCCGGCACAGGTTAGGGCAAACTTCAAATCCATTGTTCACAGGGTTGCTATGAGTCACGGTTGACTCAATAGCACCTAACAACAACATTCCACCTCTGATAAGAACCTGAGCAGCCTCTGCAACACTTCAGTGTACACCAGCCTTGTCAGCTGTATTCAGGGTCGACACTGTAGTAAAAGGATGCAAACCCTTCAGAGATGATGGCCAGATTCTGGCTGTTTACTTCAAGACCAGCATAAGACAGAGCATAATTAATGCTTACAGGAAATCTGAGTATGTACTTAGCAATGCTATGTTTGTGTTCCTTGGATTTATGTCTTTTTCACATAGGGCCATCCTGGCCTTCTGACACCAACACTGGACTAGGGATGCTCTGAGGACAGAGGGAACATTCCTCCTTGTCTCAAATCTGCACCCAATGGTAATTAAAGAGTATTTGTTGCCTGAGTTCTATTTAAAGAGGGAAAAGCCAGATGATGGGAACAGATGAAAGGTACAGATGAAATCATGAGGGCAAGGAAGACCTATCCTAATAATAAAAACAGCTCACGGTTCTGAGTGCATGCTACATGTGTGGTACTATGATAAGTGCATGGCATGCATATCTCATTCTCTTGTTATGAGAACAATCCGGGATAGGTATTCTTTCATTCATTTTCCAGATGAGAACAGTGATTTGGTCATGAGCCCAAGGCAGCACGGTATCTTAACTTGAGGACTGTATTTAGTGACACAGAGCTAGGTCCATACTTTCTATGAGGCCCACAGATGGTAGGAAGCGGGACAGAGATAGATATTGACTACTGCCTGATCCCTAATCTGCTATCTTCAACTTCTATTCAGAATAAAATTCAGAAACTTGACCTCTTCACTTCCCTTTTCACTAGGTCTTCATTCTTTTCCTCAAATGTAAAGTTCTCTGGTATTTGAAGCTAGAACTGCATGGAAGCTGCTCCTGAAGATTCCAACATATTCAGGTCTTACTAACCAGCACTGACTATTCATACCACCACTACCCCCCACCATTCCAGCCACCACCTACTATCTGATCTATCACCACATGGAACTATTTAGCTTCTTTCTGGTTTTATTTCTGGCAGGACTGAGCCCTGGCGCAGGCCCACCTAGTAGAGCACCACTAATCATAATAATCATGGTAATAAAAGGCATTACCATTATTTTTAATTCTAATTTGTAGGCAATTCATGCCTAGGGGTTCTTGGCTGATATAACCAAATACACAATCATATAAAATAAAGCAAGACTGTTAAAAAGACTAAACCAAACCCTATCCTTTGCCAGGAAGCTCTGACACAATCCCATCCTTTTGTATATGAAAGAAGGAGGAGCAGTAAATTATGGAGGACCTTAGAAGGGTGGGAGGTGTCTGTTCATTATAGTTATGGAGAAGAGAGAAGAGATAGTTGTTGAGGCTTGAAAACTAGGAAAGTACAATTGGAAACCAAGTTGCTCTATAATAAAGGATTATGTGTCTCAAGGAAGTTCTTAAGGAACCAGGGACTCCTTAAGTTATTAAGCTTCTAGGAATTCAATAGTAGTAATATTTGCAAAATAAATTAATAGGAGCTAGAGCTTTAATTGTATAGATGATGTATATTCCAAATGGGATTGATATTGTTGACAGCTTCAGTTTGTTTGGCTCTACAGTTAACATACATTCTTGGTACCAGCAGCTAGGAAATGAAAAGACAAATTGCATTGGGAAAGTCTGCTGTCAGAGACCTCTCCAAAGTACTGAAGAGCAATGATGTCAGTTTGGAGACTAAGGTGCACCTGATCCAGGCCATGGTCTTTGCAATTACTTGCTATGTATCAGAGAGCTGGACAATGACCAGGGATGATAGAAAGTGAGTTGATGCCTTTGATCTATGGTGCTGGAGAAGAGTATTGAGTGTACCATGGACTGCTAAGAGAATAAACAAGTTCATTCTGGAAAGGGTGAAGCCAGGCTGCTCCTTGGAGGCAAGGATTCTGAAGCTCCATCTGACATACTTTGGGCATGCTGCAAGGCAGGATCAGTCCTTGCAGAAGGATGTCATGCTTGGTAGGGTGGAGGGACAGCACAGGAGAGGAAGACCCTCGATGAGATGGATTGATTCAGTGACTGGGGTAATGAGGATAGGCATGTCGGAGGCAATAAGATTGGCACAGGATCGAGCAGGGTTTAGGGCTGTTGTACATAGGGTCACTATGAGTCGCAGGCAACTCAACGGCACATCGAATAACATTCCAAATGAGTTCAAATGGGTTAACAGCAAGATGATTTTGCTTGATAAGGAGACATGGAGCTGCCTCTGATTCTCCAGTCAGCATGTTCCAATTCATTCTATTAATCCTCCCTCTAAATAACTTTTGACTCCATTGCTTTATGTTTGTGACTTTCATTTCTCCCGTCTTAACTTTTTATGAGCTGAGCACTGCCCATGTGCCTCTGGGAAGCAGCTCTCCTTAGGAACAGAGGGTCCTCTGAAATGTTTCTTCAGTGCTCTAGCAACATGGGAATTTTTCCAGTTTCATTTGTCCTCCACCCAAGTCAAGGGCCCTACAGGGAATGGAGAAAGGTTATGTTCCAGTTGTCCCAGCGCTGCCGAGAACAGGCCTCTCCCTTTCTCCTCGGCCTTCTCATACTCACAGGAAGTATGACTCATGACCCCATCCTGGCATGTCCTCCAGACCCCATGGAGCCAGTGATAAATCCAGTCACCCCTGCAGCATGACAGCGGTTCTAGAGGCCTGTGGTCCAATGGGAAAACAAAGTTCCTGCACCCAGTGATAAGGAAATTGGGAGTGAAATGCAGTCAACAATTCAAGATGTGTTAGAACACACTGACTTGGTCCTTTAGATAATACGTCTTTTTCTTTTCTTTTCTAAGAATAAACGTGAGATTATTTCTCTTAATTGAGAGAATACGAATGAGTAACCGTGTGTGTGTGTGTGTGTGTGTGTGTGTGCGCGCGCGCGCGCGCGCATGTGTACATGGGTGTCAGATAGCTTAGCTTTAGAGAAACTTTATTACTCTGATCCTCTGCAGGAGGTAATGGAGGAAGGAAATGAATGGAACTCTTTTCTATTTTCCATCATGATAGATGGGAAAAGATTTAAATTACTAGTGATTTCATTGTACTTGGATCCACAAACAACAGTGCTGGTATCAGCAGTCAGGAGTTGAGGGAATGCACTGCAATGGGAAAGTCTGAAGTCAGGGATCTCTCCAAATTACTGAAGAGCAATGAGTTCAGTTTGAAGACTAAGTTGTGCCTGATTCAGGCCATGGTCTTTTCAATCACTTCTTATGCTTAGAGCTAGAAGAATGGATGTGTTTGAGCTATGGTGCTGGAGAAGAACACTGATTATCCTATGGACTGACAATAGAACAAACATATATCCTGGAAGAAGTGTAACCAACACGCTCCCTGAAGGCAAGGATGGTGAAGTTCTTCAAGCATATTTTGGGCACAATGCTAGGAGAGGCTATTTCTTGGAAAGGAACATCATGCTTGGAAATGTGAAGAGTCAGCAAACAAGGAACTACCAATTAGATGGATTTCACTGTGACAGCAGCAATGGGCTTACATGTGTCAGACATCATGAGGATGGCACAGGATAGGACCAGATTCAGATCTGATGTGCATAGAGTCACTATGAGTCTTACTCAGCACAATGGCACTTAACAATAACAACTACAGCAGTCACTTCCGATTAGTCTGAATCTTGCTCTAGGTGATCTCTATGATTCTACATGACAAATAAGTGTACCTTGCAAATGCTCAGTCAAGTTCAAAATGAGAGTACACTTTAACTCAAATTCTAAACAACTCATACATGAAGTTGGTACACATTAACATTAAATATCTAGGGGGGAAATGGAGAAAATTACAGGAGATTCCTACTCAGTTGACATGAGTAAATATAAATAGTGAAGGAAATTCTATTGCCCCTAAATAAGTTCTTGGAAAATAAAGACAAGATACTAAAAGAAGTAATCAGAAGGAAAGGCATTTAGAAGTTAGTCACTGTACCAGTTTAAAGGTCAATCTTAAATGAACAAGCCTCACAATGATTACTAACCCCACAGAGCCATGAAGATGGAGAAGAAGACTGTGGCTGGATTGTCAAACAGGTGGCTGGCCCGTGCTGTCCCACAGGCTGAGCTGAGGTTCCAGTAGTCACAGGATTTGTCACACAGGGGACACATGGTGAAAGCATTCTGCTGGTCACACATCTCTTTGCTGTAACAGACAAGAGAGTTCAGGGTTAGGAAAAGTTCAATCAGGGCCCACCACCAAATATATTAGCCCCAAATAATTTCTCACTTCAAATCCATAGCAAAGCTTAACAATTCCAAGAGTGAGGGTGGAAAGTTAGAATTCACCTTAAAAGTTCTACTAATATGTTGTCCAAAAAGGAGGAAGAGAAATCTTTCCCTTCGTGTATCAAAGCACCCCAACAAAAATTAGTTAACCAACTGCTAGAAATGCTTGGGTTGAGCAATACCCTGTCTCTTTCCAAAATATCTGAGTCTATGAGGTTATGTATAGAGAACATCAACATTATCAAATAAATCACCAGCTTGACAGCAGTCCTTCCATTCTTCAGGTATCACTTTTCTTCTTAAACCCTAGTAGGTGTCTTACAAAGGTGAATACAGGTCACAAGAAGAAAGACACATGAGTGAGTGGCTGGATGTGCACAAGCTTTCACTCCTAGAAGCAAGAATGGAGTCAAATCACCCAGAATGGAATAAGCTCAGCCATGGTTTTGGAGGTGAAAACCCTTGTAGAATGAGAATTAATATAACCCCAACCTTAAATAGAGTCAAGTTCGCTGGTGGTATAAACAGAACCTAGTTGCTGTTTGAAAGGTTGAAGGGTTTAGTCCACCCAGGGACACCACGGAAGAAAAGTCTGATGTTCTGTGAAAACACAGTCCTGCTCTGACACACACGAGTTGCCATAAGTCTTAGTCAACTCAGCGGTAACGGTTTGGTTTTTTTTTTTAAAAAAAAAAATCAGAATCATCATAAACATAAAATGGGATTAATTTAATATAATTGAATTAAGTGTAATAAAAGAATAAAATAAAGTCTTACAAAACCTAGCTCCTAAAGCAAAGAGGAAGAAGTGTGAACCAAATAATCTTTAATGGTCTGTATTCCAACCTGATGTTGCTACTCAATGGACTGATGAATATGCTTGCAATTCTATTTATCCAAAAGGTAACCAGGTGGATTCAATGCATGTGGGCTCTTTTGAATGCTTAGAAATAAAAAACCAAAGTTTTACCAGTCCCAAATAGCCTCCCTACTATCTCAATACTGGTATATTGGTAAAAAACAAAAGCATTACTCTGATGTGTAATATTCCCCTGAGTGAATGATCAATTTCTTGATTCTAAAGAAAAGCATGAAGAAATTCACTGTTTCTTGAAAAGGAAGCATCACTGTTCTTCTGGAGCAGCTGCACTTAGTGATGGGGACGTAGGGGATCCTGTTATGAAAGCACAGCTGCATTTTCTACTGAATCCGTCAGCAGAGGGTGCTCCAGAGCACGGCTGGCAAGCAAGAGGTGAGCCAGGGTGAGGAAGCTACTGCCCTGGGTTCTAAAGCTAATGCTTGAATGAAAACTATGAAGCCAGAGGAATGCCCGAGTCTATTCATTAAGACTAAGAATGGCTGAGAGATTTACTGAAGACTGTCAGTATCCATCAGGATCCAGCTTGCAGACTTCTGTTTTGAAGGAGCCATGGAGTCTACATTGGGGAAGGCATTCTGCATGTTGTTGTTATGTGCCATTGAGTCGCCTGTAACTCCTAGCAACCCTATGTCCATAGCTCTGAACCCTGTCTTATCCTGAGCCAATCTCACTGTTTCTGACACACCTACTCCCATTATTCCACTTACTGTGTCAATCCATCCCATCTGGGGTCTTCCTCTCCTGCACTGTTCCTCTACCTTCTCAAGCATGATGTCCCTGTCTAAGGACTGGTCTCTCCTGGCCACATGCCCAAAGTATGTGAAATTGAACTTCATAATCCTTGCCTCTAAGGAGTAGCTTTGTTTCACCCTCTCCAGAGCAGACTTGTTCATTCTCTTGGCAGCCCATAATACATTCAAAACTCTTCTCCAGCACCACAGTGTAAAGGCATCAATTCTCTTTCTATCATCCTTAGTCATTGTCCTGCTCTCTGATGCATAGCAAGTAATTGTGAAGACCATGGCCTGGATCAGGCATTCCTTAGTTTCTAAACTGATATCGTTGCTCTTTAGTATTCTGGAGTGGTCCCAGACAGCAGATTTTCCCAGTGCAATTTGTCTTTTGATTTCCTGTCTGCTGGTACCAAGAGAGTTGATTGTGGAGCTGAAGCTGTTAACAATCTCAATCTCTTCTCCATTTATGATGCTGCCAATTTGCCCAACTGGTGAGAATCTTTGTTTACTTGATGCTGAGTTTCAATCTATAGTGAAGGCTGCAGCCCTTGACTTTCTCCAGCAAGTGCTTCAGGTCTTCCTCAGTCTCAGCAGTAAAGTTGTGTCATCTGCATAATGCAGGTTGTTGAGTCTTCCTCCAGTACTGATGCCACGTTTCTTCTCATAAAGTCCAGCCTCTCAAATAATGTATTCCACATATAGATTGTAAATATATGAAGATAGGATGCATCCCTGATGCATATCTTTCCTGATTTTGAACCATGCATTCCTGATTTTGAACCAGGCTTTCTTGCTCTGCTCTGTTCTGAAGACTGTTCCTAGCCCAATTACAGGTTTTGTATAAGCCAGTCAAGTGTTCTGGGATTCCCATTCATCTCAAGGTTAGTCACAATTTTGTTGTGACCCACAAAGTCAAATCCCTTTGCATAGTCAATGAAACACAGATAGACATTCCTCTGATATTCTCTGCTTTCAGCTAAGATTCATCAGACTTTTAAAAAAAAATTTCTCAAAAAAAAATTCTACTAGTTTATTTACAAAATTCTAATACATTGCTTTTAAGAACAAATTCTTTCAATTTCCCTCACCCCGCCCCTATCAAATTGTACTACCCCATGATTAATCCCCCTCTCCCCTGCACATTTGACATTTGATATGACATCCCTAGCGCCACAGCCTCTTCTAAACTCAGCTTGCCTATATGGCAGTTCTCTGTTGTTGTACTGTTTCAGTCGTTTTTGGATAATCTTCAGTAGGATTTTGCTTGCATGTGATATTATTTTCTTTTTTCCATACTCTGTCAACTATATTTTTTTTTCCCTTTTGGTATGGGAATAAATATTTAGGTCTCTGTGGATAATTCTTAGTTCCTCTACCGAACCACTACCAGGCACCCCACTGTCATGTGCCAATAAAAATTATTCTTTTACATTAAAAATATTACAGAGAAGTATCTTAATAAGTCCAACTGTACTATTTTTACCTGAGCATATTTTGTTTCTGTTCAATGGCACATAGCACCAATAAAAACATGTTCTTGGGAGTAACTTCAGAACAAGACTTAGCTTAAGTCTTACTGAGCCGAACAAGTGCTCACTGTGTAGATGAGAAAAATTCAAAGGAGAAGACTCTCTAAAAAACCCCCAAAACCAAAATTTATACAAAAAATTATCTGTCTGAATAAATTCTGGTGAAGAGCTTTCGTTTTTAAGTCATGTCTGAGTAGGTATGAATTCCTCAGTGCCACTTTTCAAAGCAAAATCATTTTGCTGTTCGCGTTCTGGATGTTTATTTTTTAAAAGTAAGGAGATTTGGTAGCATCGTGGTTAAGGGTCTAGTTGTTAACCAAAAGGTTGATGGTTCAAAGTTATAAATTGCTCCAAAGGAGAAGGATGAAGTAATCTGCTTCTGTAAAGATTACAACTTGGGAACCCTATGCCCGTTCTACTCTGACCTACGAAGTTACCGTAAGTCAGAGTTTAATTGATGGCACCATATTTATTTAGGATGGTAGACTGGGAAGAAGAATAATCTTAGTCAAACTATTTCTACTTTTTGTTGTTATATGACATAGGGTCAGAACCAATTCATAGCTGACCCTCTGGTGGGTTTCCAGAGGCTGTAAATCACACAGGAGGAGACCGTCCATCTTTCTTCAGCTGGGCAGCTTGTAGAGTTGAACCTCCTGCCTATAGACTGGCAGCACAGCTCCTTATCTACTAGGTCACTAGAGCTCCCTTGTCAAGTTTAATCAATGTTAAAAGGTCAGCAAATACTAGCAAATTATTCAACGCACAGTACTTTGAAACATAGTGCTATGTACATTATTGGAATCTAAGTCAGAGCCCAGTCAGTCATAAATCACATGTTCAAATGACAGCCAGTGTAGCATGGAGACTTCTCAACTCATTTTCAATAAGAACTCAACTTTACATGCATTGGTAAACTGGAAGTATATGGTTTTGTACCTTCTTCATCTATTTGCTCTTGGTTTTGTTTGGTGGTTTGTTTGGGATTTTTGTTGGTTTTTGGTTTTGTTTGTTTGTTTGTTTGTTTTTTCCTGCAGGCAATTTTAACTGACTGAAGGAGAAATTTTGCCTCAAGACAACATTAAAGCATTCATCTATTCTCAGGGAGAGGCAGCCTCAAAGCAAGGATGGAAGATGAGGGAAACTCACAACTAAAATTATGCCTACATTATTCACTAGCTGTATAAGTCGTCAATTTCTAGTTAGAAACAACTATGGCTTTAAATCTAATGGTGTATTTCTTCACTTCATCATTCTCTTTAAAAAGCATAAGAATACTGATAAGTAATTTGATGAATCAGTTGAAGTAAGACACCAAAGTCAGTGTCATCATTAATGAGTGAATCATGGCCCACATAGGCGATACTAAGCTGTGTTAACACAAAGGAAGAAGGTATAATGAGGCAGTTATTCAGAAAATTTAAAAAATTTTTACTTTTTTTCCTGAAAAAACTTCTTTTGGAAAATAACATTTGCTATTAAGGTCAGGTATATGTCCTGTCTCCATATCTTTTCAATCTATATGCAGAACAGATTATCCAGGAGGCTGGGCTCCAAGAGGAGAAGTGTGGTATCAAGATTGGAGGTAGACTCAACAACAATCTGCATTATGCAGAAGACACAATCCTGCTTGCTGAAACTGAGGAGGACCTGAAGTGCTTGCTTGCTACAGAAGGGTCAAGGACTGCAGCCTTCAATATGGATTGAAGCTCAACATCAAGAAAACAAAGATTCTCACCACTGGGCCACCTGGCAGCACCATGATGATGGTGAAGAAATTGAAATTGTTCACAGCTTTAGTTTGCTTGGCTCTACAGTCAACACTCTTGGTACCAGCAGCCAGGAAATGAAAAGACAAATTGCGTTGGGGAAGTCAGCTGTCAGAAACCTCTCCAAAGTACTGAAGA
>NW_006399846.1:2655607-2663874 GCF_000299155.1 Elephantulus edwardii | reverse complement strand
ATGAAATTATTACAAAGCTTATATCTCACATATCAAAGTCATTGGCAAAAAAATTTACTATTTAAAATTCCATATAATTTTAAATAGAAAACCAATATATTTTGTAAACTTTCTCTCAGATTACAGTAACAGAAAACAGGAAAAGTAAATTCCATATATAATGTCAATTTCCTGGTTTGACATTATATCAAACACTGAAGTTAGAGCCCCCGAGGGAAGCTGGGTGAAGAGTATACTAGGTATCTGTGCACTATCTTTGCAATATCCTATGGATCCATAAAAGCATATGTATTTTGGAAATTAAAAATAATAGATTTTATGTCTAATTTGGCAACCTCTAAAATAATTCAAATAAGGTGAATCAAAACACAACAACTGCAACATAGGCTTAAGCTCAGCAGAGATTGTGAGGACAGCACAGTATCATACAGTGTCATTAATCCACTACAAGATTCACTGCAAATTGGAGCCAACAGTAAAACAACCTGAAAAGAGGGAAAGTTTGGATCACATTTGTTGTTCAATGCCATAGACTCAATTATGACTCACAGCAACCCTATGAAGAACCAACCTGAGCCCTACCCTGTCCTGTGTCATCTTCAACATATCTGACACACTACAGCCCACTGCTGAAGTCATCTTGATAATCATCTTGTTGAGGGTCTTCCTCTTCTTCTTAAACCCTACATTTCCCCAACATGATGCCCCTTTTGAAGGAATAGCCTCGTATAGCTATATGTCCAAAGTATGGAAAACTAAGCTTTGCCATCTTTGCCTCCAAGAAGCACCTTGACTGGACTTTTTCTAAAATATATCTGTTGGTTCTTTTGGTAAGCCATGGGATATTCAGTATTTCCTCTTCTGTCATCCTTATTCATTGTCCAATTCTCTGATACATAGCAGGTGAATGAGAAGATCATGGCCTGAATCAGACACACTTTAGTCTTCAAACTGGCATCATAGCTTTTCAACATTTTGGAGAGTTCCCTGACAGCACACTTAGCCAACGCTTAATGTCTCCTGATTTTCTGATTGCTGGTATGAAGGATGTTTACTGATGATCCAAGCAAGATTCAATCCTTTCCCCATCTATCATAATATTGACTGTTGGTCCTGTGTGAGCCCCTTTCCTTTCATGATATTGAGATATAATCCATATTGAAGGCCACAGGCTTTGATCTTCTGCAACAAGTGTTTCATATCCTCCTCACTTTCTGCAAACAAAGTTGAGTCATCTGCATAATGCAGGCTGTTGATGAGTCTGCCTCCTATACTGATGCCACATTCTTCTTTTCAGAGTCTGGCTTCACAGATTACTTGCTCAGCATAGAGACTGAATTGATATAAACAACCCTGACTCATCCTTCCTGATTTTAACCATGCACTGTCCCCTTGCTCTATTCAGTCAACAGCTTCTTGGTCCAGGTATACCTTTCATATTAGCACAATTATATATTCTGGGATTTCCATTCTTCTCAATGTTAACCATTATTTATTATGATCTACAAAGTCAAATAAACTTGTATAGTCAATAGATATTAGACAAATAGACATTCTTCTGGTATCCTTTTTCTTTCAGCCAGGATCCATGTTTTATCAGCGATGATATACCTGGTACCATGGCCTCTTCTAAACCCAGCTTGGACCTCTGGTAGTTACTTGTCAATGTACTGTTCTAGCCATTTTTTAATGACTTTCAACAATATTTTGTTTACATAAGATATTAATTATATTATTCAATAATTTCCACATTCTATTGGATCACATTTCTTAGGAATGGGGACAAATATGAATCTCTTCCAGTCAGTTGGCCAGGTAGCTCCAAATTTCCTGGCATAAACTGGTGAGCACACCCAGGGCTCCATATGTTAGTTAAAACATGTAATTAGTATTCCACTGATCCCTAGGGGCTTTTGTTTTGTTTTGTTTTGTTTTGTTTTGTTTTGTTTTTTGCTAATGCCTTCAGAGCAGCTTGAATTTCCTTCTTCATAACCACTAGCTCTTGCTCATATAACACTTTCTGAAATTTTTTCAGTATCAACATTCTTTATGTTACAGTGATTCTGTATATTTTTTCCATCTTCTTTTGATGTTTCTTACATCATTCAAGATTGTGCCTATAGCACCTCTCAGTATTGCAATTCAAGGCTTCAATCAATTATTACCAATTATTTCAGCTTGAGAAATGCCAACAAGTTCTTCCCTTTTTATTCACTGATTCCAGATCTTTAGATATTTCATTATAGTATTTTGCTTTATCTCCTCAAGCTGCCCCTTGAAATCCTCTGTTCAGTTCTTTTTCTTCAGCATCTCTTCCTTTTGTTTTGGCTTCTTAATGCCCCACTGCCATTTTCATAGTCTCTTCGGACATCCATTTTTAATTTTTCTTTGTCTTCTTCTTTGTAATTACCTTTTGCTTTCTTCATGAATAATATATTTGATGTCCTCCCATAGTTCCTCTGGTCTTTGATCATTGTTGTTCAATACCTTAAACGTGTTCTTGAGATGATCCTTAAATTCAAGATAGACTCAAGGTCATATTTTGGTTCCTGTAGACTAGTTTTCATTTTCTTCAACTTCAATTTAAACTTGCACATGAGTAATTGGTGGTCTCCTCAATAATCAGCATCTAGTCTAGTTTTGACTGCAGATATGATGCTTCTCCAATGATGCCTCAAATATAGTCAGTCAGATCCATCAATCCACCAAGTGAGGACCATGAGTAAAGTCATTGTTCATGGTTGTTGTTGTTTGGTTTTTTTTAAAGAAAAATGATATTTGCTATAAATAAATCCTTGAGCACACAGAATTTTTCAATCTCCAGCCTCATTTCTGTCACAAAGTTCATACTTTCTGATTAATATTACTTCCTCATTGTTTCCAACTTTTGTGTTGTGGTCACGAATAATTATTAATGCATCTTGATTGCATGTTTGAGCAATTTCAGATTACACAAGTTGGTAGAAACTTGAAATCTCCTTCTCTGTGGCTTTCATTGTTGGTGCATATATTTGAATAATAGTAATATTAACAGATCTTCCTAGTATGCATATATAGTTTTCTATTATTCATCACATTGTACCTCAGGATGGATTTTTAAATTGTCTTTTTAACTATGAATACAACACCATTCCTCCTCAGTTTTTTCATTTACAGGTAGTAGATTATGTGAACATCTAAATGATTCAAAACAGTCCGTTCTTATCTATTTCAGTTCATTGACGAATATCAATTTTTCATGTGTTCCAGTTCATTTTTTATAACCTTCATTTTCTCCTGCATTCACATTTCTTACAATGCATTTTCTAATTTTTAGTGGTTGTTTGTGGCCATTTATACTCATTTTTTAGTGATTTCCTATCAGGGCTTATAACTATCCATCTTCCTATGTCTATAGGTTTTTCGAAGGCTCATTGTTTTGGAAGTGTATACTCAATCCTTCTTCCTTGCCTTAATCTAGGAGTCCTGTTACAAAATCTCCACCATGGTGACCTTTCTGGTACTTGAGAAACTGGTGACATAGATACCAGTATTAGATGGCTCCACAAGCTACATCAATACAGCAGACTGACAGACAACTGCTGTACTAATAGGAGTAAATAATAATACCCATGCTCACCAAGCTGCGCAAAGAAATCTGGAGGACAACTACTTGGCCAAATGACTGAAAGAGATCCA
The DNA here is from genome assembly GCF_000299155.1 of Elephantulus edwardii. Lineage (NCBI taxonomy): Eukaryota > Metazoa > Chordata > Mammalia > Macroscelidea > Macroscelididae > Elephantulus > Elephantulus edwardii. The sequence goes on along the minus strand of NW_006399846.1, from coordinate 2,660,196 downwards.
TATTTATTCCCATTCTTTAAAAAAAGATAAGCCAATAGATTGTGGATACAAACAAAATCCTGCTGAAGATTATCCAAAAGGGACAGTACACTGACAGAGAACTAACTACCAAAAGTGGACACTGGGTTTAGAAGAGGCCACAGTACTAGGGACGTCATAGTCAATGTAAGATGGATCCTAACCTAAAGAGTATCAGAGGAATGTCTATCTGTATTTCATTGACTATACAAAGACATTTGGCTATGAAGATAATAAATCGTGACTAACCTTGAGAAGAATGGGAATCCAAGAATACCTGATTATGTTCATGCAAAACCTTGGACCAGGAAGCAGTTCTCAGAGCAGAGCAGAGAAACACTGTGTGGTTCACAGTCAGGAAAGGAGTGTGTCAGGGATGCATCGTGTCTTCATACCTTTTCAATCTATATGTAGAACAGATTATTTGGGAGACTGGACTCTATGTTGAGGAATATGGTATCAGGACTGAAGGAAGACTCATCAACAACCTGCAGATGACACAACCCTGCTTGCTGAATGGTTTGCTGCAGAAGGTCAAGGAATGCAGTCTCCAATATGGATTGAAGCTCAACATCAAGAAAACAAAGATTCTTGCCACTGGGCCCATAGGCAGCATCATAATAGATGAATAAGAGATTGAGATTGTTAACAATTTCCACTTACTTGGTTCCACAGTCAACAAACATTCTTGGCACTAGAAGTCAAGAAATCAAAAGACTAATTGCATTGGGAAAATCTGTTGTTAGGGATCTCACTAGTGTGCTAAAGAGCAACAATGGCAGTCTAGAAGCTGAGGTATGCCTCATCTAGACCATGGTCTTTGCTATACATAAGAAAGATAGACAATAAATATAGATGACAGAAGAAGAATTAATGTGTCTGAGCTATGGTGCTGCAGAAGAGTACTGAACATCCCATGGACTGCCAAAAGAACAAACAGGTCTGTCCTGGAGAGGGTGAAGACAAGCTATTCCTTGGAGGTAAGGATTCTGAAGCTCCATCTGACATAGTTTGAGCATGTTGCCAGGAGGGACCTGTCTGTGGAGAATGACATCAACCTTGGATTGGTGGGAGGACAGTGCAAGAGAGGAAGATCCTGGATGAGATGGATGGTCACAGTAACTGAGATAATCGGGATAGGTGTTTCGGAGATAGTGAGACTGGCTCAGGATAGGGCAGGTTCATAGCAATATATTGTATACGGAGTATTGCAGGTGACTGGATGGCACATAACAACAACAATATATACATCTAAGATATAAAGTAATTGGCAGCATGCAAATTATTCCCCAATAACCAAACAGAAAGATAGGTGGTGCACCTCTAAAAGCAAACCATAAAGATAACCAGGTATAAAAATATTATGGTTATTAGTGGGTACAGCACTCTTCTGTTAATATGCTGTATTGCAGTAACCTGGGGTTGCTGTGATGCTGAATCTTGTGCCATTGGGGTGTCAAATGCCATAACGGTTACCCATGGTAGACAGTGCTTGGTGGAGCTCCCAGTGTAAGACAGGTTTGGAAGCAGAAGTGGCACATACTTCCTAAACAATATGCCTCTGGAAACTCTATGAACTTTGATCAATGTCGATAGCCTTTTGTTTTTAGGGTCACTATGAGTCGTGCTCAACTCGAAGCCAATCAATAACAACAGTGTGTAATTACTACTTGTTGTTAGTGTTGTTGTTAGGGAGCCCTGGTGGCCCCTAATGGGTAAGGAGTTGTGCTGCTAACCAAAAGGCAGGTGATTTTAATCTACCAGTTGCTCAGAGAGAAAAAGATAGACCATCTCCTTCTGTGAAATTTACACTCTCCTAACATGTACTGGGGGTTCAGCCAAGAATTAGCTCCTGACTTTTTTTTTTTAGGGGAAAAAAAACAACAAACACTTTTTCTTTAAAACCAACTTCCCTGGGTGGTTTTTCACTGGTCTGTCCCTCTGCCTGTTTCTCTCCAGACCAAGGAATCTGGCCCGGGAGCCCCCTTAATAAAACTGTTTTAGCTTTCTCTTTAAAAAAAAAACAAACACAAACCTCAACTTACCTGGGAATATCTTCTTCAATTGTTGCACATCCATAAAGAAACACAATCACCCCAATTACAGAGGACGGAATAAGAAATGATGTATATAATCCCAGCCAGGCAAAATACAGTCCAATTTTTTCTCCAAAATACTTTCTAGAAAGAAAATAAATAAACAATATAAGGCATATATTGAAGATGTCATCCATGTTGTTTCTGATTTCTGCCTGTTTTAAACCCAGCAATAGGTTAGTATTAGGGATGGAGACTACATGGGTGAAGCTGAAGGAATCAGCAACTGGCTCTCTCTGCAGTGAAGCGCAGCCCATCATCCCATCAGAATCGCGTAGACATACTTGTCTTGGTTGTTCACAGGAAATAGAGAATTGTGAGAAGGAACCAAATCCTAAGAGCAAACTAAAACTACACCACACATTTTGGTATCTGTACCAGACAAATGAAAACACAACACCATTTCACAAGTGCCACAGTATTCAGCTCCAGAAAACACATCTTTTTTTAAAATTAGCTTATTTGAGGGAGAAAAAAAATTACAAACATATATTTGGCAATTATACAAAACCAAGCATATATACATTCATAGAAGAAAACCAGATAATTGCAAGATACATTAATAATGCCTCTTTGAATTATATATTATGAGTGTGTTTTAATTTTTAATTTTTATCTTTCATATTTTTCCAAATTCTCTGCTTTATTAATGAATTACTTTTATAATAAAAATTTCTTTTAAAATTCACCAACATGTTTGCTTTTATTCTCAGCTCATAAATATAGCAAATTTTCACATTAAATCACTAAAAAAATCAGATTTTCCCCCGCTATAATAAATACTTCATTGTTAGTGAATACCTGATGACAAATACTCAATTCAGGAGCAATCTGTTTCATTTTCCAAGAATCTCTCACATAAAATACAAGAGAATAATGGGAGCTCAGCTCATTCTTCACAGAAGAACAAGAAGAAGAACTGTTTTTCCACAAACAGAGGTTCTGCTTCTCTTCAAGATGTAGACAACTGCAAGAAGACATTGCTTCTACTCGAGCTATAAGAAATAGCTCAAAAAAAAAAAAAAAAAAGAAATAGCTCAGTCAATTAAATAATAACTATTTTAGAGTCCACAAGAGAGTTCAGGTTGCAAGGTAAGCTTTTCAGGTAAGCTGAATTCCAAAAGATGGCAAAGACAAACTGCTTTAAGGAAAAATTAAGCACATGAATCATTTTACCTTTGATAGAGTCTGGTAGGAAGAGACAATCACAAATAAAGTGAATAAGAAGAATATTTTTTCCCCCTGAGAGGTCAAAAGTAGGCTAAGATGTAATAAAGAATAATTCTGAGCTCCATGTACAAAAAGAGAATTCCTTCATTGATAAGCTTTTTGCCTTTAACTTCTATCTGGTGTTCACAAGGAAGAAAGCAGGCAAGATTAAAGAATGTTCCTTTAGCATGACATGGGCTTAACAATCCACCTACTTCCAAGACCTCGATCTCAATCAAATGAAAAGACTTAAGAAAAAGGTTTCAAAATCTAGAATCTAGGTAAAAGCCCACTGCTTCTGGAACCAGAGGCAGAGATGAAGATAAAAGACTGTCTACTGCAATACCGAAAGCATGTGGTTCAAGGTCACCAGATGTTCTGTAGGAGAAAGACGGGCAAACTCTTCCTGAGCAATTAACTGCCTCTGAAAATCCACTATGGTTAGCTATGAGTTGGTTCTGATTCTATGGTGCACAACAAATACCCTAAAAAAAAAAAAAAAGACTGTCCACCCTGGTGGAGAGCCAGCTCTGGCGGCCTATTAGGTAAGGAGTTGCACTGTCAACCCAAACTCAGGTGGTTTGAATTTTCAAGGGGAAAGATGGATAATCTCCTCCCACATACAAATGTATGTTGTTGATTGCCTTCGAGTCAAACATGAAAATATGAACATAAGACTTGAAACCCCTCTACAACTATCAACATTTATCAAAGTTCCTACAATGTATGTATAGTCCCTGAAAACCCACTGGAGGGTCTGCTATGAGTTGGTTCTGATATGATACCAACGAGCCTTTTTTAAAATAAAACAAAAACCTGGTAGAGTCACTGGGTAATGTAAGAGATTAAGACTTTGGCTGCTAACCAAAACATTGGTGGTTAGAAACCACCAGAAGACTTTGGATGAAAGGCCTAGTGGTCTACTTCCAAAAAACCATCCACTGAAAACCATACACAGCACAGTCAGTCCTTACTCTGACCCACACAGGGGTGCAATGAATCAAAATTATCTAGACAAAAATTTGTTTAATTTATTAGAATTTTTGTGTAGTCCAAGATCCAATGAAATAACTTTATATAACTCTGTTACCTCTAAGATTCCACAGATGTAATCGATCTGATTCCTATGCATACCATCAGGTGAAATCCATGTGTATAATCTACGTTTATGTCTCTTAAAAAACGTATTTGCAATGAATAAATCGATTGTGCAAAATTCAATCATTCTATCTCCAGCTTCATTTCTGTCACCAAGTCCATGTTTTC
>NW_006399846.1:2583316-2652927 GCF_000299155.1 Elephantulus edwardii | reverse complement strand
CAGGTCTTTAGAGAGGGACATCATGCTGGGTAGAGTAGAGGGACAGCGTAGGAGGGCAAGACCCTCTATGAGGTGGATTGATTCAGTGACTGGGGGAATTGGGATGGGTGTGTCAGAGGCAATGAGATTGGCACAGGATAGAGCACGGTTTAGGGCTGTTGTACATAGGGTCGCCATGAGTCGCAAACGACTAGACGGCACATAACAACAACAACAACAACACCACCTCTAAGATTAGAAAGCTCTTTCTTACTTAGTTGTTGTTGTTGATTGCCTTTGAGTCAAGCATGACTCATAGCAATCCTATGAACAAAAGGCCTGAAGTCTCTCTGTAACTATCAACTTTAATCAAAGTTCATAGAGTTTTCAGAGGCATGTTATTTAGGAAGTGGATGCCACTCTGCTTCCAAACCTGTTGTAGTATGTTATTGTTGTTATGTGCCATTGATACAGTGACTATATGTACATCAGCTCTGAACCCTTCCTTGTCCTGAGCTAGTCTCACTAATTCTGACACACCAACCACAATTGTCCTAGTCACTGTATCAATTCATCTCATGCAGGGTCTCCCTGTCCTGCACTGTCCGTCTACCCTTCCAAGCATGATGTCCTTTTTCAAGGACTGATTTCTCCTGGCCCCATGCCCAAAGTAAGTGAGTTGGAGCTTCAAAATCCTAGCCTCGAAGGAGAGACTTAGTTTCACCATCTCCAAGACAGACCTATTTGTTTTCTTCGCAGTCCATGGAATGTTCAAGACTCTTCTCCAGCACCACAACTCAATGGCATTTATTCTTCTTCTGTCATCCTTAGTCATTGTCCAACTCTCTGAAGCATAACATACAATTGAAAAAATCATGGCCTGGATTAGATGCACCTTGTACCTAGACTGACATTGTTGCTCTTCAGCACTCTGGAGAGGTTCATGACAGCAGATTTTCCCAATGCAATTTGTCTTTTGATTTCCTGACTTCTGGTGTTGAGAGTGTTGATTGTGGATCCGAGCAAACTGTAATTGCTAAAAACCTCGATTTCTTCTCCATCCAATATGGTGTTGCAAATTGGTTCACTTAGTAATTCCCATAAGTAAATAAAAAGCCAAGTTTGACTCTAGGATGGTAAGGAAAAGGCAGAAATACTGATAAAGACTCATCCCACTAGAACGCCTTCAAGGTAATACTACTAACAACAAAGTCTGAGCCCAGATTAAATTCTAAGTAGCATGAATTTAGAGTCAATCTTCAGTGGCTTAACAGAGGAGAGATATGCTTATTTCTAGATAGCCATCTTATCTATCTCAGTGTCTATGTCCTTTTACACACCATATCTAGAATTCAAGAGAGGAAAGAGGAGAGAGAGAGAGAGACCAGAAATAAGGCAATTAACAAAAGTTAAAATTGAAACAGATTTAAAACTATCAGATAGGACTTTAAAATAGTCATAATGAGTATGTTAATGAAGAATCTAATGTAAAATGAACAATATATGTGATTAAAGTGGAAGTGTCAACAAAGAGATAGAGAATTAAAAAAAAAAAAGGAAATGCTAGAAAAAACAACAAATAATAAAAGATGGGAAAATTTTCCTCATTAGAATGACTAAATCTAGTCATTAGGAAATTAAACCTAACTAAAGAAAAGACTCAGTAAACCAGAATAGAAGTCAATAGATAAAATAAGTAGCTTTGGTGGCTTATTGGTAAGAAACTATGCTGAAATCACAAAGGCATGCGGTTCAAATTCACCAGCTGCACCACAAGAGGATGGGCACTGTCCTCCTGTGTGATTAACGGCCTCTGAAAACCTGCTGGAGGGTCAACTATGGATCTGTTCTGACTCGATGGTAAACAAAAACAAAGGAAATACAACACACACAAAGTGAAAAAGAAAATTCTAGTACTCAAGAACTGTAGGACAATATCAAAGAATCTGTCACATGCAGTTACAGTTGCAGAAGGACTGGAGAAACAGAATATAAAGGAGCAAATACAGGAATTGAATATGCTGAAGTTTTTTTACAAAATTAACGGCAAAACAACAAACCACAGTTTTAATTAACTCCAAAAACTCATAGCCAAATAAACACAAAAATGAAAGTAAACTCCCACACAGCTAGGTACAGCATAATCAAACTTCTAAAACCAAGACAGAAGTAGAAAACCATAAAGCTAACTTGAGGAAAAAGAAATATAACATACAAAAGAACAAAGATAAGATTTGCAGCCAATTTAATGACAGAAACTATGCAAGCCAAAAGATAGAAAAATGGCAACTTGAAGTATGGAAAGAAAAGAAACCCTTGTCAACTCAAAATATTATATGCAGCAAAAATATCTTTCAAAAATGAAGGTGAAATAAAGACCATTTTAGCAAACAAAAGCTGAGGGAATTCCAAATAACCAGCAAATCTGCACTACAACAAATGTTAAAGCAAGTGCTGGCAAAAGGAGTATGATCCAAGAGAGAAATTTGGATCTACATAAAAGAATAAAGAGCACCAGGAATGGTTAAAAAAAAAAAGATGGCAAATATAAAAAACATTTTTTGTTCTCATTTCTAATCTCTTTAAGAGATAAATGACAAAAGCATGTATTCTCAGTAGGGCAATTTGAAGTTTTTTGAGAGCTCAAATTAATGTGGATATAACAATTATTGCAAGCCTATCAAGGAGATATACATAAACACACAGTATCGGTGGCACTAAACTTTCATGAGGAAAGAGGAGGTGATTAGGAGAAATGTTTAAAGGAAGCTCCTTACATGACAAATAAAAAAAATTGAGAAAATGCTGCTCTAGATACAAATAGTAGCACTGTGTGGCAGATTTATAACAAAGATGCTGGCGAAATAAATGGCAATAAGGCACAAAAGATAGGAGAACAGAAATTGAAGTCTACTGGATTAAAGTTCTTATCCTATTAGATAAAAGTAATACAATATTTGAAAGTAGATACATTATCATTTCAAGATAGAATGTCATTTTTTTGAAATTTAGAGCAATCATTAAAATAGTTCAGAAATGAGTAATATGAATAAGCCAATAACAGAGATAAAATGGAATCATAAAATATGTTCAATTCAGAAAATTAGTGTAAAAAGAAAGAAAACCACATAAGACTAACAGGAACAAATAGTAAGGTGAGAGATTTAAAACACAAATGTATCAATAACTACATTAAATTTAAATAATAAAAATGCTCCAATTAAAAGGGAGAGACAGTCGGATTGAAAAATAAAAAGCAAGATTCAACCATGACCTATTTATAAAAAAATTTTAAATATAAATATATATAAAATGTCTATAAGTTGATTACATAGAGAACATTTCTGTGAAGCAATGTTAATAAGGTAAAGGTTAGAAAAATATCTTCTATGTAAATAATAATCAAAAGAGAGCTGGGATAAAGTAGACTTCAAAACAAAAATACATTAACCATAAAGAAACACATTACATAACTATAAAGTGATCAATTCATCAGAAGACTTAATAATCCTAAATGTGTCCTCATCTAATCGCACAGACTCAGAATAGGTAAAGTAAAAGCGGACTTGAAATGAAAATTATAGAAGTCCACAGTATAAATTAGATGCTTCAACATTTCTCTCTCAGTAATTGAAAGAGGAAATAGAAATAAAATCAATAAGGGTGAAGAAGTTACTATCAATCAACTTGACACTTGTAGAATATTGAACAGATTGTGTTGTGGGCGACAAAACAAATTTTCTTAACTAATTTAAAGATTGAAATTTTATACATACGCACACACACGGAGAGGAGGAGAGAGAGGGAGAGAGACAGAATGACAGAAGGAGGGGAGAGGAGGGAAAAAAATTTAAGGAATTCAGTTTGTATTCATCAACTGCCCTAGGAGAGAAAGATGAGCAATTTCCTTCCTTGCAATTTACAGTCCTAAAAATCCACTGGAAGGTCAACTGTGTGTGTGCATTCACTGACCACAAGCAAATTAAACTAGAAATGAACATCCGATAGATATCTGCAAAAATCATCAACTATTTGAAAATTAGACAGCATCTTTCTAAATAATTTATGGATTAAAAATTCACATTTGAAATAGAAAGCATTTCCAAATGAATCAAAATGAAAGTACAATATATCAAACTTTGTGGGATGCTGCTAAAGCAACACTTAGAGGGAAAGTTACAAATTTAAAGCTTGTGTTAGAAAATACAGGAAAAGTTGGAATTGAAGAGTTGTGATGGTTAACAACATGGTGAACACACATTAATATCACTTAATTATAACCATTTTTATGGTTATAATTATGTCATTATTTGTCATTTATGAAATGACAAATATTTGTTATATATTTTACTATAAAAATGAATAAACAACTGTGCATAAAAATATGGACAAATTTCACTAACATAATGTTGAACAAAAAAAGCCAGACATAAAAGCATATATATATATAATGCTTAGTCTAATTACATGAGTTCAAAGGCAAAATAATTCTTTACAAATCAAGATAGAGGTTAATAGTGACTAGAAGAAAATATAAGGGGGAATTCTGATGTTGACAATGCTTTTCGCTGATCTGAGTGCTGTGTACATGGATGTCTCAGTTTACAAAAATTCAGTAAGATGAATATGTATGATATATAAACTTTTTATACATGTACTATGCTTCAGTAACAAAGGTTTTTAAAAAGTACCACATGCCTGCACATTAAAGTTTATAGCAGTTTTATTTACAACTGCCAAAAATTAGAAGCAACCAAGATGTTAGCCAATAGATGAATGGATTGACAAACTATGATATATCCATACAATGGAGTTATTATTCAGCATTAAAAGACATGAGCTACCAAACCACAAAAAGACATGGAGGAATCTGAAATGTGTATTGCTACATGGAAGACGACAAACTGAAAATAAACTGTACGTTGGATGATTCCAACTATATGACATTCTGGAAAAGGCACAATTCCAAACAAAAAGATCAGCAGTTGCCAGGGGTCCAGGCAGGGGAGAGGAGGGATGAACGGATGCTGTGCAAGGCATTTTTAGGGAAATGCAGCTTTTCTGTAGGATACTGTCATAGCAGAGACAAGACATTGAACATTTTTTAAAAACCACATAAATGCACAACACAAAGAGTGAACTTGAATACAAATTATGAACTTCAGTTAATGTATAAATACTGGTTTATAAATTGCTGCAAAGGGGCACAAGGAATATAAGATCTTATTAAAAGGAGAAGCTATGGTGAAAGACAGAAAAGAGTAACTGGGAACTCAATGTAGCACGCATATTTTCTGTAATCCTAAAATGGCTTTAGAAAAATAAAGCTTTAAAAAGAAAAAAAAAAAAAAGGATACCACATGTACTATAATCAGCAGGCTAACAGGATTCCCTATAGATCATCTTGTCCACCCCCCTACTTCCAGTATAGACTGTATTTAATTCATGGCAGGCATCCACGCCGTCTGTCACCAGAGCTGAAAGAGGAGTTTTCACCTGAGTGAAGTACAGGGATCCAGGTTAACAAAAGACCCAGGCACAGGCAGCCAACTCTGAAATGCAAGGTGTGCACTGAGCAGAGCAGCCCAAGGCAGTGAAGAGGTGGGCGAAGCCTGTGCCATTCAAAGGAGATGCGAGGGCAAGCACGAGATGATTATTGTGGAGCAGGTGTGGCAACAGGGCGCGTTCCTGGGAGGCTGCCCTGTCAGCCTGAGGGAGCGACTTCTACTCTCAACTCCTGCCAACCCCACATCAGTCTGACAGGAGGGCAGGCCCAGCACCTTCCTTCCTGGTCTCACAGAAAGCTGCTGGGCTTTCCTGACCCCTTGGGAGATGGATTAAAGGTAAGTAGATGAAGCTGCCCTTAGCAGTGTTGTGGGCAGGTGCAGAGATGCCGTGGAGATAGTTGTGAGCCTTTAATTAAAGTGCACAATGCCTGCTTCTCTAGAAGACAGCTGGAAATTCCCAACTACAGAAGGAGCCAAGTAAGTCAAGCGAGTCCTCAGTGAAAACACAAGATGGAGACAGTGTGGATTTTGTATCCACCATCAGGAATGTCCTCCAATACCTCAGTCATGTGAGACAGTATCAGCGGACTATGGCTGATAGAGTCAGCAATGGAATAAAGGGTGGAAATACAACCTTTACTTAGCATGTAGAGTTCTGGGTGTCACAACTGATTAGGAGCTTGACTACCATCTGCAAAGGTGTTGGTTCAAACCCAACTAGAGGTGTCTTGAAAGAAAGGCCTGGTGAGCTATTTAAAAAAAAAAATCACAGCCATTGATTGAAAACTACGGAGCACTGTTCTACCATGATACGTGTGGAGTCACATTCAGTTCAGGTCTACTTAAGAGCAATGGTTGGTTGCTTTGGATGGTCGATTTATTTTATTCACCATATACAACATGCCATGCCTTGAGGTGAGTGATTTGTGCTCATTTAATGCTTATGAAACCTAACAATACATGCTCAAATTTAGTGGTAGGTTAGCTTTAAATGAGCATAATAGTTACCATAAAGTCAATCTCTTCATATTTTTAAAGACAATATCTTTATGATTCATATTCACCAATTCAAAGTTTATCAGAATGGTCTCTCCTCTGTCAAGGAGTTTCTCTCCTATCCCTTTTAAAAATGTGAAATGAAGCAAAAAAACCCCAAACACCCAAAACACAATAACACAACATTTAAAAGGCCAGCCTTATTATTGTGAGAGAAACTGGTGGAACTCCTAAGACTATGACCCTTAGCCATCTTTCAAATCTGAAACAAAACTCACCCCTATGGTTTATCAGCAAAGTAACAGGCCCCATACAGCCACCAGTAACAGCAGGGAAGTGCTCACGTTCCAGCATTTCCAACCATATAAGGAGAGGTTTGCACACACAGAAACAATTGTAGTGGATTGACAGGGATGGGAAGGAAGAGATGAGATGAGTGAAGGATGGTTAGGGAGAAAGGAAAGGCAAGATACAGAGAGGAGCTGATGAGATGCCATAATAAATGGCATTGATAAATTGTAATAATGTTATAAAACATAGAAATGACTGAATGTTGTTGTTGTTGTTATGTGCTGTCGAGTCACCTGCAACCCATAGTGACCTTACGTACAGCAGCTCTGAACCCTGTTCTGTCCTGAGCCAGTCTCACTAATTATAACACACCAACTTAATTGCCCCATTCACTGTATCAATCCATTTCATCTGGGGTCTTTCTCTCTGCACTGTCCCTCCACCCTTCCAAGCATGATGTCCTTCTCAAGGATCAATCTCTCCTGGACACATACCCAAATTATGTGAGAAGGAGCTTCAAATTCCTCGCTTCCAAGGGGAAACTTGGTTTCACCCTCTCCAAGACAGACCTATTTGTTTTCTTGGAGGTCCATGACTGTTCTCCAGCATCACAATTCGAAGGCATCAATTCTTCTTCTGTCATCCAGCTCTCTGATGCATAGAAAGTAAATGTGAAGACCATGGCCTGGATCAAGTGCACCTTAGTCTCTAGACTGACACTGTTGCTTTTCAGCACTCTGGAGAGGTCCATGACAGCATATTTTCCCAATGCAGTTTGTCTTTTGATTTCCTGACTGCTGGTGCCAAGAGTGTTGATTGTGGAGCCCAGTAAGCTATAATTGTTAATAACCTCAATCTCTTCTCCATCTATCATGGTGCTGTCAACTAGCCCAGTACTGAGAATCTTTGTCTTCTTAATGTTGAGCTTCATTCAATCCATACTGAAGACTACAACCCTTGAATCTTCTTTATCAAGTGCTTCAAGTCTTCTTCAGGTTCAGTAAGCAAGGTTGTGTTATCTGACTAGCATAGGCTGTTGATGAGTCTTCCTCCTAACTTGATGCCACATTCCTCCTTATAAAGCCCTGCTTCTTGAATGATCTGTTCTGCATATAGACTGAAAAGGTATGGAGATAGGATGCATCCCTGACCCACTCCTTTCCTGACTTTGAACAATACAGTGTTTCTCTGTTCTGTTCTGAGGACTGCTTTCTGGTCCAAATATAGGTTTCACATAAGCACAATCAAGTGTTCTGGGATTCCCATTTTCTTCAAGGTTAGCCACAATTTGTTGTGATCCACACAGTCAAATACCTTTGTATAGTCAATGAAACACAGACAGACATTCCTCTGGTACTCTTTGCTTTCTGCCATTGGCAGTAATGTCTCTAGTAACACAACCTCTTCTAAATCCAGCTTGTTATTTCTGGTAGTTCTCTGTCAATGTTCTGTTCCAGTCACTTCTGGATAATCTTCAGCAGGATTTTATTATTGTGTGATATTAGTGATTTTTTTTATAATTTCCACACTCTATCAGGTCACATTTTATTTGGAATGGAAATATAGATCTCTTTCAGTCAGTTAGCCAAGTAGTTGTCCTACAGTTTTCTTGACACAACCTCATATCCAGGGCAGCATCTGTTTGTTGAAATACATCAATTGGTATTCCATCAGTTCCTTGGGCTTTATTTTTTGCCGAGTCCTTCAGGAGCAGCCTGAACTTCCTCCTTCATCACCATTGCTTCTTGACCCTGTTATTTAAATTCTTCTGTCTCAGCCAATTCTTTTTGGTACAGTGACTCTGTATACTCCTTCCATCTTCTTTTAATGCTTCCTGAATCACTCAATATTCTGCTCATAGCATCCTTAAGCATTGAAACTCACAGCGTGGATTTGTTCTTTAGTTCCTTCAGCTTAAGAAATGCTGAGCGAGTTTGACCATTTTGATTTTCAGACTCCAGCTCCAACATGAAATCTCTGACACACTTGGGCCCATTGCTGCAGTCACTGTGTCAATCCATCTTGTTGAGAGTCTTCTCTCCATCACTGACTCTCCACCTTTCCAAGCATGTTGTCCCTTTCCAAGGAAAAGCCCCTGTCCAAAGTGTGTGAGATGAAGCTTCACCATCCTGGCCTCTCAGGAATACTCAGGCTGCACTTTCCGTAAGAAATATGCTGGTCCTTTTATCAGTCCATGGGATATTCAGTACTCTTCTCCAACATGCCTTTTGTTGTCATTTCTAACTATGCATGGCTATTCTGTTATCATGCCGGACAAGCGGATCTTCTACTATTACTCTCCAAAACTAAACTGGAAGATCTGAGGCACAAGCTCTTAGCACCAGGGTTTACCCCAATCGTCCTTCTTCTCTTGCCTCCATCTCTCACTCACGCCCAAAATAGTTTGATCCTGAGGTAGAAAAGGTCCAGAATAATCACATCTTGGATAGGGAAGGGGTTGGATTGCTAACCCAAATGTGGCAGCTTGCATTCATCAGCAGCTGCGGCATGAGAGAAAGATGGGCAATCTCCATTATGACAGCCTCACCGAAACCACTGGAGGTTCAGCTAGGAGTCGGAGAAGACTCAATAGCAATGAGTTGCTGTTAAGTTGTCCCTTCTGTTAAGTCTCCTTCAAGACAATATTTTCTCACTGAAAAACCCTTTGTACTCATTGGCATCTTCCCATCTCTCATATCACCTACCAACTTCATGCATAGAGACTATATACACTTCCCTGATTTCTTCCTGGAGGGAGGTCAGGAAGCGACAGAAGGATTGTTGAAAAAGAAACTTAAAAAGAAAGTCTCTAGGGAGTGAGTTCTCGTGGCCTAGTGGCAAGAAGCTGCACTGCAATCCCAGAGGCACGGTTCAAATCCACCAGATGCTCTGCTGGAGAAGGAGGGGCAATCTCCTCTTGTACCAGTCAGATCCAATTTGATGGTACACACAGAAAAAAACAGTAAAATAAAATTTAAAAATTTTAAAAAAAGAGAGTCTCTAAACATTGTGCATACAAAGATCATGTATACTGTTCACCAATAACTTCTTGTCTCAGGACCAACAGCCTCAGGAAGCCTTTTAGTCCTGTGAGCCCACATACACACAGCAACCCGATTAGGCGGTTGCTGGGCCTAAATGCTGAGGGGCAAAAAAAAAAACAACCAAAAAAAAATCTCTTTAAAATGCTAAAGAGAAAAGTTATCACTTTGAGGACTTATGAATGCCTAACGCCAGCTATGGTATCTTCAATCATTTCTTATGCATGTGAAATTCGGACAGTGAAAAAGGAAGATGAAAGAAGAATTAATGCCTATGAATTCTGGTATTGATGAAGACTACAGGGGACCCCATGGACTCTCAAATAACAAATAAAATTGTCTCAGAGGAAATACAGCTAGAATGTTCCTTAAAAGCAAAGGTGGTGAGACTTCATCTCACATACTATGGGCATGTTATCAGATGACATCAGTCTCTGGAGAAGGATATTATGCTCTAAAGTCAGTGAAAAAGAAGGGCATCAATGAGATGGACTGATACAGTGTCTGTATCAATGGACTCAAACAGAATTGTGAGGATGTTGCAGGATCAGGCAGTACTTCAATCTCTTGTACAGAGGGTCTCTATGAATCAGAACAAGTCAAGAGCACCTAACAACAACAGTCTTATGTCTGTTATGTAAATGAAGAGTATGCAGCCTAGAATAACTAGGTAACATCTCTGAGTTCACACACCAAGAGAAGTCATACCTAACTCAGAGCTGCCTGATCTCAAGTCTATACTAGGGAAACAGTGAAACAGACTGATAGAAGAGCCTCAACTATGGGTTCTAACATGATGACGAAGGGATAATGACTTGTTTTGTTATACACCAGATCACCACGAGTCAGAGCCAATTCAATGGCAACTAACAACTTTTTACCCACAGTGGACCTGTAAATAAAGATAGAAACCTAAGAAATACTGATGATGAAATATAACACGTTAGTGCAGAGCATAAAAATGATGAAGAAAAATTCAGTAAATCTGACCCTAGGAGATAATTCACACAGTTTTATAAACTGCTTGCAGTGACTCAAATTACAATATGGCACATCATGGTATTTGCATTACAAAAAACCTAGGTGGAATACACATAAACACAAAATAATACACAATTTTCTTTTAATTTCTTGGGAATTAAAGATCTTTCCTCCTTATCATGTCTATAATTTGTAGAGAAGTTCTTATAATAGTTGTCCAAATCTTCTCTTTTGGCTCACCATTTAAAAATTAAGGATAAATATTCAATTACAAAGTTAAGGTATTTATTCTTTCAAAATGCAAACAGACCAAATTTCTGGTAGGCTTTCGGTCTATTTGTGAAGCCTCATGGTAGTAAGTAGGTTGAATGTTGGACTACTAACTGCAAGGTCAGTAGTTTGAACCCACTAACTGCTCCTGAGAGAAAGACAGCCGGTCTCCTCCAGTCAAGAGCTACTTCCTTGGAAACCCAAAGAAGGTCCTCCATGAGTCAGAATTAACTCAACTGTCGTGGGTTTGGTGAAGTTTTGGAAGATGAAAAAACATTTTAATATCAGTTTTTATATACCCAATGAAAGATGATATATTTAAAACATGTATTTTTGAGCATCTTGCTTTTTTTTAAAACAAGATTTAATGTGACAGCATAAACAACATGTTCCACACTTGTTAAAAGAGGAACATAGTAAAACTGTCTTTATGTCTAATGAGTGTTATAAAAGATTATATGTAAATTAATTTTCTAGTATATCTATAATAAGATGTTTTCTATAAAATAATTTCTTAATCATATACTACGTAAGATTGACTTAAAACTCAATTCCTAAGAGTTTGGGGGATTAAACATGAGTTATTCGTAAAGTACTTTGTACAGAGCAACAGACCTGTTCTCTACCCTCTCCACCCAATCTGTGCCCCGGGAAGCTGACTGGATTCCGTCAACCAACTCCTGGGCTCTGGGTTGGCCCATTCGGCTCCAACAGGAAATCAGTGAATAGGTCTACTGATACAAAGGTGGGGCAGTCGTAGCTCTGTCTGGAATCCAGAACCACTTCTTCCACCTGCTCTTCAGTTAGGTCTGTTCAACAGCTCTCCCACTGTTGTGGGTGCTTTCCCTTCATCTCCAATTACCTCCTTTAGTGTGCCATTTTTCCCCCTGCCTGGATCTTAAGTGATACAAAGTCCAAAAGCAAAAAATAAAAGTAACTTAAAAAAACAACAACAACGAGGGTTGTAGAGTGGATTATATTTGGGGCTAGGGGGTGGGGTTTGGGGAGGTGCGGGGGGGGGGGATTGTGTACCAATGAGGGAGTTTTTCTTTTGCTTTTCAAGGAGAGGAGCAAATGGGGGGGGGGAGGGGTTTGTGCGGGGAGAAGGGTGCAACAATGAATGAATGGAATCCCAAAATCTCTGTAGATGTTCATTGAAATGAAAAATAAACAACCTAAATAAAAAAAAACAAAACAACAACAACAACAACTAAGTTGAAAGGAGTTAAAAGGTGTTGGTCTGTCAAAATTTTCTCACTTTACAGATTAGTGAATTGAAGATAAAAGACCTTACATGACTTAACCAAAATTACTATCAAAAACAAAGCAGAATCACAATTAGAAACCAAATATTAACATGGAAATAATGTTAGGAGATTTATATGAGAAGAGATTAATAAATGATTTTAAGTTTTCTGTTCTTTAATATGTAGTGATATACACATAATTTCTCCTTATTCTGGGACCATAAGTAAAAAAGACTTAAAAAAAAACCAAACAAACCCTGTTCACCAATGTTCTCACTGAAAAAGAAAGACACACACTGTGGCAATAGGACAATTAAAACAGACTTTCAAGGGGGGGAGGGTAAAAAAAAAGAAGGACGAACTGGGGAGGAGGGTAGAGAAAATAGTGCAACAATGAATGAATGAAAACCCAAAATCTCTGTAAATGTTCATTAAAATTAATAAAATTTAATAATTTGAAAAAATAAAAAGAAAGACACTATGATTGTGAGCAATGATCATGCCAAGAAAAGGAGCCATATTTTATGATTAAATGTTGTTGGAAAAGGTCTTGGTTCAAAACTTGGCTTTTACTGAAAGCTTGTGGGCAATGTTGATGTTGAGATTTTTAAAGAGAGGGAAAAAAAAACTTGGAACAAGAGAGAAGGATGTTCTCAATAGATAGAAGCAGCGCCTGCCGTGAACTCTGCAGACCTGGGCTCCCCTCCAGCATCCATCCATGTGAAATCCCAAAAAGATTCTGGTTGTAGAAGAATCCTGTGTGTTCTCCCCCTGACCGTTACATCTCTTTATGATCACGTCTCTTTTTCCAAATATACTGCCCTCTTCTCCACCAGGAGAAGGGGATGAAAGAGTGCCTTAATTGGTTTTTTATATACATGTTGTTCTTGTTGTTATGCACTGCTGAGTCAGAACCAAGTCATAGATGACCTTTCCATGAGTTTCCAGAGGCTGGAAATCACATGAAAGGAGATTTTCCATCTTTCTTCTGGATGCAGAGTACCTTGGGGATTTGAACCGCATACCTCTGCATTGACAGTGCAATTCCTTAGCACTATCTAACAAGCCATTAGAGCTTCACACTTTAACTCCTACCCTATGAGGCAGGAATTAGGCAATGAGGAAACAGAGCAGTGATTTCACTGCCCTAAACTGATGTCAATCAACAATACTGAAAATCTGTACTGTACAATTTATGAGTTACCTTCTCACACCCTATCACATGCAATCCTGTCAAAAAACTCCATAGGAAAGAAAAGTGAAGATCACTGTAAGACTGGCCCAAAACTGAACAGCTACGACAGGGGATCCTAGGATTTATGCCATGTCCTCCAATTCTGTAACCCAATTTCTTTCAACTCTACAGCTCTGTTATTTCATTGGTGTTTCTTGTCTCTCACACCTTACTGCAAGCATGCCAGGCATTTTACACAGTGAAACATGTGAGAGGCCTTGCAAATTTTCCACCTTTGACGGAGTACAGTCACCACTTTTCTGTCAGTCTCTGTTTAGCACACAGTATTGCATTTTTCTTCTCTGATAGGGTTCCGCCTTACAGGTTCTAGCTCTCAGAGTTTTGGGGGTATCCCTCACAGAACAGCAAACACAGCTCTGTCTTTCAAAACACTTGATCAATGCAGTTGAATGCAAAAGTGGATAAATAACTGAACTGGGCACATTAAGCATAGCTAAAAATGACAACTAAAAGAATGTTTCAGATTATTCCAAGAGGAAACAACGAGGGGGAAAACAAATCATGCATAGTCCCAGTTTCTGTCACCAGACTTGTGGTTCCCCAGAGCAACCTACATGTGCATAACCTTTGCCACTTTGTTATCTTCATCCTAGCACTTTTGAACGCAGGAACTAAAGGATGATTTACTCTGCAGCTTTGGTCCTCATTGCTGCAACTCACTGGTATGCAATTCTAGAACTTCAGAGAACATAAAAATGATGCTGAATAAATCAAAGGTTGTATGCTTTCAGATCCTTATCACAGTTCCTGAGGTGTTTGAATAATAGCATAACTTGGAGTGTCACCTCAAAGTCTGAAGACTAGAGCTACTGAACTTGGCGAGCCCCAAAGAACAAAGTTCCCTGCTCTCAGAGAAATGTCATAATCCTCGAGCTAAATCTCCCCAAAGTTTTTTCAGTACGTGGACCATGACAGTTTGTGTGCAAAAGTATAAGGAATAAATATCTCCTTTAAACAAGTACCAAAAAAGACTAGGAGAAATGAGCTTAAAAAGAGCCAAATTAGGAAACTAGATTCTGAGAAGACCTTGGAGTGGTGAAATTAATTAAAAATTTGGAGTCACCATCACTGGAATCAGGGTCACAGGGGTCAACTAGCTTTAGTAGCTTGAAGTTCTTCCTTTAACCCAGAACCTTCAGTTTTGCAGATAGATAACTAAAGCGGTAGTCTCTAGACAGTGCCCTGAGGTCACTGGGTGGCAATAATCATTTATGGCCTTTTTGAGGCTCCCAAGAGAAGGGAAGATTTGACCATTTGTCCTTTAAATTAAGGTGGGGAGGGAAAAAAAAAGGAGATGACGTGAGAATAAAGGCAGCAAGATACAGGAAAAAAGAAGACAGCAATGTCCCAATGTAAACTTGAGCCTCTCCAGGTCTGACAAAGATAACATGGACTGAGGGGCTGACGAAGCCAGTGCAGGGCATTTAAAAGTGGCCCCTAGGACATCTAAAGGCTCTTTCCCAACAGCACTTTCATATTGTCTCAGGGCCGATGTATCAACAGCATATGGATTCGATTCCACCCCATCTCCACCCCATCTTCCTTTCTTCATGCCAGAAGAACACATACAGATTTCAAAATGAAAGGAAAATAAGGAAAGAAGGCCAGGGACCAAAATGCTTAGTGTGGTCTTAAGCAAGCTTGGAACAGACTAGGAAAATCACTGTAGCTGGTCAACAAATCCAAGCAACAGTGGCACCCAGCCCTGTCATTAACGTTCACAGCCAGGAAAGCAACTGCAATTTGGTGGGAGCAGACATTTGGACAATTGGCAGGAACTGGAAATAAATGGCTCCCAAATGTTTAGCACTTCGATGGATAAGGTGACGCATCATTCGCTACAAGGCCCTATAGATCCAAGATTCCTTTGAAAGGGTGACTCCACCTCTGGCCTCAGACTTTATCAATGGGATGGTGACCAGCTGTTCACCATCTCCACTGCTAATAGAAAAAACTGGCTTCCATGAGACAGAAGAGGAACAACTGAGACATCAGAAGGAATACCAGTTGCAACACACTCTTACAACTATTAATTGTCCATCTATAAATAAATGTTTACAAATACTTTGTGTCTCCCCTAAATAATAATGGTACTAAAGTGTCAGACACAAAAGCTAGCTGATTTTCACATATTATTGTTAGTCCTTACAACAGCACTAGAAGATGGGTATTTTTAATCCCACTTTATAAATAGAGATTGAGACAGAGAACATACATGAGTTTTCCAAGATCAGAAAACTAGGAAATGGTGGAGCAAGGACTGAAACTCAAGTCTCTCTTGTTGCTGAAGGGATTCTTTGAATACAAATACTCCCAAAACTAGCAGGCCATTATATATTCAATACCTTTAATAATTGTTGACTGAATAAATAAATGAATGAATAAAGTATAAATAATAAGTTCTGCCACTTGATGTTCTTACACCATATTTCATCAATTTTAAAATACATTTTCTTCTACATTTTAACATTTTTTTAAAATAAGAATGCAACTACAACAGATTGGCATAATTTAATTGGCAGCACTTTTTTTCCCCGTAGTATTACTTGAAGTAAATGTGCATCTGACAATCAGCAGACTCCTAGAATTGATGAAATATGGATATCTAGAACCAAGATCAGTCCCACATCAAATGTAATGAACATTACAGGGCAGTGAATGGTAAGTGAGAAACAATGAGATCAAGGGATAGGGAAATTTTAGGAACTAGAGAAGTGTAAAAATGGTAAGATCCATTCTAAAGTTAAAGGACAGTTGGATTTTAAAAGGAGATAAAGGACAGTCATGTGCGGTATCTCTTTGAGAACAGCATGAGGTCATTTGGGGTTGGGTTTTTTCCTATCAAAAGTAGAGACTTTGCTGTATTTGTTTTGGCCTCCGATTCACCTGCTCTGCATTAGAATGGCATTTGCACACACACACACACACACACACACACACACTCTTCTCACTGAAATGATTCCAACTCATAGTAATCTTCAGAGATTTCTACGGCTATAAACCTTAAGAGGAGGAGACTGCTTACCTTCCTCTGTGGAATCGCTGGGTGTATCCAAACCTCCAGGGACATGCAGTCGTATGGCTGACAGAGCAACATACTACGTACTATACCACCTGAGCTCCTACAATTCCATCAATGTCAGTCTAATGCAGCCTGTGACTTTCAAGAAAGACAAGTGTCTCCTCAATCTACTTGACACTTCTGGTTATTCCTGAGTAGAGGCCAAGCATTGAATCAGACGGTCTCTGGAGAGTTCTAGATGCAGGACTTTCTTTAAATGGGAAGACTACTAAACTGTTCATCTGATTAGCTACGAATCTCAGTGTGCTTTGACAATATCAAATCACGAGTTCACTGAACAAGGAGGTTTTGTTTACTTTCTCCTAATGAGTCAAGCTTTCTTCTCTCATTTCCTCATTTTAGCTAACTGGTCCCACACACTGCAATTTAAAGGTGAACCACTCTCCTTTCTCTACCTCAATTGAAATAATCTAAAAAGTCTGTTTCTCAGAAAGCATTCCATGTTTTGAGGGAACCGGGAGATGGAATGATCATATGCCATGCAGAGCCTTTAACAGAGAGTTCTTCCAAGCAAAATCCAGAGCCAATTCCATTATACCAGAAGTACTGAGTGGAAATGTGCTGAGGAAGAAGTACTAATGTAATCTTGAAAAATCGCTCCACAACTCAAAAACTCAGTTTCCTATACTCAGTACACACTCAGAGCAACCTTCCATTAAGTCTCCAAGGCTGTAAATCTTGATTGAACAGCAGCTGGCAGATTTAAATTGCCTCCCTTTCAGTTAGCAAGGCAGCACACGACACACTTGACCACCAAGCATAACAACTGCAAAGGAAGAAACAGTGATTTCACAATGGAACATCCTGACAGACACCATCATTCATGATCGAGTGACTGAAAGCTGACATGACCAAAACCAGAACACATCAACATCATGCACCTCTTGACATGATGTTGCTGACATCAAGTACACTAAAATGCTCAATCTCATTCTGATCAGGAGAAAACATCAGACAAAGCCAAATCTGGAGACTTTCTATAAAATGACTAGCCTTTATTCTTAAAGAAACCTCACTTACTGCTGTCTGGTCAGTTCCAACGTGGAGTCATCCTCCACCAGTTTTCCCAGGCTGTCAGTTCTTACCAGGAGCACCTGCTGTCTATTTCCCAAGGAGTAGATGCTGGATTCAAATAGCCAGTGACAGCTAGTCTTTTGGTGAACATAGCAACTTACTATGGACTATATCAGACCCTAATGTTTTTGTGTACCATAGAATTGGAACCAACCCTTAGCTGACCCTCCAGTGGGTTTTCAGAGAAAGTTAATCACACAGGAAAGACTGTCCATTCTTCGCTCATGGAGTGGCTGGTGACCTTGAACCATGTGTCTTTGGAATTGCAGCACAGCTTCTTGCCACTAGGTCACCAGAACTCTCAGTAGAAACGAGAGAGGTAGAAGTTAAATTTATTACAGGGGACAAATCTTCTGAAAAGAGCCTCTTTAATGTGCTAAAGACCAAGGATGTCACTTTAAGAAACAAGGTGGGCCTAGCCCAAGGATCGAACAACAAGCCCAAGTCCTGGTAGTTTCAGTTGCTTTGTATGCATGTGAAATTGGATGGGAAATAGGAAGGCTGAAGAACTGATTTGTGGTATTGGCAAAGAATAGTGAATATACTACAGACTGCCAAAAGAACAAATAAATCTGTCTTTGAAAAAGAGCAGCCAGAGTGCTCCTTAGAAATGAGAATAGTGAGAGTTCATTTCACATACACTGGGTATGCTATCAGGATGGGTGGGCCAGTCCTTAAGAGAAAAACACTGTGCGTGGACAAGCAAGGGATCAGTGAATAAGAGAAAGACCTCAACAAGATGGACTGACAGTGCCTTCAACAGTGAACCCAGCACAGCAATGACTGACAGGACGCCTGGTGCAGGATGAGGCAGGGTTTTGTTCTGTTATATACAGGGTTTCTATGAGTCAAAGCTAAGTCAACATTACTTTACAACTAAGATACATATAAAACAGCCCTGGTAGCACAGTGCTAGGTGTTTGGCTACTAATTGAAACATATTAGCAATTCTATGGGATAAAGACCTGGCAATGGGGTTCCATAATAATTACAGCCTTGGGAACACTATGGGGCAATTTTCTGTTCTATTGGTCATAAGGGTTAAAATGGACTTGATGTTAAGAGGCTTGGTTGGGTTTTTTAAAAGAGCTAAACCAAGCACCTGTAACATGTGATCTTTGGCTGGAAAAAGAAATTGCTATATAGGATATTATTGAGACAGTTAAAATTTTAATATGAATTATGTTGTTGTTGTTGTTGTTGTTGTGTACCATTGAAGCAGAACCTACCCTCCAGCTGACCCACCAGTGGGTTTTCAGAGGCAGTTAGTCACACAGGAGGAGATTGCCCATCCTTCTCCCACAGAGCAGCTGGTGGCCTCGAACTGCATGCCTTCAGGATTGCAGAGCAGTTTCTTGCCATTAGGCCACCAGAGCTCCCTGATATGAACTATAGAATAATTAATAATATTTTTGTGGTTAGATGCAATCAAGGCCATTTGTAGTGATGTTAAATTTCCTGACCTTGAAAATGCACTCTAAGAAAATGTTCTTATATTTGAGGGGGAATGGGACATGTCTGACACATATTTTTAATGATTCAATGATAATATGTTCAGAGAAAGAAAGAGACTTGAGCAAATATGGCAAAATGTGAACTATTGAAGCTGAGTGGAAATGAGAGAAAGCTCTTTATATTATTTTTGAAATTTGTCTGTAAATTGATACTGTCTCAAGTAAGAATTAATCAATTCATTCATTAAAAATAATGATATAAACAAAATGCATTCCCCAAACCACCAATTTCAACACAGGAAGTAGGTTGGGCAGGCCTACTGGAGAAATAACTCCTCATTTACAGGAGTCACTTGGCCCGTGTGCTTGGCCTCTAAGCAGTAATGGCTGACTGCTTGGGCCCCAGACACCCTCACCAAAATACATAGGCACTCCCGTTAGCACATCCTACCTCTGAACACGTTCAGTCCTTCATTTGATTTCAGTAGAGACTACAATTACATTAAGTGATAGTCTCAAATAATCATCTAAGTAATAGTTGGGACAATCACAGAAAAAATGCATAGCCATTTACACGGCTGTAGGATGACCATTCCATTGTCAACACTCCAAGAGTGAAACTCAGCCAAACTCATTCTCTGCCCTCAGGAACTGCAAGTCTTAAATCAAAGTTACAAGGCAGAGCAGGCTGCAGGGGCTGTGCATATTCTGAAAGAGGCTCTGAAAACAAGACTAAATATGTTCCTGGAAGCAGTTTTGGAAAGGGAAGAAGGAAATCTTGATGACTGTGTGAGATATTGGGGCAGACAGCGAGGGAAGGCCAGCAGGAGTCCTCTCCTGGACATCCTTAAAAGAAAGGCGGAACAGCTTAGGAAAATGTGATGTGGTGTCAAATTTACTTTAAAATGCTTTCTAATAGAAAATGGGAGAGTACGTGTCTCAGCTGGCTGAAACCTTGTCTCGGGTGCCAATCATGAAGACCCAGGGCCAGGTGGTCAGTGGGTATCTAATCACGAGGCCTGCACTCAGTGGTGGCTTCTCTGGGCACTTCTACTCTATATCTCTATCTATAACCCAAACTTTATTAACTGGCATGTGGAACTTCAACAATGGAGTTTCATCAGCAGAAAACCATTTCCTTGGAGTAGTACAAGGAACATTAGAAAATGGTTCTCATTTGGTGAAATTAGAAGTATTAAAGTTTTCAGAGGCAGCCAATCGCATAGGAGGAGAATGCCCATCTTTCTCCCATAGAGCAGCTGGTGAATTCGAGCTGCTAGCCTTTGGGTTAACAGCACAATTCCTTACCATTAAGCCACCAGAGCTCCCTAAGTTTCCATTACTACAACTCTTAAAACAGAGTGACCAGAATGAACATCATACTTCTGAATGACATCAGGAGGCAGTGAGTTCATTTAATCAATGCAAGACCAAACTCATGTTTTGGCAACCAACTGAAGGCTCATGTTTAACTGTGGTTCATTCACTCACCACCATCCCTCCATCTCTTTCATACATGTCAATCGAACCAAGTCTCTCTGTTCCTGTATCATATGAGCTGATTTTATGATTACCACTTTTAAATTTCATGCTTTGAATCTTGATTCTGTTCTCTTTCAAGGCAGCTGCACTATCCAGATGGGTATCAACTGAAAATTTAAGTACATTTCCCATTATCAAGGGCCCAGAGCTTGTGAATGAACTTCATGATGCATACAGTTCCTTCAACTGAAGCCAACCAATCAATTCCACTTTTGCTTTTAATAAACTCTATCCCTAAGAGAACAGGGAATAAAAGGAGATGAAGCACAAACAAGTAAACCCAGCTCTTAGAAAATGTCATGGCAAAATGCCAGGGTGATGGAGAATTTGCAGTATGTGTATGGGTTTTGTATAAACATTCCCATGAATACTCCTGCCACTCATTTCTACAGGTAACAGGTAATGCTGAAACTGGAGCAGAAAGGGCCTCCCCTGAGCAAGGTTATGAAGGCAGTCATCATTTCTGTTCCGCTCTCACTCACAAGTCCCAGCTCTGCCTCTGATTAGCTGTGCGGCCTTGAGCCACTGGATTTTCTTCCCTCAGCTTTAGTTTCCTATTCTGAAGATTCTCTGACCAAGAAGCTGTGATTTGTCTTCTATCCTGGTACTTTCTCTCCTACTAGAGGCCTATCCTCTGCTCCATTCCCACAGGCTTTATTGGCTCTGGCTGTAATGTACTTCAGGGAGAAGGAGTTGGGCAAATGTTTTCCAACCCTCAAAAAATATTATTAAAGCTTAATCTTGCCAGTTGGTACTGTTCATGATACCTGGCACCCTTTCCTGCCTTATATCCCACTAGACTCTTCATTCCAGCTGTACTCAGCTGCTTACAAACCCCTGAATCATTGTGCTGACTCAACCTCTTCATGCCCCAGGATTAAATTCCAGCTAATGGACCTTGTGTGTTGCTATGATGGTGACCAGGTTTCAGCAGAGCTTCCAGGTGAAGACAGGTTAGGTAAAAAGGTCTTGCAATATATTTAGAAAGAATCAGTCAATGAAAACTCTATGAATGACAATCATTTTTTCTGCAACCAATCAAGGAAATGGTACAGGACCCAACAGTGTTCCTTTCCTTTGTGCACAGGGTTGCCAAGAATTCAGACCAACTCAACAGCAACTAACATCAGCCACAAGCCTAAATCCATCCTAGCTGTCTCTGCATGTCTAACTCATGTTCTTCCTTATCTTGCTGTTCTTGTTGTTAGGAGCCATCAAGTTGAGTTCAACTAATAGCGACCCTATGAACAAAAGATCTAAACCTTGTTCTACCCTGTGCCATCCTCACACTTCCTGCCATACAAGAGTCCACTGCAGCAGTCACCGCATCAGTCCACCTGGTTGACATTTTTCTTCCCCTTAGCCGACCCTTCACCCTTCCAGCATCATGTCCTTCTCCAGGGAATAGCCCCTCCTAGCAACATGCCCAAAGTATGTGAGGCATACTTGACTCCAAAGAGCACTCTCCAAGATATATCTGTTCATTCTCTTGGTCATCCATGGGATGTTCAGTGCTCTTCTCCAACACCACAGCAAGGACATCAATTCTTTTTCTGTCAAATTTATTCACTGTCTACCTCTTAGCAAGTAATTGGAAAGACCATGGACTGAATCAGACATACGTTAGTCCTCAAACTGACATCACTACTCCTCAATAATTTAGAAAGGTCCCTAACTACAGATTTTTCCAGTGCAATGTGTCTCCTTATTTTCTGACATCTGGTATCAAGGGTGTTAACTGTGGATCCAAACAAGATGAAGTTGTTGACAGATTCAGTCTCCTCTCCATCCATCATGATGCTGCCTGTTGGTCCAGAGGTAAGAATATTTGTTTTCTTGATACTGAGATGCAATCCATACTGAAGACTGCTTACTTGATCTTCGGCAACACATTCGTCAAGTCCTCCTCACTTTCAGCAAGCAAGGTGTGTCTTCTGCATAATTCAGGTTATTGGTGAGTCTCCCTCCAATCCTGATGCCATGCTCCTCTTGATAGAGTCCAGCTTCTCAAATAATTTGCTCACTATATAGACTGAATAGGTCTTCCTAATTTTTTTTTTAATTTAGGTTGTTTATTTTTCATTTCAATGAACATCTACAGAGATTTTGGGATTCCATTCATTCATTATTGCACCCATGCAGTGCTCCCCTGTTCTGTTCGTACAACAGCCTCCTGATCAAGGTATAGGTTCTGCATGAACACAGGTAGTGCTTTGGTATTCTCATTCTTCTCAATATCAGCCACAACTTGTTATGACCCACACAGTCAAATGCCTTTGTATAATCAATAAAGCATAAATACACATTCTTCTGGTATTCCTTACTTTCAGCCAGGATCCATCTGACATCAGCAATGACATCCCTGGTGCCACAGCCTCTTCTAAATCCTGCTTGAATTGCTTGCAGTTCCCTATCTATGTATGTTCTAGTCAATTTTGAATGATCTTCAAGCAGTATTTTGCTTGCATGTGATATTAATGATATTCTTTATCTAGCTGGTATAAATTCATTTTTTTTTTTAAATTTCCGCTCAGGCTTTGTCTCTTTAAGGAGACCTCCTCTATCAAAGTCACTGGCTGACATGACATAGATTCTCTCTCTTGGCCTCCATCACTCATCTGCAGGTCTCAGCTGACTTCACTTTTCCTTCATTTTGACTCTAAACCCTTTGAAAGCCAGGAATTTGTATTACTACTGTCTTAGGGAGCTCTGGTGGCCTAGAGGCAAAAAAGCTGTGCTGTAATCCCAAAAAGCATATGGTTTGAGGCCACCAGCTGCTCTGCAGGAGAAGAATGGGTGTTCTTCTCCCGTGTGATTAATTGCTTCTGAAATCCTACCTAACAGTCAAATATGGGTCTGTTTCAACTCTATGGTACACAACAACTATCTTAGTTGATTTCTTCTAAAATATAGATGTTTCATTGAATAAATGAGTATATTAAGTGGTTGACTGAATTGAGTGGCCAAATCACACCACTCTGGGGGGGTGACTTCTCACACTGGAGGGACCAGGTCTGGCCAATCTAGGTCCTTGTCACATCATCCTGAACTCAGGCTCAGCCTCCTTGAGAATGTGTTTACTAAAGGATCAAAGCAGAAATCTTAATATCACACATGTGCCTGCTATGAATCTCCATTCCACTCACCTAGCCCACCGGTCTCTAAGCCTCTTCTTTGAGCAGGGCAAATCAAATGGATGAACAACTAACCAATGTCCTTGCCTCTCCCCCCTCACTGCCTCACAGCCAAGGAGGAGGCCTAATCCCACACATCCCATTCAAGTGTGCTTCTCTGGTTTCTGAAATCCAAGAAGTGGGGGATGCCTCACCACTGGCCAATCCCGCCACAGAGCTCTCCCCTGCTGAGTTTGCTCACTGCACAAAGTCTACCATAAGCCATTTCTTCATATCCTACCCTTGAGTTCAGGGGCATCTCTACTTTAATTTGAGCCACGGAGAGGCAGGGCTGCTTTCTCTGTGAGTAGAAGCAGCATCAGCAATCTCCCAGGCTAACCTTTGTGTGACAATCCCCAGCTCCAGCTAGATCCTGAGCCTGTTGAAGCCTTCTATCACTTTCTGAGATCACCTGATGTACAGCCAGACTATAGGAAATGTACAGCAAGGCCAAGTCACTAAGATTACATGTACACAATGTAACTGGGACAAAACGGGAAGGATAAGGGGTGGAGGGGGGGGGGAAGGCACAAAGACTGAGTTATCTGAAGAGGGAAGAGGAAGTCCAGAGGAACCAGAGAGGGCCTGAGACGGAAAGATACATCTGAAACACCTTGCCAGGTATCAAAGTCCAAATAAATGATAAACTAGTTGCCTGGGGCCACCACCACAGCCCATAAAATAAGAGAAAGAAAGGAAAATTATGGCACTATGACCACAGGCTTTCAGAAACACTCACAGCCCATAAGCTTCCACCACCACCATCCACCATCCAGCAGCTTCACCCACATCAAGCTGTTCAGACTCCATCCTGTTTATCCTCACAGACTCTGAAGATTACGTACCAACACTGAGGAAAGGGATAAAGAGAGGTAGCACAAGACAATTTGGATCGGGTGACATACGGCTGGGCCACTTGCAGCTTTAGCTCTGGAAGACTGCTTTCTTTTCTTCTACCCTCATGGTCTCTGGTCCTGCCTGCCAACTCCATGAAAAAATTGTTTTGTCACCTTCCAAGAAGAGCACCCTCTGCCTGTATAATAGTGCTCACTCATCATTGCTGATATGAAAATGATGCCTCACTGGCTTATGTTATTGGACATATAGATGAAGGGCCTTAGTTACCACGGAGAGCAAACCCCTGAAGGCAGCATCCACTGGGAACAAGACAGAAGACCTTCCCCATTTTCCAAGAAGATGTATCATCTCTTAGATCCATACACACACACGCGCGTGTGTGTGTGTGTGTGTGTGTGTGTGGTGGTGGGGTGTTTCCCTGTACCAGGCCCACCAAGGCAATGCGAAGCTATTTGGAGCAGCAGTACCCAGGCCGGGCCTCCTAGTCTTCCCAGAGAGTCAGTCCAGCCCTCATGCCAGGTCCCCTGCCATGCAGCTGCCATCCATCCTCCAGGCCAGCAGCCCCTAGGATGCCACGCAGACTTTTCCACTCGTCCAGAGTTGCTTAAGGGCCTCTGATATACTCCATGTGTCCCAACAGGAAAACACACACTCATCAGCTCTCCAAAATGCTCCAGATGTGATCAAAGCCACAGAAGCAAAAGAAAACAGAAATGGGGCCATTCAGGAAGGAGAGAAGAGGAGAAAATCCAGGGCTATGACAGTAGGAAGTCCCCAAGGACAGCAGTGAGTTCCGTGGATGGAATATAGAGCTAGAGCTCAGACTCATGGGTTCTAAGCTCTAGTTCAAAGGGGTTTCCCCATAAGAACTTGGATCTTGCCTCCAGGGCAGCTTCTGGATCAAGTTTCTATCTCAGTAGAGTGGTCGATACTTAGACCTAGAGGGATATTACAGATAACCTGACCCAATTTATTTATTTTCAGGTGAGGAAGATAATGTGTAACTCATCCTACCTGGAACATCACCCACCATCTCTAAATCCACACACACCCCTCCAGGTCAATGTAGCCCATATTACATTTCAGCAGGTAATAGTGACACAGATTAAAGGCTCTACACGTGAAGATGATCTCAGACATGATTCCTCTGTTTCCTTGTTCTTTCCTGTTATGAGAATCTCCATTTTATTATTTATTTTTTTTATCAAATAAAGGGTCCAATTTGGATGGCTTTCACAATTATCTCTAGATCTAAAAATTCCCAAGTTTCTATCATCTCTGGCAAAAGTTTCTAAGCTACTCTTATCATCTAAGGATATGGATTTGTTTTAAAATAGTCTAGTGCCCCATTACAAACTCGTGAGAAAGTCTGATCAGACGTCTCGATTACCCTCCACTGTTCCAATGAATATCTTAAGTTTCCAGAAACATCCTTGTGTCTTACCAACAGTTTTCCTCCTTAAACAGATAGCAAAAGCAGTGACAATAAGGGGCTCTTGAATCATGCTGCTTGAGACTCTGGATTATAGAGCTTATTTACTCTGTGCTTAAGTATCCTCATCTTGAGAATGGGAACTATTCTGCCAACCTCATAAAGTTACAATGAAGGTTCATGAAATAATGTTAATTATGGCTATTATTACTCCCACTAAATATTATCACCACTGATAAACAAGGAAGGGATGGGTCACACTGCTGGACTGCAGTGTTTCTAGAGAACCCTGTGGGTTGACTGTCATGTGGAGGGATGAGGAGAGAAAAGAGAACCTGTACAGAGGCATGAACAATGACTAAGGATGACAGAAGAAGAATCAATGCCTTTGAGTTGTGGTGCTAGAGAAGAGTACTGACCATATCATGGACCATCAAGAGAACAAACAGGTCTGTCTTAGAGAGGGTGAAACCAAGTTTCTCCTTGGAGGCTAGGATGTTGAAGCTCCATCTCACATACTTTGGGCATGTAGCCAGGAGGGATTGGTCCTTGGAGAAGGACATCATGATCAGAAGGGTGGAGGGACAGGGCAGGAGAGGACGACCTCAGATGAGATGGACTGATACAATAACTGGAGTAATGGGGGTAAAGTGAGTTGGAGTCAGTGAGATTGGCTCAGGACAGGGCAGGCTTCAGAGCTATTGTACATGGGTTGCTATGAGTCATAGGAAACTCGACAGCATATAACAACAACACAGAAGCATACTCCACAATCACATCCACAAATTCTTTCACAATGATAGAGACATCAAGATTTTGCTATCTTACCCTCATATCATCAACTCCTCCCACCTCTCTATCTTGTTGATATAAAGTGTGTAATCCTGTACCTTAAACAGAAAAACTCTAAAAAAGCAAACCTTTCATGTAGTTCTACTCACACATATACACCACACACACCAAATCCACTGTTCTTAGGATAAAGTCTGAAGTCTTTAGTCAGGCTACAAATGTTTCATGGCTTGGGCTGTGGTTCCCTTCTCAACCCATCTCCCACTGTGACCTCCACCACAGTTAATCTTCCAGCGCCTGAGGTTTCCCCTTCCACAAACAGAGAAGCATAGTAACATAGCAGAGATCTGACTCAGGAATGATATCTAGGGATTAAAATCTAACCTCTACTGCTGACAAGTCATGTGACCTTGGCAACATAATAACAGCTCCGTGTCTAAATAGTTTCTTGTTGTGAGCCATCAAATTGCAACTGACTCAGGTAACCCTCCAGCAGGTTTTCAGAGGAAGTCCTCCCTACCAGATAACAAGCTTCATGAGGTTAGAAGGGAAGACCATAGCTCTAGAATTGCCTAGAACAGTCTTGGTTTACATCTGCTATTTCAGCACAGTTGGTGGGAATTTAAGTTGTTGTATTAGTCTTTTCCTTTGAGAAAGGGTATATGCCCTGTTCCATGGAATTGTGGTTGACCATGTGAAGGGGTAGATGCACCTTGGCTGAAAGCAGGGAATACCAGAGGAATGTCTGTCTGTGTTCCATTGATTATGCAAAGGTGTTTGTGTGGATCATAACAAACTGGCTGACTCTGAGAAGAATGGGAATCCCAGGACACTTGACCGTGCTAATGCAAAACCTATACTTGGACCAGGACGCAGTCATCAGAACAGAGCAAGGAAACACTGCATCGTTCAAAATTGGGAAGGGCGTATGCCAGGGATGTGTCCTATCGCCATACCTTTTCAACCTATATGCAGAACAGATTATCCTAGAGGCTGGGCTCTATGAAAAGAAATGTGGCATTAGGATTGGAGGAACATTCATAAACAATCTGCGTTGTGCAGATGATACAACCCTGCTTGCTGAAACTGAGGAGGACCTGAAGCGCTTGCTGCAGAAGGTCAAGGACTACAGCCTTCAATATAGATTGAGGCTCAATATCAAGAATAAAAAGATTCTCACCACTGGGCCAATTGGCAGCACCAGGATGGATGGTGAAGAGATTGAGATTGTTCACAGGTTTAGTTTGTTTGGCTCCACAGTCAACACTATTGGCACCAGCAGCCAGAAATTAAAAGATGGGTTGCGATGTGAAAGTCTGCTGTTAGGGGGGACCTCTCCAAAGTACTGAAGAGTAATGGTGTCACTCTGGAGACCAAGGTGTGCCTGATATAGGCCATGGTCTTTGCAATCACATGCTATGCGGCAGAGAGCTAGAAAATGATGAGGGATGATAGAAGGAGAATTGAAGTCTTTGAGCTGTGGTGTTGGAGAGGAGTATTGAATATACCATGGACTGCTAAGAAAACAAACAGATTCATCCTGGAGAGGGTTAAACCAGGCTGTTATTTGGAGGCAAGGATTCTGAGGTTTCGTCTGACATATTTTGGACATGTTGCAAGGAGGGACCAGTCCTTGGAGAAGGACGTCATGCTGGGGAGGGTGGAGGGACAGCGCAGGAGAGGAAGACCCTCTATGAGGTGGATTAATTCAATGACTAGGGTAATGGGGGTAGGTGTGTCAGAGACAGTGAGATTGGCACAGGATAGAGCAAAGTTTAGGGGCTGTTGTACATACAGTCACTATGAGTCACAGGTGACTCAACAGCACACAACAACAACATGTGAAGTGAGCAAATGCTTTAAAAAGGAATGCAAGTTTTCATTTCTGTCATTGTGCTGCTGTGCTCCAACACAGGAGGAGTACGCTCCACAGAGTTTCTCATTCAAGAAAATGTAGAGACCTGCACAGAACTGGATCCAAATCCAGTCAACTCTCAGCATGAAAAAGAACTTTCCCAGCCAGTCCACAGATACATGAACAAGAAAAATGACTGTTGCAAGTTACTGAGTGCCTTGTCGCTCAGTGTTATCATGACAATAGATAACTAGTATATTCAACTTAATTACAAACACCAGTCACGCCCACTTTCCAAAGTATTCCAGTTTAGTTGACCTCTCAAGGTCAGTCCTTATCTAGTTTGTCCACCATTGTAACTCTAGCACCTTAAATCAGGTCTTGCATGGAGAAGGTACCCAATATCTTGGGTTACACTGAAGTGCATGTTCTCTTAAGTCTCATTTGTATATTGAGTCTTCTGAAGTGGAAGAGGAAAGGTCTGGTTTTACAGCATAGTCCGTAATGTGCTGCACTGCTGACCAAAGGTACATCTTTGGTGGTTCAAATACACTACCTGCTCCATAGATAATCTCTCCCCAGCAGCAGAAAGATGGGAAATCTCTTCCCATTAAGATTTACATCCTCTGAAACCCAATGGAAGACTGCTAGAAGTCAGAATTGGCTCACTGGCAATGGCTTTAGTCTTTTATTTCTAAATTATTGTACCCACAGCAATGTTTATGGCATCCTTCTGGCAAAATGATGGATCATTAAAGGGCTTAAGCTTACCTTACCATTCACAGAAGTCAAATCCTCACAGAAGGGCTAATCTACCCATACGGGATATGGTCTCATAGGATTTGACAGAAAGAGGAAGTGGATCATAGTAAGAAGAATGCCTTACTGAAGAAGATGGGATGGGCCCTTACTGAAGAAGATGGGATGGGCCTGAGACACAGAAAGAAGAATCTACCTGAGGCATCAGGTCAGCTTTCAGACAACTGGGTGCTCCTAAGAGGAGCAAATGGATACTCTCAGAATATGGTCAATTCATTTCTTTCTGCTGAACAGCTTGTCCTCCTGACCAAGGGAGGAAAATCAGGCATGCGAGCAACCTAAGGATTTGTTTTATTTTGTTAAAATTGATAACAGCTGGGAAATGAAGCTATTGCCTTTATCCTCAGCCTGACTAAAATGCCCAAATGAAAATTTCAAACTTCCAGTCCTCCAATCCCTGTGTCTCCCTCTGGCCATGCTCAGTAGAGTTCAGACTCTATGAAAGATAGAGAGGCAAGGGTCGTGAAACTTCATCTCCCTTACGCCAGGCATAGTTTGAAGAAGAACCAGTCCTTAGAGAGAAACACGATGCCAGGAAAGGTGAAGCGTCAGAGAAAGAGACGAAGATCTTCAACAGAATGGATTGACACAGTGACAAGCACAACGGGCTTGAGCATGACAGCAAGCGTGAGGATGGTACAGGAGAGGGTCGAGCTGTAGTCAACATGATGGTATCCAGCAACGACAACTTGAAAGAAACTGGCAAGGCCAAGCCAGCCACTCTGGAGCCTGCACCTTCCAGAAGCATTTTCTATAGTCTTCTATAGGCTATGTGACTCAGGTGCATATCAGTACTCCTACCACTAACTGTCCACATCTGATTCAACCAGTTTTCCAAGGACAGACAGACAGCAAGTCCTGGCAGTTACCCAATAACCAATGTCTTTGAAATTTTTGAGATAACTAAAAAAAAAAAAGGTACTAGAAGACAGAATCTCCCAGGTAAGGATCCTGAGGGTTCTCCCCCCCACCCCCTCCACCCCGCCTCTTGCTTATGTCTGTGACTTCCAGACCCACAAAATGCTGTGGTTTTCTATTACTAAAACAGAGGCATGTGCCTGCTTGAAAAGCCTGGGCACGCCGGGCTAATTAAATTTAGCTATCTTGCGGTTGTTGTTGTAACGTGTGTTCTGCCGATGTTATTCAATGTGTTAAGACTCTTTTTGTTTATGTTGGTTACATACCCATGTGGTGTGGGTGGAGAACATCACTCAAGGGAATATCATTAGCAGGAATGGGGAGCCCAGGGACTCCAGAGACACGTGGCGGAACAGTAGCTCATGGGATCAAATAGTTGGGCCGTGTCCACGGTAACTCATCCAGATGCTGGTTCTCTCTCCTTCTAGGGTAAGTTCAGTCCCCACAATCTACCTGAGGCCCCTGCCTCCCACAAACAGGGTTGCACCTGCCATCACACAGTCGACAGGTTTTGTGAAGGAAATAAAAAGACTCTTCTCTCTATATCAAGGCAATGTAATGGAGGAAAACTGTAGCCTGTACTAAGGGGGCTGAACGATTTGTCCTGTTTCCCTAGAAGAGAAAATCAGAGAAGAATCGAACTTTGATGTGTTCACTCCTACCTCACAGCCAGGAATATATGAATTCGCTTTCCTTCTCTAAGCTGTGCTTTGCCCAATAACACCTCAAACTCATGCCTGTTAAGTCAGAACCGACTTACAGGTGACCCTCCAGCAGGTGTTTGGAAGGCTGACAAACACATAGGAGATTGCCCATTCTTCTCCCTTGGAGTTGCTGGTGGATTTGAACTATAAACACAAATCTCTACTTCAGTCTGGAGAAAGCACTTGCGAAGAATAAATATTAACCAA
This sequence comes from Elephantulus edwardii, assembly GCF_000299155.1. Taxonomy (NCBI): domain Eukaryota; kingdom Metazoa; phylum Chordata; class Mammalia; order Macroscelidea; family Macroscelididae; genus Elephantulus; species Elephantulus edwardii. Next base: position 2,621,450 of record NW_006399846.1, on the reverse strand, counting down.
CTGCCTGACAGTCAATTCCAGTACGTGATGACCCAATGTGAGTCAGAGTAGAATGGTACTCCAGGAGATTTTCAATGGCTTGTTCTTCACACATAGACTGCCAAACCTTTCTACTGATCATATGACCAAGCAAAAATTGACTCTGGTCAGGGAGCAACACTGACTATAAAGACTATACACTGTTCACTCCAAGATGGAAAGGGCTAACATGAAATAGCTAGAAACTCGGTTTTCCTAGTAAGTAGGTAAAGTGCTAGACAATGGAACAAAACAAAACCCAATTTCTGGAGACAGGTGTGGACCTAAATCAGACAATCCAGTTCTGTGACTTTAAGAAGCCCTTTACTTGAAATGAGCTCTGTATTTTCATTTGCAAACTGGAGGTAATACTGTCCACATTTAGCCATGGTGCAGTAGAGATAACACACACAAGAAGTGCACAAGTACAGTGTGCTGGTTCACAATAAAACAAAAATATTGTCTTATGAATATATCGTATTTGCTGAAGCCCTTGAACTGAAGAATTGTATAAAATTTACTACCTCGGTGAATATTAGAATTATCCCCCAGGGGACAGATAAATAATAGCTTTACTTAAACAGGCCTGTGCCCCTCAACTACAGTATTTATACATCACTGTTTCATACCCTCACCACTATACTGGAAAACAAGCTGAACAGGCATTGTGACCCTTATTTTGTAGCTAAGGAAACTGAGGCTCAGAGAAAGAATGGTTACATCAACATAAAGCTGAACCTAAAACTGGGTTCTCTTTATTTTCATTTTCTTTTTACAAGGGAAAGGACTCTTTATTTTTAACTCACTGATCCTTGTCTAAGGGAATGTCCCTAGGCAAATACTTTGATAGTGAGTAGGAACATGCATGCTCACTCGATGAGTCTTCTTACTTTAATAAGTTGTTGCTATTACGTGCCACCGAGTCGAATATGACTCATATCAAAGCTGTGAACAACAGATCTGAACTCCATCCTATCTTGCACCATCCTTATCATCTTCAACACATTTGAGTCGCTTGCCACAGACACTGTATGTACCAATCTATCTCATTGAGGGTCATGCTCTCTTTTACTGATCCTCCACCTTTTCAAGCATCATGTCCTTTTCTAAGGAATTATCTCTCTGAATAACATATTCAAAATTTGTGAGAAGAAGCTTCACTATCTTTGCCTCCAAGGAACACTTTGGTTGCAATTTCTTCTAGTTATATCTGTCTGTTCTTTTGGCAGACCATGGAATATTGAGCACTCTTCTTCAACACTATAACTCAAATGTTTCAATTCTTCTCCTGTCATCCTTATTCACTGACCAGCTTTCAGATGCATAGCTGGTGCCGGGAAAGATTATGGTCTGAATCAGGCACACCTTATTCTTCAAACTGACATTATTGCTCTTCAGGACTTTGGAGAGGTTCCTGACAGCAGATTTTCCCAATGTTATACATATCCTGATCTCCTGACTGCTGGTAGGTGACAGCAAAGGTGTTGACTGTGAATCCAAGCAAGATGAAATTATTTACAATTTAAATTTTTTTTTTTTATCTATCATGATATTGCCTATTGGTCTGGTATTGAGGATTTTTGTTTTCTTGATGTTGAGATGTAGTCCATATTGAAGGCTGTAGTCCTTGATCCTCTGCAGCAAGTGCTTCAGGTCCTCCTCACCTTCAGCAAGCAAGCATAATGTAGGCAGAAGCTCCTTTTCTTTAGGTCTGTCTTCAAATCTATGCCTCTAAAAATCTTTGGCCACGTAACATTTTCTTCTCTGAAACATTTCCACTCTGGCTGGCTTTTTCTTTAGGTATGATGCGTTCAGTTGGACATAAGAGGCTCTGCCGTGATTTGGCAGATTCCTAAATGACACGCTCCTACTCTGGTTTCTAAAATGTTTTCTGAGAATCATCAAGTTCAGAGGGCGCTATGACATATCATGCGGAATTTTCTAGAAAGAGCTACAAGTGCTTTCATCAATCTTTGTCTATCATATGATTAGTATCCCTGTGTCCATTATCACAGAAATATATTTAAGGGGTCAGTTCTCCCCTTAATCTTCTCCATATACTGTTTTCTTACAAACTTAACAGTTTTTTGGTTTTTTTTTGAAAAGTTTCTCTACCTGTTTGTCTATTTCCCAGAAAAGGTCAATATTCCTCTATAAACTTGCCGATTTTCCTTTGATCATGGAGTCCTTGAGAGTAGGATCACAATTTCATTTTTATAATCCCAGAATGAGTATTTTATACATAATAATTCTCACTGCCAGGGAGTAGGAACTGACTCATAGCTCACACTCCACTGGGCTACTGAGGCCTGAATCATACAGGAAGAGGCTACCTGCCACAAGTGTATTTGAACTGCCAAAGAAGTGTGGTGTTTGGGTTAACAGAGCAACTCCCTACATACTAGACTATCAGTGTTTCCTATCGGATATATGGTCAGTGCAAAATAAGTGCTGACTTCAGTATCACATTCGTGAGGCAAGTATAAGGATCTTCTCCCAAGTTTCCTGAGCCAGTGAAAGGACGGATACTCAGGAGCCACTCAAGGAGGGTGATCATGGTTATGAGACTGTTTGAAAACCCCATGTCCTGTGGCGTGGAGAAAGGATTAGGAGTATTTTTTATGGAAAGAAGAAAATGTATGTGGATGAAAATTGTTATGGACACAATAGCAATTTTCATATTCCTAAAGGGCTGTCCTATTTTATTTTTAAAACACTGTTTTCTCATGTGGTTTTAGGGAACAGAACTGAAAGAAAAAGGGGAAAGTCAGCAGGATGCCCACTCTGGTTCCATGGATGCATAATGACTAGCAAAGTTCCCCAGAGAAACAAGCTGCCCCTGAGCCAGGGTGCCTCTGGTCACAATGAAAATCAAGCAAAGGTTGCCTGTTTGTTAGACCGGCATGTTGGGAGAGGAACTCCTCATTACTTCACTCCAGGGTCAAATCTCTGAGCTTCCCTCTACTCCTAGCATGCTATGGTTGGCCCTCAGAATTCTCACTGACTTAACTGTTTACTGTATAAAGTGTCACACAAAAGGAAGGCAGTTGCTCTCAAATTTATTCTGAATCATGGCAAGTCCATGTTCACAGAGTAAAACTGCTCCGTAAGCTTTTCTTCCAGAAGCAGATGACCAAGCCTTTCTTCTGAGGTGAATCTGGACAGGTTTGAATTACCAACTTTCCAGTTAACCGTTGGGAGCTTAACTGTCTGTACCACTCAGAGACTCTGCATAAGAACAAAGAAATCTTAAATATACAGTTTTCTTTTAATTTTTTCAGAATAATATCAGCTTCTGTCCCTCCCCAGGAAGTTAGACATGGCACAACGTGGTCATGGAGGCATTAGAGCCCACTGTGCCATAAAATTCTGGGTGGTCATGGGGAAGGTGTGTAGCTTCTTGGTGCCTCGGCTCCACCATCTGTACCATATGGCTAAGACTACACGAAGGAAACTTAATCAAAAACAGCCACCATCCACTGAAGACTATTCTGATATGTGGAAGGTTACCCTCAGGAGACTGAAAACAGTCTCTGATTGCAAGCTTGAATCTGGGCTGAAAGTCCCATACTCCAACTCCTGTTTCCATGAGTCAACCGTAAGATCACCAGTCTCTACTCGGGAAGCTACAAACTAGAGTGCAGCAGCAAGCAGTAAAGGAAAAGGGCAAGAGAAGAGTAGGAGAGAGTTGTTTACAGCTAGATTTCATTAACAGGCTGACTTATTCAATGACTATTGAACAGATCAGAAACAGTCAGGGAACTCTCCAAATTAGTGAAGAGCAATGATGTCAGTTTGAAGTCTAAGGTCACCTGATACAGATCATGATTTTTTCAATCACCTGCTATGCATCTAAGAGCTAGACAATAAATAAGCATGACAGAAGAAGAATTGATACTTATGAGCTGTGGTGGCGGAAAAGAGTACTGAGTATTCCATGAACTGCCAAAAGAACAAATAGGTCTATCTTGTAAACAGTGCAGCCAGAGTGTTTCTTAGAGGCAAAGATGAAGAAGTACCATCTCATATATTTTGGATATTTTACTAAGAGAGGTTATTTCTTGGAAAAGGGCATCGTACTTGGAAAGGTGGAGAGTCAATGAAAGAAAGGAAGACCCCCAATGAGATGGATTGACACAGCGATTGCAGCAATAGGCTCAAGTGTGTTCAGAGATGATGAGGATGGCACAGGACAGGACAGGGTTCCAGTCTGTTGTTCATAGAGTTGCAATGAGTCATATTCAACAACACCTAACAACAATAATTTTCCAGGCACAGAGACTTCTTAGCATTCATACGTGTTTATTGTATTGAGATGATTTATAAAATTACTTTTCTAAATCCCAGGGAAGGATCAAGGGGAAGGCAGTAGGGCTCAGGAAATAATCATGGGTTGGTCAACATTTCTCTCTTTCCTTTCCCTCCCCCAGACCAGCTGTGGTGTCCAGTCCATATGACTGAGCCTGGCCTGCTGAGAAGCCTTCTCAGAAAGAATGTGGCCCCTTCAACCTCCCCTCTGGAGGGATTTGGATGGCTCACATTTCAAGAGAATAGAAGTGGGGCCCAGAAACAAGGAGAGAGGGCTCAAATGACACAGCCTGCTGGTGGCAGTCCTGCAGAACCCTGGCAAGGACAAGGGCCTCTGTCTCAGGGCTGTTCTCACTGTTCTCCTTAAGTCAGCCCCCCACTCCTGGCAACCTCGTACACAATGGAAGGAGCCACTGCAAAGTCTGTTGTCATCCCCATGATCAGGTACAAATCAGGCCGCAGTGATTCATAGGGTTTCCATTCATTGACTTTTGAAAGCAGATGGCCAAGTTTTTCTTCCTAGTCTGTCTGTATCTGGAAGCTCCACTAAAACCAGTTTGGCATGATAGCAGCACACGAGCCACTGCTGACAGGTGGCAGCTGGGCCTGGGGTGCACTGGCTGAGAATGCAGCCCAAGTTTCCTCCACGGAAGGTGAGAACCACCCAAAAGGAGGCACCAAACTACCGTTAAGCCTTACGCTGAGATAGGAGGGAAAGTAAATGTTTGCGGTACCAGGCTGGGCAGGTTCTCCGTGGGCGAGCCTTGTGAGGACTAGGATTCTAGCATGGCAGAGATGTGTTGCAAAGTAGGGGTAGAGTTACACCAGGTGTCCACAGGGGAAGGGCATTAAATAAAGCTCTTGAGATGGCACAACTCCTTTGGCATCACTGTCACCTAACTGTGGCAGTGGCTTCAAATCTCCAGGCTTCAAGAGGATTCCACTATCTCCAGGCACACGGACAGGCTTCCGGCCTTGACCTGATTTAAATGCAGGAAGTCTCACTTGTAGAGGGGGGCATCCCTGAGAGAGATGGATGAAAAAAAGGCCAATTGTCTCTCTCCAGACTCTAATCCTGACCTGGTATCGTGAATGAAGCTGGCGGATTACTGCCTTGACTGACTCTCCAAAGCTACATTATAACTCTCCCTGAGACCCGGCAGCCTTGGGCACCCCTCTCTTCTTCACGCTATTACTATTCTCTCTACTTCATGCTCTTAGCAGGTAGTGGTAGATACGCAGAAAATGCAATGATTTCTGGATATCAGTTTCAGCAATACATAGTCAAGAACTAAATCAAACTCAGATGAGATTTGGGGCCTATTGTTTTGTCTCATCTCTATCAAAACCCAGACGCTTAAAAAAAAAATCAGCCTGTGAGCAGATGCTAATTTTAAGGAAAAGACAAACTATAGTCCTAACTAAATTGCATGAGAGGGGTTTATTCATCTGCCTCAGGGCTGCTGGTGGATTTGAACCATCAGAGAAGTGTGGTCTTTTGGACTAGCCCTGCAACTCACTGCAGACTAACTACATCACCAGAGCTCCTTATTTTTGGAGTTTTCAAAATTGGATCAGCGTTGTACAACTCAAAAGACTAAGGCCTCGGAATTATCCCAAAGAAGAGAACTTAATTCCCTCCTTGGGTGTTGGGGCATTAAACGAGGACACAGGGCAGAAATGTACTGCTTTCCCTATCAGGACCTTCTTATAGATCATAAAAAGTAGTCAAGGGGCATGTCCCTCCAGATCAGGCATCATTTCTATTTAAGAAAACTTTGTTTCTCTCACGGTTTAAGAGCTGCTGCCTGCAAGTTTCCAGGAGAGTATTTTGTGAATTGGGCTGCATTCATTCAACGGGGACCCTAGTGAATGCCTCCCCAAAGAACTGTCCAGATTACTCTTACACTAGCACAGCTCAGGCCTGCAGGGCCAGAGTGAAAGGCAAGATCCAGGGAGGAGAGGCTATCAGCCCGGGAGAAATCCATGAGCAGTCTCACAGTGCAGCCTGCTGGGCATGCGTGAAGGTGCAGCGGGTGCGATTAGCAAGGACAAACCCCTGACTCCCCTCCAGCCACCAAACATCTAGGAAAGGCATCTAGGAAAGGAGTCTAAAACCTGCAAGCTCAAGTTCCAAGTTGCAAAAGGGACAAGATAGCTAATACAAAGGCTTTCAAAAGACCGCTTTCTCCTCTACTGGGCTTCCAGTTATTCAACAGAAAGTGTTTTGCTGCTGTTGTGAGACGCCATCAAGTCGAGTTTTTACTCTTAGAACCCCTTTTGGTAGAGGTGGACCACTCACATAGGGATTTCCTGGCTGTCATTGTCACAGAGCAAATCATCAGGTTTATCTCCCATGGAGCTGCTTGGTGGATGCAAACCATCAACTTGCCAGTTTGCATCTAAGCACATAATCACCATGCCACAAAGATCCTAGGAAGGGAGTTTAGAATGTTCCAAAGGACTGGTGTTTGGAGGAGCATTATGGTGTCACAGGAGGAAGACAAGGTTATTATGGAGGTAAATGAGTCGCAAGTGACTCAACAACACATAACAACAACAAATGGCCAAAGAAGTAGGAGGAAATGCCTTGGGCAGGCCTTTGTGTGAATTATCTATGTCACATTCCCTTTCTTCTATCTATCCTTCAGGATGTTGTTGTTCCTGTTGTTGTGTCCCGAAGAGTCGGAACTGACCCATAGCTGACCCTCCTGTGGGTTTTCAGAGGCAGTTAATCGCACAGGAGGAGACTGCCCATCCTTCTCCTATGGAGTAGCTGGTGGCCTCGAACCACATGCTTTTGAGATTGCAGTGTAGCTTCTTGCCACTGGACACCAGAGCTCCCTAGACTACTGTAACACTTATATTTTAAGCAGAGAAAGGGTAAAATTCACATTAGAAATAAGTCATGGAATAAAACCTGCCACAAGTGAAGGCCAGTGATGGCTCAGGGGAGTCACCATGGCCTTGCCTGGGGAGGGAGACACTGGGCTTCATGGTTGAAAGGGCTAGTTACAACATAACCTGGCAGCAAAGATGATGAAGTAACAGGAGAGAGAAATGGCCTGAAGAGGTCTTGGTGTCAGGAAGGCATCTCAGGACCACTGAAATAAAAGTGTTTAGGATGAAAAGAAGGAAGGAGGTGACTGGCAGAATTAGAGATCAAGGAGACCATTTGGGAAGGGAATAGTGACAGTTAGGGAGGGGCATGGTGGGTGAGAGGGACTCGCTCACATCCTCTCCCAGTTTCTGCTCTTCCATTCTCTAGGTTGTGCCTTCTCTCAGCTTCCCTCCCTCTTTTGCTCTCCTGTGCCCCTAAAGGCTCTGCCCCTTCCCTCTCTCCTACCCTCCTATTGCTGTCACCTTCCAGGAAGGCGATTCTCATACCACTGTGTAAACAGTGACATTTCCAACCTGGCGACACACTAATCTATGTCCCCAAGATTCCAACTTTCCTCCCCCTCCCAGAGGTCTCCAGAGCTGCCTGGGTCCTCTGATCTGTGATGAGTAAGGGACAATCTCCATGCCCCCTCTAGCTGGGTTTAGACAGATCTGAGCTCCACTGGGTTTCTAGAGTCCTCAGGAAATGCCAGACCCCAAAACAGGGCTCAGCTCCAAAGGCAATTCTCCCCCTGCAGGTGATACTGCTTTGGTGGCCAAACCGAGTGCACACTGGAGTCATTTCCCAAGTAGCTGGCAGTGAGTCACCTGAAGCCTCGGGCGGGGGGCAAGACAGGGCTCTCTGAAATGGGAGAAAATATATATATATTTCTTGTCTTTTTTAACCACACTTTTAAAAACTAACTGGTACTTAGAGAAAACAGGCGACAAAGTGGGTGGCCACTTGAGATCCAGAGAGAAAGATCAAAGCTCATCAGGAATGGAGGAAGTAGCCTTGGTGTGACCCAGAGAACAGTCTAGGTGGCCTATGTCGCCTAAGAGGCAGCCAGGGAATGGGAGGTGCTGGGCGACAGGCTGGGGTCACAAGCATCTCAGGCCCCAGTTCCCCAACTTATGCACTTCAGTTAACAGCCTTCAGTTGGAACAAACACCTGCTGTCAGGAGACATGAGACCAGGCTCCCAGATCCTTGGGAGGCCCATCATATCACTGTGGCTGTGTAGGAGGTGAACTTGCCCAAACTCTGGCCCCGTGGTTGCATTCTTTTTCCCAAGAAGAAGCTGGAATTCGTCCCTTTGGACTCAATTCTTCTGGCTGCTGCCTCCCTCCTCTCACAGTCCCTGTCTGGGGCAATCAGCCAGAAGCCATCCCTGCATTTGCAGGCCTATTCATTAACTCAAGTGCCACAAGTGACTATGTGGCAGTAAGTCCACCAGGTCAGCCCATGAGGTCTCCCCCTGCAAGTTCAAACTCCCATCTTCTTCAAATGAGCACGCTGTACTAAACCACCTCCCTGATCCCTCAGTTCAACCTCCCAGCTTAGGAAAATCAGGATCTTAAAGACCAGAGAAGAAATAAGACTGTGCAAACAAACAGCAGCACATAGAGCAGGACGTGGAAGAGAACCCCCAGTGCAGGGAGTCCTCATTTCATTGCATGGCCCCCCAACACTACAGGCAGAGACGAAGCTGGGTTTCTAAACCCTCATTTTATAATAGTCAGATCCACTGTATTCCAGTAAGTTCTTTCAAAGTATTTTCACCAATGTTATATAAAAGTTGACACACACACACACACACACACACACCCCAAGATGCCAGGCACTGGACATCATCTCTAAGAGAATTCCTCTTCTTCTTCACTGAAGTAAAGAATCCCGAGACCAGTCTCACCTCCTGTATAACCTAGAGAAGGCATAAAACACCAACTTTGCCCCTAGGCCAGCCCGCTTTATTGTTCATGTGATTTGCCATCTCTTCCCTTCCTCGGTCCAATACTTGGACAATAACACAAGTCTGCTCAAGCCAAGCTCTTCTTTCAGACAACTGAATGAACCAGAAAGAAATGAGAAAGCGAGATAGCTCCACTCACTTCTCCCAAAGAGCAGAGAGAAGAAGAGCTACAACAGTGCGGAGACGCGAGAAAGCAGCTTTGTTTATCAGCCACATTATTCACTGCCCCCGTGGAGCCACTTTGCTTCTGTTGCCACCAGCTGCCTCCTCACCCATAAGACATGGAGCTGGGTTCACGGCAAGCTCTGCTTGACCCACAGACTCTCAGAATTCAAAAGAGTTGATAGTAAATCTTTAAGGTTTGCAGCTCCCCAAGAGTCCCATCCTACCTCTTACCTGATGAGGTCAATAGGTTGAAACTTATAAAACACTCCATAACGTGCCCACTCTTGGTACAGCAACTGAAAAAGACAAAAAAATACAATAACAAATTAGGAATTGAGAGGCAACCTTATCTGGTTGATTATACTAAGTAAAAATGTTATCCCCCTAAACCCATTTGTGGACTGCTATGAGAAAAACAGGTTCATCCTAGAAAGGGTCAGATTGCGTTGCTCCTTGGAGGTGAGGATTCTGAAGATGCGTCTGACATACTTTGGACATGTTGAAAGGAGGGACCAGTCCTTGGAGAGGGACGTCATGCTTGGAAGGATGGAGGGACAGCAAAGGAGAGGAAGATCCTCAATGAGATGGTTGATTCAGTCACTAGAGTAATGGGGGTAGGTGTGTCAGAGACAATACGGTTGACACAGTATAGAGCAGGGTTTAGGACTATTGTACATAGGGTGGCTATGAGTCTCAGGAGACTTGATGACACATAACAACAACTATAACAAACCCATTTGCTAGAGAAACACAGAAAAAATGACTAAAGGCTAAAGAAACCGGCTTCTCATTCCTTCCCATAAATAAATGTGAGTTATAAAGATCTGATAACTATCTATTGATAGTGATTGAATAATGTATTATCAATTAGACACAATGTTATTATCCATGCTGAGGTACCTAATAATACTGTTTATAATAAATGATGTATTATAATAAAATTGTTTTCTTGTTGTGTTCTTTATTCTTCTTACACATTACATCTCTTCACACAGGGTTTATAAGTTCTGTCACTATTTAATAAGCTATTTTGGATATCTAGTTGAACACCAGCAATAAATAGTACTATCCTTTTTACACAAGAACATTTAAAGACTTTATATTAAAACTGAAATGAGAACGAGTGTTCCTACTTAATGGATATAAACTTTCGTTGTCATAGTGCATCCCAACAACTGGACAATAAAACCAGAAATGACATAAATCCCAACAGGGCAAACTGCAGCCACTGTTGTTTCCATTTGCAAAACCCAGACATAAATGAGGTTATACAGGGCATGAAGAGACAGTCTGAATTCATCACTTTGGAGGTTGTTTATTTCAGGGAGGTAACACCTAGACTGATCTTATTGTTTTTATTCCATTTCTTCCATCACTACCGTTCCCCCATCTTGGGTGTTTCTTCTACTGCAGTTGGTTTTGATTCTCCCAAGTGTAAACCCCAGACTCACTAGCACCTGGTTGTCACAGTGACATCATTTAGGGACCCAAGAGAGGCCAGCTTGCGTCAAGAGATACAGGCAGGGCCCCCCCCTTGAGGGCTGTAGGACGTCACTGCCAGGCTCCTAGGCTCTCACCTCTGGAGCAAATTCCTCTAAGTCACATGTTCAACCAAAACTGGGGTCCAAGAACAGATATCTGACTCTAAGGGAAGACACAGTTTGGGCTCGGGCCTAAACTGAATCCGAGATCAAAGTCTCAGCCCTGATTGCATCCAGGAGCTGCTGTGAAAAATTTCCAAAGTCCCATTTTTAGGCTGGTTCTCTCTGGGCATAAAGTAAAATATTCAGTGAGTACAGAGAGAAGGTAAGAGTGCTATCTGAGCTCAATACAGAAGGGTCTAAACAAAGGAGGGAACCATTAGGCAGCCCCTTATAAGAGAGCTAGAGCTACCCAGCACCAAATGCTGAAGGTGATGTAACAAGTATGCCTGGATGTCCACTTGCCTCTGCTCCCACTAGCTCACACATCCTTTCAAAGAGGCATAGAGGGGGGTGAGAATGAGGCTGCTCCTTCCCTTATGCGGTGACATTGATCATAACATGGCTAGAGGTCAAGTGGATCATGCAGAAGGCAATCCAGGATCACAGAATAGACTAGAAATCATGCTGAAAGGAGGCTTGCTCAGGTGGCTTTGCCCCATGATCCTAAGCATGATGGAAATATAGTGCAGGTAGATGGCCATGGTAACTTGTAACAAGGCCTCTAAAACCTCAGCATTGAGTATCTTTCAATACAGTTCTTATCTACCCACTTTCTCTCTTTGAGCTATCCAAGAGCAGGAAGGTTCTGTAGATCACTCCTTAATGCCCCTTACTTTGGAAGCCACAGGTATAATTCCAAGTGTATCTGTCTGACCTTAACTCACTTGACTGACCCTGTTAGATGAACTTGGACAAGTATCAAGTTTAGTTTCCCATTTGATAGGAGACTAGCTGACCAAGTTGAGTGTTAAAACCTTTTACAATGACCGTCATCCAAGAATAGCAAGATGATTGTCATTCCTAGTCATCTCCCAAGTCACTAGGTCCTCAGGCAGCAAGATGCCAGCTATAGCAAACTCAGAGGCACTCATGGGGAATAGAGGGTGGGAGGTCTGGACTGGAGAGATGTAGACTCTGCTCCAGATCCTGTACTGACCTGTCATAACCTTCGGCAAGTCACTTCCACTGTCTAGGTCTTGTCGTCTTCAGTAGTAAAATGGGAGTTGGGCAGGGTGGGTGATAAGATTAACTTTATAAGTGGAAACTAGAAGAAATGTACCTTTCTTGTCAGAAAGGTAGGTTTCTAAAAGTTCAGTACTCTGTCTTTTCATGGGTCATTTTCTAACAATCTCTTGCAGAAAGCAATCACTTACAACACCTAGAAGATGCCAATGCCAAAGGTTTAAGCAATGCTAAAGAAAATCACCAGGTTGCTATGAGTTCTAGCCAACTTGATGGCACCCAACAACAACAACAAAGAAAATCACATCACAATGTTGTTTCTTGTGTTCTCTCCTGTAAAAGGAAGCCGTAGAAGCAAGCAGTGGCCAAACAGATGGGGACATTTCATGTCTCTGGGATCCTTGAGGAACCAGGAAAAGGCTGGTAAACACAGAAGGAGGCAGCTACTAGAAGTCAGGAAGGACTCCTTTACACCCAGGCTATTCTCTCTTCCTGAAGCCCTGGCTTCAAAGAAGGCAGGAAAGCCCTGCTCTCCGGAGAGAGGGAGCTTCTTCTTAATTGCCTTCTAGGAGTGAGGGAGACTTCCTGCTTCTGACAGAGGCTGAGTCACTGAGGTTGCGCAACTGCTCCAGGTAGGCTGGAGTGGAAGGGTTGTCATCCTCAGGGGCCTTCAGGCTCACCTTGGATCCATCTAAGATGAGTCCAGGGCACTCATGGGACAGCCATCAAGTTCAGAAAAGAGTAGAGGAGAATACCCAGGTTATGGAAGCCTGGAAAGCTTGGGAGACCCCTGAGAACCATCTCTACAGACTCCCAGAGCAGTCATTCTACTCTAACTACTGTTCAGTGAACCCTCTCCAAATTTCACAGTTTTGAACGCAGACAATTTAGACCAAAATTCTAACGAAATCCCTTTCCACAGTCACCTCTAAGAACACTGCACTATTACAGTCCCATTCTCTCTTTCTCTCTCCTTGCCACTGAGTGGGGAATCCTCATAGCAGATCCCCCTTTGGGTTTCTGAAGCTGTAGCGACTGCCCAATCACCAGGGGAGATTTTCCAGCTTTCTCCCACAGAGCCGCCGGTGGATTCGAACCATCACCTAAGCATGGCCAGTGGGTAAGAAGCACAACTCCCTACTAAATGCACCACCAGAGCAGGTAAGGAATTGACTGCCAAGATGATATAAATCCACCAACTACTACTGAGAGAGGGAAGATGGCTAACCTCCTTCTAAGTGATTTACAACCTTTGAAACCCCACTAGAGGGACAGCTAAGAATCAGTTCCACCTTGACAGCACTTAACAACAACAAAAGGAAACTAGATTTTACTTCCTTCTTTAGAAGATAAATACACACACACACACACCCTTACATATGCCCCAATGAAACCATAGAAAAGGGTCCAGTACATGTAGTCATGTCAACAGATTGTGAGCACTGGCTGGGTTATGGACTCAGGCTTCTCAGTCCCCACTATGCCATCACTTATAAACATTACAATCAGTCTCCTCTCCTGGAAGGGCATCCCTTTCCCAACAAGAGGGACAGAAAAAGTTTTCACCTCCCACTTATGGCTTCTCTTATCCCCCACTGTCAACAAAAGTTACTTCTCTAACCATACCTCTAGCAGGGGAAAAGAGAACTTGAGCAGTGGCCAGCAAACCTGAGGGAAAGCCACAAGAAAGAAAGCCTCACACTTCAAAGACACTTGTTCGTCTTCACTATGCCTCCTTCTGACACTGACCGAGGATTATCCACCAATACCTATACCTTCAGCCAGCTATGATCTACTCAGTACACAACTGAGTTTAAGCAAATCATTTTCTACAAGGGAACATATTTTGGTAAAACATATTACTGTTGTTGATAGTAATAATTTATTATTCCTCAAACACATACAAACGTATTTTCAATTGTCTAGTGTTCACTTCTCTATTAGAATAGATAACACAAGGCTGACTGATTTCTCCCATGAGTTCCAGGTCCCTGGAATGTTCCGGTAATGCTCTACTTTGATTGGCTGGGGTCACCACCACCACCCAACAGGGACTTTCGTAGTGGGCAATGGTTGGTGATTACTATTTAAAGGGGAAGAATGTGAATTTAGAGAGTAGGAGGATAAAAATGTTTGGGGTAAGAGAAGTGAGATGTGGAGAAAAAGGCTTCCTCCTTTTCCTTTAAATCTGATCCGGGACTTTTCAGGAAATTAAACACCGAGACTATTAGCATCAGATAGAAAACAGATGAGGGTAAGACATCGAAATACTACAGCAGATTCCCTGGGCAGGCAACGAGAGGACATGTGTAAGCAATCACGGCAGTATTTCTGGAAAAGACCTTTTATGTTTTTAATACTTAACACTTCATAACAGGGACTAATAGGCAGGATAAAAAGAAGGCTGCTCAAAAGGCAACTTGGGGGATGAATGATTTTCCAGACAACAGAGTTAGGGGGAGGGAAACGTCTTGGGCTGCAATTCCTCATCCATCCCACCCTCGCCCACCCTGCTCTGTTCACTAGAGTTGTTGAAGACTTCGAGAAACTGGGTGAGAAAACAGTATGAGGAGGGTTGACAGCAGATAGAGCAGAAGATCCCTCCCAAAGAGGCTGGGGATGTCCAGAGTGGCAGGTCATCCCGGGGAGGAGAACACATCTAAATTTGCAGTGTATCAGCAAATCCAAGGAACTCTGAGTGAAAAGCTACCATGAGCTGTATAGCCAGGAGCTGCGACTGTCATTAGAGGGAAACTTGGTTTCACCCATATGTAACCTCCAGTTCCTCCGCCCAGAATATCCAGTCTCACTAAGCCGTCCTCTCTCAATTTCTCATCTGTAACTTGGACTATAGATCATTTGCATACCCAAAGGGTAAAGTGAATAGCTTAAAGATGATCCAAAAGAGCCATCCTGGCATGGATAAAAATACATTTTTAACAGGAGCGTTGAATTTCAGAATCCAATCCAGTCAGAAGAGCGTTCCAAGTGCTCTGTTTACTGTGGCAGTGTGATCTTGGGCAAGGTACCCAACCTTTCTATGCCTCAGTTTCTCTGTCTATAAAATAGGGAACTTGGGAACTTGAGTGTCTCTCAGTTGTGGCTCTGTTATCACATGGGATGGGAGAATGCTCCTATGGAACTATTCCCCCCCCCCTTTTTTTTTCATTTTCTACTAGTTTATTTGCAAAATTCTAATACAAATACAAACAAATTCTTTCAATTTCCCTCACCCCCTCACCCATCAAATTGTACAATCCAATGATTAAGCCCCTTCCCCCACACATCCACATCCCTCTGCTTCCAGCCTCTCTACTGGATATGTTTTAGAGCAGTTAGTATAGTTACCTCAGACCAGACACTAAATACCTAAAAAATTATTGTGACAATCAGAAATGCCCCTCACATTTCCAAATGCCTCCCTGAGGGAGAGATGGGTGGGAGCAGACCTGTTAAGGTAGACTAGCTGGGAGATAGACTATTTAGAAAATTTCTCTGCAGCTCCAAATCCACCCATGGTCTTCTGTGCCCAAAGCAATTAGTGTCCCTCTGCTCATTGTGACAAAAGACAGGCTTACCTTTCTATCATTCATGTCATCCCCTGGACTATCATATTCACCCTGTGGGAGAGAGAGATGCTGGGTTAAGCCAATGGATTATACAGTAAATTTTAAAACGGGTACAAAATGAAAAAGGTGTTTTGTTTGTGGTGGTGGTGGTGGTGGTTTGTTTTTCACACCATCTCTTTCAGTCCCAATTAAGGAAAGTAGAAAGCATGGCACAGTAAGGTGGCCAGTGTTCCATTTTCTTAGCTATCAGTACTTGCAAGAATGACTCTGGATAAGCTGTCACACAAAGATGATCCCCTTCACATGCTTTAGAGATCAAGTTGGACCTTCTTTATAGCAAATGCAATGGTAGATAGAGCCTGTGCCTGGGCTAACATTTCATGAACATCTCACTGCCATCAAGTTGGTTCTGACTCATAGTGACTTTCTGAGGCTGTAAACTGAAACAGAGGACTGACTGTCCATCTTTCTTCTTCAGAGTATCTGGCAGATTCAAACCATCAGAGACGGGCAGCCTTTGAGACAATAGTGCAAATTGCTACAGACTACACCATCAGAGCTCCCTTCTTTGAAACTGGGCAGAACATAACATTACACTTGCACCAAGTAAAGAAATCTGTGAGACTCTATCTGTTAAACTCCCATTAGGGAGCTCTGGTGGTCTAAGGGTAAGAATCTGCACTGCAATCCTGAAGGCACACAGTTGGAATCTATGAGCTGCTCCACAGGAGGACAGGCAATCTCCTCCCGTGTGATTAACTGCCTCTAAAAACCTGTTGGGGGGTCAGCTAGGGGTCGGTTCTGACTTGATGGTACTCAATGACAACAAACTCCCATTAGGGAAGTCAGGGATCCTACTTTACTGGCTTCTTAAGCATCCCTGTGTGGCATATGGCTCAGCCACAACCAATCAGGTCAACTGTGAACACATAAAGCATTTAGCTCAAAGACCACGTAAGTTCTTCAGGAATCACCTTGAAGAACAGTACCATTTTACCATGGTGTGTACAAAACATTACCTCCAGTCAAGGAAAGCTTTGATTCTGGTTATTCTATTTTCTTAGCTTAATCAAACAATTGTATATTTTTAAAAATATTGTTAAGCTCTTTTTCCTCAAAAATACTAAATTTAAAAGAGAGAGCTCTGACCCACAAAATGATGAAGAATCTCACATCATTACAAAAGAATCACACCAAAATAATATCACTTCCATTTGTGGGTCTGAAACCACTGAAATGAGGTTGCCTGTTATCTTGGCCTTTGACTTCCCTTCTACCTACCCACCCATACCACCACCTTGTCCTTTTAATAATATACATGCACATCTGAATTTTCACACTATTCACCTACTACAGAGTCAGGAGGCATAAGGAAAGGTCAGACACAAACCAGTTCTGTCACAGTCTGGGAAAATAATTGGAGAGACAGTTTAAATTATTTTGGTCAGCAGTGAATAGTCTAGAGTGATCAAGGTATTTAACTGTCCATGATTCACTCTGGTTTAGCTTTTCACATAGCTGCCCAAGGGGCTGGCTATAGTTTTCAACTTTTAAAGGTTACAAGAAACACACAGATCTGGGGGGTAGGTGGGATACTTACATCATGAAGAGGATAGGCAGCTTCATATATATTATTTGCTATCAGAGAGTTAATACCTACAAAAGAGATTAAAATAGTCACTTAAGGGCAGGAGTTTCTCAACAGGAGAGGCCAATAGCTGGAAAAGAACATTATGCTTAAAAGGGTAAAGGGTCAGTGATGCTCAGCAAATGGATTGACACAGTCACTGGAGCAACATGCTCCCGTGTAGCAGGCATGGTGAAGATGGGACAGCACAAGGCAGACTTCAGGTGTGCTGTGCATAAGGTCGCTATGAGTCCTGGCTGACTGGATGGCATCTAACAACAACTTTTTTTTTAATTCTAATCTGCATCAGATGGATGGTCAAGAGATTGAGATTGTTAACAACGTTAGTCTGCTTGGCTCCATGGTCAACACTCTTGGCACCAGTAGCCAGGAAATTAAAAAAAAAAACATATTGCGATGGGAAAGTCTGCTGTTAGGGACCTCTCCAGAGTACTGGAGAGCAATGGTGTCACTCTGGAGACTAAGGTGCATCTGATAGAGGCTATGGTCTTTGCAATCACTTGTTATGCATCAGAGAGTTAGACAGTGACTAAGGAGGATAGAAGGAGAATTGAGCTCTGGTGCTGGAGAAGAGTACTGAATGTACCCTGGACTGCCAAGAAAACAAACACATTAACCCTGGAGAGGGTTAACCAGGCTGCTCCTTGGAGGCAAGGATTCTGAGGCTTCATCTGACATACTTTGGACATGTTGTAAGGAGGGAGAGGTCCTTGGAGAGGGACATCATGCTTGGGAAGGTGGAGGGATGGCGCAGAAGGGGAAGACTCTCTATGAGGTGGACTGATTCAGTGACTGGGGTAATCGGGATGAGTGTGTCAGAGGCAATGAGATTGGCACAGGATAGAGCAGGGTTTAGGGCTGTTGTACATAGGGTTGCTATGAGTCACAAGTGACTTGACGGCCCATAACAACAACAACAATCTGCATTATGCAGATGACACAACCCTGCTTGCTGAAACTGAGGCGAGCCTCAAGCGCTTGCTGCAGAAGGTCAAGGACTGCAGCCTTCAATACGGATTGATGCTCAATGTCAAGAAGACAAAGATTCTCACCACTGGACCAATTGGCAGCATCAGGATGGATGGTGAAGAGAATGAGATTGTTCACAGCTTTAGTTTGCTTGGCTCCACAATCAACACTCTCGGCACCAGTAGCCAGGAAATTAAAAGACGTATTATGATGGGAAAGTCTCCTGTTAGGGACCTCTCCCAAGTACTGAAGAGCAATGGTGTCTCTCTGGAGACTAAGTTGGGTCTGATACAGGCCATGGTCTTTGCTATCACTTGTTATGCATCAGAGTGGTTGGACAGTGACTAAGGAGGATAGAAGGAGAATTGATGCCTTTGAGCTGTGGTGCTGGAGAAGAGTATTGAGGGTACCACAGACTGCTAGGAAAACACAGATTCATCCTGGAAAGGGTTAAACCGGGCAGCTCCTTGGAGGCAAGGATTCTGAGGCTCGGTCTGACATACTTTGGACATGTTGTAAGCAGAGACTGGTCCTTGGAGAGGGACCTTATGCTTGGTAGGGTGGAGGGACAGCACAAGAGGAGAAGGCCCTCTATGAGGTGGAATGATTCAGTGACTTGGGTAATCAGGATGGGAATATCAGAGACAGTGCGATTGGCACAGGACAGAGCGGAGTTTAGGGCTGTTGTCCATAGGGTTGCTATGAGTCGCAGGCGACTGAATGGCACAGAACAACAACAACATACTGCTTTGAATACAAAATTCATATACATCGTATATCATTCACATACATTGTTTCATATATTTCTACATTCACATTGTGTTTCAAATGATCACTCACGTACATTGTGTTTTATAAAATGAATCACCATTGATCTTTGGCTACTATTACCCTGTCTTTTCAGGTCTCCACTGGATCTTTCCTAATTCCTTCATATCGCACACCTACCTCTGTTCACCAAACTCTGTTCTCCTATTGATTTCCTCCCTTCCCCATCCTCTGTTCCCCTCCTCCCCTTCTCCTTCTGGACTTTTGTCCACATCTTACTAGTTATCCTTCTGTTTTGACAAAAATGGTCTTATGCAGTATTTTATCCTTATGAGACTGAGTTAATTTGCTCAAAATAATGCTCTCTAGATTCTTCCATGTTATATAGTTGTTCTTTAGTGCTGTATAGTATTCTATTGCCGAAATCAATTTTTGCTAAGTATCTCACCCACCCCTCAGCTAAGGATCACCGTATCTTCCTGAACTAGAAGCTTTAATCAAGCTTTAGTTCTTATATAAAGACTACTTTTTCACTTTGCAAACACAAAATTACATTTTGTCAAATACGCTCTCAAAGTTCACATTCCTCCTGTTCTCAGGGATTCAGAGAGCTCTAGTCCAGCTACCCTCCACCATTGCCCCCATCACTACCATGGCCCATAGTCAGCAGTGGAGACTCTCTGCACTAAGTAACAGCACAGGGATGGTTTATGGATGGTTGTAATGACAAGCCATAAAAGCATGTGACAAAGTATCCCACAGCACTTTACGTGAACTCATTTCTAGACTTTTCCTGTTCCATCACAGGGCAGTGTCAACTTAATGCCTAACTTATCTGCCAATTTGAACCATAAAACATATGAGGTGAGGCAGTAGGACAACAGTTATCAACGTGTAGTCTAGGGACCCTTGAGAGTCCCCACATCCCTTTTCCCCCCACGTCCCTTTAAGGAATTCTGTGGGGTTGATGATATTTTCATAGTCTTTGCTTTTTCACACTTATTCCCTCCCAAGTGTGGCATTTTCCCTGGGGTTGTATGGCAGTGTGATTGTTTTAAGCACTTGGTTGCTAACCAAAAGGTTGGAAGTTCAACCCCACAGTAAAACTTTTTTCTCATAACAATTACAGCCTATTCTGTCACATGCATTCTCTCTCAGTCAAAAGCAGTCTTGATGACACTTAATAATGACATGTGAGAATACAATATCTCGGATGTATTTGTGCTTTGCTTTGACATTTTCCCCAGTTTTATTTTTTAATATAAAAGTTGTTGTTGTTGTGTACCATCGAGTCAGAACCGACCCTTTGGCAGGTTTTCAGAGGCATTTAATTACACAGGAGGAGATTCCCCATCCTTCTCCCAAAGAGCAGTTGGTGGATTAGAACCGAAAGAAGTCGCAACAGCCATACTCTACCTAAGCAAAAGTCACTGGGTTGTACTTAATAATTTTTAGAAGTATAAAGAAATCCTAAAATAATTTGTTTAAAAACCAACAGTAAGGGGTTAAGTTGGGTATTTTTTTAAAAAATAAAATCCCTACAGTATCTCATACACAAAACAACCAAGGATACATTTTTTTTTTAAATTTCTACAGCATCTCCCCCATCTTTGCACATAGTAGGTCCTACTAAGTTTAGGTTAACTGAACGGATGGCCTAGCCCTTATAACTGCAATATACTCACAACAGAGAGCTTTTCTGCTCACCACAGAGTCCTGGTTATTTACTTGTTTATTCACGGTTTTACTCAGCGTCTATATAAAGTGGTCTGGATGCTCTGTCTGAGTCAGGATAGTCTTCCTTGGGTCACTAGCTTCCAGATGGGAGGGATTATTTCTCTGCAACTCACCAAGGTTCCTGCTTTGCAAAGGCTCCACATTTAGTCATGGAGAGAGGGGATGAGGAAATTGCTGGAACACCATGGTTTTCCTTGTCTCCAACACACTCTTTGCACTAAACCGTTCTTTCCAGATAGACAGGAGACAGTAGTGAGATGAGGACATAATTGGCTTGGGGAGAAGGGTGGAAATCCACATGATGCCCAAATGCTAAGGAGTCTGCTTTTGCACGAGTCTGAGTCTGGATAACAAGGAGGTTGGATAACAAATCCAGACAACATTTCACTCATTAAAATTCATGGTTTTCCACCTCCTGCTCCTGCTCAATGCCACACCCACATGTTCAAAGACCACAGTGCCTGGGAAGCCCTCCTCCCTCCTCCATCAACGCCTCTCCCTTCCAGTGATAGTGCCGTGATGCCATGTGGGAGCAAGTCCTGGTGAGGGTGGGAGTGGCTACTCTCCCCAAGAGTTGGAAGCTGAGTGTTGTGGCCTTATTGAGTCACCAGGGGGTCAGTCCTTCCCTGAGTTTAAGTTCCCTCCTCAGCTCAACATAAAACATGAGAAAAAACTTTGGGGAGTGTGGGCTGGGGGAGGAGTAAGAGTGAGTAAAAGGAAGTGTAAGTCAGGGAGGGGTGCCCTGGGGGGTTAGGGAGGGGTACCCTGACTGCTCAATGAGCTGCAGATTTGTCTCACAAGACTACAGTTTCACTCTGAGCATCATTAATCAGTTCAAGAGCCATAACCACAGCAACATGAAGCCACCCTATAATAATCACGGGGAAGTGTCTCAAGTTGGGGGGAGTGAGGGTGGGGGCTGAGCATAGGAGAGGCGACGAAGTTCAAATCTCCAAAAAGGCTATCGACATGGACTGAGGCAGAAACATCACAGGTCAGCAGAGCCCCTAACTAGACCACTCCCCGGGCACACGCCATCCACTCCCCACCTCACACCCCATGATTGCCATGGCAGCCAATGTGAAGAGAGCCTGAAACTGCGCGGTGAGAGCTCACCAGGTGTTTCACCAACTTGCTCTTCTGCTAATTCTCAGCTTTGCTTAGCACAGTAGCTGAGAGTCTTGCTGTGCTTAGCATTATTTAGTGACATGCACTGAACTCCTGGGTCCTGCTGCCAGGACCTCAAAAAGATCTCATGTGGAGAGACCAAAGCGTTACACACAACCCTTTTCTCAAAGCTTCCTCTGTGCTGCACGGTTTAGAAAGGTGGCTTATCTACCTGCAAGTGTCCCTCCCCACCTCAATCCTACAAATTCCTGGGGGTCAGAAAGCATCTCTCTCTTCCACATGTGACCCTCCATGGAATCTAGCTCGTTGCTTACTGGGAACACAATGACATGGTGGTCTTTAGGAGTAACCAAACCCTAAATTTATCTGAGCTGCTTTTTTCCTTTACCCTGAGATCCATCTTCTCCACTATGATAGTTTTTTTAGCATCCTATGCTAAGGAAGAGAGGGAACATGTAAACATTTGTCTTCATTCTAATAGAAGAAAACCTAGACAGATTGTTCTTTGGCTTAGACCCAATATGATTGAGATGGTTAAAACTGAGTTGACTTAACTCATTTCATTACCAGTTTCTAAATGTTGCACCTCGAAGTTTCTCTGTCCCTTGTGGCTGTGTACTGCCTCTTTTTCAGGTGATCTCATCAGTGACTGATGGAGTAGGAGACGAGACTACGGTATTTAAGTAACTGACTCCTGGTGGCCTCCTAAGTGTCAGAACTGCATTCCACAGGCTTTCCAATGGCTGATTTCTCAGGAGTCAATCACCAGGCCTTTTTTCTGGGATGAATATGAACGGCTACCTTTTTGAATGGCAGTCAAACATGTTAACCATTTGCGCCGTCCACCGAGGGATTCCCACATGAAAGGAGGAGGACTAGAGACTAGGGCAGCAAGTTGAAAAGCAATGATTCATTCACCATTTCATGCCAGGATGGTGATTGCTTTGGCCCCTTGTTTCACCCACAGACTTCAGAAACCAAAATTCTACCCCCAGACAAGCATGGAAATCAGTTTGAAAGAAGAAGAAAATAATTAAATGGGTTTTTTTGAAAAAAGAAAAAGTTTCTGCTTTGAAAATCGAAATTCTGAAGTTTTTCCTTTCTTTTCAGCAAAAATGGGCTAATTGGTTCCATCATGTACAACCCATCTGGCCATAATGGCAAAGCTTTCTTCTCCAGGATCACATCTACAGTCTTTCTTCTCTGCTCTAGACCCAGGGAGAGAAAGAGAGGCCCAATTGTCTGTCCAACACTCCCAGGAGGGGGCACAGAGAAGAAAAAAGTCCAGATGACACCAGCCTTTCCTGTATCCCTAAAGAGGGGCAGTTCTTCAACTCAAACAGGGCCCATTGATGACGCCCACCCTGATCCCCAACTTCTCCATAGCTTTCTTTCTCTGTCACCAAGCACTTCCCATTTTCTGCTTAGAACTATATCCCAAAGAGGACAAGGCCCCGCCTCTCCTCTTCAGCAAGGGCCAGAGCTCTATTAGCTGTTGAGTGAGGCTTTACAACGTTGTCTGCATCCATATGAAGCAAAGCAAAAAAATGTGAGCGAGGCAGGAACAGGCTCAGCTCTGGTACCTGAAAATATATATACTCAAAACACAAAAATCAGAGGCCGAGCATCTAGTTTCTGAGACAGCCATGGTTTTCTGGGAGTTTACAGTCTACCTCCCAAAATGAGTCTCATTAACCCTCGAGTATTGTTGGGTGACAGGGACCACAGCTCTATTCCCTGCAGGCCACACTCAAAGGAAGCTTTTATCCACCAGGACAGGTACTTAGACGAATGCCACTGAACTCTTGACAATCCATTTGGTTTTCATTCCCCCCAGAACAAGGCCCAGTCCACCCGGCATTCTGCTTTCATCCCTGCACTCCAGCCGGACTCAAATCTAAACCAGAGCCTTCAGACTATGCATTTAACAGAGACTATATTTACCCATCACCAAATTGTCTTGACGTGTGCTTAATTACTTAAATGCCTTTAATCCCAAGCCTTTTCTTCTAGCAAAATATAAACCAGTTCAGCTGGATGAATGATAAACCAGATGTTTACAACACACAACATGGTCTGGCTTCGGTCAAAATAATTAAGACATCGTCTCCTGACTGGGGAGGGGAGATGCCCAAAGCATACATTTGTTTAAACGCTCTGACACCAAAATGTCCATGAAAATGCAGCTCCATTAATCTGTCACTATCTGTCCACGAAAAAAGTAAGAATAACTTTCACATGAAGGGCCAGGAGAGGTACTTGCCCTCTTCTGATATGGTCAAGCATTCTCCCGTGTCTCTCCACGGTAAAATGCACTTTAAAGGCAGTCACTGAATAATGGGTTAAACTTCCAGGGCCCTGACAGCTGACCTCCAATGATGTGACGTTGATTAAGGGGCCCTCTTGGGGCTGGGCCAAGTTTGTGATCCCTCACATGCTTCCTTCACTGTGCAGAACCCAAACTCACGAGTATATTCAGTATATGAACATTGTATGTGTGTTTGTACTAAATCTCTTATTTCCAGAGTAAGCAAGAGGAAAACCAATTCTCTCTTTTGAATATTATAGAAGACATTTTTTAAAAGTTCCAAGTTAGATGATCACCAAATGTCAGCCTAATCAAACTTTTATCAAAAAATACTTGCTGTGCTTCCTCACACTAATTTTTAACGTGCAGAAAATGAAAAAGGGAGACAAAACTATGACTTAGGAATGCTCATAAGGGAGCTCTGGTGGCTTAATGGTAAGGAGTTGCATTGCCAGTTGCCAACCCAAAGGCATGTGGTTCAAATCCACCAGGGTGCTCGTGGGAGGAAAGATGGGTAATCTCATCCTGTGCAATTTACAGTCTCTGAAAAACCTCCTGGAGATCAAACAAGTGCTGGTAAGAGCATAAAAAAGGAACAGAATATACCACTGTTTAAAACATTATAAATATTTTTAAAAATTCTTTTAAAATAATGAAAATAATAATAATACCACCAGTTCAGTCCTTCTCACAGAACTCGAGTAGCCTAGCCCATAGGGGGTTGTGCGCTAAGTCAAACGGGGCATCTCCTTTGGGATTTTAATCCACCAGTACTTCGTCAAAAGAGAGATGGGCAGTTTCCTCTTGTGCGGTTTACATCCACAGAAAATCCACTGGAGGGTCAGCCATGAGTCAATTCTGATTTTAGAATAACGATTTTGTATCCGAGGCCCTTCGCAGGCATACTAGACTTGACTTAACCTCAGACACTTTGGAAAATTAATGGTCAGACATTTTAAAGGACATTTTACCATGGAAAGAAGGAAGAACACTTTGTACCACTGTTTTTATTCTTAAGTGAAAGTAGGTGGGGAGAAAAGCAGATGGGATAAGCCATTCTGTCAAAAGCTTTGGCATTCTTATGAATCACCAGGGTAACATGTTAGAAATGCTATTAGACTAGTGTTCTTATAGACTCTGACTAAATCTGATGTGAGTTCTAGGCACCTATTGCTTTAACAGTAAGAACCCCAGCTAATTCTGATGCCAGTAGATATGATCACACCTGGGAACTGTAGCCCCTGTTTATAGACAAACAATTGACTTGGGAGAAGAATCTTTTCTTCTAACCAAAATCACCAACAGTGCTGAATCTACCCTGTTTCATCCCATTTTCTCTTTCATTTTAACTATTTCCAGTCTTTTAGAGGTCCATGAGTATTAAGCAACCCCAAGTCTGGTACATGGCCTCACTCAGAGGAAAGTTAATTTCTTCTCTGGACCTTCTTGGTCCATATGTAGGAGAAACCAGGTGATTCAATTTAGAGTCTAGAAAATCTTTGAGCCCCAGCGGAGTTAGGGGCACTCTGAGTGATGCCCACCTAAATTTCTAGTCTGTTGGTGTGCCCTTCTTGAGAATGAGAACAAATATGGGTCCCTTCCAATCAGATTTCCAGACAGCTGTCTTCAAGTCTTGTTCACTTTCTGCAAGCAAGGTTGTTTAAACTGCGTAAGGCAGGTGATGTGTATTGCTTTGAGCTGATGCCACATTATTCTTCATATAGCCCAGTTTCTTGAATTGTTTGCTCAGCATACAGACTGAATAGGTAAGAAGAGCGAATACAACCCTCACGCATCTTCCCTAATTTTAAACCATTCAGTGTTCCCTGATTCTATTCAGACAAATACTTCTTCATCTATGCATAGGTTTCACATGAGAACAAGCAAGTGGTCTGGGATTCCCAGTCTACTCAGTGTTGTCATTGTTTGGTGCCATCAAGTTAAGTATAACCCATAACAACTTCATGAGCAACAAATCCAAACCCTGTCCTATCCTGTACCATCTTCATCATCTCTGACATTCTGGAGCCCATTGCTGCAGTCACGGTGTCAATCTATTTGGTTAAGGGTCTTCTTTTGTTTCACCAACCCTCTACCTTTCTAAGAATGATGTCCTTTTCCAAGAAACAGCCTCTCCTAACAATATGCCCAAAGTATACGAGTGGAAGTTTCACCATCTTTGCCTCTCAGAAGTACTCTGGCTCCACTTTCGCCAAGATATGTTTCTTTATTCTTTTGGCAGTCCATGGGATATTCACAGCTCAAAGGCATCAATTCTTCTTCTTTCATAATTATTTATTGTCCAGCTCTAAGATGCACAGCAACTGACTGAAAGATCATGGTCTGAATTGGGTGTGGCTTTGTCTTCAAACTGACATCATGGCTATTCAGAAATTTAGAAAAGTTCTTGAACGGTAGACTTTTCCAATGCAATATATCTCCTGATTGCTTGATTTCTGGTATCAAGAGTGTTGACTGGGATACAAGAAAGAGGAAATTGTTGACATTTTCAGTCTTTTTTCCATATATCATGGTATCACCTCTTAGCCCAGTGGTGAGGAATTTTATTCTCTTGATATTGAGATGCAATTCGTATTTAGGTCTTTGATCTTCTTCCTTGAAGCAAATGCTTTAAATCCTTCTCACTTTCAGCAAGCAAAACTGTGTCTTCTGCATAATTCAGGTTTCCTTCTCAGTGTCAATACAATTCGTTACAATTCACTTAGTCAAATGTCTTTGCATGTCAATAAAACACAAGTTACATCTTTTTGGTATTCTCTGCTTTTAGTCAAGATCCATATGAAATAAGCAATGATATCTTTGTGCCACGTCCTCTCCTGAGTCCAGCTTGAATCTTTGACAGTTCTTTTTTTCCAGTCATTTTGTGTTGTTTTGTTTTGTTGTTTGTTTGGCGTGTTTTTGGTTTGGGGTGGGTTTTCCCCCCATAATCTTCAACAAGACTTAACCTGCATGCTATAGTAGCAATATGGTTCAGTAATTCTCATAGTGTATTGGATCATCCTTCTTGGATATGTCAAATATAGATCTCTTCCAATTAATTGGCCAGGTAGTAGTTTTCTGTATTTG
Source organism: Elephantulus edwardii (assembly GCF_000299155.1). Lineage (NCBI taxonomy): Eukaryota > Metazoa > Chordata > Mammalia > Macroscelidea > Macroscelididae > Elephantulus > Elephantulus edwardii. Next base: position 2,594,227 of record NW_006399846.1, on the reverse strand, counting down.
TTGGCACAGCACGTCCAGGGATGCCTCTGTTTCCTGAAATATCTCAACAGGTCAGAAGGTGAAAGTCTTAGCGCCTGCCCACCATGCCGGGCTACATTGACTGTGTCACTACTCTCAGACAGCCTTGCTAGCAGACTGTGTCCTTGTGTTCCAATAGCCTCTCTCCCTTGTGGGTGCAAGGATGAGAACAGGACTCTGGCTGCTAACTTCAGGTTACAGAACTGTCACTTAAATTGCTCTATCTCCAGCCCACAGTATTGTAAAACAGATATCTATAAAGCATCCACCTTGAATTACCCTAATTTGAGTATGCCACTTGTTCCTATTTGGACTCCAGTTGACTAGAGTTGCTTCCACTGTGTTTTTTGTCCTATTTGTCTTGCTTCCCAAAGAGCCACATAAACTGCTCCCTCATTTCTTCACATGTTGCCTCATTATTGAGGCCTTTCCTGACTAATCTATTTAAATACCACTCCCACCTTATCCCTCTGTCTCACCACCATCTTCTTTTTTTTAATTAAATTTTATTAGTTTTAATGAACATTTACAGAGATTTTGGGTTTTCATTCATTCATTGTTGCACTGTTTTCTCCACCCTCATGCCCAGTTCGTTCTTCTTCCCCCCCCCCATGTCTGTTTTAATTGTCCAATTGCCACAGTGCTTGTCAAAGCCAGTTCTGATTAATCTCCTTTGTCAGTGTGTCCCTTGCCATTCCCTATCACTCCTCCCTGAGAGAGACTTCACCCTGATTCACAAGGAAAAGGGGATGGCATATTCTCTTAACTACTTCCTGCTGAAAAGGGATGCCGTGGGTTTCAGGGTGAATGTCTTCTCTCACTACTCTAAAGGGCCCCCTTGGCAGTAGGAAACACATAGACTATTATGGAGATTGATTTTGAAATTTAGATGCACTGTTATCAATTGTGCTTAGCCGTACATGTTCATATCCTTGAAGATGTATCATGGAAGTGTTGCAGCCTAGAAGATACAAATTTAACTAACAAGTTAAAAGTGCATGAGTCAAAAATTGAAAAGCAATAATATTCTGAGTAGAGGTTCTAATAGTGGCACAAATCAAGTCTTACATTGCTTGAGGTTGTCTTTCTAACAATGATCCCTTATGACATTTACTTCTTACGAGTTTATTTTCTTGCATCCAACCAGTAGACTGTAAGCCTAATCAGAACAGGATTTGTGGCAGTTTGATTCCGTATTCTATTCCTAGTTCTAGGCACCAGGTTGCTAGTTGTCTTCAAATTTATTCTAACTCTTTGTGACCTTAACTGTATATGTAGAAGAACTGCTTCTTTGAGTTTTCCAGGCTATGACTTTTCAGAAGCTGATTTCCTGGCCATTCCCTTTGGGTGCCTTCAGCTAAGTTCAACTGCTAGATTCAACTAGTAGTCAAACACTTAACTCTTTGTACCATCCAGGCTGTGTGAGGAGGGATGTGGCATCAGGACTAAAGGAAGATTCATCAACAACCTATGTTGTGCAGATGACATAACCCTGCTTGCTGAAACTGAGGAGGACCTGAAGCGCTTGTTGCAGAAGGTCAAGGACTACAGCCTTCAATATGGAGGAACATCAACATCAAGAAAACAAAGATTCTCACCACTGGACCAATTGGCAGCATCATGATAGAGGGTGAGGAGACTGAGATTGTTAACAGCTTTAGTTTTCTTGGCTCCACAATCAACACTCTTGGTAGCAGCAGCCAGGAAATCAAGAAACAAATTGCAGTGGGATAGTCTGCTGTCAGAGACCTCGCCAGAGTACTGAAGAGCAACAATATCAGTCTAGAGACTAAGATGCACCTGATCTAGGCTGTAGTCTTTGCAATTACTTGCTATGCATCAGAAAGCTGGATGATGACTAGGGATGATAGAGAACTGATGCCTTTGAGCTGTGGTGCTGGAGAAGAGTATTGAATACACCATGGACTGCAAGGGGAACAAACAGGTTTATCCTGTAAAGGATGAGACCAGGCTGCTCCTTGGAGGCAAGGATTCTGAGACTTTGTCTGACATACTTTGGGCATGTTGCAATGAGGGACCAGTCATCATGCTTGGAAGAGTGGAAGGACAGAGAAAGAGAGGGAGACCATCGATGAGATGGATTGATTCAGTGACTGGGGTAATGAGGGTAGTTGTGTCAGAGACAATAAACTTTACACAGGATAGAGCAGGTTTCAGGGCTGTTGTATGTTGTCTGCTGTATGTTGCTGAGTCGCAAACGACTTGAAAGCACATAACAACAACCACCACCACCCAGGAACATGATGTTGTTGTTAAGTGCTGTCAAGTCGACCCTGACTCAAAGCAACCCTATGAATGGCAGCCCTATCTGATCTGAACGCTGTCCTATCCTCTGCCATCCTCATCTTCTCTGCTACACCTAGTCCACCAAGGCAGCCACTGTGTCAAACTATCTAGTTGAGAGTCTCCCCCTCCTTTGCTGACTCTCCACTTTACTGAGCATGATGTCCTTTCCAAGGACTGGTCCCTCCTTTCAACAAGCCTGAAGTATATGCAAGATGAAGTGTTACCACCTTTCCCTCTAAGAACTACCCTGACTGCATATAGTTGTTCTCTTGGCCATTCATGGAACATATGGTACGTACTTAATGCTTGTTGAATGACTAAATGTTACACTGAGAAAGGCTGAGTTCCCACCTCTTCTGGGAAGCCTTCCCCCAAAACTTCACCCATTTATTAGCTGATGAATTTAAAGAGTACCAAAGGAAAGTAAAAACCTTTGACTCTCACTCTTGCAGGGTCATCAATTCACAGTCATCTTGGGCAAACCAGTTAATTCATCAGTTGTGAAATCAGGCTAGCATCTCTTGGACCTAGTTTGCTAGGTGGTTAAAGGCTCAAATGAGATAATGGAAAAGAAAGTGCTGTAAGAAGCACAGAACTGCATACATACAAGGGGTCCTCCTTATTTTGGTTATGTGAATACTTTATTAAATAGAGATCTCTTACTTGGTATTCTAACTATAATAACAGAGCACCCACATGATAGAAACATTGTGAAGAGCTACAGTAGCTCTCATAAAACTCACTCCTTAATTTCCATATATCTGTCATTTGTAACAGAATCCTTCAGGTAATCACTCAGTGCATTTCACATTCTACTCAAAATTCTAGTGAGCTTACTTCTGTCTTCCCAAAAGTAAAGACTGACAGCAAAATTTAGGGGAGAATGAAGGTTAACTAGACTCAAGAATTCAAGAAATCAGGAAAGTATGGGGCAAACAATGCTAATAGTATGAAAATATCTCAGTCACAAAAAGGACAAATATTGCATAGGGCCACTGTTGTAAAATAGGACTGACATCAGGGTTGAGGGAAGACAGAAAAGGAGGGGAGGAATGATGTCTATTTAATTGAAACAGATGAAGGAGAGAACTGTTTAAAAGGGATATATGAATGGGTATTTTTGTCATTATAGAAGTCCAGAGTGAAGGCTGCACAGTGGAGTGGACTTGGGGGCGGGGTGGGAGGGATTGTACAACAATGAAAGAGTTTTTCTTTCTTTTCAAGGAGAAGAGTGAATTGGGGAGAAGGGGGTGGGCAGGGAGAAAAGTGCAACAATGAATGACTGGAAAGCCTAATTCTCTGTAAACTTTCATTAAAATTAATTTTTTAAAAAAAGATATAGAAACAAACATCCAAAAGAGTTTGCACATGCATTGGCACTGTTGGTATGTTCTATATTTTTAAAAGCAAGAAAAGGTGTAATAGATTTTACAAAGATTTCTATACTAAAAGATGTTACCACAGATAGTAAGAAGCACTGGTCACATACCCCCTTCACTTTGCTTAAGGTCAAATTTTCAGGCCATCTACAATTTAGAGAACTTATGGTTTGAATATAAGTCTTCTAATTTTCCTCCTCTTGGTTTTGACATTCTTCTTTAATTTATTTTTCCCCTCTTGGTTCATATTTTTTTCAGTTTATTATTTACACTATGCTATTTTATTGTTTTTCTTGTAAACCACCTCGGGATTTTTGTGGAACAAAAGAGAAATATAAATAGATCATGGCATGCAACATGTATGTAGCTTAATGCTTTGTAAAAGTAAACATCTAACAAAAAGGTACTATCTACAGAGAAAAAAATTATACTGTTAGATAAATAGGAGATGATATTTTATTATTATCTTTATCATCTCCTAATTGTTTTCTTAGATACAATAATGTTGTTGTTGTTGTTGTTGTTGTTGTTGTTGTTGTTATGTGCCATCAAGTCATTTGCAACTCATAGCGACCCCATGTACAACAGCTCTGAACCTTGGTCTATCCTGAGCCAATCTTACTGTTTCCAACACACCTACCCCCTTTACTCCCGTCACTGAGTCAATCCATCTCATCAAGGATATTCCCCTCCTGTGCTGCCCTTTACTCTCCCAAGCCTAATGTCCCTCTCCAAGGACTGGTCCCTCCTTGCAACATGCCTAAAGAAAGAAGATAAAGTTTGTAACTTGTTAACAAGAGTATTAACCTTATAGATTCAAATAACTCACTGCCATTCTGCTGGTTCTGACTCAGTGACCCTCCATCAGGTTTTTGAGACTATACATCTTGATGAGAAGCAAATATACTCTTTCTCTGATGGAGTAACTAGTAGGTTTGAACCACCAGAGAAATGTAGCCTTTGGGTAAGCAGTGCAACCACATGCAGACTATTTCATGAGGGTAAATTTAGCAAATCTCATAAAGATTGAGATAATACAAGGAAACACTTCACCGACTGTTAACATATTTGTAAACTGCAGGATGAAGGAGCACATAGAGAAGCAGGTCCCAATTGAACAAAGCTTAGGTACAGAGATAAGAATGGGGAGAAAGGGCTCCAGGACCAGGTGTTTTTATAAAAGCCCAAATTTTCTAATTACATAACTGAGCCAGTCTCTAAGGCCAGACGACGCTAAGACGGAATAAGTCTAACTCAATAATACTTAATATACAGGGCTATATGCTAGAAGTTAGGGTTCTGCTGAGATTGAATTGTTCAAGAGTTCGAGTCATTGCGACTTTTAGAAAAGAATTATACAAAAAGAACCCTCTCTTGACAATCTCCCCAAGTACTGCTCAATTTCCTTCTACCCACAGCCAAACCTCTTACAAAGGTGGCCTAGCTCTGTAGTCTCTACTCACCTCTCATTCCTCCTCCCACTGCAAGCCAATCTTCCCTGAAGGTACCCAAAGCACTCTTGTAAACGGTTCTCATCCAGGTCACCAGTGATCTATAAGCCTCAAATCCAATGTAAGTGTGTGGGAAGGTCCCGTAGTGTTAACACCTGGCTGTCATTGTAACCAAGAGTAAAACGGTTGCTCTAAGTGAGGGCTGTATACTGTTCAGCAGACTTGACCATGCTTTTGCCATAATGGCACCAGGCTCGAGACAAATCACACAACGGGAAAGATTTTGTTCTATTTTAAAAAACTATAATAGATTTAGAATTTTATAGCAAAATTAATCCATCCAAAGAGACAATCATTATATGGCGAGTCAATTCTGACTCCCAGCCCCCTGTAGGATGTCCTGCCCTACAGGATTGAGTAGGGGGAACCGCCACAGAGTTTCCAAGGCTGTCATCTTTACAGAAGCAGACTGCCAATCTTTCTTCCTCAGGCCGCTACTAGTTTTGAACTGCTAACCTTTTGGCGATCAGCAGTGTCCTTAACTACTATACCTCCAGGGCTCCTGAAACACACTCCTGCATAATTATCCCTTTGTGTGATCATGCGTTATTCTAAAGATACTATCACTGGATAAAATCTAAGGAGCTCTGGTGGCGTAGTGTGTGAGCAGTCAGGCTGCTTTTCAGCACAATCAGGCAGTTTCTGTAAAGATTTACAACCTCAGGAGCCAAGGTATGGTGGTCATGAGTTGAATCAACTCCAGGGAAGAGGTTTGGGTTTGGTTTGAAACCTGTTGTGATTCTGTCTTTAATACTTCTCCCTAGGTATTAGGCAGCTCATGAAGCCTCACAACAAATTCTCAAATATTTGCTCTTGTCATCATCATTATTATTCCTCAGCTTGATTGCCTACTTTATTCCCTAGACTTGACATGAAACAACGTTGGAGTCTTTTCCATACTGCTTCCCTTAGAGTGCAAAGATTTGCCACCACAGAACTTGGCTGAAAGACTGTATTTGAAAGGCAGCTTCTCCAAGCGTTTCAAAAACCCTTCTGAGTGACGGCAGCACCTCTGGAATGAGAGCTGAATCTGCCAGGGTGAATATACGATGTGGTGACAGACAATTGCTTGTGTGGCTAAGTCCTGGTATGTGATTCACAAGAACAGTCTCACATTTTCACTTCTGCCACAGCAGTCATCTCTTGTACAACCATCCAAGCTATAGGCTCTCATGTGCTGAAGTTCTTGCTTCAAACACATTGTTGTTGTTGTTGTTTACCATCAAGTTGGAACTGATCCATAGCTGACCCTCCAGCAGGTTTTTCAGAAGGAGTAAATCGCACAGGAGGAGATTATCCATCTTTCTCCCACAAAGAAGCTGGTGGATTCGAACCACATCCCTTTGGGTTGGCAGCACAGCTCTTTACCACTAAGCCAACAGAATCCCTTAATATTCTCTCCAAATACTCACATTTTAAAAACAAACCACAAGGCCAAGCTGGTTCAGCCAGATTGTGGTGACAAGAATGCTGAGCTTCAAAGCAACACATTCAGACTATAGCATCACCCACAGTGTGACCTCAAAAAGGCTTTCTGGCTGTCAGTTCATTCATATATACAAACACAGGGGACTGGATGAAAGGCCTTCTAATGTAACTTTTTGCAAAATGAAATGAAAGCTCACCTTGTTTGAGGCAGCTAGCTACTGCAAAGCTTTTGGAGATCCTGAGTAGAAGTGCTGCTGAATTAATGGGGTAGGGAGGAAGGGAACAGGTAGCTCGAGGAAGGAAGAGAAAAGGTGAGAAGCCAGGGGTAAAGGTGCAGAGCAGCTCCAGCAGCCTGGGAGGCAGCTCATTGCACCCCCAGGAATGGAGATCCTTTACTCTGGGAGGACAGAGGACTTTTCCCAGACTAAGCTAAAGCAGCTGCCACCATGTGTGGTGTTTGTGTTGTTCTTTGCTGCCCACCAACTGAGCTGTAGGAAGGACATCCCTGAAGCCCTTGGTGTTCCAGCAACACTCAGCCTGGGGATGGGGGAAGGGGTCCTTACCCATTGTGTTGGCTCGGGAACAGGTCGTTCGCTTCAGAATCTCGTGCACCTAAAACGGGACGACAGCAGAGCCGTGAACGCCTTGACCACCTTGCGTCACAGCAGCCTGTGGGGTGGCGGGCTGCGGATGGGAGGCCCCTGGACCCATTTTGAGTGAGGGGGAAGCCAAGCATGTGCCAAGCTCATGTACTACATGTCAAACCCATTCAAACTTGAGGGCTGTGAGGAAACAAAGAATTTAGCCCCCTCTCACACATCCCCTCCTCCTTCACCACCCTGGAAAATTAATAAATAAAAGACTAAATTGCCTACAGTTACCGGAGATTAAAACACACCAGGCAAACCCACACCCCCTAGCCCTCTTGAGGGCTAAGGTGGAAGTGTGAGAGTGTGGGCAGAAAACAATGTGCCGCTTCCATGTGGGGAACTTCAGGGTAGGCAAAGGCCTCGTCAGCAAGGTGCTAGCCGACTAGACAGAGGCATGCTGCCTCCCTTAGTCTGCATTCCTGCCCGCTGGACAGCCCTATGGCAGGCTGGAGAAGCAGAAGATGCAGAGGCAGACAAGTCAGGTACGAGCCTTGCTTACTAGCAGTGGGGCCCTGTCAAACTTTCTGCAGCCCATTTCCTTATGTGATAAAGCTGGCGCAGAGCTGCTTTGAAGAAGCAATAAGACAATGAACTTGACAGTGACTTGTTACTGGAAAAGGACTGCTTGTTTGTTGATTGTTGACGTTATTACTACTATTACTACTCCTCTGTTCTTTCCCTAGTCTTACCTCCCCAATCAAAGCAAGTCTTATACTTCCCCTGAGACCTCTTGGCTGGGGCCCAGTACTGGACACAAGGTAGGTTCTAAGACTACCCCATTCCTACAGGCCCACATGCCTCAAAGGGCCTCCAAAACGCCACTGTACATCTCCATTACTGTGGCTCTTCTGGGTACTCTGCCTGTCACACAAGAGGTAAGAAATATGAGGGCACTCTTGGCAGAAGTAACCGGAACACAGGAGAGTCCCTGGACACTTGCTGGCCAACTAATGGCCTCCTGGTAGATCTTAAGAAGATTTCTACCTTGTGTTAGACAACAAGGAGGTCTGCTCTGGATAAGCAGCTGGACTGCTCAGAGGTCCACAAAGCAGGGACACAGGGAGGACATTCACAGATGCCCTCAGGTAAAAGTCCAGAGCAGAGTCAAAAGCCCTCAGTGAGCACAGGCTGTGAAAAGGGTATGAGAGGAAAGAAGAAGCTTCTAGAAGGAAAGCTGAATGAGAGAAGATGTGTTACTCCATCGCCATTCACACTTCTTTATTCCAGCCACAGACCTACAGGGAGTGGTGAATAAATAACTTCCAGCAGAATGGGGCCCAAAGTGTTTAATTCAGCATATAATACAGTGCAGTAATTCAACAGCAAAAATAATTAGGAACAGCATTTATATGGCATTATATTCTTTTACAAGCACTTTGTAATTATCAGCTAATCTCCACAACATCCCCTCAGACGTGGAACTCAAGCCATGGCAAAATATGAATGGCTTATAATAGCATCAACCAAGAAAATTGGGAATGTATACTTTTTTTTTATGGGAAGAGAAAATAAATCATTTGGCTATTTTAAACCTCCCTAAAATGCCAGGCTAGAGGACTAGGGGAGCCCTTTTGAGTGAAGAGTGAAGGCTGTGTGTTCGGTGTACCTGAGAAATGCTCTACAGAACCCCCTACTCTCTTCCCCTTACTAAGCATCCTTCTTATCACCCTTGTGGCTTGGAATTCCCTCTAATTTTCAAACCCTCATTCTTCTTTCTGTAGAAATTTAAGTGCTTTCCTAGATGATGGAAATATACACCCATGTTTCCCCACTAAAGGCATGGTTACGTTTCCAATACTCCTTGGGCCTCTCTTTGTTCCCTCTCTCCATAGGTGGAATGACCTCTAAAACAGCAAAAAATAATCTTTGAAGGGAGATATCATACACCTCCAACTGGGATCCCAGAGGCAGTCTATAAATTCTTTTCATTATAATCAATAATAATAATTTTAAAAAACCCAAAACAAACCGCCAACTCATTGCTGTTAAGCTGTAACTGACTTGGAGCTGATCCTTCAGCAGCAGTTTTGGAGGCTGTAAATGGCTCAGGAGGAGACTGCCCATTTTCCCCCTCTGAGGCGCCACTGATGGATTTGAACCATTAGAGAAGGATGACCTTTGGATTGGTTTGCTGTGCAACTCGCTATGGGCTGTGCCACCGAGCTCCCCTTAGACTCAGTCGTCCCATAAAATTAAAAACAAAACAAAACAAAAAACCCCCACCACCTAACTTTAAGTCATAGCTTAAGATTTTGGAGGAGGGCTGTAATAGTGGATTTTGGCTCGCAAGTGTTTTGTTTTTTTAATTCTCAGATAAATTGGTGAGCATGGACTGTGATAAAAATGTACATGGTTCCTTTGTGGGGTTGGGTCAGGGGGTGTAAAAGAAAAAAATTGAATGAGAAATCCAAGTGGTCCAACAATCAGTAGGACTAGTTCTAATCCTCATTCAGATTCTAATAGTCTATTTGAATATTGTCAGTTCATTGCTTCTCAGAGTCTTAGTTTTCCTCAACTGGAAGCCAAAGGAGGTTTATCTGTTGGGTGTAAAGTTCTCACAAGTGCTCACATTCCCTGTGTTTGTGATTCTAAGAAGAGATTTAGTGGGAAAGCCATAAAGGGAAGATACTGGGATCAGGCAGCTCTTGGATAGTCTTTCAGTTGCTAGGCAACTCCAAGGCAGGCCATGAGAACACCTTGCCAGACTAGGTACACAGCCTTTCCCCACACTCTTCCCTAGCCCACCAAACTCATTTACTTACAATGCGGCTACGAGTGGCATTATCAAAGAAGGTATCCTTATCATGGATGTTGTACCTGCAGATACCAAGAAAGCAAATGGTAAGTTTTTTCCAATAGTCTTTTCCTAAAACTTCTAGCATGCCACTCCCACAGGGAACCCAGAAACACCAAAGAGTGTTATTTTTGTGACACAATAAAACCTGTGGTTTAGAGCTCACTGCAGTGCTAAAGGTAATCCAAGAGTTCTATTGAAGAATCCTGTTTTAGTATGGCACAATTTCAGAAGATAATTAGATATTTAATTGTTTATAGAGTCACAGGGTCCTCTACATGTTTTAAAAACACTTGCGATGAGAACAGTTGGGGGGGCATGTAATGTCTAAATATTCCTTGAATTTCATCCAATTTTTAGCATCGTGAGAACTTATTCCTTATGCTTTAAAGAGATAGCTTCAGTAAAAGTCTATATTAACCACCAAACAAAATAAAAAATGCAGGTAAAGCCTCAAAATGGTTGTTGATCATGGTTATAAATATAATTATTCCTACTTCTGGGTGTCTGGGGAAAATGTTTACCTACTGGATCTAGAGTTTAATGTACAAATATATTTAAATTAAAATTAAATAAATTAAAAATATATTTAAATTTATATTTTAAAAATTCATGGTAGCCAGTGTTGCAAAGATCTGGTGAACCTCACACAAGCATCACTGGTGACTGCGTAAACTGGTACAAGTGGAAATGATCATAGCAAGATACATAAGATAATAGATTCATAATGTTTATACTCAGATAAAATAATTTAAGGATAATTTATCCAAAAAATTATCATCAAGGTAAATTCAACAGAAGGAAAATTGCACATAAATAAAAAT